>NC_066836.1:1201797-1801797 GCF_001640805.2 Lates calcarifer | reverse complement strand
CCTCTACAGTTTCTCTGTGTGATATGAAGAATTGATTATTAGTCTCATTGAGCTTTGAATTTAACCACTTGATGCTGATTGTGGTCATTTTCAGTCATTTTAACTTCATTTAGAGATATTGTCTGTGTCTGTTCTCCCTCTCCTGCTGCTCAGGAAGTGATATTGCTTTTATTGTTGACTGGTCTCTCTCTCTCTTTCTTTCTGGCAGGGCGGGTCACCCCAGCACACCCTCAGGAACCGGTCAGGACGGCGAGGAAAACCCGGCGGCGCTGGCTGAGAGCTGCTTCAGAGAGCTGCTGGGCAGGGCGGCCTATGGCAACATGAACAATGCTGTCCGACCTGTCTTAGTGTGAGTACCTGAGCATTAAGACGACTGCAGTAACACATTCTGAACTGCAGGGGGAGTTTACATGAGTTTTTCCAGCTGTGGTGCATGTCCACGAGCTTCTGATGCAGCCTGTATTAACACATGTTGATGGAGGGCTAATTTAAAGCAGCAGTGTGTTGGATTTAGTGACATCTAGTGGTGAGAATGTAGATTGCAGCCGCTGAATTCTCCCCGTCCCCTCCCCTCCGAGTCTGCTGAGATAAAATTCTGCATAAGTCTGTCGTGTTTTGTTGTGTTTATCTCCTCTCCTCCTGTTTCACTTGTTACATTCAGCTCAAAAAGTCATAGATGGACAGACGTCAAGACCAAACCTCTGAACATCAGGACAAAATATCAGCGTTTTTTTAAACTGTATATTTAGACACTGTGTATTAAGTTGTTAATCTCTAAAACTGTAGGTAAGAGCTGTAACAAGCTGCGACAGGCTGCGGCGTCAACATAAAAACATGAAAGGCCTCTATACAGAGCCACTATTTGGTTCAGTTTGTCCTCTCTAGGCTACTGTAGAAACATGTAGAAAAGGACCCGCTCCCTGTGTAAACTACTCATTCTAAGTGAACAAAGACACAATGATTAGTTTTAGGTGATTCTACACTAATAAAAACATGTTTTTAGATATATTCCATTTCTGCCAATAGATCCCTGGACATGTTATATATATAATATATACAGTAGTTTCTGTGTTGTCGTTTATTTATTTTTAGATAATCAGAGAAGGCAGAGTTGTATCAAAACGTAACCATTGCTGCATCTGTTTTAAATCAAGGCAACAAAGATCCACCGTCTCCTTCTCACTGTACAGAAACTCTGCAGGGTTCAGATTCATAACCTGCTTTATTACATGTTGGAGTCATGGCACAGACGGCAGGAGAGGTGTCAGGACAGCAAATAAACCTGTCGCCTGGTCGCGCACACACACACACACACACACACACACACACACACATATACACATACATATTTATATATATATAAACACACTTCCTGACAGACACACAATGCATGCACGCAGACACACACACTCACCCTCCTCTTCTTCCACTTACATTAATTTTCTCAGACACACTTACTAACACACACTCTGTCTGACTCACTCCGTCTCTCACACACACACACACACACACACCTCTTCCCAGCACACAGAGGAAATTAAATGAGCTTTCTTATCACGCAGGCGGCTGCCGTGTGAGCGCGGCACACTGACGCCACCCGGTGACTGTGTCCTCCCCTCCCGGGATTTTAAATATCCTCGTCTGCGCCCCCGTCGGCCTCGCTGCCTCCTCGCCACTCAGCACGGTTCACATAAATTGGACAATTACCGAGCGAACGGCCGAGGCCCGCTGAGATTTTCTTCCCCCCCGTCACAGTTTGTTTCTGCTCTGCTGAGCTGCTCTGAGTGCAGGCTTCACTTCGGTCCTTTTATCCTCGGCAGCTTCAGGAGGAAAAGCTCATTTAGACATTTAAATTAGTGTGTTTTTGTATTCTGTATTTTTAGCCCTGCTAGGAGTGTGGCTCCAGGGACGGTGATGTCAGCTGGTTAGTTAGGAAGCTGGTACGACAGTTTGGTCCAGACTTCAGTCAGGGTCTTCAGATTAGAAATCCTAATGTTAGGATTTACCTCCACATGCTATCTGTTAGCATGCTAGCATACGAACTTTATCCACGTTAATGTCTTAGTATGATCTACTTAAAATGGTATTTTGTTTTCCTTTTTTGCAAATAACTTTTAAGAAAAATTGACATACTTACATGTTATCAGGGGTTACCAGTAACTAACAATGCTAACAGGCTAACATGGTGAACGTTCTACTAAACTTCCATCAAGATTTTTTGCTAAATATATACGTAACATATACTGAAGCATCTTAACATCTATGAGATGGTTTTACAGGGAAGGTTTTTCTGCACATGAGCTGTTAGCTTCTAGAGGTTCCCTCAACCCCTTGGACTTGGAGCCTACCAGAATTTAATGCACCTACATCCTGTAGTAGTAGTTCTATTAATTATCATCCCACTCCTAAGCAGCTGTAATAGCAATAATGGCAGCAGTAATGCTGAGTGTGAGGAGACGGAGGATGGTGCTGCCACTCAGGGCCATTTGAGTTGAGAATCATTACCAGTTTGAACATCATGGGCTCCCAGGGGCCTTTTCCTGGTAACGCTGGAACGATATTGGACTCATTGTCTTCCCACCTGTAATACTATGTGCACTCATATAGACACGAACACATACACATAGCAAGGGTCCTTTATAGCTGTGGGATTGATAGGTCAGTGTTAGCAGTATGAACTGAAGCCCTGATGGTGACAACGCAACAATAACTTGATTTGTCACCGTTAAAGAAACACAGCTGACCGTCCTGTTGTCAGGTCATCTTTCCAGTCAGACAGAACTAGTGCAACAACCTCGAGTAAAAGAAGTATCTCAGTACAAAAATGTGTCTTTGTGAACAGTAGATCTGTCACCTTTAACTCCAGCTGACCTTTAACTGTGGATTGATCCATCTCTTTACTGAAGTATCGTCATGAAATTTGGCTTCACACATTCACATCCCCCTCAGGATTAATTGTAATGATTTTGATGATCTCTTAACTTCTCCTTCAGCAGCATCATCAGGTTGAAATGTTAGTTTGTCTTGTTTTATGACCAAACACCTGCAGAGCTAATGGCATTCTCCGTCCTGTTCTTGTGAACCTGATATCTCAGTAACACCTCATGGGAATTGCATCAAATTTGGCACAAACATTGACTTGGACTTCAAGATGACTTGATTAGACTTTGGTGGTCAAAGGTCAAAGTTACTGTGACCTTACAAAACACATTTTTGGCCTTAACTCAATAACGTTATAACTATAATCTTAAACTGGATGAATGATTTTTGTCATCAAACATCTGGATATTCAGTAATCAAAGAAACAAGCTGAGCAAACAGCCGCTCTTGACGTCCTGTGTCTGCCAAATAGCATCAGAAGGAAACATTGATTTTTAAAGTGAAACTGTTTTATTCAGTGTTTTTACTGAAATTTAATTACTAAGTCTGTTTGATTTGGAGAGGAGGAGACCTGTGTGGAGTTGTTTAACAATGCAAAAGAATAACTCTTGATGTCCTCGTGTCTAAAATTACCACCTGTGCACAAGAAATATCAAAATCTAGGTACATATAAATGGTAAATGGCACTTACAATAATGCATTTAAATAATCTCAGGTCCAGATAAACCAATGTCTGTTTTTCCTCTGAGGTCTTGTCTAAATCCGATTTGTACCTTTCCATCCAACTAAAGAAGCTGTACGTACATCACACTGTACATTTCAGGCTCTCGGCTCTCGACACTCGGTAAACAGGATTTACATCGAGTGAAACAGTAGAACAAGCCTCAGCTCCTACATCACTTACAAACAATCAATATTGAGGCGCCTGAAGGTCTGAATGGCTGTAATGGGCTGACGATTTACTCAACGTCCATCACAACAGAGTAACACAACGTCCAGAGAGAGGAGACAGAAATTAAAGCAGACAGAGAGAAGTGAAAGGCCTTGTGTTTATGTGTTTACGTTCATAAGAACTTAAATAACAGTCAAAGTGTTGGTGTCAGGTAAATGTAAATTAATGGTGACGGACAAACAAACTACACTTAATTCTCAGCTAGAATCAGTGAGGAGTCCCAGGTATTTAACCTCTTGGAGATGGTCCCTGCAACCTTTAAGGATAGGCGGTGTTGATAATACATGGATGGACGAATGAATTAATCTGAACACCACAAATTTATGGCACCCAGTTTACTGTTACAAGCCTTAGGTTCTCTCCAGAGTTGTATATGTCTATAACCTTTTAAGTTCGAGTTCGGCATTTAAGCTGTGAACACCTAAAACCATCAAGTCTAAAAAACAACAACTAAATGTATGACTATACAGCGTCTCGAGATAACTTCTGTTGTGAATTGGCGCTATATAAATAAAATTTGACTTGACTTGACTTGACTATATCACATCTGTCTTTGGTATTTCCCGGAAGTTTCCCATAATGGATGAAAAGGTTGTTCTCTGTGAGTCAGAGGTCGCCATGATCTTGGCAGGAAGATTTTAGGATTGGCAGATTGTCAGCGGACAGATAAAGATATCAGGTTTGTGAAGAGGCAGATAGTAAAACTGGTGATTTCTTGCTACAAGTCTAAGTCCTGCCCCTATACCAGTCTTATACAGAAACTAAACCAATGTCTATCAGTGTAACTTTCACTCATGTACTCGTCCATTCTTGTTTAATTTGCTCAGCCCGGTTGTTAGACTGAGGCAGCAGTCGTTTATCCCCCTAACTATGATTATTTCTGTTTTAATTGATGATAATATAGCCTTGCTGTCCTGTTGTCTGTGATTTCTGCTGCTAATTAATTCTCCAGAGAGCTTTCCCAGAAACCAAGGACACTTTGATTGATGGAGAGAAAACACTGACAACATCTTTTTTAAATTTGACATAACATTTTGTTTCTACCATTGGGCAGTTCTGTGGATATAAAGTCTTCCTGACAGGGTTTTAACTGCTGCTGTTTTTAGCCTTGAGTCGGAATGACAGGTTCTAAATAAGTTGAGTTGTAACAACAGTAACCCACTGCTGCTTGCAAATTCAATTAGCCACCGAGCCTCTTAATGCCGCCATTAACAATTAATTACATAATATTACTGTGACTGCTTGACATCTGTAGGGCCTCCTCAAGAACGAAGCTGCATTTAATCTTTATTTTTCCCCCCTCTGCTCTCATTTCAAGTCCAATTTATTTCATTGGTTTCCTTTTTGCCTCAGAGATTTTTCCAGTTAATTTGTTCAAAGCTTGTTTATCATTCTTCATTAGTGCTTTCTTTGAGTTTTCAGCAACCTTGGTTCAACAGGTAACGCCAGCAGCCAAGTACACCATAACCTGTTAGTTTAAAAAGACAAAAATATGGCCATGTGTATGGGTAAGATATGGGATTTTTCCAGGTACTCATTTGTAGATTATACCATCCTTTAAGGATGACTCCAGGATTTTTTTAACTTGGTCCTTATTTTCCAATCTAATGGGCGTTTGTCCACATCAATAGACATCCACTAAAGTTCTTGTTTTCGCTGCTGACAGCCTCTGATTTTTATTATAAGTATCTGACAACATCATGGATATGGTTTTTATAAAAGCATAAGAGCCTTTTTAACCAGAAACACTACCAGACTCCATTGACAAAAATAAGAATTTTACCGAGCAGAACACAGGAGCTGCAGCCTCGGTCTGTTAGTTTGTTTGTTACTGTGTGGTACTTTTACTTAAACAAAAGTATCTGATTACTTCTTCCACCACTGAAAGTCACACAGTAACACAAACACACTAACAGATGGAGGCAGTGGTATTCCAGCAGCTCCTGTGTTCTGCTCAGTAAAATTCCTGTTTTTGTCAATGGAGTCTGGTACTGATATATAGTGACGTTTCTAGTTAAACAAAAAAGATTGTCTATCTCTCACATTAGGTGAATATGTCGGCTTTCTGGACTCATGTTAGATTAGATAAGGATTTTGAATACAGTGCTTTTGTCTTGGGGAATGTGCGTTAGACACTAGTCTGTATTTTTTAATGTGTTTTAGTCAAAATAATTCATTGGATTGATTATGAAACTGTAAGATTAGATGATGTGTGCTGCTGCACTGTTATTCAGGTCTGTTTCCACAGTCTGAGACAATCCCACAATCCTTTGTTTCACCCGGCAACACCTCCCGTTTTCTCTGTTGACACTTTGTCAGCGCTCATCCGAGGTCTGACACCCAACACGGAACGCACAAACACACACAAACACACACAGAGGCCTGCCCTCAGCCTCCAATAATCAGTGTTAAAGACTGCAGTCATTCCGAGTGTGTCATCTTCATGCTGCCAGTCTGTTGTTGCAAATGAGTGAGTGTGTTTAGGCTGCATCTTTAGTGTCACCTCCAGCTCTAAGCACAGACTCGTTGGCATCATGTGCCCCCTGCAGGCCAGGCAGCGCCACATCAGCTGCTCCACTGACAGAAAAACCCTGCTAGGACGTTTCTTTCCTTCTTTCTTTCTTTTCTTTTTTTTTTTTTTTTTTTTTGGAAAATTGAGTGTGACAAAGTGATGGAGCGAGACCCGGTGGACAGAGGGTAAACCAAAGAGCTGATGTGCCTGAAAGTGAGAGTGTGGCGGAAAATGAAGACCTGATGGAAGGGATTCAGAAAAATGACACCAGGTTTTCATGACTCAAAGGTCATGTTTTATTCAGCTCATCATTTTATTTTCCAATATAGGCTGCTAAATATTTCACTGTGCAAGGTAATAAATACGTGCTCTGTATTCTAGTGAATACAGCAGTTAGTCATGCTTCCCCTGGGCAGTGTGAATGACGGGACAAACCCTCTGTATCTGAGGAGGGAGTTTGGGGGTTTAAATCCTGCACACTTGGCTGATTGTTGTGTTTTCTGGACTTAGTTTGTAATAACAAGAAAAAGAAGATTTACTTTTACAAAGACTCTTCTTCTGCTTGTTTATTCCAACTTGGTTGTTTTTTGAGCAGCACTAGGCGACAGTGGAGAGGAAAAACTTCCTTTAAGAGGCAGAAACCTCAAGTCAGACGTCTCAAATAAGGTCTGTGGTTTTAACACAAGCTAAAAACCTGGAAGTTAGCATGTTAGCACATGTTTTCAGGTTTTATTCTCTGACATAAAATGGGTCAGTAAATCCCCCACTCCTGATGTTTGAAGCTTTTACGTGTCTTAAAAAAGGCGGTTGCTAACGAGTGTCTAAATGAGACCACAGAGGTTGTTGGGAAAGAAAGGCTTTTGTAGAAGAGGTCAGAGCTAAATGAAATGACAAGTTGGGTTGATGTTGAGTCGTGCCATCTTCATTATGTTCGCATATCTTCAGACAAAATGCGCTCCTCATCCTCTACATGGTTGTCTTTTGAAAGGGTACAGACAATTTTATATCTGAGTCTGAAGTTACAAATGATGCTTTTCCAATTTAAATTCCTGTTAACAACTCATTATACAACTGAGTTTTTGACCACAACATATACTGTTGCAGGGACATAGGTTGTCGTTTTTCAACTGAAGAATTTCCAGGTGCAGTGAAACCCAGTGGGGCCTCTGACACAGAAATGAAGTGTAATGTATGCAGTTAGTGTGAGGTGTGAACGCTGTGGTGAAACACTCAGTGACTGGTTAATATATTCATGACTTATTACGGCGTCACGCAGGAATCTGAGAGTACGACAGCGGCAGAACTGAACACTTTGATCGGTGTCGTCCAGTCTTCAGCTTTCCTCTCTGTTAAACAGTCACCATGTTTCATGTCTGTGGGTGAAACCAGTTCTCCTCCTGCAGAGCTCCTGCAGGAAAGAGAAGGAGGAGGAGGAGGAGGAGGGGAGAGCGTCTTCAGACTATAAATAGCAGGGATTGGGGTTAACAGGGGGGAGGAGGGTTTTGGGGGTTTGGATTGACGTCATTTTGGTGAACTGTTCTCATACAACCAGCTTTCAATCCTCTTTATCGCTGTCCTCTTTTCCTTTCTCTCCCCCTTGTTGCTGCCTCTTTCTTCCTCTCTTCTCTCTTCCTTTCTGTCTCCAACACTAATTTTATGTTTGTATCAATCTCGACAGACTTGTTTAAAATGGCTGCTCTGACAGTGTTTAAACTGAGTCATCGTCGAATGGTTCATCTCTTTGTTAGGGCTGAGCATCGGTGTAAGATTTTCAGTAGGAGAGCTATAAAATACTTTGACTGAGATACTAAAACTGTATTTTATTCACTGCCTTATTCAGAGTTCCCCACAGGAAACTGGTAAATTTACTGATTTACCTCTTTTTGACGGATTAAGCCGAGCTGATTTTTGATACGTAAACGTCAATTTAATAGGCAACATTTTTCAAAAACATGGTCGTTTTTAGCCGCCAAGTTGCAGCTTCAAACGATGTGAAGACTCCTCAGTTCAAACAGAGAGATCAGCCCTGGTTTAATCAACCCATCGGGTCAACGGAGAAACCTTTGTGTGAGGAACAATCCTGTAGAAACATCAATGAGCAGTTGATTTCTCTTCTTGACACGGAGAAGAGAAACCACAGAGGGCGATGTCAGTGTCCGGTCGGAGGTCGTTGGAGGTGGTTTAACATTGCAGACATGAAGGGAAGTGTTTGTGGTTGTGTGTGGATGAAAGCTGCTCAGTGTCAGAGAGCCAGACACATTAGATATAGCTATGGATGTTTGAGATATTCTTCATGACCTCCCAGGTTTCAGTTCAGCTCTTGGACGTCATAAGTGTTTGAAGAAAAGCAATGACCTTCAAGTCCTGGAAGAATAGAACAGAAAGCATCCATTCAAATCTGAATTTATTCTGTGCAGCTATGAACCATCAGGTTTTATCGATTTCTTAAAGCTCATATGGAATTTACACTATTTACACCATTGTTGAGTGGTTACAAAAGTAACTCATTCACTGATAATAACAAAGAGTTTTTCAGATCCTTTACATAAGTAAAAGTACCACACATGTATAGGATTCCTACAGAGATAGACTGGTTTGTTGAGGAGTAAAATCCCTTTTGTTGAACCAGAGACATCGCCAGATCAGTACCAGACTCCACTGACAAAAAAAAAGTTCTGCTCAGTAAAATTTTTACTGAGCAGAACATGGGAGCTGCAGGATCTGAACAGTTCTTCCACCACTGAAAGTCACACAACACCACAAATAAAAACATAAATAACCTAACCAACAGATGCAGCAGCTCCTGTGTTCTACTTGGTAAAATTCCTGTTTTTGTCAGTGGAGTCTGGTAGCAATATATGGTGATGTTTCTGGTTAAACTAAAAGGATCTTGCTCTTTAATAAAAAGCAACATTAGGTTTCAAATTGTGAGAATACTGGTGATGAGTGACTGATCTTTTATTAAAAATGGTTTTCGTCATACAGAAGACTCCTTTGGGCTCTAACCTCTTTAACATAAAACTCTTAAAATGTCCTTTTAAAAACACTTGAATACTGAATATCAGAGAGTAGGCCTAATGGATTATCCTTGTAAACACTTCAAGGTCATGTGATATATAAACTACTGAGTGGAAAAAATACAAAACAACCTTTGTGTGGAGGCTTATCTATTTGCAGTGGTTGTCCAAACACAATCTGTCCTGTCCAACACTGGAAGATACAGATACAAACATCATCTGATAAAGAGAAAATCATCTGCACTCTGCACCATATCTCCTCTCTCAGCTCCCCTTATATTCTCTTATCCTGGAAAACAATCCCTTTACTTTTCTGCTCAGGAGCTGAAGCTCAAACTACAGTTTTTTGGGGTTTTTTTGTCCTTGTGAGTCACTGCAGACAAGACCATTAGATGAGTCACTATAATATGAAATCACCAGAAACTTCCTCACTGTTATTCGTCATCGTGAATGTGTTTCTAAGATGTTTTCCCATCTGAAAATATCGATGTTTTTGAAGAGACATTAACAGATGCTGAGGCTGCTCTGCTTTATTGGCTGTTTCGATATTGAACCACTTTAAAATCTCAATATGCTGGTAAGACTCTGAAGACAGAGATGCTGTAAGCAGGTGGGTGAATAAGTCAACCTCCTGCCTGTGTGTGTGTGAAGACATAAATAGCAGATGTATGTTATAGATGAGTTTACCTTGAGGCTGCAGGTCGACTCCCACAGAGACGAATGAATCTGTCGTCCTCCATCTGCCACTCAGCGCTCGTCTTGCCCGTCTCCTTCAACACCCACACGATATTTTATAAAAACTTTGACCTCACGTGGATCAGCTCAGAGTTCAACTTTAAATACATGGGCGTACCTTCACCTTTCTGCCCTTTTCCTGTGATCGAGTTTTCCTGCATTTTTATGCTTTTTGTGTGGCTGATCCTCCTTTGCATTATCTAATTATATCTCTTTATATTTAGCTGTGAGTCTGCAGGCAGCTTTTAATTCAGTTAAACAGTTGATCTGCGTGATTATGGCTCAATATTTAGCAACGCAAAGCACAACACAAGCATCTTTGCTAGTTTTTAGACAAAAGCAGTTGTCATTTTCACATCCAGTGCCCACGTTTTTTAAAAAGCAAATGCACTTGTGTCCATCTGAGTGGCGTTGTTGGTCTTAAAATGAGGTGTGGTCAGTAGAATTGTTGGAGCATTGCTGTCTTGAGGCAATGAAAAGCAGTCGCAATATTGACCAACATTGCACTAATTCATTGTCAAAGAGTGATACAAAAAAAACAAAAAACAACTAAGGTGAACTTTTAGATTGGCAATCTGCACTAAGAAACACTTTGGAGTTTGTAAAATATAAGAGAGAGGTGCAGGGATGATGTATTGATGATGTATACAAAAAGCCAATGAGATTTATTCCAGAAATAAACTAAAGTTTCTGATTCAGGTTTAGTTGATCAGATCATCTTCACAGATGAACACCACTGTTCTGATGTTTGAATCCTAAATCCAACCTCCAGAAGTAAGAAGCTAATGTTAGGCTATAAACCAACTACACCACGGTCACATGACGTCAACATCTCCACCACTAAGCTTCCAACTGGTCATTTCATTTAGCTCTGAGCTCTTCTACAAAAGCCTTTCTTCTTAGAAAGTTAGTGAGAGTTTGAAAGAGCGTGAGTAGAAACACAACGAGGCTGTAAAGGTGGACTGGTGAGTAGATGGGTTTTCATGTTAACGTCCCCGACAACCTCTGTAGTCTCATTTAGACACTCGTTAGCAACCGCCTTTTTTAAGACACGTAAAAGCTTCAAACATCAGGAGTGGGGGATTTACTGACCCATTTTATGTCGGAGAATAAAACCTGAAAATGTCTTGAGCTTGTGTTAAAACCACAGACCTTATTTCAGACATTTAACCAGAAACACACAGGAAGTGCTAACATGCTAACATATCTTTGTTAGCTTGTTGCTGCACTGTATTTGATGGATGAAATTCCACTTTTGAATTATCATGTGTTTCCATTTTTTAGATTAAATGCTGCATTTTCTCTAATTACAACCTAATAAATCGTGGAGTGATGATTCAACAGGGATGAGGGAACAGGGAGTTCTAAAATGCTGATGTGCTTCCACAGTAATAACCAGGACTCGGATGTTAAGTCAAACATCACTGCTCCCATAATCCAACTCACCAACATCCTGAGTGTTTATTAGGATGTGAAGGTGTTTACTGAATTAAAAAGTCATAGAACAACCAGCTGTGATGTTGTTTAAGCAGTAAAATTAATGATGTCTTTTATTTCTCTCTGCTTTCAGTCACCTGGATAATCATCACCTGTGGGACCCCAATGAGTTTGCTGTTTCCTGCTTCAGGATCATCATGTACTCCATCCAGGTACAGTACACAGAGTTAAAAATATAACATCTTAAAAACATTTCCACTTCGGTTTTGAGTTTTAAATCCTTCATTTTCATGGTGTACCCTCCTGCACCTGTCTGACACCTTGGCGAGCTTATCCACCCAGCAGCGTCCGTGAAGCCTCTGCAGGCAGACGGCAGCTGATCTGATGCTGGTGTTCACACTGTTTCCAATATTCACTCTCACTTTTTTGACACCCCTGCTCTTTCTGCTTCTCAGGCAGCTCTTCCTCTTTCAATGTGTAGAATATATCAGACATGGTCTTGACCCTGGCAATCGTCCATGTCAAAGTCCGTTCACTCAAGTTCTTGTTTTTTCCACTGGCAGGCTCAGATTGTCATTATAAAGGTCTGACAACATTATGATAGGATTCCTGCAGAGACAGAGCTTTTTATTAAAGAGTCAGATCCTTTTTGTTTAATCAGAAACATCTCTATATATCACTACCAGACTCCATTGACAAAAACAGGAATTTTCGTGTAGCTGCTGGAATAAAACTGCCTCCATCTGTTAGTGTGTCTGTGTTACTGTGAGACTTTCAGTGGTGGAGGAAGTAATCAGATCCTTTATTTAAGTAACAGTACCACACAATAACACAAACAAACAAACACACTGAGGCTGCAACTCCAGTGTTCTGCCTGATAAAGTTTGTGTTTTTGTCAGTGGAGTCTGGTACTGATCTGGCAATATTTCTGGTTAAACAAAAAGGATCTTACTCTTCAATAAACAGGTCTATCTCTGTAGAAATCTTATCTATAATAACAATCTATCTATCTAGCAACATATTTAATAGATAATACCTAAGAACATTTAGCTTTGATTGTTGTATGTTTAGCATGAATATTTGATGCTTTCGAGTCACTTTAACATTCCTGTACTATTAAAACCTCATAAATGACCTAAATTATGAAGGTGATAACGAGAGTATCTTTTCGTATCCAACAGAGGACAAATACATTTTACACTGATGCTGATTTAGAGCAACAGCAACTCAGAGCAGCAGCTCCTGTATGTTTTACCTGCAGACTGCTGGGACACTTATTACTGCTGTCAATCACATTCTCCAACACACATCCTCTCCCTCTCTCTGTCCTCTGTCTGTTTGTTTAATTGCTCGCTCGTCCAGTAGCTCCCAGGTGACACAGAGGTGCTGCCACAGATAAAACACAATCAAATGGTGATGGGGTGACAGGAGTTGGTGACAGAGTTTTGTCTCTCTGATCTGTCCGGGGGGAGGTGGGAGGATTGTATCTGTCTGCCAGGAGACAGTGTTTGTTTGAGCTGAGTGACGAAAAACAAACACACCCCAGGTTTGTCCTGCAGAGACGCATTCTAACGTCCTGCTGCAACGACGGAGTTTGGACCATTTTTTTTAAAAGAAAAACGCTGATGGACGATGTTGACATTTTGAGGTCCAGCTGCTCCAGGAAACTGATGTAAAACATGAGCGATAAAAGTCAGGCTTCGCTGTCAATATTCTATCAAAGAAGGAGCGACACAAGAGCAGGAAATAGACCACAATGCATTGTAGTCATTTCACTTTCAAAGCACTCCAAAAAACTAAAACAGAAACAGAAAATATGGCTGGTTTCTTAACCTCCTGAGACCTCCTGCATCCTCATAGGAAGATGTAACATTTTGGATTTGCTGCACCTTATGCTTAAACTCAGACCTGTTGTCCTCGTTAGCGGACACTTTTTTGTGCAATTGAGTGTTAACAAAGTCACAACGCACCCAACAGTGTAAAAACAAGATGGCGGCAATCTCTGTCTCGACATTCTACAGCCGAGATCGCAACAAAAGAATCAGAGGAACGAAACCTGATCAGAGTTTCTGGTTGAAACTTTTTTTCTGCTCAGTAACATTTGTTGCTTGATATGACTTGATATGTTTTCCAGGCTCAGCACTCCCACCACGTCATCCAGCAGGTTCTGAACCACCTGGACACCCACAACAAGACCACACCGCGGGTCAGAGCCGGGATCGTCCAGGTCCTCCTGGAGACGGTGGCCATCGCTGCCAAAGGCTCAGTGGGTGAGTTAAAAGGACCCGAGTGGTTCCCACTGCAGGACTTTAAATTAAAACATTCAGGCAGCTAATTGAGGAAATTAATGAAATGATAACCAGTCATTTATCAAACAAAAATGTCAAACTCTGTCTGTTTCCTTCAATGTCAGGTTACTTTTTAATGTCATTAAAATTTAATGTCTTTGTTGTTTGGACTGTCGGTTGGACTCCGTGATGGACATTTTCCAATAGTTTGTGACATTTTTAGACTAAAAATTGTCTTAAAAAAACAACATATAAATTCATAATGAAAACTAGATGGACACAGACCTCCACCAAGGCCAATGTCAAACAACATACACCAGACTTCAGAGAAAGAAATTCAGATTAAATGATCCTGATAAAATCCACTAGGTTGCTCCATGGTCCGCTCCGTCCCTCCACCGAGTCTGCTGCATATCAGTTCAGTACTTTTTGTGTAATCCTGTTGACAAACAAACAAACAGACACAGGTGAAAATAAAACCTCCCACTCTTTATTTAGCCAAGTAAAATCGTTTTATTTACAGACAACAGGTGCTGAGCAGGATCGTTGGAGCAGCAGGAGGCTTGACATCACAGATCATTTGTTGATTGACCGTGAAGTTTAGTTGTTTGTGGTGTGTTGTTTAAAATTAAAATATTAAGTTATTACTCTAAAACCCTTAAAAAACAAAGATATTTAATACAAAAGATTAAAAAACAGCAAATCTTCACCACTGAGGAGCTGGAACGAGGTTATATTTATCGTTTTAGTTGTCATTAACTCAAACAATTAATTAGTAACATATAACAATAACTGCTGTTTAGTTTTCTGTCAATCAACTAATTGTTTCTGTGAGTGTTAATCAAATGTTTCTATTACAAACACACGTGAAACGAGTCTGTCTCTTACGCCTCTGGTTCACTTAATTAGTAATAATTAGTTGTACATAAATAAGCTGTTAATATAAACACCTCCCACTCCAAAGGAAGATTCATATCTGCAGTCAGATGAGGAAAAACAGTCAGAAGAAACTGAAGATGTAGGAAAACCAGCCGGACAAACACAAACAGAATCACTGCTTTCTGAATAAATTAAGACATGAAGAAATCACCACCTTATTTAACTTAATTCAGCGTGAAATGGAGGGTTAGTGAAGTGAATCTGAGAACAATTTCAACTCATTTGTTAGTGTAGATTGTGCTGTTTTTTTGTATTTAACTCCTATAACCTGTGTTTTACTGCCTCCACCTGGGAAAAACAAAAAAAAAAGGAATGATTCAAGAGTCCAAAAGAAGCGATGTGTTCACCTTTGAGAGTGAAAACACGACCACTCCTCCCAATCTGTGGCTCGGTACAGTATAAAGATGATGTGGTGTTAGATTCAGGCTGAGTATAGAGATAGAGCAGTTTCTACAGATGTTTCCCCACACACAGACCGACCTGTTGAACGCCTGGTATTAACAAGCAGAATAACAGCAGAATAAACTGATTATAGAATCGAAAAATTGGAAAAACTGCAGCACAAAGATTAAAAGGTGAAGCGGGAGCAAACAGAAAATAAAGCTACTTACGTCAGTGGAAATAAACTTTGTTTTCCTGCACAAAGACGACCAGAATCTGACTTAATTAAAGATATTTTTAGATGTAGAGCTAAATGAAGGTGTTGATAATGTGAGAATGTTCAAGGAGGCTGTGAAGGAAGGAGAATACTAATGTGTGAGATTTCTTCAGAATGTGGATGTGCAGATGTTTGTTAATGCCGGGCGAACAAAAGGTCTCTGTTTAGATCAGCATGGCTTAATGTTTTTATCCAAACATACACAGAGTGACTAGAAATACAGAATCACCTGTAATGATGGACTATAATCCAACTGCACAACCCTGCAGTAAATTAAAGTGTCAGTTCACCCAAATTACTCCTTTAACCATAGAACTGACGCAACACAAACATTTCTATCAACTAAAGCTTAATTTTAAAGGGTCAGTACACTCAAATTACATGTTGATTTGTGGTGGTGTTGTATTATTAAATGTCTTAATGGATAATTTTCAAGAATAAGATCCTTTTTGTTTCACCAGAAACATTGCTATA
Organism: Lates calcarifer; assembly: GCF_001640805.2. NCBI lineage: Eukaryota > Metazoa > Chordata > Actinopteri > Centropomidae > Lates > Lates calcarifer. Next base: position 1,785,905 of record NC_066836.1, on the reverse strand, counting down.
TATCACGGTCTGTCAGTGGAAAAACCAAGGACTTTAGTGGACGTCCATTGACGTGGACATTTGTCCTTCATAATTTAAGCAGCTGTTATGCCCTCACACATTTAAAAATACAGCAACATCACAAATCAATTTGTAATTTGAGTGGATTAACCCTTTAAAATATTAAGTTTTCAATGATAGGGATGTTTATCTTGTTCTGGGGTTTCTATTTTTCTCATCATCCAGTAATACTGTGTTTTAACTTCCAGACATGATAAAGTCGTGGTCTTGTAGCTTAGAGTAGCACAGTGATGTGATGTTGTATACCTCAGTAGATTAGAGTAGATTCAGTGTTAAAGGAGCATTTGGAAATAATTTTTTTCTGCAGTTAAATGAGTCGAGGCCACAGGCAGGACAACCGGCTCACCCATAATCTGAGGTGTTGCTTCCTGTGCCAGAGTGAATTAGGCCAACACAGTCTGTTACACTGTGGACGGTGTTTTTCTACAGTTCATCTCCATGTTTAATGGACGTACTTCTCTGGGAACCTCTAATGAATCATTTAAAATCTCACTCAGTTCAGTTTTTCAGTCTGATTTCAGTCTGACTTTTATTTAAACTCTTAAAGCTCTGTAACCCAGTAACTGTTCAGTCAGTACAAACGATCCTGTGCAGCAAAACACTGCACAAATTCTCATAACTTATTTATGAATTCTAGTGAAGATCTCAGTTTCTACGGATACCAAATATGTAAGGTTGAAGTTTGGGCACAAAACAATGAGAATATTTCCATTTAATGGAATAATAATGCAGTAACCACAGTCTTTGGCTTCTGTGCAAATGTCAGGAGGAAGCTGATACAGACTTTATATTAAATTGTCAATGTGGAATAAGATTATTTTTTTAAATCCTTAAAGCTACATCACTGGAAATAAAAAGGAGAAACTGGATGTTACAGGGTTACTTGATGCTTCCAAATGATAGAAATTATTTTTATTGGCAGATTTTCTTCTGAAAGGTTTGACTCTCGTCGCTGCTTCACAGAAATATTGATGGTAGTTTCCCTGGTCTGGTTGCTGTTGAGAGAACAGTTCCCCACTTAGTTTTAGTTTTTCATTTGTCCCAGCTGGAAACCTCTCACAAGTCACAAGTTCCTGTTTTTCTAACTTTAATCTTTGTCTTTTATGGTGGCTGTTTGTTTGTGTGACTGCAGGTCCGACAGTGCTGGAGGTTTTCAACACTCTGCTCAAACACCTGAGGATGAGCGTGGACTTCGAGCTGGGCGAGAGCTCAAGGAGGAACTCCAGCACCAGCGTTTCCTCCGGTCGCGGCAAAGAGAGCGAAGAGCGGATCGTCCAGAACGCCATCATCCAGACCATCGGTATGACGGACTGTTACCTCCTGTCCTTTACCTTGAAGGATTGGTCCAGATTCTGTCTAAAGAGTGGAGGAGACTTGATCATGGTCTGGTTGGTAATGACTTAAACTGAATGTGACCAAAACTGGCTTCCTCCCACTTTCTGAGTGTGAATGGTTGGTTTCTATGTTTCTGTGTGTTGGCCCTGCGATGGACTGGTGATCTGTCCAGGGTGTACCCTGCCTGTTGCCCAATGTCGGCTGGGATCCCCATCCCCAAACCCACAGTTACTGAGGGAACTGAGACTGAGTTGATGAACTATGAGTGTTTAGGTTCTGTTTTTGACGATAGGTTGTGTTTTCAGGCTGATGTAGATGCCATTTCTAAGGAGGTACACCAGCGTCTTTAATTCTTGAGAAAAATGTGGTTTGGGAACCTGAATCTGGCCAATAAGAACAGGTTTTGTTGACTTGTTAGAATGGCCAGTAAAGTTATTGAGGTAAATCAAGCACAGCTTCTTGATCTCTACATTCCTAAACAAGGCCCGTGCCATACTGGACTGTACTGACCATCCTCTGCAGAAGGAGAGCCGCTAGCTTCAGGTAGAAGTCATAGAGTTCTAACTCATTTGACTGAAAGACTCTTTTGTTTGCACTGCAGTCAGTTGGCTGAATTTGTACAGATCAAGGTGCTGAGCAGTTTTTTGCACACTCTACAGCTCAGGCTCATTTGTCTTCATATGTAGTGATGTAGCACTGTATTGTTGTTCTGACTGGTATACTGTATTTTATGTTGTATTTATGATGGAATGAATGTGTTTTTTAAACACCAAACTTCCCCAAGTGGGGTAGTACAATTTGACTTGGTATCAGAGTAAAAAGAAGGGAGGATGTGTTTTAACCCTCCTCCAGTCTTTGCGTTTGAGTGCTGACTCATCCCTCGTCTCTCTCATGCCAGGCTTCTTCGGTGGAAACCTGCCAGACTACCAGCGAGCTGAAGTCATGATGTTCATCATGGGCAAAGTGCCAGTGTACGGGACCCCCTGCCACACCTTGGACACCGTCAAGATTGGGTGAGTCACACATTCATTATCCAACGACCCTGGTGGTTTCCACATGCTGCTGCTGCAGCCAATCAGCTCACAGCTCCCAAAAGCTCCCTCAGCTCCACAGTTTAGCTCTGAATGTGCTGGCCCTGCCTCGTCTTTTCTTTCCCAGTTTAATCACAGAGCGGTTCCTCAGTTCTAAGACTGGTTGAGGAGTCTTAGGTAATTAACCTCTTGGAGGTGGTCCTGAAAGTCAACTCCTAAGCCATTCTCTAGAACTGAGCCACCACTTTGGATGAGAAGTAAAACGTAAAAAGTCCAGTCACCTTCAACTCTAGCACCATGATCTACTACTATGATCTGGATGACTGAGAACCTAGTATTAAGCGGACCTTTGGGCTATACAGTTCTCAGGGTCAGAAATCTAAATATAACATGTGCAAAACATCATGCTAAAATGTCCCAGATTTATATGTAATGTTAATGTATTATCCTTAAATCATCAGTACTGAAACACTGGACTGAAACACAGCACACACATGAACACACATGAACACACTCTCCCTCTCATCCAAAGTGAATTGTGTCTTAATCTGTCCTCACTTCACCTCCTGGACGTCCTGCAGTGAATGCAGCTCCCAGGGTCACTGAGACGACGGCTGGTCTTCTTCCAAACCAAAAAAAAAAAGAAAGAAAAGAAAAACAAGCTAATCCCTCAGGCCTCAGGGGTGCAAGAGCAGATAATCCCAAATCAAACGCACACTGTCCTCCTCCTCCTCCTCCTCCTCACAGACCAACAAGCTTTCTCTCTCCCTTCCTCTCCTTTTCGGGTAATTGCCAGAGAAGAGAAATTTGCTGCAGATTGTCAGTGTTTCTGAGCAGAGGTCAGTTCACTCACTCTGCATTTTAAACTGTCAACACTCGAGACTTGTTGGACTGCATCTGATGTGAAAGATAATCAGGATTCTTGGTTCCTTATACATAGAACAAATGCTGTATGAATGTGTGTCAATGTGACCTGTAGTGTAAAACGCTTTGAAAGGTCGACAAGACTTTCTCGACTGGAAAAGTTCTATGTAAGTGTAGCTCATTTACCATTTGATTGGCCAACGTGTTGTATGGCTGCAAAAGATTCAACCCCCGTTTGCAGTCGAGTCCTTTTTATTCACAGTCTGTATCGTTCTCCAGGCCTCAGTTTTAACACCTCTACTGCACCAATAAAATGTCTTCATTAAAATAAATTAGGAAGCTGGCATTATGTTTTAATAATGTTGCTCCACGGTGGTCTGAACACAGCCTTTGAACCCTGTGAATACAGTCTAGAAAATATATAATTACTGCAACTAGAGAAGAAGAAATCTGCAACGTTTTCTGTTTCTGTCCTTTGTCCCTCAGGCATCAGGGAACCAAGAGGATTCAGACCATGCTGCTCAGCTCCCTCATCATGGTGAGTCCTCCTCTTTAACCCGTCTGAACTGTCTGATGAACAAAACTAGTCTGTCCTCTGATCTGGGGTCAGCAGGTTGTTCCAATATCGGATCAGACTGGAACAATCTGAAGCTAATGTTTGATTAACGTAGCATTTATTTGATTTAAATTAAATCACCTCAGTGATGGATTCCACACAAGGGATGTTACAAGATCTCACGACATTTCTCGTCTCATGAGACAGTATCCAGCTGCAGCTAGCATGACTGACGAAATTAGCGTAGAAGACTGTGGTCTAGCTGCGGTCCGTCACTGATTTAAATCTAAATGTAGTAAATCAAACTGTTTCTGTTGTAGAGGAAGAGAAGCTTCTAATTTTTCAGACTTTTGTTTTAATTAATCAGAGAACTTCACTCTGGCTAAAACATAATATCTTAAGCTTCTCTAACAAAAGACCTGACACTCAAAAACGAGTAAGACAGACTTTATTAAAATAATATAAAATAAAATATATAAAATAATAATAATAATAACCTCTTTTTTATTCTGTATTTATTTATATTTTTGAGTTAGAATACACTTCACTTTCACTTTCACTGAGTCTTAATTATTTATTTGACACTGTCCGTTTTCGAGTTCTGACTTTACAGAGTTAACACCTGAAGTCTCCATAAAGATGCTTCCTTAATTATCTGCTTCAGTCACAGACCCTCGACTCACTGAGATGAGGAGGCACAGGTGGCATCAACACACCCAGCAGTGAACACACACACACACACACTCTCTTGTTTTCCCGCAGCATCGTTCATGTGCGCTCACACTGCGGTTTATCGCGGCGTCCGCCTGTCCCCGTCTCCCCTCGACTCGCCCCCCCCCTCGCCACCACCTGGCTTCTCAGTGCAGCTGGAGGAGAGGTGAAAGGTCAACATATTTATATCGCCATGCAGCTGCAGATGGGGCTGAGCGCGAGGGGAGGATGGAAGATGGAGGATGGCGGTGGTGGGGGTGTGTGTCAGTGTGCAAGCTCCTCTGACTCTGCAGACTGTCGGGGTAAAACCCGGATGTTTGAGAGCTGCTCATCACAGTGAAGACTGAAGCTGAATCAGTCGCTGGTTCAGTCAAACACAAAGCACAAACCTGAAAGAAGTAGAAGTCAGTGTCCAGTGGTTTGGATGACCCTCATCAGACCAGTGACACATGACACAACCTGTTAATTGCCAAAATGGGAATTAACTGTAAATTTATAACAAAGAACTTAAATGTAGTTGAAAAAAAGAACCTGTTGCAGCATAATCTTGGATAAAATAACCAGATTTAATGTAAATTCAGTTGAATTTCTCCCCTGCTCTGGTCATTCTTCCATCACATGTACAGATCATCCACACCGCTGCATCTGAGCCCACAGACGACATCCAGTCAGTCTGGATCAGTATATTAAGTAAATATTTCTGATCTGAGCTATTAAAGTTTAATAAGAGCCAGTAAATCAGATCAGATGCTAAATTTAAGCTAGTAACACCATTCCATTGATACATGAAGAGGCTAGCTCATGCTAGCTGATGTTAATGTTTTTTATCAAAGTTTTACTCACAGAAATGACATTTAGATAAAAATGTATTTACACGTTTGTCTGTTTATTGTTTGTATAAATTACCTCAAATTTACAGTTAATTTCTGTTAATTCTCATTAGAAGTTTCTAGACATTTACCAGAAATTTTCCTCCCCTTTGCAGCTGTAGACACGACACGGCTGGTGTTTGTTTCCCTTCAGTCTGATTCACCTGTTGTTGAAGTAAATTTAATTTAATTATGAGTTTTCAATCTTTAGATTAAGTTTTTTAGACAGAGTTCACGCTGGTTTTGGTTCCTCAACTTCTTCTGTTGATGAGAAAAATTAGCTTTAAATGGTTCTATTAGACATAAAGCTTCAAGGAAAATGAAATGTGCTATAACAACAGCATCTAGCAACTAAATTGAGGCAACGCAATCCCTGCAGGTGACGGTGACTGAATAATTGATTTGGACAAACTAAATTAAATATCTATATAAAGTACTGTTACATATACTCATGGTTAGGTAATAAATATTTTATTATTGGTACTGGTATTTCATATTATACCAAGGTCTCAGCCCCCCGTTCACACTGATCATAATTCATCATATCAGAGTCACGTAGGAGAGAGGTCAGCCTTCAGTCACTTTCAGCTGCTTGTGAACGTAACATTTCAGCTCTGATGAAGTGGTGTTTCTCAACGACCCTGCCTGTGGATTAATCACATCATGCTGTGATAAGTCGGCTCAGTCCCACTCTCCCCCTTTTCTCCCACCTCCCCCCACTTCCTCCTCTACCTCAGGTAACCTCCGGCTTCAAGTCTAAGTCCATGGCAGCTGCGTTGCCTCCTCCTTTCCTGGACCCGCTCTTCTCCATCTCGCTGATGGAGGACAGCGAGCTGAGGCAGCTGGTGCTTGAGATCCTGCACAACATCATCGATCGCCATGACAACCGCGCCAAGCTACGCGGCATCAGGTACAAAATACGCCCGTCAGGCTGCGAGTGAACAGTCTCAGTCAGAGGCTCAGATGATGGTTAATAAGTCTGATCTTTGTGTTTCAGAATCATTCCCAATGTTGCAGCGTTGAAGATTAAGAGAGAGAAGATTTCCAAGCAAGACGTTGCATTCATGAAGAAGGTAAAACATTTACGTTAGTTATGATCTTTCTGCAGAGATCTTTGTTCTTATCCTGTAAACTAAGGGTCTTAAAGGAGCAGGGGACAGACGGGGGGGGACCGAGGAGAACCAAGCACGCTCTCTCTGGATTGTCACGTGGAACAAAACGCTAGCCAATCAGGAAGCAGCTGACTGAAGACAAAAACACAACAAACGAGACGTTGTTGTCTGCCATGTTTGTTTTCTCTAAAGTCATCAGATGTGGAGTTAGGAGAGTCCAGACTCTGGTTGTTGGTGCTGAATCTGTTAGTGTGTGATGTGGCTGTTTTGGTCTTCCCTCTGCACATCACACACTATAAGAACAATGTGTGAAATCTTTCGCTATCTGAGTTCGATATCATGAGTGTGCTCTCTCACATTTTCTAAATCAGCTAAAGATTTTAAAATTCCCCTCCTTGTTCTTTTCTGATGAGGACTGTCCTGATGGCAGACTCAACAGGGTGCGTTGGATTTCACCTGCTAGATCACCTTCAGTAGCTCCTTAAAGTTGATGTACAGAGAAAATGAAAACATCACAAGACTAAAGGTTTTACACTATGTAAGAGGTCATCAGACCAGCTGTCTTCTCTCTAACTCAAGCAGAAACAATTAAGAATATAACGTCTGCAGAAGTGATTCCATTATTAAGTCGTGGTTGCATCTTCGAGCCATGACATTCTCATCCAGCGAGGTCTTGGAGCTCATTGACCCTGACAGGAAAAGCCCGGTCACCATCAGCCTGTGACATTTCCAAAAAGAGGCCCACAGTTTAAGTTTTTCACCTGTGAATCACACCTGCGCTGTGACCTTTACCCACATGTCAGACACCTGAAAGAGCAACCACAGGGCTGGAAAACATCCAGAGCAGTGGCTCTTATCTGCTGTCAGAGGTCATTAATGGCGTCTAATTGTAATTCATTAGAGGTGAACGGGAGTCATTGGCCTTCACTTTCCATTAGGGTCCACGTCAAGCATATGAATGCACGAGCAAGGCTCTGAGAGTGTGGTCTGTAAAATGTCAGATAGTCGTTAAAATGGAAAACATAATGTTCTATTACCTGAGCTGATGCTGAGATATTCAACAACAAGCAAGAACAAGGGAATGTTTGATAATTTTACTTTTAAAATAGTGATTTATCTAAACCAGTCAACTAACTGACTAATCATCTCAACTCTAATTCAGAACTATGACATTTCCAAGACAAGAGGTCAGATATTTTTCCTCACAGTCGATATCCCACATGGTCACAGTTCTTGGACATGAAAATGAGGGGAGGAACAAAACCGATCACCATCTTGTGACGAGTTGGAACAGGTATTAAAGGAAGCTGCCAGACATACCTGGGAAGCCCAGACGTTTGGCAGCAGCCTCTGTCGGAAAGGTCGACCCACCCCTGGAAGGATTTTGTTCTGGGTCATGGGACTGGGTCATGTTTAAAATCTGCACTGCTCGAAGCTGCAATCAGAAGGTCATAGCTGAAGTCAGAAGACAGGTTCTGGTGGTTGAGGAATAAAAATTCAGGGGTGTTGGGGGAGTCTAAAGTCAACCAAAAATCCCTCTCCACGGGCTGTTCCAGGAATATATGTTGCACACTAACCCTCACCAGAAGTCATGGTAATAATACTTTCGTAACAGTTCCTATGTTTCTTTTCTCCACCTCTTCTGTTCTTTCCTTCCTTTTGTTTCCTGTCTGACGTCCAGCATGGCCAGCAGCTGTACCGCCACATCTATCTGGGCTGTAAAGAAGAGGATAACGTCCATAAAAACTTTGAGTTGCTCTTCACCACCCTGGCCATTCTGACTATCGAGCTCGCCAACGAGGAGGTGGTGATCGACCTCATCCGTCTCGCCATCGCTCTGCAGGTAAAATTAAGTAGCTGTCTCACCTGAGTGAGGACCAGTTTATTAGACATTTTAACCAAAACCAAAAAACTAATCTGTCAAATTTGTCAGTTTTGAAACAATCTCAGCATGAGGTCTGTTTAACAGCGGTTCTTGAGCTTTCAGTTGTATCACATGATCTTTCTCAGCAGATGTAGTTTTGTGAATTCATTGGAGCAGAAAAAGTTCTCTTCACCTAATCAAACATTTTTTCTAAGTAGAAACTAAAGCACTGTAGCCCATTACAAGTGGAAGTAAATTACATGCTTTCTGAAGTAAAACTAAACTAATAATGAGTGGTGGATTGAATTCAAGTAAAAGTACAGTCAGAGAAGAAGTTTCATTGGTTGTACTTTGAGATAAGCTAATAAAAGAAGAGAAGAAAATAACTTGTAGAAAAATCAAATGGAAAGTAGGAGAGAAGCAAAGAATTAAGGAAAAGATGGAGGTATGACATAAAAAAAAGTCATTAAATCATTGAACTGAACATTGAACTTCCTAAAAAGTTAAACATTTTTACTTGACAGCAGAAGCCTGGACTACGAGTTTAACCTACTCTGGATAAACTCATAATTTGTAATATTAGATGTAGGGACAGGTGAAGTATGTGAACGTTTTTAGGATAGTTGAATTATATTATTGGGTTAGGTTTATTTTGCATTTTTGTGACCAATAACTGCAGCTTTCAAATAAATGGAGAGGAGTAAAAATGTGGTGAAGGACAGAATAGAAGGTCTCCTGAGATGAAAACACTGGAAACACCTGAGACTCAAACTGTGCACAAGTGGAGTAAACAGTGGTTATTTCTCTCCTTTGGTTCTGAGGTTGTGTTTTAGACCTGATGTTGCAGTAATACGCTACATTAAGATTCTTTACAGCGCTCTAATCTGAAGCACCCTTGATGTGATGATGGTGTATTCGCGGTGTCAGGTGTCATATTTCCGTGCAATGACGAGTAGCCGTGCTGTCATCGTCAGTGGCCGAGTCCTTAATGTCGTTAGACTGGAGACGGCACTGCAGGTCCAATAAAACCTCCCACATGTGAGATGGAGCAGAGGTGTGAAGAAAATCTGCACATACGCTCCGACACACACACACCAGCTGCTTGTTTGTTTATCACGCTGAGATCTTATCATCCAAATGTCACAGCGCTGTAGACGAGAAACACACACACACGCAGACATTTGTAGTACCGTGTTTACCTGCACTGGGAACATCGTCAACCCTTTGGAGTCTTATAGATTACGATATAAGGCCCAGAGAGCAGCAGATGGGTTCAGATATGACCTGATCGTCGTATCACTGTATCACAGTAGCACAGTATTTGGTTTAATCCATGTACAGGGTTTACAGACAGCAGGAAGATTTCCTCTGGAGTATCTGCTGTTTGATTGTGTTTTCACTCTGTCAGTGGAAAGGTCGTTGTTAGGGTAACGACCCCGAGGTGACATGGCGAGCATGGAAGGCTGAATATGATGCGCTGCGTGTCTGTGTTTCTGTGGTAATTTGTTAATTATAATAATGACACGTCACTCAGCTGCAGCTAATGATTATTTTCACATCAGTTAATCTGTAGATTATTTTTTTACATTAATTGTTTGATCCCTGTTACGACAAAAATAGTGAAAAATAGTGAAAGCCCAGGCATTAATCCAAAACCCCAAAAATATTCATTTTAAAATGTTTTATGTCAAAGAAAAGAAGTAACTCCTCATCAGAATGATGAAATTTTTCCACTACTGGAGCTGGAAAGATATAGAACAAAACAAGTCCATTTAACTTCAAATTAAAAGATAAATAAAGATAAAGATATTTTTGAACCTGGAACTTATTTTCCACATGCACCACCTAATCCTTTCTCTATACCTAAAAGATACAGAAAAAGTCTTCTTCTGGATAAGTAGCCACTAACAATATTTGGTCTAAATAAAATTCTCCACTAATAAACAGTATAAAGAATAAAAAAGAAAGTGTACTAAACATTAGTTTTGTTAGTGGATATACTGATTACTTATTGTTAATGTGTCCTTGGTTTGTGCAGGACATGGCTCTGGCCAACGAGGAGAACATGCCGATGTTTATTCGCTGTGGCATTATGGCGTTGGTGGCGGCGTACCTCAACTTCCTGAGCCAGATGATCGCCAACCCTCCATTCTGTCAGCACGTCAGCAAGGTGGGTCATTATTGTCACATTACCACACTGCATACCACTGAGGTTGTTGATGTTGCTAGTTTAACTGTTGAAGATGCTTCACAATATTGTTTCAGACCATGCTGCAAACACTTTAAAACCTGTGCTTATTACCTCAAGTTTAATAATACGCTGACGACACACTGCTGTTTTTTGCTGTTAATGCTACCTTGTTGTCATAGTTTTACGTACCCATTGTACAGTAAAATGGTTCAAACTCAATACTATTTGTCATTTCCATTGTTTTCTCTCCAGGTTATCGAGTTGAGAAACATGGATGCTCCGTACCTCCTCCCAGAGCACATCTTCAGAGACAAGTGTCCGTAAGTATCAACTAATCAGCAGACTGGATGTTCAGATTTAGACAATTGTGTGTACGCTCTCTGATGTTGTCCTCAGATATATAGTACATCACAATCTATTTCTAAAGGTTTTTCTTCTTAAACTTCCCTAAGATTCTCTGGCTTTTCTCACCTCTTATATATAAATGTGAGGTTGTTATCTGTGTAGTTGTTGCTTTTAACAACCACAAAAAATTGCATTTTTGTTGTTTGTTTGTTAAACAACTCAGGAAGCCCCTGAGTCTTGTTTGTTAGAGCTCCTTTTTCCAAATAATCTCCAGTTGAGATCAGAGTCACTCTCACCTCTCTACTGTAGCTCTCATATCTGCTTCTGAAAACAAAAATATCTCTGACATAAAGGAGAGATGCACTGATGAGTGTGCAGCATGCCTGAGGTGAGATTTTTGGAGATTTGGTTCTTTAAATTAAGAAAAGAAAAACCCTAAACTCTTGTGAAAACATGACGGCTCAAAGCCAAAGGCAAGATAAAGATGTTGAGGATGTTGAGATCATTCTCCTAATCCTTTAAATCTCCTGTTTGTGGTTTAACCATCAGTATCCAGTTTAGAATTCACACACTTACAAACATTACTACTTTACTATAAACCATGGTGCAACATGCTGAGGATAACAATACCACCAACCTTTATTACTGTGATTATCACAGTTTTCAGAGGGCACTGTGAACACAGTGCGTTAATACAAATTTTGTACTTAAGAGAGTCTTATAGACTATAGAAGTCAAAGTAATTCTGTTTCTGTAGGCCAGTAACAGAAATTCCTATTCTTAGGCCCTTATTTTTGTATGGAAAAGCTTCCAAAAGAAAACTGAATTTATGAATTTCACATCTATCAACTTACGAAAGAAATCAGAAGATAAATGAATGGATACATAGAATCTAAGAGACACGCAAAGCTGCATTTAAACCAGTAATCCACCAACCTGTTTCTGTTTGTGTGTGTTAAGGTGTTTTTAATGTGTTGCTGCAGTGGACAGTTCATTGTCCAGTTTGTTAGGTTTGATTAAATCCAAGGCGAGCATGGTGCAAAGTAATTTTATTGTGTGTCAGCACTATTTCAGGAAAGCTTGATGATTATTATTGTGATACAATTTACTGTGGTATTTTTAGCCACAGTAATCGTAAAATGAAAATCTGATGCCAGCACATCCCCAGTGTAAACCTGCAGTCACTCTGCTCTGTCAGGAGCTCCAAAATCACCAGGCATCTGCTGATAAAACCTGATTATCAGACTCTAAGAACCAGCATCTATTTCTGACGTTAAATCCGCCTTATAATATCACTCTCTGCAGAGAAAGATGCAGGGATTTTAAACACTAAATTTGGACATGAGCGCGTTAGAGCTTCTAGACAGCTCAGTTCTGCTATGCTTAGATTATCTGAACACCCCAAACATTCATCAGCAAATTTTGAAATACAAATGTATTGTTTCTGAAGATGCTGTATGTATGATTTTTCCTGGAGGAAGTGGATCAGAGTTATAGTTTTCATCCCTCTCCTTCTTCTTCTTCCCAGACTTCCGGAGTCTTTGGACAAGGAGGACAGACTGCTGTACTTCCAGACATCCGATATGGCAGAGTGTCTGGCAGGACCAGGATACAACGCAGAGAGACTCTCCATCCCCTACGTTCCCCAAGTCACAGGTACAACAGGCCAGGTCACTCTGTACTAATTACACAACTTTACAGGCTCTTTTGTGGAGATTGGAGTTTGTTTTATAAGCACATTTTTATAGTAGGTCACTAACTATAACTAAACTGTGGGTGTCACTATCACATGGTATGGATTTCAACCCCTAGGCAACTGGAAAGCCTGGAGTTTTGAGATTTATCGCAGATTTAAAAATATCTAAAAACTATTTTAACTTTTCTATGTGAAGCTTTCTTGAATAATATCTCAGGAATTTGAAGATGAGGCAGATCATGTTTATTTCTAATTGTTACAAGACAGTTGAAACAAGAAGAACTTGTTTGCCTCTTTTCCCAGATTCTTTTAAATGTGTCTGACTCATCTCTTCAAGCTCATGTTGTGCAGCCAGTTATTGCTCAAACATTATTGTAAATTCAAATGAAAATTCCACAGTTTCCTAAAATATGTCAGGCTGAATTCTGGGGAAATGCGTCTAAAATGTTTTGATTTGATTGAATTGTGCAGCTGTAAGAACACAGTGCCTTAGGTTTGAATGTTTCAATAACTGTACTCATAGTATATCTTAAATAAAGGTTTTGGAACAAGCAGATGCACAGTGTATAAAGTTTAGATTTAAGAGTAAAATCAAACATTTCCGAGGTTACAACAAAGTCAGATTAAAGGATTTAACATGGAGATTTTTGTGCTTTTGTACGCTGTTACGTTTTTACTTCCCCTCATATTAAACTCTCAGTGGCCCCCAGAACTGTTGGCACTCTTGCTAAAGATTTAGCCAAAAAGGGCTTTGGAGGATTAACAGCTTACGAAGTTGTTCAGTGAACACAAAATAAACTTTAAAAAACCTATTGTGTGATCAGCTTTATTACACTGAAGGTTGTCACAGTCGATTGATATTTCACATTAGAACAACGTCGACCTCTGAATGATGTCATGGACAAAAATAGTTTCTTCTGTAAGGACAGTTAATCCTTAATATTTAGTTTCTTTCATTTTTTAAATATAGCCTTGGAAGTAAATTTGAACATCCATGGCAAGAAAGATATTATTTCATTCTCTCCTAGCATCTTACTTTACCTTTGTTCAAGTAAAGTGATGAATTAAGACCAGAGATATCTTCATATAAAGACATCAGTTTGGTTAAAGTACACCCAATCAAACAGCTAACAGGGTGAGGAAACTCTAATTGACTCGTATAACAGGAAGTTTGCTTCTCTTTTCTTCCCTCTGCCATGCTTTCATGTAACACAGTGCTTTACACAGTAGGAAAAATCATCCACAGGTGCAAGCAGACGTCCAGAGGTAACCAGCTAGACTAGAACTTTAGACGAGTCTGTTAGACACAGTTACCTGCTGTCACTGATCTCCTGTCACGGTAGCTGGGTTTAGATTGGCTTTGGCAGATAAAAATAAATTAGTTTTTTTTTTTCTTTTATGAAAGCTTTGGAATAATACCTGCTTACCCAGTTAGCTTAAGGGGGAATAGAACCCACAACCTTGGCAGCTTAGATGCCTTCCCTTTGAGCTTCATGGGATGCAACCACATAGAAAAACTGTCAGGAGAACTACCCCACAGCCTTAGTCGATCCACCAGCTTTAGATAAATTCTTGTAGTTTTTTAGTATTTCTTGTTACGATAGCTATTTTGTGCAGCTGTAGATGTCATGTTTTAAAAACAATGGGTTTAATCATTTTTACAACCATTTTGCTTGCTTTGCATTTGGACATGTTATGGTGAGTACATGTACTGCAAGTAGTTCACCATTAATATTGTATTAGTTTGTGTTTGTTGTCGTATGTAGCTTTAATGTAGTTAATGTAGAAAGTTATTTTGTTTAATTTTATGGATCCTCAGTTTTTGTTTGGTGATGGTGCCAAGCAGGTAGTTCACACTCGGTCTGTTTTATGGAAACATTTAAATAAGGACTGAAGGACTCGAATATCTGCTCTTTGTGTGTTCAGAGAATGAACAAGTTAAAAAAGGTGAAAAGCTGCGTAGAGCTGTAGACTTGGTAATTCTCAGTGGAATCAGCACTATGGTCAACACTTTGGCTTTATAATGAAATCACAACTGTGGAGTCAAAGTAGATTTCCTTCCTTTTTTGGAGTTCCACTTTAGTGAACTTTGACAAGTCAATTTGTGACATTCTCAGCTGCAAACTGTCTCGACAGTGCTGACCTTTGAGGGAACAAAGAGAACCAGAGTCCAAAATTGAGGAATCGACCGTAATAGATGTGTCACACCATCCACTTTTATATAACCCTGCTCTGTCAGTACATAAAATCCTCCTCTAAAGAGATGCCTTGTGATTTATATATCCTCGAATCAACCAATTTTTAGAACATGTACATAATAAATATTTATTTTGTATTTTAGGTCTATAGACACCATAAAAATAATTTCCACACAGGCTGAAATTGCAAAGTTAGTTGCAGCCAAGTTGAATCACTTTCTGATATAATCAATTAAAGGACCTCAAATCTTAACAAAGCTACAGTGTGAATGGGATGAGGAGCACCCAGTCTCCTCTTAATAAAGACAGGAAACCATATTATCAAGCCAACAAGGAGGGGAGGTAGATTTCCTTTCTCTTAAAATAACCTTTTGTTAAACCGACGTTAGCTCTGTAAAGCTCCATAGCTCTGTCTTGTTATAACAGTACTATAGATAAAAGTGTGAGCCAAATGTCAAAACTCTATCTAGGTCTCTAACCTTTTGTCTATTCAGATCAGTTTCCTCATTAGGGCGTTTAAGCTGGCTGCCAAGTCATAGCTGATCAAAGTGCACAACAAAGGTCACTGTGACTCATGCAAACAACAATTATAAAGAGCTGCTGTTTTCTGCCTCTTGTTTTTACACCTCATCTGGTCCATTACTTCTGTCAGATGACCTTGACACTGTGTTGGTCATCAGGTTGAGACAATAGCTGCACTTCTGTGGGTTTTATTTTTACCAGTGCAGCGTGGATGAATACAGAAGTGCTTGAGGCGGTGGTATTAAGACAAACCCTCCTGGGGGACGAGGTACCTGAGAAGTTTATCGCTCTACAGGATCAGAAGGATTTGATCCTTGTTATACAGTATTAAAGTAGAACATCAAAATGGATTCTAGTTTGGTGTGTTTGGTGTGTGGGAGTAGAGAGGTCCACTGTTATCAAGTGGCCACAAAGAATAAAATACCAAAAACACCCAAGGTCTTGTGAAGTTTAGGCAAACAAAACTAGAGACTTATAGTTTACAAAAAACCTACACTGGCTGTTGGTTGGAGATGTGATGTGAACAGCAGTCTGTTGGACACTTTCCAGCCATGTACCCCAGCCTGATTAATGACGTCACACTACAATACTTCATCCTTTGCATCCATCAGTACTCATCGTCAATATGACATCTACAGTTGTCAGAAAAACTTACGTGGTTTTAAGCACTTGACCAAATGGCTGATGCTGCCATTCTTCTGGAGCTGTCAATTTTGAACATAAAGTTTCATTGCCAGTTTGCAAAACCTGTCAATGTTTTATCTTAGTGCCCTGTAAAACTGCCTAAGCTATTTGACACCTTTATGTTTTACTGACACTGTATGCCTCGATGCTTTCTAGGTGGATTTACAGGAGGCTGGTGGAACTGCTCTACCATCTTATTATTAGATCTTTAAGTGTAGAAATTCTATTTGTAGTTAATAATTGAGCAGGATTATGTTGGTAGTCCCAATTAAACCACACTGT
This sequence comes from Lates calcarifer, assembly GCF_001640805.2. Taxonomy (NCBI): domain Eukaryota; kingdom Metazoa; phylum Chordata; class Actinopteri; family Centropomidae; genus Lates; species Lates calcarifer. Next base: position 1,769,585 of record NC_066836.1, on the reverse strand, counting down.
GAGCTCGTCTGGTCTTTTATCCATTGGTACACTGTACCTCTGTGTTATCTAACAATACTGTAATTGCTAGTTATAATGATTGCTGGTATGTTTTCACCCACAATTACAGACTTCAAAAACTGTAAAGTTCTGAAAGTGCACAGAAGTTCAGTGTGATCAGATGTTTCCCTGTTTGAATCCTAATGAAGTTAATAAAGTTAGTTTGTTAGTTGGTTTAGACTGCGTAATGTACAGTATATCAGGGTTTAAAGTTGATGTGAATTTTGTTTCTGTCGTCCTGCAGATGAAGACCGTCTGACCAGGAGGAAGAGTTTTGTGGACACAATCTCCCTCCAAGTGGACATCATGTCCAACAGCCTTCCAGACAAGGTCGGTCTACTTTTCCTCGAGAGGAACAACGTCAGGCTCTTTCAAATACACACAGACCTGCACAAAAGGCTTTAAAATGGCAACACAGAAACAGGAGATAAAGATTGGACACAAATTAAAAGAAAATAAATCAAAGACTCCTGGAAGTCTTACGTGTTCTTCAAGTATATTTAAATCTACTGGAGGGATGAACAGCATTCTTCCCAAGGATATTCCTTTTTTGGTGTTTTGCTGATGGTGGTGGGGAACTGTCCAACACATCGCCACAAAATCTCCCATAGGCGTTTAACCACAGCTAAAAAAAGGCCTACAGAGACTTCTTGAAGGACTTTTGGGGTCTCTTATAGGACCACTAAATCCCCCAAGATTCCTTGAGCCAAAGTTATATGCAGAACCTTCTCAGTGATCATTAGAACCTCCAAAAGGACCAATAAGACCTCCTTAATGACTACTACTACCTACTACCTGAACCACCTCATGGCTCAATTAGAAACCTCCTGAAGGAGTACTAGGACCTCTACTGGAACCCCTAGAGAACACCTAGTAACCCCAAGAGGACCTGTAGAACCTCGTAACCCTCTAAAACCTTTTGAAGGACCTCTTGAACCTTGTCATTGACCATTAAAACTTCCAAAACCTCACAAAGAATCTCCTTAATGATTAATTAGAACCTCCAAAAGACCTCTAGGACCTCCTAGAGGACCTCTAGAACCTCCTCACTGACCACTACAACCTCTTAAAGGACCTCCATAACCTCATAAAGGACCACTAGAACCTTCTTAATGACTGCTAAAACCTCCTAAAACCACCCATAGAACCTCTTCAGTGACAACTCACCTTCAACAACCTTCAAAACAACCACTAGAACCTCATAAAGGACGTTATAAGCTTCTGTAGATTCTGTAATAATGAACCCAGGTTTTTCCTTTGACACCTATCTGTACATTAAATATACAAATACTTTAAGTTTTCATGTGTTTTCTCATTAGTAGTAGTAAGGTGAAGAGTCGTACTCTAACATTCACAGCAGGCTGTCATCACGAGTCTTTGTTTGATCCCTCTGTGTCTTTATCTTTCTGCAGTCTCAGCTGGCTGAGGAGATCACGTTTGAGACCCTGAAGAAGGCCATTGGTAAGATCAAAGAAAAGTTTTTGAGACCGCACAACTTTTATTTTAAGCCTCTGCTCACCTTTCTGTGGACTGACTGAAGTCTCGCTGGATACAAGTGAGATATATAGATTTGGCTTTTTGTCAAAGAGTCTGGTATCACAGTTCAGTAAGGACCAAATATATTTTTACTGTTCTGATCATGAGAAAAGACTTTAACTTTGACATGTGAGGTGACAAATATACACAGGGGATACTTACACATTCTGCTGCTTCTCATGCTAAGTATAAGCTCATGCTGTCTTTGTCCTTAGGACTGAAGCTAAGTGAAGTGTAGTGAAGAAAAGATGGAATATAATAATAGATAATAAATAAACACATTATTTACCTCTGTCTGTTTTCAGATACAACTGGCCTGGAGGAGCAGGAGAGGGAGAAGAGGCGTCAGGTGATGGAGAAGTTCCAGAAAGCTCCGTTTGAGGAGATCGCCGCTCACTGCGAGTCCAAGGTAACAAAACAAAACAAAAAACCCAATTAAACATTAATGAGATAACTGTACAGGAATAAAGCTTCAGCATCTCTTTTTTGGGAGTAAACTGTGACTCACTTTGTTTGGTGAATCTTCTCAGGCGAACATGTTGCACAACCGGCTGGCACAAATCTTCGAACTAACAATTCGGTAAGTCTGTCATCTTTTTGATATCTTCAGTGAATAACTTTTTAACTCTGTTCTTTACTCATTCATCTCAGGCTCACAATTTAATTTTATCACAGCATCTGCAGAGAGAATTTGAATATTGTTCAGTTGAACATTGATCTAGGCACAAGTAGTATTCCTGGGACAATTTGTGTCTGTATTTTTATTTATATCCTTATAAGATTAGCCAAACTAATGGCACCTAAAATAAATATTTCCTATATTTGTAAACTTTAATTTGCAGTGTGGGGTTTCTGATAATTTTGTTCTTCAAAGCCAGTGCAGTTGATGTGACAGGATACCTTTTTAACTAATGACCAAACTCCTGACAGCCTCAACTGTGGATTCAAATTTATGCCAACATTACATCCTAACAAGATGAATATTAGACAAATTACAGTGCTGACATTAAGTGCTAAGTGTTAGCATGAATATATTAGTATGCTTCTTGTAAGACAACGGTCCAGGACACTTACTTCCATTGCTGTCCTTGATGTTTAGAGAGTAAAGATGTATGATGCCTAGATAACACAACACTGCAGACAAACCAAAACAATAAAATTACACTTTTGCTAACCTGCTAAATGTCTTATGTTAAATATCAGGATATGAACTTGTTAAAGGGTAATTCTGCCATTATTATATCAGTAATTCCCCTGAAAAACCCAACTATTACAACTAAACTCTTTTCAACTAACAAACTGAACATAAGATTTTACATTTCAAGGATCTAATGAAAAATCCTCACCCTCTAGGACTAGTTCTTCCATCTAACTGACAATATGAAAACCTCAATTAAACATTTTGCCCCTCTCTCTCCACCACCCACATCCCACCCCCTTACCCATCATCCCCCACCAGGCCTCCACCCAGCCCGTCCGGAGTGGTTTCCATCTCAGCGGGACACACACAGCACCAGTCCGTACCTGTCTACGAGATGAAGTTTCCAGACCTGTGTGTCTACTGAAAATAAACACACACACACACACACTTCCACAAAACAGCTGAAACACAAAATGCTAAATTGAAAATGCTGAAAAAAGAACGACACACAATCACAATCTGTACTCCAGCTTCTTATCCAGACCAGCACCAAGGTGTCAGTGCTGATATCAGGGACACAAAATGCACTAAACCAGCCATTTTCAATTTGATATAGAGAGGAATTATTTGTCAAAAAGACTGAACTTCATTAAGACCTTTACACACTGGGGGCATGACAAATAAACAACACAAACATATGAAATACTCACTGGTTTCAGAAATATTTTAGGATGGTGGTGGGACAGTCCTGCTGTGGATATGAGGACCAACTACCAGGATCCTTTGCCCCAGAGCAGCCTCTGGTAGTTTATGTGCTCGGTTGATGACTTTATTCATGGTGGAAAAGCTCAGAAAAAATAACCTTGCTAAAAAATTGGCTGTTTTTTGCTGGGTTTTTATGGGTGTTTATGGTGTGTAAAGGCCTTAAGTCTCATTCCCAAGTCTCATTCCAGTCAATGGTACTTCTGAATCCAATACCGCCACTTGTAACATTTTTAAAAACCTGTAAAAGTCTTTTCCTGTTCTTTTTGATCATTAATTGAACTTAACTCAGACCCACCAGCTCCAAATGAACTGATTTGCTGCACTTTGTTTCCTGATTCACGTCTGTGAAATGACACAGATCATAAGTTACCAAGTACAACAACAACAACAAAATAAACTGCTTCCACTTTGAGATATCAGTCAATCACCATTTCTTGTCTAGCTAACGCTTCACACCTTGTACATAATGCTCTAGTCTCAAATTAAACTCTTGTAGAAAATGGCTAAAACCAGTTTCAGGCTTAAAACACGAAGCTGGTTTTAGCTGTAAACGCTCCGGCCTCAAAGCCAGCTTCTGCCTCCTAACAAGTATCTGTTCTCATGTTGATCAGTAGGCGTCAGTGCAGTCACTAATGAGTAGAAATGTACAATATAGCTATAAAAATATAACTTCACTGGTGGTAGAAGGCAGATTAGTTTTAGGCTCACTGCTGCACGGCTGTTAACAACCTGTTCAGTCTAATAAGTCGTCTCTGTTCAGTCATTGCTATTTAAAGCATCAGAAATGACTTCAACAACCAGCTAAGTTTCATGTGGTGGAAATGAAGTGATAGCAATACTTTGATTCTGTGCTCGGCAAAGAGACTCTCAGAAGACAAGCCAGAGGGTTGTTGAGCAGAAATGGCTTGCTCATGGTTGGTGATTGCATGTTTGCTTCAGATGTGTTCTCTTTGATAAAGACAGTTATTCAGACGTCAGTCTTTGGCAGCTGCAGTGGAGTGGTGCAAATGTTTGGGTCCGATTTCTTATTCCTGAAGGTTTGTAAAGTGGCTTGTTTATAAAATTTGTCAATCGTGTAATTCAACTCTTTCAGAAACACTGGTTTGCTAAGTGGTTCTTGAACATAGAGTAACACTCCATTTGGCAAAGAAAAGTCTGTTTTTATTTCCCAGATTTTCTAAAATAGACACATGGGAGGTAACAAGATTGTAATGAGTAACTGCTGCAGCTCCCTTTGTCTTGTTATTATATTTCAAGAAGCACCTGATATTATCTTTACGTGACTGTTGGTGAATCGCGTTTCAAGCAGCCTTGTCGAACAAATGTCCGAAGGTCTTCCTCAAAACTGAACTAGTGAATAACAAAGTGGCAGACAGGGAAAGATCACAAAAATTAAATTAAAAATCTATTTATGAGAAACAGTAGTTAATCTCAATTACCAGCATGAATTGATTTAGTTTTAATTGTAAATAGAACTCCTGATTTTCAGCCAGCATCGTGTTGTTAACTGTTTTCATACAAATCTGGAATGAAACCCTTTGAATTGAGATTATAATTGCAGAGAAGAATTTAACTGATTGTTGCTTTTTTCGTTTCAGTCAAATGACTTTAGAACCAACAGATGATGAAAATACAGACTGAGCACAAAACTTAAACTGCAAAATACTAACACGTAATATCATCAGGCACGTGAGCTCCATGTACATGTACATCAGATTTTTTTTGTAGCTGCTCTTTGGCTCAACATAAAACAGCACTTAAATACTTGTTTTTAAAACAGCACTCATGTGCGTAATGGTTACCTAACAGGCCAGAGCGATAAGACCGCTAAACAAATCTAAGATGTAGACTGAGAAGGTTTTGGCTAGATTCAGTTCCATTGAACACAGGCAAGAAAAATTAAACCCTACTTGTGATATCAACAGTAAAAACTATTTCTTCCTACAGAATTAGATTTTGTCTGGAACATCCAGGCTTTGTTCTGCTCTTCCTGCACATAGTTTGTACTTTTATCGTGAACATTTCTGACTCAACCAGCAGCTTTAACTCCTCACTGTTCTGTTTGGCAGCTTCTAAAATAAACCAAAACATGTTTCATTGCCAAAGACTCAAAGCTACAAAAATGTTTGAATCTAAAAAAGCTATCTGAGCCAGTGTCCTGCAAGGAGCCATATGGAGCGTTTCATTCCAAAAGAAGAGCGGTGGCGGCAGCTGACACCTCATCAAAGTTAATCTCACCACTGAATGTATTAATATTAATCGCCGTCTTCAGCCACTCTGAATACAAAGCGGTGACATTTCGAAGGATTTAATCAGCGGTGCTTTTTCAACAGTTACCACCAGGCCACGTTTTGTTTCCTAAAGGGGTACAGGAGGCGTTTTTGGAACGAGATCCTTCATATCTGACGAAGCTGCAGCTGTGATCTGTAATAACAGATGGTTATCAGTATTTTCTCTGATCCGAGCTCAGCATAGGAAGAAAAATCCCTCCAGCTGGAGGCAGATACCTGCTGCCTTCATTTGGTCTGAGCGACTGTTTAGAGCAGCCTCTGCTTTAAACCAGGTTGAAGGTCGGTCAGTGTTTCCTTTCAGAGATGACTGGTTTGTTTGAGTGTATCTAGAAAACATCAAACTAAATCAGCAGACTAGTTTGTGGAGAGGAGCTGTTTTTTAGCTGGAGAGAACAGCTGGAGAGAATTATATGGTGTAAGATGGAGAAATAAGGTGGAGAACTGGAACTGGAGATAGTTGAGGTGTCTGAGTTCTGCTGAGCAGGATGTGATGGATGTTTTCTACGTGGTCGTGTACGTTTCAGATGGTTTTGTATGTTTAAAGTTGTGTTTGTGAACAAGAGGTTGGCTTAGTGAAGTTTATGCAAAATCACCAACATGAGCTTGATAATTTAAAATACTGGTTGTTCAATTTTGATGGCAAAGCAGCTTCTAAATCCCTCTCCACCTGGTGTTGACACACACTGTATCTGAATTTTCTGGATTAGTAAAAATAATGTATCTGTACAGTTTAAGGAAAAATTAGTAAAGCCTATAGAGCAGCATCACTTCAGGGGACTTTCAAAAGTTTGTTCCAAAGTTGCGTTTCAGAGGAAGCAGCAGTTTGTCCATTTGCCAAAAAAGTAGTTTAAAAATGGTTTTGTCCGTCTGATACGTGACTCTCCTCTTGTACTTTGTTTCAGTCCCGTGAGAGCGTCCCACATCACTCCCCTTGACCGTTAGATGCTTCATGTTTCTTGACAAGTTGATGAACTCAGCCCACTTACTTTCTGTATTCAGATCCGATTACAATTAAATGCAAAGACCTAATAATCAGATGTTGTAAGACAGATAATGAATAAGATGCAGACTGTGGGTCAATACGAGGTGCAGATGGAGCAGCTGCTGATTTTAAGAATAAACCGGCCGATGTGAGCATTAGCTAAAAAGTTAGTTGACTTGTAGAATCTCTACTACACTGTCAAAGGATTTGAAGATGAAAGAGAAATAATGAAGTAGCCTGAATGAAAGATATTCAGATATTTTCCTCTGATGCAGTAAACTGATGCATTACTTTTTCCGCATATCTACCCTGCGTAACGTCTTAGCTTTAAATGCAAACTCTTATGATTTAAAATCATAGTATCATAGCTGTGCTTAAGACTGCATGATATCTTAATATCAAGTTATTGACCCCTGAGGGAGGCGGGAGGAGGGGCGCTGGGAATTTATCTTGAAACAAAAAAATCCATCTAAATGAGTCATTTCATCGACTGGATCCTAAAATCTGGTTTTTCCTCAGTGGAAACAGATTTTCCAGGTGAACAGTCGATGAATTGTTTGTTTAGATGTGGCTGGAATACGTGATCACTTCCTCTTATGAATGTGTCATTATATCAGTATATCATATATTTTTGTACATTTTATGCATCATGTATCGTCCAACTCTTGCCTGGTAGAGATTTTGAGTTTTGGGAGATTTTATTCTTCTTGTTGATCACATTTATCAAGATGAAAACAGATGCTGATTTCTTATTTCATTTAGTTTTTTTCGTTGTTTACCGAGAGGTTGACGGTTCAGGGTTTCAATGGGATTGTGCAGTTCTTATCAGTGTGGGAGAAAAAGTCTCATTTATGAAAATATTACTTGATTTTTTTTTTATTGTAGAATGCATTATATCATTTAAAACATGATGGAAAGTAAAGAATATTATATCTACAGTCAGTTATTTTTGCATAATACAGAGAAGTGGAGTGAATCAGTGCAATCTGCTAATTTTAGCATCTAGATTTATTATTTTTTTCTCCAAGAAGTTGCAGCTTTTAGTTCAGACTCAGTTCTCAGCGAACATCTACATTTCAGAGTGTAACAGCAACAGACAGACACTTCACCAGCATTAATACAAGTGTAAACTGCTTCCACCTTTAATTTAGATTCACCAGCACCAGCGTTCAAATGCCCTTTAAGTCCACTCATAATAACTGTATTCAGTAATCTGCAGCCTGAGGTTCAGCTCCTCGAGCCTGAGGCCATTAAGATACTTTAAAACCATTAGCGGCCCAATTGCAGCAGTTTGCATCACAAATCACATCCTCCTCTGAGTCATAGCTCAGTCAAACCTGAACACACGGACATGATATATATGTTTTTATTAGATTCAATGTGACTTACACTTTCTGAGAGTATCATTATTTCTAATGTCTGCTGAAAGCAAACGTCCATAAATCTGGTGAGAAATAACAGGGGAAAAGAGGCTCTTTAAAGCTGCAGAACTTGCCCGACAATCATCATGTTTTTGAGTTTTCTTCAGCATAAAATGAATCCAGTGACAGTTGTCTGTATATCCATGGGAACACTGCAAAAAGAAAGTGCTAACAGCTAATTCAGCTACTTTTAATGGAGCCAGTAAACAAATATAGGTTAAAGAAAACGAGTCTCAAGTTGTAGCTCACACCGAATACATGGCAACTTTACATTTCCTGTTCTGTACATGATTATACCCCAAGAAGAAGTAAGCTAAATAGTAATAATAGTGTATTAATAACTTCTAATAAAATCAGTAATTCTGAAGCTGCAGAACAGTGAAAAGTTCATCAGTATTTAACAATTTAATAAAATATTAAGCTCATTTAACATGTTGTGTAAACACGGTTCATGAAGTTGACTTTTACCCGTTCAGAATATAAAGATTGTGTAGTGATTAGTTCTGGATCTGAATCTGTCCTGAGCTGCAACTTCTTCAAAACAATGAGAATCTGACTGATGTTTAAATTAGAGCAAAATGAATCTCAGAAGAGTTTAAAGCTTAGCTGGATGCAGAAATCAACCAGTCATCTCTGCTACTTTTGATAAATGAATAGAGTATATTTAATAATTTTAGCTTTGAAGAATCATTTGAATCGTAGCAGCAGGTGTGTTATCACATATTAAAATATAGTTAATAACCGTTACAATGAAATATGACATTGTGTTTGCACTTCGATCACTGTGTACCTGGTACTATAGCAAAAATGAATCAGCACAGATTAGTGTTACAAATGAATGATTAGATTGTTTTTTCCCCAATGTTCAGTTTGTGAAATGTTGTATTCAAGAACTGTAAAAGAATGTCCCTCCTGACCAGTGATTGAAGTCATTGTTGAGTCTTAAAATCTTGAAATTAAGATAAGAATCAGTAAATGGGGTGAAAACGTTTCACTGCTGACCTGCCTTACTTTAAATGCTGGAAATGAAGAAACTGCTTTAAAAAAAATTACAACACAATGAACTTTTCTCACTTTTCAAGATGGACATTTTTCAGTTTAGCAACTGAATTCTGCAGAAAAACGACAAGAACAAAAAAAACTGAGCTTCTGATGATGTTTTTTTATGTTGGTGATGCAACAGTTTGTATTTTTGTGCCAGTTTTAGAGATAAAAGTTGTCACGTCTGTGCTCGGCCTTCACAGTGACAGACTTTAACTGTTTCCAAACTGCTGCAAGCTTTGACTTTGTTTCAACACAAGAATGATTTTCAGAACCACTAGGCGGCGCTGAGGCTCGGCTCCAAGCTGAAGGTTCAGGAAACATGTTCAGATTTAATGTCAGAAATTTTACAATCTTATATCTTAATTTGATCTTTTTCAACAGTTTGCAGATGCACAACCTGCTTTAACTTTTGTTTTGTTTTGGTCAGTGAGCTCTTTTCTCAAACTGACTTAATTGATAAGAAAATAATCAATCATTTTCTGTTCATCTGCATAACTGATTGAGCAGCAAATTATTTCAGCGCTAATGTGTTAAGAAACTTTCACCATCCCTCAGTTAAGTCCAGAACAAAGCCTCTACTGAATCAGATCTGACAGGTAAATCATTTCCTTGAACTACAGCAGCAGCAGAGCCTCAGCACTTTATTACAAAGCCTCTATTTAATAGTAAATTGTGCATTGAGATTAATGTTCAAGAGACTAAAATAAAATGTTTCTATCAAATGTGTTGATCTGTGAAGTCTTTATCACCATCAGAACTCGGGGGTGGGGAGGGTGCGGGGGTCCAGTGGCCACTCGCGGTACTGCAGCCAAAAATCCCCTGTGGTCCAAAAAGCATTTTCCCCATAGGCCTACCATTGTAAAAGAGATGCCTATAAAACTGTTGACACAACACCTCCAGCAATAAACAAAGTCAGTTATTACTGTTTATATTTTATATTTTTAAGCCATGGAGTTCCAGTCTTTGTAAATATGGTGGGATCTGTTGGGTCTCTCTATTATAATCTAAAGAGTATGGTCTAGACCTGCTCTATATGAAAGTGCTTTGAGATGATGCTATGTAAATAAAAGTTGAATGAACTGAACTGAAACACATCTTTTTAGAAACACACTATGGTGACTTATGTTCAGTAAACCTGTCATCCATTCGAAAGAACCACATTTTTTTACTTATTCAAGGCTTAAACTGGCTCAGTGTGGTAAATCCTCATCATGAAGAAGATCATGGATGAAGCTGGTGGCAGTGATGAAGTGGGACCTGCAGTAACATGCCTTACTATGACATTTTGACGCCTTATTATACTGTGACTTTTTTTGGCTGTTATTGACACCTTACACTACTATGACATTTTTTCCACCTTTTTGATGCCTTCCTATACTATATCAATTTTTGACCGTTTTTGACACCTTACTATACTATGACATTTTTTGACCATTTTTGACGCCCTACTATACTATGACATTTTTTGACCATTTTTGACCCCATACTATACTATGACATTTTTTGACCATTTTTGACACCATATGACATTTTATCACTTTTTTGACGCCTTACTATACTATGACATTTTTTGATGGTTTTTGACGCACTACTATACTATGACATTTTTTGACTGTTGTTGACACCATACTATACTGTGACATTTTTTGACTGTTTTTGACACCATACTATACTATGACATTTTTGTCACTTTTTTTTGACGTCTTACTATACTATGAAATTTTTTCAAATTTTTTGACACCATACTATACTATGACATTTTTGTCACCTTTTTTGACGCCATTACTATACTATGACATTTTTTTGACTGTTTTTGACACCATACTATGACATTTTTGTCACTTTTTTAATGCCTTACTATATTATGACATTTTTGTCACTTTTTTTGATGCCCTACTATACTATGACTTTTTTGACTGTTTTTGATGCCTTACTATACTATGACATTTTTTGACTGTTTTTGACACCATATTATACTATGATATTTTTTGACCGTTTTGGACGCCATTTTTGACACCATATGACATTTTATCACTTTTTTGACTCCTTACTATACTGTGACATTTTTTGATGGTTTTTGATGCCCTACTATACTGTGACATTTTTTGACTGTTTTTGACCCCTTACTATACTATGACATTTTTGTCACTTTTTTTGGACGCCTTACTATACTATGACATTTTTTCACATTTTTTGACACCATACTATACTGTGACATTTTTATCACTTTTTTTGACGCCATTACTATACTATGACATTTTTTCAATTTTTTTGATTCCATACTGTACTATGACATTTTTTAATGGTTTTTGACACCTTGCTATACTATGACATTTTTTGACCATTTTTGACACCATATGACATTTTTATACCATTTTTGACGCTATGACATTTTTTGACCATTTTTGACACCTTACTATACTATGACATTTTTTGACTATTTTTGACACCATACTACACTCACATTTTTTGGTGGTTTTTGACACCTTACTATACTATGACATTTTTGTCACCATTTTTGACACCATACTATACTATGACATTTTTGTCACTTTTTCAACGCCTTATTATACTATGACATTTTTTGACCATTTTGGACGCCATACTACACTATGACATTTTTTGACCGTTTTGGACACCATGCTATACTATGACATTTTTGTCACTTTTTTAACGCCATACTATTTTGACCGTTTTGGATGCCATACTATACTATGACATTTTTTGACCATTTTTGACACCATACTATACTATGACATTTTTGTCACCATTTTTGACACCATACTATACTATGACATTTTTGTCACTTTTTCAACGCCTTATTATACTATGACATTTTTTGACCATTTTGGACGCCATACTACACTATGACATTTTTTGACCGTTTTGGACACCATGCTATACTATGACATTTTTGTCACTTTTTTAACGCCATACTATTTTGACCGTTTTGGATGCCATACTATACTATGACATTTTTTGACCATTTTTGACACCATACTATACTATGACATTTTTTTCACTTTTTTGACACCATACTATACTATGACATTTTTGTCACTTTTTTGATGCCTTACTATACTATGACATTTTTGTCACTTTTTTAACGTCATACTATACTATGACATTTTTTGACTGTTTTTGACACCATACTATACTATCACATTTTTGTCACTTTTGATACCATACCATACTATACTATGATATTTTTTGATGGTTTTTGACACCTTACTATACTATGAAATTTTTTAACCATTTTTGACACCATACTATACTATGACATTTTTGTCACTTTTTTGACGTCTTAGTATACTATGACATTTTTTGACCGTTTTTGACGCCATACTATGACATTTTTGTCACTTTTTTAACGCCATACTATACTATGACATTTTTGTCACTTTTTTGATGCCTTACTATACTATGACATTTTTGTCACTTTTTTAACGCCATACTATACTATCACATTTTTTGACCATTTTTAACGCCATACTATACTATGATATTTTTTGACCGTTTTGGACACCATACTATGACATTTTTGTCACTTTTTTAACGCCATACTATTTTGACCGTTTTGGACGCCATACTATACTATGACATTTTTTGACTGTTTTTGACACCATACTATACTATGACATTTTTGTCACTTTTTTAACGCCATACTATACTATGACATTTTTTGACTGTTTTTGACACCATACTATACTATGACATTTTTTGACCGTTTTGGATGCCATAGTATACCATGATATTTTTTGACCGTTTTGGACGCCATACTATGACATTTTTGTCACTTTTCTAACGCCATACTATTTTGACCGTTTTGGACGCCATACTATACTATGACATTTTTTTCACTTTTTTGACGCCTTACTATACCGTGACATTTTTGTCACTTTTTTGATGCCTTACTATACTATGACATTTTTGTCACTTTTTTAATGCCATACTATACTATGACATTTTTTGACCATTTTTGACACCATACTATACTATGACATTTTTGACACTTTTTTAACGCCATACTATACTATGACATTTTTTGACCATTTTTGACACCATACTATACTATGACATTTTTGTCACTTTTTTGACGTCTTACTATACTATGACATTTTTGACACTTTTTTAACGCCATACTATACTATGACATTTTTTGACTGTTTTCGACACCATACTATACTATGACATTTTTTGACTGTTTTTGATGCCTTACTATACTATGACATTTTTGTCACTTTTTTAACGTCATACTATACTATGACATTTTTTGACTGTTTGTGACACCATACTTTACTATGACATTTTTGTCACTTTTTTGACACCATACTATACTATGACATTTTTGTCACTTTTTTAACGCCATACTATTTTGACCGTTTTGGATGCCATACTATACTATGACATTTTTTGACTGTTTTTGATGCCTTACTATACTATGACATTTTTTGACTGTTTTTGATGCCTTACTATACTATGACATTTTTGTCACTTTTTAAACGTCATACTATACTATGACATTTTTTGACTATTTGTGACACCATACTATACTATGACATTTTTGTCACTTTTTTGACACCATACTATACTATGACATTTTTGTCACTTTTTTAACGCCATACTATACTATGACATTTTTTGACTGTTTTTGACACCATACTATACTATCACATTTTTGTCACTTTTGATACCATACCATACTATACTATGATATTTTTTGATGGTTTTTGACACCTTACTATACTATGAAATTTTTTAACCATTTTTGATACTATACTATGACATTTTTTTCACTATTTTTGACACCATACTATACTATGACATTTTTGTCACTTTTTTGACGTCTTAGTATACTATGACATTTTTTGACCGTTTTTGACGCCATACTACGCTATGACATTTTTGTCACTTTTTTAACGCCATACTATTTTGACCGTTTTGGACGCCATACTATACTATGACATTTTTTGACTGTTTTTGACACCATACTGTACTATGACATTTTTGTCACTTTTTTGATGCCTTACTATACTATGACATTTTTGTCACTTTTTTAATGCCATACTATACTATGACATTTTTGTCACTTTTTTGACGCCTTACTATACTATGACATTTTTGTCACTTTTTTAACGCCATACTATACTATGACATTTTTTGACCGTTTTGGATGCCATAGTATACCATGATATTTTTTGACCGTTTTGGACGCCATACTATGACATTTTTGTCACTTTTTTAACGCCATACTATTTTGACCGTTTTGGACGCCATACTATACTATGACATTTTTTGACTGTTTTTGACACCATACTATACTATGACATTTTTTTCACTTTTTTGACGCCTTACTATACCGTGACATTTTTGTCACTTTTTCAACGCCTTATTATACTATGACATTTTTTGACCATTTTGGATGCCATACTACGCTATGACATTTTTGTCACTTTTTTAACGCCATACTATTTTGACCGTTTTGGACGCCATACTATACTATGACATTTTTTGACTGTTTTTGACACCATACTGTACTATGACATTTTTGTCACTTTTTTGATGCCTTACTATACTATGACATTTTTGTCACTTTTTTAATGCCATACTATACTATGACATTTTTGTCACTTTTTTGACGCCTTACTATACTATGACATTTTTGTCACTTTTTTAATGCCATACTATACTATGACATTTTTTGACTGTTTTTGACACCATACTATACTATGACATTTTTTGACCGTTTTGGATGCCATAGTATACCATGATATTTTTTGACCGTTTTGGACGCCATACTATGACATTTTTGTCACTTTTTTAACGCCATACTATTTTGACCGTTTTGGACGCCATACTATACTATGACATTTTTTGACTGTTTTTGACACCATACTATACTATGACATTTTTTTCACTTTTTTGACGCCTTACTATACCGTGACATTTTTGTCACTTTTTTAATGCCATACTATACTATGACATTTTTTGACTGTTTTGGACACCATATTAGACTATGACATTTTTTGACTGTTTTTGACACCATACTATACTTTGACATTTTTGTCACTTTTTTGACGCCTCATTATACTATGACATTTTTTGACCATTTTGGACACCATACTATACCATGATATTTTTTGACCATTTTGGATGCCATACTATACTATGACATTTTTTGACCGTTTTGGACGCCATAGTATACCATGATATTTTTTGACCGTTTTGGACGCCATACTATGACATTTTTGTCACTTTTTTAACGCCATACTATTTTGACCGTTTTGGACGCCATACTATACTATGACATTTTTTGACTGTTTTTGACACCATACTATACTATGACATTTTTTTCACTTTTTTGATGCCTTACTATACCATGACATTGCGACTTTTAGCCACTTTTAGCCGGAGGTTAGGGTTAGGGTTAGGATTGCAACTTTTAGCCAGTTTTACCAAGGGTTAGGGTTAGGGTTAGGGTTACAACTTTTAGCCACTTTTAGCCAGAGGTTAGGGTTAGCCGGAGGTTAGGGTTAGGGTTAGGGTTACCACTTTTAGTCAGGGTTAGGGTTAGGGTTAGGGTTAGCTGGAGGTTAGGATTAGGGTTGCGACTTTTAGCCACTTTTAGCTGGAGGTTAGGGTTAGGGTTGCGACTTTTAGCCGACGGTTAGGGTTAGGGTTGCGACTTTTAGCCACTTTTAGCCGGAGGTTAGGGTTAGGATTAGGGTTGCGACTTTTAGCCACTTTTAGCCGGAGGTTAGGGTTAGGGTTAGGGTTGCAACTTTTAGCCAGTTTTACCAAGGGTTAGGGTTAGGGTTAGGGTTACAACTTTTAGCCACTTTTAGCCAGAGGTTAGGGTTAGCCGGAGGTTAGGGTTAGGGTTAGGGTTACCACTTTTAGTCAGGGTTAGGGTTAGGGTTAGGGTTAGCTGGAGGTTAGGGTTAGGGTTACGACTTTTAGCCGACGGTTAGGGTTAGGGTTAGGGTTGCGACTTTTAGCCAGTTTTACCAAGGGTTAGGATTAGGGTTAGGGTTACAACTTTTAGTCAGGGTTAGGGTTAGGGTTAGGGTTAGCTGGAGGTTAGGATTAGGGTTACAACTTTTAGCCTGAGGTTAGGGATAGGGTTAGGGTTGCGACTTTTAGCCAGTTTTACCAAGGGTTAGGGTTAGGGTTAGGGTTACAACTTTTAGCCACTTTTAGCCAGAGGTTAGGGTTAGGGTTAGCCGGAGGTTAGGGTTAGGGTTAGGGTTACCACTTTTAGTCAGGGTTAGGGTTAGGGTTAGGGTTAGCTGGAGGTTAGGGTTAGGGTTACGACTTTTAGCCGACGGTTAGGGTTAGGGTTAGGGTTACAACTTTTAGCCACTTTTAGCCAGAGGTTAGGGTTAGGGTTAGGGTTACCACTTTTAGTCAGGGTTAGGGTTAGGGTTAGGGTTAGCTGGAGGTTAGGGTTAGGGTTACGACTTTTAGCCGACGGTTAGGGCTAGGGTTAGGGTTGCAACTTTTAGCCAGTTTTACCAAGGGTTAGGGTTAGGGTTAGGGTTGCAACTTTTAGCCAGTTTTACCAAGGGTTAGGGTTAGGGTTAGGGTTACAACTTTTAGCCACTTTTAGCCAGAGGTTAGGGTTAGGGTTAGGGTTACCACTTTTAGTCAGGGTTAGGGTTAGGGTTAGGGTTGCGACTTTTAGCCACTTTTAGCTGGAGGTTAGGGTTAGGACTTTTAGCCATACATTAGGGTTAGGGTTAGGGTTAGGGTTGCGACTTTTAGCCAGTTTTGCCAAGGGTTAGGGTTAGGGGTTAGGGTTAGGGTTAGGGTTGCGACTTTTAGCCACTTTTAGCTGGAGGTTAGGGTTAGGACTTTTAGCCATACATTAGGGTTAGGGTTGCGGCTTCATCCACTCATAGTCGGAGGTTAGGGTTAGGGTTAGGGTTAGGCTACAAATAGAGAATCATTGGCATTTCTGCATTACAAAATCATTTTCATGATATTCATTTGAAAATAGAGAAACTCAACTCAAAAGTTAAGCAACAACTTTATTGATTCTGTTACAGACAACATTTAACAAACCACAGTAAAGATAATGACAGATATTTGACCACTTGGAGACACATCTTTTTATTCTCTCACCCCACATTTCATGTAGTGATGATCACATATGAGGACATGCTTATTAAAATCTTATACATCTCTAGACATCTTCAAGAACATTTTACTACTCTTGTTGTCCTCTTAGATGATGCAGTCTTCTCCTCCTCCTGCAGAGACAGAACATAGTAATCAATTTTGTGACACTGACCACAGAGGATACAATGACATTTTTTCACATTTTTTGACACCATATTATACAATGACATTTTTTCACATTTTTTGATGCCTTACTATGACATTTTTGGATCATTTTTTACACCCTACTATAATATGACATTTTTGTCACTTTTTTAATGCCATACTATACTATGACATTTTTGTCACTTTTTTGACGCCATACTATACTATGATATTTTTGACACTTTCTTGATGCCTTACTATACTATGACATTTCTGTCACTTTTTTAACGCCATACTATTTTGACCGTTTTGGATGCCATACTATGACATTTTTTGACCGTTTTTGACACCTTACTATACTATGACATTTTTGTCACTTTTTTAATGCCATACTATACTATGACATTTTTGTCACTTTTTTGACGCCATACTATACTATGACATTTTTGTCACTTTTTTAACGCCATACTGTACTATGACATTTTTTGACCGTTATTGACGCCATACTATACTATGACATTTTTGTCACTTTTTTAACGCCATACTATACTATGACATTTTTTGACCGTTTTGGTCGCCATACTATACCATGATATTTTTGACCGTTTAGGACGCCATACTATCCTATGACATTTTTTGACTGTTTTGGACACCATACTATACTATGACATTTTTGTCACTTTTTTAACGCCATACTATACTATGACATTTTTTGACCATTTTTGACGCCATACTATACTTTGACATTTTTGTCACTTTTTTAACGCCATACTATACTATGACATTTTTGTCACTTTTTTAACGCCATACTATACTATGACATTTTTGTCACTTTTTTAACGCCTTATTATACTATGACATTTTTTGACCATTTTGGACGCCATGCTATACTATGACATTTTTGTCATTTTTTAACGCCATACTATTTTGACCGTTTTGGATGCCATACTATACTATGACATTTTTGTCACTTTTTTGACGCCTTACTATACTATGACATTTTTGTCACTTTTTTGATGCCTTACTATACTATGACATTTTTGTCACTTTTTTAACGCCATACTATACTATGACATTTTTTGACCGTTTTTGACGCCATACTATACTATGACATGACATTTTTGTCACTTTTTTGACGCCATACTATACTATGACATTTTTGTCACTTTTTTGACGCCATACTATACTATGACATTTTTGTCACTTTTTTGACGCCATACTATACTATGATATTTTTGACACTTTCTTGATGCCTTACTATACGTTGACATTTTTGTCACTTTTTTAACGCCATACTGTACTATGACATTTTTTGACTGTTTTTGACGCCATACTACACTTTGACATTTTTGTCACTTTTTTGACGCCATACTATACTATGACATTTTTGTCACTTTTTTAACGCCATACTATACTATGACATTTTTTGACCGTTTTTGACGCCATACTATACTATGACATTTTTGTCACTTTTTTAACGCCATACTATACTATGACATTTTTTGACCGTTTTGGTCGCCATACTATACCATGATATTTTTTGACCGTTTAGGACGCCATACTATCCTATGACATTTTTTGACCGTTTTGGACACCATACTATACTATGACATTTTTGTCACTTTTTTAACGCCATACTATACTATGACATTTTTGTCACTTTTTTGACGCCATACTATACTATGACATTTTTGTCACTTTTTTAACGCCTTATTATACTATGACATTTTTTGACCATTTTGGACGCCATGCTATACTATGACATTTTTGTCATTTTTTAACGCCATACTATTTTGACCGTTTTGGATGCCATACTATGACATTTTTTGACCGTTTTTGACACCTTACTATACTATGACATTTTTGTCACTTTTTTGACGCCTTACTATACTATGACATTTTTGTCACTTTTTTGATGCCTTACTATACTATGACATTTTTGTCACTTTTTTAACGCCATACTATACTATGACATTTTTTGACCGTTTTTGACGCCATACTACACTTTGACATTTTTGTCACTTTTTTAACGCCATACTATACTATGACATTTTTGTCACTTTTTTGACGACATACTATACTATGACATTTTTGTCACTTTTTTGACGACATACTATACTATGACATTTTTGTCACTTTTTTAACGCCATACTATACTATGACATTTTTTGACCGTTTTTGACGCCATACTATACTTTGACATTTTTGTCACTTTTTTGACGCCATACTATACTATGACATTTTTGTCACTTTTTTAATGCCATACTATACTTTGACATTTTTGTCACTTTTTTAACGCCATACTGTACTATGACATTTTTTGACCGTTTTTGACGCCATACTACACTTTGACATTTTTGTCACTTTTTTAACGCCATACTATACTATGACATTTTTGTCACTTTTTTGACGACATACTATACTATGACATTTTTGTCACTTTTTTGACGACATACTATACTATGACATTTTTGTCACTTTTTTAACGCCATACTATACTATGACATTTTTTGACCGTTTTTGACGCCATACTATACTATGACATTTTTGTCACTTTTTTAATGCCATACTATACTATGACATTTTTGTCACTTTTTTGACGCCATACTATACTATGATATTTTTGACACTTTCTTGATGCCTTACTATACTATGACATTTTTGTCACTTTTTTAACGCCATACTGTACTATGACATTTTTTGACCGTTTTTGACGCCATACTATACTTTGACATTTTTGTCACTTTTTTAACGCCATACTATACTATGACATTTTTGTCACTTTTTTGATGCCTTACTATACTATGACATTTTTGTCACTTTTTTGATGCCTTACTATACTATGACATTTTTGTCACTTTTTTGACGCCATACTATACTATGACATTTTTGTCACTTTTTTGACGCCTTACTATACTATGACATTTTTGTCACTTTTTTGACGCCATACTATACTATGATATTTTTGACACTTTCTTGATGCCTTACTATACGTTGACATTTTTGTCACTTTTTTAACGCCATACTGTACTATGACATTTTTTGACTGTTTTTGACGCCATACTACACTTTGACATTTTTGTCACTTTTTTAACGCCATACTATACTATGACATTTTTGTCACTTTTTTGACGCCATACTATACTATGACATTTTTGTCACTTTTTTAACGCCATACTATACTATGACATTTTTTGACCGTTTTTGACGCCATACTATACTATGACATTTTTGTCACTTTTTTAACGCCATACTATACTATGACATTTTTTGACCGTTTTGGTCGCCATACTATACCATGATATTTTTTGACCGTTTAGGACGCCATACTATCCTATGACATTTTTTGACCGTTTTGGACACCATACTATACTATGACATTTTTGTCACTTTTTTAACGCCATACTATACTATGACATTTTTTGACCATTTTTGACGCCATACTATACTTTGACATTTTTGTCACTTTTTTAACGCCATACTATGACATTTTTGTCACTTTTTTGACGCCATACTATACTATGACATTTTTGTCACTTTTTTAACGCCTTATTATACTATGACAATTTTTGACCATTTTGGACGCCATGCTATACTATGACATTTTTGTCATTTTTTAACGCCATACTATTTTGACCGTTTTGGATGCCATACTATGACATTTTTTGACCGTTTTTGACACCTTACTATACTATGACATTTTTGTCACTTTTTTGACGCCATACTATACTATGATATTTTTGACACTTTCTTGATGCCTTACTATACTATGACATTTTTGTCACTTTTTTAACGCCATACTGTACTATGACATTTTTTGACCGTTTTTGACGCCATACTATACTTTGACATTTTTGTCACTTTTTTAACGCCATACTATACTATGACATTTTTGTCACTTTTTTGATGCCTTACTATACTATGACATTTTTGTCACTTTTTTGACGCCATACTATACTATGACATTTTTGTCACTTTTTTGACGCCTTACTATACTATGACATTTTTGTCACTTTTTTAACGCCATACTATACTATGACATTTTTGTCACTTTTTTGACGCCATACTATACTATGATATTTTTGACACTTTCTTGATGCCTTACTATACGTTGACATTTTTGTCACTTTTTTAACGCCATACTATGACATTTTTGTCACTTTTTTGACGCCATACTATACTATGACATTTTTGTCACTTTTTTAACGCCTTATTATACTATGACAATTTTTGACCATTTTGGACGCCATGCTATACTATGACATTTTTGTCATTTTTTAACGCCATACTATTTTGACCGTTTTGGATGCCATACTATGACATTTTTTGACCGTTTTTGACACCTTACTATACTATGACATTTTTGTCACTTTTTTGACGCCTTACTATACTATGACATTATTGACAATTTCTTGATGCCTTACTATACTATGACATTTTTGTCACTTTTTTAATGCCATACTATACTATGACATTTTTTGACCGTTTTTGACGCCATACTATACTATGACATTTTTTGACCGTTTTGGACGCCATACTATACTATGACATTTTTTGACCGTTTTGGACACCATACTATACTATGACATTTTTGTCACTTTTTTGACGCCATACTATACTATGACATTTTTGACACTTTTTTGATGCCTTACTATACTATGACATTTTTGACACTTTTTTGAAGCCTTACTATACTATGACATTTTTTGACCGTTTTGGACACCATACTATACTATGACATTTTTGTCACTTTTTTGACGCCTTACTATACTATGACATTTTTGTCACTTTTTTGATGCCTTACTATACTATGACATTTTTGTCACTTTTTTAACGCCATACTATACTATGACATTTTTTGACCGTTTTTGACGCCATACTATACTTTGACATTTTTGTCACTTTTTTAACGCCATACTATACTATGACATTTTTTGACCGTTTTTGACGCCATACTATACTTTGACATTTTTGTCACTTTTTTAACGCCATACTATACTATGACATTTTTTGACCATTTTGGACGCCATACTATGACATTTTTGTCACTTTTTTAACACCATACTATTTTGACCGTTTTGGACGCCATACTATACTATGACATTTTTTGACTGTTTTTGACACCATACTATACTATGACATTTTTGTCACTTTTTTAACGCCATACTATACTATGACATTTTTGTCACTTTTTTAACACCATACTATACTATGACATTTTTTGACCATTTTGGACGCCATACTATGACATTTTTGTCACTTTTTTAACACCATACTATTTTGACCGTTTTGGACGCCATACTATACTATGACATTTTTTGACTGTTTTTGACACCATACTATACTATGACATTTTTGTCACTTTTTCAACGCCATACTATACTATGACATTTTTGTCACTTTTTTAACACCATACTATACTATGACATTTTTTGACCATTTTGGACGCCATACTATGACATTTTTGTCACTTTTTTAACACCATACTATTTTGACCGTTTTGGACGCCATACTATACTATGACATTTTTTGACTGTTTTTGACACCATACTATACTATGACATTTTTGTCACTTTTTCAACGCCATACTATACCATGACTTTTTTGGCCATTTTTGATGCCTACACATCAAACCTAACATTTTTACTTCCAATTTGGATAAGTGCATTCTGCACTGGTTTTATGTTACTGATTACTTTTAGCGTTTCCTCTAAGATTACTTTTATCATCACATATTACTTTTCTTATTACATATTACTTTGAAATTTAGACAAATTTTACTTTTGCAAAGTACAACTAGTAACAGATTACTTTGACAATTACATCTTGTTACATCTCTGATATTGCTAATTACTTTTACATTGCTTTTATTAATAAAAATTACCTATAGATTATTTTTATTTTTATATAGCAGATTACTTCTGTTATTAATTTTTTTGATACACTGAATAATGAATATAAACAATTTAATGTCAGTGCTCTGTGTTGGACAGTTGATGTAAATCTGTTGGTGAATTACCTGGAGGCCTCTGTCCTGGTCTCAAACAACTTCTTCATTGTACGAAGACTCTCTGTGATCGTGGACTACGTCTCTGTGATCATCGACAATATCTCTCTGATCACGGACGATGCTGTCAAATCAGTGAACTCCGTCACTACCGACTTTAGCACGTCTCTGCGAGTCATGGACAATGTCTTGGCGACTGTGGACGGCGTTGTGGGTGAAGTGGTGACACCTGGAGGAAATCAAAGAGAAACATACAAAGGGAAATGATTAATACACTACTACCTATTCCTCATCAACAGTTTAACCATGAAAACACAGATAAATATTCAACATTACAGCTGAACTACAACATTTAAACAGTGGAGGGCTGTTTCAGAAAATCCACAGTTGACTGTCACCTCTTCCTGAAGAACCAACAACAAATATTTGGGAAAAAGTAAAATGATTATTAATTGTGTGTCAATTAACTAATCATTGAAGCAGTCATGTTTGTTACTGTGAACTGTGCGACAATAATAAAAACTATCAGTTAAATAAATGTTTGAATGCAGGATTTTAACTTGTGTTGTTATATTTCAATAAAAAGAGTATTTCTTCCACCACGGACGGTCACATACAGAATCGTTATTTCACATTTTCACCTTTTTCTTATTACCACATATTTAAAATGTCTTTGTTTTGTGTTGTTTTCATATAATGAATAACAACCAAATTTACAAAAGTCTTAACAGGAGCTTATGTGAAAACTTTTAAGTAAATAAGTGTAGAACTAGTTGTTATAAACTGTAAAGATATTTTTAAAATCACCCTCTGACCAAAACCTGGAATTAAAACACTTTTTGCACAGATTTTTATCTACCTCAGTGATTATTACCATCTTCTGTACTGTATTGTTTGGGATAAATAAACTCTACCTTGTCTTATGAAAAACTCACTTCAGTATTTTATTTATAGAATTGACATTGTTTTGTACGGTGTCATCTAGTGTGTCTAGCACATAAACAAGAATTGCTGATTTCTGACATATACCTGTTGGTCTGTAAGGTGATATCGGTGTCTCCATCGAGCTGCAGCAGCTGAACAAATCGACCTGGAAAACACAAGTACAACACTTGAAACACTGATTAACTAATACAAAATAGTAATGCAAACTTTTTACCACTAAAACCCACACCGTATGGGGTAACACAACAGTGAAAACTAAAAACGAAAGCCTTGATAATTACAACTAAAACTTTACTGACCTAAAAGATAAAAGCAATGTAGTAAAAAGAATGGAGTCAGATTTCCAACCCGGAAAATCAGAGCAACCCCACCAACCTCGACACAAGAATCAAAGATGGCTGCTACTCACATCAACAATAGTGAACTGAAGTGTTTACATTATAATCTAATATTAACAACTGCTGTGTTCTTCAGGTGGACTCTGAAAGAGTCTTTCACTTTTCACTCTCAGTTCAGAGACCATGGTTGTGTCAGACATCACACACTCATTCCCTACTCATACACAACGCAATGACACTGAGATGCTAAACTACCGCAATGAAACAAACTTTGAACTACAGAGACGCAGTGAGAACGACCACAAAGAGACAAAGCAGCAGCTGAACATAAATAGATGTAAATTATCACAATGACGTGATAATCAGATAAACAGACTACTAAACAGTTACCCTGCCTCCATAAGGTGCCCACAACTCGTCAGGGACGCTACAGTCACAGAAACACAAACACACTCGTACCCGCACGATATAAACAACTGAAAATGGAAATAAAGTCAAAGTGAAAGTGGAAGTGAACAGAAGGCTAATGCTAACGCTCGCCGCTAACGCAAATGCTAACGCTAGCCGCTAGCTAGTACGCTCATTAGCCTTACCTTCGCGGTGTATTCAGCTTCCAGCTTCACTCGTGTTCAACAAAAAAGCAGCTCCACAGTCTGTTTTAACATCCAGGCTTCTTCAGGGATTCAGTTTTCTCACAGTACTGACAAACCGAGGTAACAGCTCAAACGCTGGTTTAAATCCGTTTTCCGGCTTTGTTTCTCCGCCTCTCTGAGCTCCTCCCACAAGATCATGACCAATGGGGAGACACGTCGCAGCCGATGACGACATACGTCAGCCTGGCAGAAAAACGCTGATTGGGTGGTCCATTCTGGCCCGCCTAGCAGCCGCCTCTGATTGGTCTAAAAATACATCACGGGGAAGGTAGGATACCCAACTTTATGATGTGATTCCGGCACTTGTTTAAATGTATTATGTCCATTTACTGTGCTTCATTAATATTAGTCAGGACATTGTGATAATTCAAACTTTAATGTGGTTAAAACAGTACCAGTACTGAATTTCTACATCATTTGGTTGTTCTGGTTTCCTGCTTTATCTCCAGCAATTTCATGGAAAACAATGCAAAAACTGAACATGAAATAAAGAAAGAATGCTCTCAAACTTGAAGACCATGCTCTTTAATAAAAATAAGAAAGTAACTCCATAAACATCAAAGTAAACATTTGATTTTTAACGTTCTTTCTATAAATTACAACGTCTGTTAGTGGGAACACAATGATCTTCAAACAACGAGTTACTTCCTCAAATCCCAAAGCTGCCTGTGAAAAACAAAATATTCAATATATTCACTTCTGGTTTCCTTCTTCTTCTTCCTCCTCCTCTTCTCCTCCTCCTTCCTCTTCCTCCTCCTCTTCTTTCACCTCCAGTCTCCCGGCCGGTCGCTGCCCTTGGCTCTGACCTGCACTCGGCCTCTGGTTGTGGCTTTGGATCCCACTGAGTGTCGGAGGCTCTCTGCTCTCCTCACTGGAGGCAGGAGGAGGAGGAGGAGGACGTGTCGGGCCGACAGGTGATCCAGCAGGAGGATTTGACTTGTCTTTGTCCTTCAGGTCAGAGCTTTCATCACTGCACAGACAGGATTTTTAACATGAGTCAGTTCTGACAAAACCTGGAAAAAGCTTCTGAGTTTAACATGTTTTATCAGGTTCATTCAGTTCAGTTCAGTTTAATATACAAAATTATATTAATTAAATACATAAACAGAACCTAAAATATCTCCAGTATAAGATGTAAACAAGCTCTAAAATACTAGTTGCTTCAAATAAAATTTCAAAAGTGTTAAAAATGTACATTTCTGTAGAATTACATGAGAAAATTTAGCAAGTTTATTGCAGAAGGAACAAAGTCTGAATCTTCAGCCTGAGTGTTGTGATCATGTTTATTAATCATTAGCCTGAAGGTACGAGAGGAGGAAGCAGATGTGTTTGCTTTTAACTGTTTCTGTTTCTTCGTTAAGGTGTAAAACTAAAAGTTATAGTGCGGCAAACTTTTGTATTTATCACAAACCATAATACAGACTATTAATCCAGCAGGACATCGCTCCCACCACAACACAAAAACTGCTCAGAAACGTGTTGAGAATCACAACAAAGAGTCCAAACTCCCCAGATCCTGATCTGATCCAGCATCTGTGGGACCTGACTGAAGGTGAGGATGTTTTATTCATGTGATTCATTTGTATTTCAGTTTGTTTTTGTTCAGAGTACTTTCACACAGAGCGCGAATATTACACAGCAAAAAAGTGATTTTAATTCAGGAGGAGGTAAACAGTTGTTCCTGGTTTTCAGATTTCATTGTTCCAAAATGAAAACGGGAAAAGGCTCGTGATCTGTTTTCTGTTTTCCCACTCTAAAATAAATATCAGCTGAAGAAGGAGGAGATAAATCTGAGAGGTCAGAGGACGATGAACGAGTTAGGAGAGAAGGAAAAACTAAATCTGATCCATCAGTTTGTCAGAGTTCACTGGGTGTTAATGAGGCCTGACAACACAACAGTAACATTAATTATATTTGTACAATAATTTAAAGTTTACTGATGTTATTCTTCTGTTCTCTCCTCACCTGTTGTGAACTTGCTGTGGAGGAGCTGTGGTCGTCTCCTGTTCACCTCCAGGTTTCTTCTCTTCCTGAGTCTCAGAGTTTCCTCCGGGCAGCTCCTCACTCTCCTCCTCCTCCTCGCTGGACTGAGGGGAAAGCCGTGGTTTGGGGGGTCTGCTGGCCCGGCGACAGGGGGGTCCGGGTCCGCTGCACTGCTGCGACGGCAGACTGTGGTTGAAGCGGGCGGCGGCCATGCACTCGGCCGTCGTTTTGTCGCAGACGCACTGTAGTTTGTCGCACACGGTGACGCCCTGACCTGAACAGGAGACGGAGCTGATCACAGATCTGTTCATGTGGGTGAATAATTTAATCCTGGTTCTTCTGAATCAGTCCTCCTTAGAAAACAAAGACTGGCATTCTTTCAAAATAAGAGTTTTTTTTTTCTGAAAATCTGAGTCCGAGTCAGAGTGAATTTGTACGACAAAGTATATTAAATAACAGAGCAGCAAGACACAGACTTTAAAAAAGGAAAACAAACAACAAAAACAAACATGAAATACCCGTCTTTAACTACTACAAAATATACAAAATAATTTGTTACTGTTAGAGTAATATCTTACTTCATAACTCTGTATGCAAGACTTTCTAATCAAGAATGGAAATGGGACGTGGACTGGTAGCTCCCTGTTTCTATTTACTTTTATTTTTATGCATGTATGTGTTTTCTCTTTTTTAATAATCATGTAGAGAAAACTAATGTATTTCTCAGCTTCTGTTTCTGTTGCAGTTGAACTCACATCGTGGTTTCCCGGCCTCACAGGAGATCTGAGCGTTGAGTTTCCTCTCTGACCTGCAGCCCATCGAGCCGATCTGTTTCAGGCAGCAGTGATGGAAGAAGCAGCACCTGATGCAGAAAGAAAGTTTGAGATTGTGTGGTGAAGTCTTTTCTTCTAGTGACGTTTCCATGTCAGATCAGTCACTGAGTTGTTAAATGAAACTGGCAGCCATTTAAATATTGGCTCGTTATAAATGTATGTGATGAATTTGACTGTTTCTGTTTCGTCTCAGGTTTTATTCGTCACTTCCTCCTCCTGCAGCTGCTGACCGACCTGTCCAGCTGGTCCAGAGGCCGCCCGCCGCCCTCCTGTCCGCAGTAGCAGCCGTACATCTCGTACTCGTGAGGACATCGTCCCGTCAAACAGTGGAGCATCTCGCCGAGCGCCGGCATCTCCCGCCGGGCTCGACCGTCGCTGCCGTACAGGGTGAAGGAGCGGCTGCACTCTGCTCGGAGGAGGACAGAGAGGGAAACACAGGTCAGTTCACTGGCTGCAGCGACATTTTAAAGATGGCAGGTGGAGGAAACGGAGTCATACCTTTGCTGTCGGGCTGTAGCTGTAGGTCGGTCAGTCCGACAGACTCCAGCAGGGACCAGGCGAAGAACGGCACTGCCCTCTTCTGAGCCACATCCCACACTGAAACAGATCAACAACACATTAACGAAAACGTGAGCCAGGGACAGGAGGGCGATGTTACTCACTCTGTAACTTGTAAATCACAAGTTTCAAGTAAATAGTGAACTGTAGCCATGGAGAGCCCAGGCTGACTAATTCAAATGTCTTTGTTTAAGTTAAGTTTAGTGAAAAAAAAAATCACATTTCTGAGGTTTGAACCAGTGGGTTTTTGGCATTTCAGCTCAAAATGGACTTGGTAGATTTATCAATAACTAAAATAGCTGGTTATTAGTTTTCTGTTGATCTACTCACTGACTGTTTCAGCTCTAAACTTATTACTTTTCCAGTATTCAGTGATAAATATTGTGGATTCTAACTTGCCCTGGTCATATGTCATCTCCTCTCTGGTTCTTCCTGTTTCTCAGAGTAAAACACAGAAACAGAAACAGAGACAATTAACCAAGTAAAATCCAACATGACCTGTACTCTGCTGTAAAAAATAAAACCCTCCCCGCTCTGTTTAACCTACAACAAACATGAAATCAGTTGATGTTCTCTGGCTCTTAACGTGCTGGAATACGAGCTCGTTATCCAGTTTACTCCTTTATACTGGGAAAATGAATTGATAGTTGATGTCAGTTATGGGCCAGTGTTTCTTCTGGCTGTCATTAGAGGTAATAGATTACTTCATTTAACTTCTATAACCCTTTTAAATATAATTAACTTTATTGAACTCCTGAGAGAAAACAGCTTAATTTATTCATTTTATTTAACCCAGCAGGTCAATGAAGAACAAAGAGGCCGGATGAGAAGAGGCAGAAGATGAATTCACGAGGAGTTCAGGAGAAAGTAAGACAGAAAAACACATGCTGCTTCTAACCACAGGTTTTTGGACTCTACCATCTTTCTCCTGCGAGCTGTCGACCACTTCTCCTTCCTCACACGGAGGTTTGTCTGTTGTCGTTATTTCCTGCTCCTCCTCCTCAGATTCAGCCTCAGTCGTGGTGAATGTTGTTGTTGTTGATGTTGTTGATGTTGTTGATGTGTTGATCTCTAATCGTGGTTTGATGGAGGTGACTCGTCTTCCTTGTGTTGTCTTGCCGATGGTTCGGATTGAAGATGATGATGATGGAGTTGTTGCAGGTGTTAGAGGCTGTTGACCTGGAACAAGTAAGATTAAAGGTCAGAATACTGGAGCTTTCTGCAGGAATCTGATTTCTATAAAGTCATGTGGATCAGGTTGGTTTTATATAAGTAAACGTGCAGGAGAAAACAGTGACAGCAAAGCAGCTGGATGAAAGGAAAGTTTAACACATGGACTGATACAACCATGTAAATATCTTAATTAGTTTAGGTAATTTAATCGAGATGCTCACAGACAAAGAAAAAAGGTGTCGTCTGATTTCTGAGCGACCCAGCTTTGTGTGCGTTTAAAAAGTGTTAACTATTACATTAAATCAAACTGCACCATTAAGATAAGAACGAGGCTGTAAAGGTGGACTGGTGAGTAGATGGGTTTTCATGTTAACGTCCCCGACAACCTCTGTAGTCTCATTTAGACACTCGTTAGCAACCGCCTTTTTTAAGACACGTAAAAGCTTCAAACATCAGGAGTGGGGGATTTACTGACCCATTTTATGTCCGAGAATAAAACCTGAAAATGTCTTGAGCTTGTGGTAAAACCACAGACCTTATTTCAGACATTTAACCAGAAACACACTGACTCTGGGACGAGGGAACAGGAAGTGCTAACATGCTAACATGCTAATGTATGTGTTGATTTTATGATTGCACCACTCTACAGGGGCAGTCTTGGAACTTTTTGATCGAACCTCGTACATTTAGTGGTATTTCACCATGCAGATAGGTTTGGTTTTACTTAAATACAATGGAGGTGAATGGACTTTAGTTTGTGCTACTGACAACATTTAATTAGAAATTCTGTTGTTAGCAGTTTTCAGTGGGATCTCCATTGTATTGGGGTGTTAGAAGTGAGAAATTCTGTGAGTGTCCTTCCACTGAACTGAGCATTAATGTCTGGACGAATGCAAATGTTCCTGCAGATTACAGTGATTCTGACGCTTTCTGCAACAGATTCAAACTTCCAAGATGCTGTGAACGTTTAATTAATTCACTTCCAGTCACCCGGCGTGTTAATGAAATGCTAATTCATTTTTCAGGGTGAGGAACTGCTGGGCCTCGAGGTGCCTCACCTCGGCTCACGAGACCGAGAGGAGCAGCA
The DNA here is from genome assembly GCF_001640805.2 of Lates calcarifer. NCBI lineage: Eukaryota > Metazoa > Chordata > Actinopteri > Centropomidae > Lates > Lates calcarifer. The sequence continues at coordinate 1,738,524 of NC_066836.1, read as the reverse complement.
GGTGGTGGTGATGGAGTGAAGTCTTCCTCCCAAGAAGTGTCAGGAGTCGTGGATGAGGCGGCGGTGGTTCTGACTGGACTGGTTTCTGAGACTGAGCTTCTCGTTGTAGACCTTGTTGTGATCCAGAAACCTGGTCCAGAGAAAATGTTCTGAGTCAGCGTATTGTTGTGCAGCTCAATTTAAAACTGGACTAAACGTAATTTAAGAGGTAAAATCACAATATAAAAATAAAGAGACTGACACCATATGTCTGTATATTCTTTTGTTCCGCAGGTAAATAAATACTGGTTGGAGAACAAAGGAGCAGCAACACTGAAGCTTAAACCAACACACCAGACAGGACACGTTAAAGTAACTGCACCTTATCTGACCTAGCCTAGCGTAGCATAGCTAAGCTGAGGACTATCAACTTTTTCCAGTGTATGAGCTGCTTTGACTGAATGTTCACAAAGCTTTAACATGTGTAGGACTGGACATGTATCTATCTAACCTCTTTCTTTACTTGGTATCTTCATTTTACTTGAGTTTCAAAATGGCCGCCTTGTCTTATGCCACATGGTTTCAAACAAAGGAACTGCAAGTAAGATAGTGGAGTCAAAAGATGACTGCTAAGGCTAACCACATGGCATGTGGGGAAGGTTAACAAAGAATACTTTTGTTAACTGGCAGCCATTTTTGGTTCCACCGTTTTGTTTGCTGTGTTGAAACCATGTGGCTTAAGACATGGCGGCCATTTTGAAAGTGGTAAAATGAAAGTTCTTGGTTGAGAAAGGGCCGAGTCTGTTGTAAGCAAGACGGTTACTGCATGTACTTTCCAGTTCTATATGTGTAAGACATACTGAAAACCAACTGAACCATAAATCTGAGTGAAGACATTCAGTCAAATCAATGCATACACTGGTAAAAGTTGACAGTCCTGTGCTTTAGCCATGCTATGCTACGCTAGGTAAGGTAGAGCCCAGTTACTTTAACACCTGTTTTCACTTTGGAATTAAATAAATGCTCTTAAATATTTTGCATGTCTATTCAATTTTGCACAAAATATGACAGAGGTATGAATCCAAACTGTGATTAGAAACTATTCATCAACTCAGTTTTACTGTACAGGTGATCTGACCTTCAGTCGTCCTCTGAGGACTTGAGTTCTCCTCTCTGACACTCTGCTCTCCTCTCTCCTCTGAAGCTAAAGGTGTTGCAGGTGTAAATCTGACACCTCCTCCACCTGAAAAGAGCCGAACACAAAGGCCGTCAGAAGTTACATATTAATAAATTCTACTTGATTAAACCCAGCATTAAAGAAAAGAGCTCACATCCTTGATTTCTTTTCTTCCTGCCATTAAAATTGTACATGGTAATTTCTGTGAGGAGTGAGTTTTCTCCCCTGCTCAGACACCTGTCAAAGCCTCAGCAAGTAATTACACACCTTGGCCATCAAGAGGAAAATAAGCACTTACATGTTTTTTACCTGACAGCAATAAAACTTGGCACTTAATCAAATCAGTGTGTGTGTTTGGCTGCTCTTAAAGATTCATACAAGGAGGAACCTGTGTCAATAAAACTCTAAATCAAGTCAGTTTCTAACTCCCTCATATCCCCTCTTTTAGTGAAAGGTCTGATGATAGTCTGTACTTAACGTGGATTAATCCGCCACTGAAAATAGTCCCCAACAAATACTCTATTTGCTCCTGTTTTAGGTCATTACTGGGCCTTTTTTAATGAAACAAACTGAATTCAAAGAGCTTTTTGAACATTTACATCAGGTGTCAAGAGACAGACTAATAAATTGTTTAATGATGGCAAAAAAAATACAGAATAACACCTTTTACAGATTGTGATTCTTAAACTGCGCCACATCACATTGAGTCCTCTGTAACTGACTGACCTGTTGGAAAAGCTGATGTCGCTGAGCTTCCCTTCACCTCACTGGACTCCTCTGTGGTCACAGTTGGTGGTGTTGACCGTGTTGATGCTGTTTTGGCGGTGGTGGTTGAGGACACGGTGTTGAATAAATCAGCAACTAAAGAGGAGGAGGAATAAAACAGTTCTCCTGTCATTTACACAGCTGCAAATGGCAAATAAAACAGGAAGAGGTCAGAAAAACAGAGAGGCCTCTCACTAAAGTAAGATAAAATATTCTGGGTAATGAATAAATAAAAGCCATTCTCTAATACAAACATTTTACTGTTGTGAAAAAGTAAATTATCCTGATTTATCAAGACAACATGAAGAAAATGTTGAGCAGCAGGAAAACAGGATTTTCTCTAAAATGTGGTGAAATATAACTTTTAAAAACTGGAAGAATTAGACACAAAGCCTCACCTCTCACTGTGTTTAAGGTAACTATTAAATATTAAAGCACTATTTGAGACTTTACTTTGTGTAGTTATAAAAGGCTTGTGTGACATCTTATTTATATGTCAGTGTTCAGAGATGTTTCCAGGTCAGAACTTGAGGCTTAAATATCTTTATCTCAAGTTTCAGGTCTACAACTCTGTCAGACTCTGTAAAATCAACACTAAAACAACAACTTACCAAACTCATCCGAGGCTTCCTGCTCCCCTTCATCCTCCTCCTCCTCCTCTTCCTCTTCCTCTTCTTCAGATGACTTAGAAGGCATCATGTTGGATGTTGTTGTTTTCCTGGTCAGATTGTTTTGAGATTTTGCTGAAGTCAGAGATGAAGTTGTGACGATGAGTGAACCTGAGGAGACATCAGATAAATTAAGAATAATTCAGTTAGTGTCATTTCATTATATTTTATAATACATTTTAATTAAAATGTATTGCTATGTTCCCTATACATTTAAATGCAGTAAAAACATTACGTAAAAATAAATAGAATTTTAGAGAGAACCTTTCGGCCAAGAAGCAATAATCAGAGTATTTTAAATTCACAACAAATTTCTTCTTCACCTTCCTCTGATGACTCCTCCACAGTTGTTGGTGTCAGATCGCTGGGAGTTGTAGTCCTCAGAGGAGTTGTAGTCCAAACAGGCGGTGTGAGGTTAGCGTGTGATGTTGTCATGTTGTCTCTGGAGCTCAGTGAGGACAGATCGGTCAGCTCTGATTTTAGAGAATTTAAACAGTATTTAACAAACTTTGTGTTGTGATCTGTGAAATGACATCTTATAAATATGTAAATAAAACCTTTGAAGTCATAAACAGCCTGAGACTAAAATAAAAGTGTGTTGTGTTGTTTTCATGACATCAATATTCAGGTTTTATTTGAGCTTTTTGAGCTACTGTGGTGGGTTTTTACCTAAAATATTCATGTTTACCACATCAGCAGGAGTTCGTTTTGACTTAGATCAAAGTCAGGCAACTCTTCAGAAATACAACTGAAACATTAGAGTCATGTCTAAAAGCTAGAGTTGGAGGGAGCTGGACTTCTTTTAAGTTTCTTGAAGACATTTCACCTCTCATCCTAAAAACTTCCAGTTTTAAAAACAGGACCACCTCCAAGACGTTAAATACATGGGACTCCCCAACCAGTCTCTAGAACTGAGGAACCGTTTCAGATCAGAGATGAAACGTCTTCAAGAAACCTAAAAGAAGTCTGCCTTTGACTCTAGCACTTAAGACGACCATGACCTGGATGACTGAGAACCTACACAGATGTTAGAGTCATGTATTTCAGCCTTGTTATTGGTTATGACACTGAAATTAAAAAATGTCTTTGCTTAAATTTGAAAAAACCTCAACGCTGTTTGAAGTACCTGTAGAATCAGGTGTGAGTGGAAAAAGAGAAGCAAGTCATCTGAAATCTGAATGTTAATTATGCAAACCAAGTTAATTTTTCTTATTTTTCTAATTACTCTTGATTCCTCTTTTTTCTTTATTCCAAACGAACCAGAGAGAAAATGCATCACTTCCCGTGTGCCACTTCAGAGCGACAGATTTAGAGCGTTTAGAAAAGTTTTTATGAATTGGACATCGGGTGAATCACTCTTCAGTTATATGAATCATGTGAGCTCCATCACGTCATTGAAATAAAAAAATTAAATTAAAAAAGCCATCACCAACTGTTCCTTTATATAAAAATCCAGGCGTACATTCCTGTTATCGATCGTGATTGACACAAACAGCATTATATTGGCTCACCCAGGCTGACTGCTGGAGGACTGTGGGTTGTATGATCCTTATTTATCTCTTCCTGCTCGAGCGCTTCCTCTGTCACGGTCTCATTCAGATCTGTAAAAGCGGCGACACATGAGAGAGCGACAGGAAACGTCTGAGCCAAGTGAGTCATCGAGCAGCAGGAGAACGAACAGCGGGGAAATTATTTCTAGTGTTCTGGAAGCTGCAGGACGGTCAGCTCGAGCCAAATGTAATTATGAGCAGATTGGAAAAACACAAAGTTTGGCAGAAAATACTTTGGGACAGGATGACAGGAAGTACGTACAGATGGGACAGAGATGGTGAGTGACGCTTTACCTTTGGACATGAAACTCAGGTGTGGTGTCTCCTCCTCTTCCACCTCCTCTGCACCTCCTTCACGCTCCTCAAACTCCTCTGAAATGACGAGACACATCACTTCAATCCTGCTCTGTAAAAATGTTTTCAAATTAATTATGTCTAATAGTAGTTGAGCTGTTTCACAAACAGGCAGAAATGGTGACCCCTCATGGCGTGGTGGCGCCAGAGGAAACATCAGAAGAAGACCAACAATAATTTTTCAGACGATCATGAACATGTGAACAAACTTTTATGAGAATCCGTCAAATAGTTGTTGAGATATTTCACTCTGGACTGACCTGGAACTACACAGCTAGCATGGCTAAAAATATTCAAGACCATCTGTTGATTGTACTTTACAAACTCTGAAAGTTTCTGCGAAGACAACAGCGCCCTCTACCTGTTCTGTGCTGTAAAGACATCAGCACCTCTCACTCCAAGCCCTGACTGCTGCTGGTGATTTTCTGCCATTTGAATTTTAATTTCATCACTCCTACAAGGTTTAACTAATCCTAATCAAATTTATTTCATGACATATTTGGATGAACCACAAATAGTCTGTGAAGAAAAACTGTAGGCTAAGAAATGATTAAATCAGTGAGTGTTTTTACTTAACGTATATACTATTTATCCTCATACAAAGTCAGTCTAATATTTCCTGGAGTTATTGATTAGATATTGTACTAAAATTAGCATTATTTCTGCTCGTCCCCGTGTTAAACCTGTGACCTCTGAGCCAATTAAAGAGCCTACCAGCGGGCGTCAGCAGGGGGGGTGGGCCCGGAGGTGGGGTGGTGAGGTCAATGTCCATCCCTGCAGTGTCGCTCTGGTTATCCGCTCTGCCGGTCATTAGCAGGTCCATCTCTGCCGAACAGTCACAATAACAACAACAACAACAACTGAGAAACACTTGTTTGTTTAACAGCCTGAGTCAGAGCTCAGAGGTTGGAAGCTGTTTTTCCAGTTTCACATTATAGTTCAACCACATCACTATCTTGTTTATTTAATTTGATTAAACACAGATAATTCAGATTACATCCAGCTGCCTTTATAGTGTCCTGACCTCTGAAGTAAATCAGACACTCAGGAGCTGTTGGAAAGTAGGTTTTCACTTCTTTTTTCAATTTACACACAGACTAATGGACTCTACTTTTCCTTTTCTTACTTGTGTATCTATGACTTTGTGTCTTTTATTGTTTATTTGCATATATGGGACAGTGCATATTAAGCAACACTGACAACAACAACAACAACACATGTAGATACCTGGGTTAGCTCAACATAATCCTAACAAAACTAAAAATAAAAGATGAAATAGAAAGAATTTTCTACGTGATAAAGTTCCAATGAAGATTAGAGATGAGACTCTAACACTACAGCAAATATGAAACACAACAACTTAATCTATAAAAAGGTCTCTGTCCCATCTGTACGTACTTGTTTAAAGGGTTTCTGCTGCTGAACAGAGAAACAAAGTCGTCTCGCAACTGTCCATGACTTTAGTAAAGTGGATTAAAGAGGAGCAGCCGTTAAGACACAAAAAACAGAAAAATCTGTGTTTTAAAATGGTTCAGTTGTTGTTTCAGCACTAAAATATTTTCTTAGGGATACATTAGTACATTGTTAAGTTGTGTTTTGTGCTTGGTTTAAAAAAAAAAGGTAATACTTTGGGAGTTTTATTAACAGTCTCAAATCACAGCTTAAAGAATGACTGTGATTCCACCACATTCATCTGTCCATCTGTTTAACTCCCATAAGTTCTTCTAGAATAACTAAGAGTCCATTTTCTCACACTCCAATTTCAAGGACTTAAGCGTCATGAAACTCCCACAGCAAAACTGAAATTCTACTATTTTCCCCTCTCTCGAGGCGCAGCGATTCGCTGAGTGTGAACAAAGTGAACTCAGCCACAGAGAGGGCTTTTACCTGCCGACAGGAGGGAAGAGTTGGAGAGCTGGAGGCTCACAGAGTCGTTCACTGCCGAGAGAACATCTGGAAAACAGAAGGATGAATTCAGTCTAAATGTACATATACTCTACAGTTTGCTACGTCACCTTTCCAGCTGATATGGAGACCTTATAGAGATTTGGTTCTTCATAAGCAAGATACTGAACAGAGAGAAAATAAACATGTGGTCGTATACTTTGCAACAGCGACTGCAAAGTGCTAGCTAGCATTAGGCTAATTTTAGCCAGTTGCATGTACAATACATAGATTGTAACATGAAAAAATTATGGACATGAGCATCAAAAGCTCAACAAAATAAACTCCTCCAACCTTTATTTTCTCTAAATAACACTTAATATATTTACACTTTTTACCTTGTAGCTGCATTAATTTTTTCTGTGAATCTTGAAAATAAAAGAGGTGAAGTAGTTTTATTATTCTGGTGCAGGAGCTTGTAGCTTCCTTGTGCTCCTTTGCTAATGGTCCGAGCTAACTGCAATGACTTCTATGTGCCCGAGGTGTCGATCCCGAGCTGTAGTACCAAACACTGAGAGGTGTTAGTCCAGTATTCCCTCTCTTTTAGCCCTGTGTTTGGTCTCCATCAGTACTTGACATGAAATCATGAACAAAAGTGTCTTTAAAGTTGATGTCAAGTTCAGTGGTTTCAGTAAAATCTTTATTCCAACAGAAAAACTCTCACTTGAACTGCTTCCAACAGACTTTACACAACTTTCCCTCTGAAGTTGGCTTCTCTTAATAACCTCAGCTTCTTCTGGCTCTCTCTCAGACTCTGAGAGCTCGAGTATAACATCTATATTTGGACCTGACGGATCAAAGAAACTCTGTACCATCCTTGATTTCTTTTTTTTTTCTCTCAGCCGTGCGTGGGCAGGGAGCAGCAGGATTAAACGTCAAGAGGTCATTGTTTTAATTGGCTGAGAGGCGCAGAGGTGTGACTCAGCTGTCTGCGTTTCTACCCAATCAATCGCTTCCTCTGATCCGACATTACTGTCTCGGGGGAAAAAAAAAACTGACGTGGCCGTTTTCGGCAGTGGCGGCCTCAAAGCGATCTGTCTGACTCTGTGCTGACGTCACTCGGACTCACCTGCTCCTCTGAAGGCATCGTTGCCAGTCTCCGCGGTGCCACTGAGCAGATCTGAAACACAGAGTCAGACTAATGAGAGATTCAGGCTTGTCCGGTCAAACAGGGTGGACAGGAAGCAGAGGCAGTGTTAATGATCCTAACTGCAGCCCATGTACGTAAAACAGAAACCACCACATCCTCCTGTCCTCCAGACTCTCTTTAATAGATCTGATTTTGAATGTTAAATGTGCAGAAGCAGCAGTGAAATTCAGGTGAGTCAGTCGTCGGAGCTGCAGCAGCAGTTAGCTGCAGATTTAAACAGGCCGTCAGTCTGTCTGTCTGTCTGTCTCCTGTATCTCCTCTGACGAAGTTACCTGTTTGATTTGTGGAGGAGCAGGACGACTCGGCGACGCCTCTCAGCGAAGAGTCGTACGAGCTCTGACTCATGCAGTCGATGGCGGCCTGGTCACACTCACAAAACCTCTGCTGACACCAATCACCGGCATCTCCGAGACGAAAAAAGACCATTCATTCATATCCAGTACAATCATCTAATATACATAACGTGAATAGAAAGGCACATTTCGATGCAACATTTAGCTTCACAGGGGCTATATCTAAGTTCTTTAGTTGAAAAACTTCCAAAATTAAGTAAAACTATCGACAGAATGTGAAGAAATTACAGTTTGATGTTATGTCAGAGACTGAAGATAGCATGCTAACCAGCTGTCTCTTTTTTTTGTTATCAGTGACATAACAGGACAAACAATGAGAAGGTGAAAACAGTGTACATTAAAAAATAAATAAATGACTGGAACAAGAAATAATGTTCGGCAGCAACAAAAAGAAGTGATAGAAACAGAAGTAGTCAGAGCTGCTGGATACAGCTCTTGGTGAGTAAAGGAATGAAGTTTAATGCTGAACTTGCGATGTTTCCGTCAGCGCTGCAAACTTCAGCAGAAGAGAAGTGAACAAAACAATGCTAATGTTGGCTATGTAGAAAAAACTTACACCTAGCACCTTTAAAGCAAATAACAATTTAGTAAATATGCTAATTTGCTTTCTTTAAGATAAATGAAGCTACAGCCAGCCAGAGTGGGACTGACATTCTCACTTATCAAACTGTTGGTCTTACCACAGCTGGTGTTTGCAGGCGAACAGGTGAAGTTGTTTGGGAGGAGCGGCAGCACCTGCCTGCAGGGGGCAGCGTTCTGGTAACACAGCCGATGAGTCTCACAGCAGCTGCAGCAAAGAGGAGATGAAAGAGACATCGAAAGGGTTGAACTCACACCTGCTGCACGGAGTCAAGCTCCTGCTTCTGTGATGCATTTCCAGTAAATATAGAGATTTATCAGCGTTCCCTGGGACACGCTGGGTTTATGAGGACATCCTACACCGTGCGTTGGCTTACACAAGTGGGACAGACACTAAAAAAAGAGGTGGGCCCAATCCTGATTTTGACAGCACAGGGCATTAAAATAAAGGAGAAAATTGTTACACATCATCTTTATCTATGAATTCCACAAGTCGGCATTCTTTCATTTCAGTGAGGAGTGTTTACGCTGATATCAAAGCAACACCAGATCTATTGTAGATCTATTCTGGCTCTACTAACTAAGCTCACGTCTTTTATAGACCCTGGCAATGAACACCCGCAGCTCTCCAGATATCTTCAAGTTTTCAAACTTTTACTTTTTGAAACTTTGAAGCCTCATCTGTTCCCCTCTCAGGCCTGTCAAGAGAAATACACCAACATTTGTTTGTCTGCGAAAAGGCAAATGTAAGGAAAGAGAGGCAGGACTCCCATCGATTGAAGCAGTGATTCTCTACCTTTTTGTCTGACCAGTCACTTACAACAAACTCCTCTTCATCCAATTGTTTGTTCTTTCTAAAATAATCTAATCTATTCACATCAGAGGGAAATTTGTTCAGCAGAAATTTGATTTTTGTTCTTTACAATTCTCTTTTTTTTACCAACCATGTCTTTTGTCCTGTAGCTCAAAAACTGAGGACTGCTGATTTAGAGGGACGTCAGGTAGAATATGAACTCCATCATGTTGTTAAATGAATAATATATCTCTTGGGGGATTGGAAGCTTTGTTTATCGATACCAATGACTCTCCAATTTTTAGAAACCTCACTCTCCAGTTGGTAATCAAACATCTTTCTGCCCACCTGAGTTTTAAGACTCTCCCAGCCCACTTTGCACATGCCTGCCTCCAGCCTCTGAATTCAATTAAGCCACCACGCTGTATTTTAAATTCAGCAGCTGCTGCAGCTGCATCCTGCTGCGATCTGAGTCTTACTTACACGTCCAGAGGATCCACAGGGTTTCCAGCTGCCATGTATCTGCAGGAGCAGCCGTAATCTTCCATGTCGCGCGGGCAAAGCCCCGTCTCGCAGCGAAGTTTCAGAGCGAAATTCAGCAACGAGGGGAAATTATCGAAGACAGAGTGGAGCCAGGTGAAGCGCAGGCCTAGACAATCTGCACAAAGAGACAAACACAAACAGAGGCTGTAAAAACAAACAAAAAAAAAAACACCTATACAATTTCACTTTTCCTCTAACTCGATTTCCTCCATCTTGCAGGTGGAGAGCAGAGTGATTTAATCATAGATAATCCTGTTGGCAGGCTCCAAACCCAGAGTTCAGAGACGCATGCAGGGCAGAAAATGATTTAGGCCACAGCTCTCCACATGCCAGATGTACCCACAGCGCTGGTTTGGACTACTGGAGTCCCAGAACATCACAGCTGGTGAGTCGGTCGACCTTGATGTCAACAAAAGCAGAAAATGTCACAAAAAGTCAGGCAGCATTAGCAGCTGGAAGACGGTCGGAAGAAAAAGGTGTTGGTCCGAACAATTACAGTCCGACCTGGATGAGACACTGCTGCTGTTTTCCAGCCTGTAGACACAATGACACAGCTGAGGTTTGTCGATTTATTAGATATGTGTTGCTTTATTTGCTTTTTAACAACAAACAGTCTTTACATTTTTAAATCTTTATATACATATATCACTACCAGGCTCCATTGACAAAAACAGGAATTTTACTGAGCAGAACACAGGAGCTGCTGGAAGACTTAGACTTAGACAGACTTTATTGATCCCTTTGGGAATACCACTGCCTCCATCTGTTAGTTATCGTATTGTACTTTTACTTCAGTAAAGTATCTGATTACTTCTTCCGCGACTGAAAGTCACACAAAAACACAATCAAACTACTAAAAAGCACAAATTCCACCTTCATTAATTCTGTATCTGCTTATAGGCAAGTTCCTTCAAACGAGCAGATTAGTGAAGATTAAATCAGTTTGTTACTAACTGATGGTCGGCTGAGATATTCAGCCGTATATGACAGTGAAGACACTGAATCCCCATCAGCACTCTGACCTTTCCGCAGAAGTACAACTGTTCATTTCCTACAGGCTTCGTTCGAGCGTCTCACTGTCATAAAATGCTGCGTTGACTCATCTTTTGAACCCAGCGAACCAACGATCACCGACTGTGATTAGATGAGTCAGTAATGAATACTAAACAAGGCTGTGCCATATTGGTCACAGTTTATGACTTAATGTTTCATCCTTACCAATCATGAAATCTGTGTTTTGGTCACTGGCCTCTGGGTCCGGGCAGAAAATGGAGCTGGCACAAAGAGCTGAAGAGAAAGACAAAGATGAGTAATTGTTATAACAGTGATTTGATTACTGTTCGCAACATTTAACCCATCAAACGAACATCTTTCTGTATCAGAATAATTACACTAAACACATCAGTCTCTGCTTCATGTACTGGAAAAACATTTCTTTCATTTAAAACAAAAAACAAAGAAGAAGTGGATACATGTTTCCAGTTACCAGATTGACTTTAAAACATAACGAACAAAGGATTTCTATAATAATCTAATAATTTATAAATGAATTTGGTCCTTGTGTTGATGGGGACACAGAGGAGAACTCACCGTTTGGGACAGCAGACAGCATGAAAATCCATATCAGAAACATGACGTGTACCTGCGTCCAGACGGAGAGAGATTTTGTTCAATGATGAGTGGAAGTGGATAAACAGATGGTGATTACAGAGGAGGTTAATTTGTCTGGCTGTTAAATACCTAAATAACAATCCACATTTTGCATTGCATGTTGTTGTTATTCTCTGCTCAGCCACAGGAGGCAGCACTCCTAAATCCTACATCTGAGCTTTAAGCTTATTAAATAATATAATGGCACAGAAGGTACAAACGAGCTTCACGCTATCATTACTGCAAAAGCTTAGATCAAACTCTGCCACCTATGTCAGCGCCCTCCCCTCCCAGGGTGATGTGAAAACTTCGCACCAAATCAAAGCAAAGAACATGCTCATCAGACGAGAACCAGAAATGTCACAGGTATTTTTTTTTTCAAGCGTAATAGAGACCTGAATTTACCCTGTCTCCTGTTCAGCTCCATAATTTACCTTCGTCTTTACAGCCCTGATTACTAACACGGCAAACGAGACAGACGACCTTCTCGGTTCGCCTCAAACAGCTCGGCCCACCTGTGGCTCCGCTCGGTTTGGCGAGGCGAAGAAGTGTGTCATTAATGTTCATTCAGGAGCAGGGATGTTATCAGTACTCCAGCAGCACACAGGAGGTCAGCAGCCTCATTAATGCTGTTGTACAGAGGCTTTCTTTTATCTTTAATGTCACCTCAAAGCTAAAGTGGTCAACTCTGCACGTTAATGGATGCAAATGACAGCAAAGAGTCATTTATATGATCTATAAAGGCTCATATTAAAAGAGCAAGAGGCTCATGCTGGAAGGCTCTTGAAATTGACCCTCTAAAGATAAAAGAAAAACTCCCACAATGAGCACGTTGGAAAAGAAATGAGAAGAATCTCTGCATTTTAACAACTTCCCCATCTTATATTCAATCATATATCTGTCTCTAAGAATGTGTGGGTCAGTGTCTGGGCTTTAAAGAAGAGAAGAAATGGAAGAATTTGTAAATATACAAAGATGGCGTCATGATTAGCCTGTAATGCTAAGCTGCTAACTTGCACCATACATGTGCATACTAGCTACATAGTTTACTAGGTTTTGTTACTGCAACTACAACACTTTGAATTTGGTTTGGTCACAGTAGAGTTTTAGTAATAAAAATTTTCAACAAGCTAACACAAGTTCCTTAAGGTTGTAAGTGGCTAACAGGTTAGCAAACATTAGCCTACTTTGTCATTTAGCAGAGACACCAATCTCAAGAGAAAAATCTCAGACTTTTTAGCTGGTAGATGATCCACTTTCTTCACCAGCTGGTAATGAATACAGCTGCTGAAAACACTGAGACTGAACCAGACCAACCAATCACTTTCACATAAAGCCTTTTGATTCGTTAAATTGCTGAAAATGACGTCCACTTTCACTTAAAATCATAAATAGGAGCGACACCACCACAAACTGTTAGCATGAATCAACGAGCTGCAGTGCAACAGTCAACAAAACTTCAAACTGTCAAATAAACAGGTAAGAAGTAAAGAAAGTCTTACCTTAATTGTGTGGCAGCAGCTGCAGAAGTTGTGGTTTCTTCATTGAATAAAGGTTAAACACTGTGTCATCGTAGTGAATCAGACTCAGCTCTGATGCTCATTTACAACCAACTGAGAGGGGAGAAGCCTTTTTAGTGCTTTTGTGGTCCTGTTTCCAAACAGAATAAGCTCCTCTAACTGTGTTTATCAGTCCCACCTTGGGGCACCTTTAGCTCCTTCAGTTCAGGTCTTATTGGCTATCAGGTGACACCTGAGCAGGAGCTTATCGTGGTTTGGTTCCTGTGCAGGTATCTGAGGCTTTAACAGAGGTGGGGTCCTGACAGGGGGGGTCTTTGTCCCGCAGGGGGGGGGGCTGGTTCTGTGACCCGGGGGTCAACCTGGTCTTATCTGATCCTCCCAGGAGTTCAGATCAATGACTGCCAGCAGGGGTGGGGGTGGGGGTGGGGGGTCAGTGAAGCAGAGGAGCTGTGGGTTTAATAACAGGGAGGGGAGGGGTGATAGTGGAGCTTTGTATGGGACAGGTGCAGCTGTGGAGGGGGAGGATGGTACAGATGTTTATACCTGCTGTAATGATTTCATGACTTTACTGAAACACGGGCAATAAAAGACCATATCTTTCCTGTTATATCCACTCTAACGGTGCGTCATGATTATGTGCTGATCGTCTGTTCTACCTCAGTGTCCTCTGATGTAGATGTGTTTAGAAAGTAGCAGGGGCAGCTGGGAAAATTAGCCAGATTTTTATTTAACTGACACACGAAAAATCTAAATCGTTTCTTCCAAATTTCTCGCTTTTTTACAAAACCTTAAAATCAACTATTGCTCTGGAGAGTTTGGTTTTAAATTTGAGTTTCATAAATAGTCCAGGTCGACAGAGTTCGGTTTAGTTTGAGTCACACATTGAGTGTTTTTGGCCCTAAAACTAAATCAAATCACAGTGTATATTACAGTGATGGATGTCAGAATATGTATTTCAGTGTAAACAAAGAATCCAAATCAAACCAGATTTAGAAATCACCAGACTCTGTTTCCATACGTTCAGCAGATGCTGCAGGAGTACTCAGCTGTACGTCGTATTTCAGTCTGTGACGATGAACAGCTCTTTGTGTCTCTGCTTCCACTCTGGTCACAGTTTATTGCACATCTTTGTCAGGCATCTCTGTTTCAGATCTGTGGAGGAAAGAAGAGAGGGAGGGTTTCAACCCACCACCTGACACTGGAGACTTCTGTCAGCTGTGGGTTTAATGTGCTCATCTTTCAAATAATAATAGTTCTGTGTGGCACTAGAACAGTGCTCTAAATAAACAGCAATTAAAGGTTGAAAAATACCTGACAAGATCAGCTGTCATCCAAGGTTTCAAGTTATTTTTTCCAAGTCATTTTATTGTATTTTTTTTTTGTGTTACTTTTGAACAAGTTCTCTTTTTTTGATCTTTCTTTCACTCACTGCTATTTCATGTCAATTTCAAATGAAACTGCATCTAAAAATACACTCAGGTCTTACTAGAGGCAGAAGGACTGATATGGTAACGTGTGAGTCCTCTCTGTGGCCTGGCGGTGGGATCAGCACTGGATGTTCGGCGTGTCAGAAGCTGTGAGAGAGGCGTCTCTCTCTGCGACCTCTTGAGCCCATTAGCTCTGAGGATTCATGGCTTCGGCTCGGAGGCTCCTGCAGAGCTGCAGCTCTAATGAGCTCTGATGCCGGCTCCCGGCAATATGGCTGACACGTCCCCATCAGTACAGGTGAAGGATGAAGTGTGCTCTCCAATTATTTCTGATTCACACACTCACAGCTCTGTTTGTTGTCGACTGTGTTTTAAAAGCACCAGAATGACTTTCACTTAGGAAACAGACATCTTTCAGAGTCATTTCAGAGCACGAAGAACAAATTAACTCATGTTGTTAATGGAATGTAACCTGCTTCTTAATTACCTCACCTGAGAGGATCATGTTTTCTGTCTGTTAGTCTTTCAGTTTGCAGAATATGCTGAAGAAGAAGTCAACAGATTTCAATGAAATCTGGGGAAAAGTCAGGACGTCTACAAAGTAGGAGGTTACTAGATTTTGGTTTGGATACATATTCAATAGAGTCAGAATCTGACACCATTTCTAAAGCACTTTATGTTTGGGCACAGAGTTCCTGAGCCATGAAGTTTAGAGTGTTTCGTTTTGTCCATAAACTGAGAACTGCACAGCAAACAGACACAATATCTGACTTGAGGTCTGGGCAGCAGTGATGCAATGTTTGGGACTTGTTAGTTTTTCCAGCGGTCTGTCTCTGAGGCCTGAGGCCCGAGGCTCAGAGGAAGCCCATCGATCTGTGAAGTCTCAATAAAGCTCCGGTGTAAAGCAGAGCCTGGCAGGTGATGAAGATTTTCTCTGACAGTGCTTTTCAGAGTCGTTCATCGCCTCGGCTGCTGTCGATCGATCGTACCTTCACTCTACAGTTCACTTACTTCTGGAGAAGGAGAGTCTCCTGACCCGCCGACACACCTCTGACGTGTGTTTTTCATACCAGAGGTGGCTATCGTCACAGTATCTGTAAGACAAGGAGATTACTGTAAACAACAGGCCTTCACATCAACACAAACCTGTGTCAACATCAGCTCAACTTTTAACCGAGTTTAGTCTCAACAAAGAAACATCTTTGAGCTGTAGACGTACTACAGTTGACTGACTAGCTAGATGAAAACATCAACTATCCCAAAGATATATACCTAAAACAACTGTTAGACCAACTTGTTGTTTCTGCATCTTGCTGCTAATTCGCGTTGGCTAAGAGCTACGTATCCACAGCTCCGGCAGTACTGAGGAGGTACGATATCTGGAGATTTATCAGAATCAAGGAGCCACTGTTTGTAGTTTCACATGGCAGAAAATCAACAATCCTGCTGCTGTAATTAGAGAGCAGTTTGTGCGTTCGTTTGTTTGTAACTGCTCCGTCTAAGAAGCAGCTGGGCACACAAAACTTTGAGGGAGCATGTTTCTAATGGGGTCCTTCAAACAAGACCAAGGTTGCCAGGTTGCTACTCAGAGTTCAGTTCAACTCCTCTGAATCTGAGATGCTTCAGTGTAGAGGGAAGTTCAACATACCCAGAGTTTACTGTGTTAGGTTGGGAGCAGAAATGTTTTAATCATCAGACGACATCCACCTAAAAACATTCAATGTTTGCATCAAACCTTGGTTCTTTTTTGGTATTGATTGAAATGTAGTTGGGATCAAATATCTTGACCAGATTCTTCCTGATGTAGTAGAAAAATGTGTTTATATTCCACCATGTTGGGTGCATGGTTCACTGTTTTCTACTAGTTTCTACTTCTTTTCTTTGACCTCCTCCTCTCTCACTCAGATCGTCCAGTTTCTTGCCTCTACAACATCATGTAATTAATGCTCCAGTCTGCAGCTCTGTCATCCTAATGTACAGAGTGTAATTTACTGGTGTGAAAACCTTTTCATCCGTGTCTTGTGGTTGAAGGGTCTGCAGAGGCACTGCGAGAAGAACTTGCAGAGCTCAAGGACGCAGGGCTGCAGCTTGTGAGCGCTGACCGTCGTCATGGAGGAAGAGGAGGTCGACTCGACGGACGGCTCCGGCCTTCTCCAAGGACATCCTCTCAACAGACAGAGTGGGAGGTTCATGTTTAGTCACAAAACAACAGCTCGTTTGAAACTCTGATCCACTTTGAGAAGCTGCTTAATTACTTTGTTCTGCCAAACAAAACCAAAGTAATTAAAAAGTTAATTACAAAGATAAAAGATGATCACACAGGTAAGTTTGCTCATGAAATAATAAAGCAGAGACATCATAATTAACCTCCGAAAGTCCAAAGTGGTGATTTGGAGAGTTTGTGTAGAGAATAAATCATCCTCACTTCCATCTTTCAAATTCCCCTCTCATTGTGTTCACGTTGCATAATGTCGTTTCACTACTTAAATTCCCATTACAGGAATCACTGGTGCTGATGCATTCTAATCATAATTAATGCATTGCAGGTACAGAGACTTCTAATTACCATAAAAATACACATTCGAATGTGAATTTCAATTAGACACCTCCACCCTCAGCAGCTAGTTACTTATTTAGCAGTCTTCGTTGTGGTGGTATCCAGAGCAGGATATAAAATAAAAAGAAACAAATACACTTTTAATGCAAGGCTAAGCAAACAGTCTGCCACCTTCACGTCTCCTCAGAGTGATCGTAATTACCGGTTAGTGACTCGTAAACAGCTTTCACAACAACGTCCAAATTGTACCAACCCATAAAATTTGGATCTGACTGAAAGCTCTGATACAGCCAACTCGGCGCCTGGCCAAGATGATAAAAGTGGTTCAGGGATGATGTGTTTGTGTAATCCATCCCTGAAGTTAGCATCAGCCTGGTTTCCTCCACAGAAAGCCAATGGGATTTTTTCATTGTGTTTTGGATTATTCCAGAAAATAAACAGTGAGCAGCTAAAGTTTCTGATCCTTCCAGGTTTAGTTGATCAGATAATCTTCACAGATGAACACCACTGTTCTGATGTTTGAAGCCTAAATCCAACCTCCAGAAGTAAAAAGCTAATGTTAGGCTATAAACCAACTACACCACGGTCACATGACGTCAACGTCTCCTCCACTAAGCTTCCAACTGGTCATTTCATTTAGCTCTGAGCTCTTCTACAAAAGCCTTTCTTCTTAGAAAAGTTAGTGAGAGTTTGAAAGAGCGTGAGTAGAAACACAACGAGGCTGTAAAGGTGGACTGGTGAGTAGATGGGTTTTCATGTTAACGTCCCCGACAACCTCTGTAGTCTCATTTAGACACTCGTTAGTTATCTTCTGCAGGTCATGAATGGCTGACATGAATTCTTATTCATGTCAGCCATTCATGTCAAGATATTTGTCAAGATATTTCAGCCAAGACCAAACTTACTGCTCTGTGTTACAAACAGAAAGCCACATCTGCCTATGTTTACTTTAACATACATCAAATGTAGTTTCATTTAAGTATATTTTTGTATCACAGTTACGCTGTGTGGTATTTCACCTGTGATAAATTCACATTTTCTTTTGTTTGTCAGGTCGGAGGGAAGCTTCATTACCACTCCTAAATCACCTTGAAAACCTGCAGCTATTTACGTTTTTCACAAAAGTCAACACAAAAGCAGCGAAGCCTTTTATATGAAATGATCTGCAGCCGACACAGATCTGCCATTTATGACACAATGAACCAAAGCTTCTTATCACTGGTGTGTGTGTGTGTGCCAGACGTCAGGGTCCATCTATGAGACGTCCACACACCGACACACACAGTGCAGAGATGTGCAGCTGGGCGACAAACACTCATTTTACTGCACTCTAATGACTCGGTGACAAATTGCACAGGATGCTCTGGCCTTCTGTTTGTTGCTAGGCAGAACTCAGTGGGGAGCAGCTGGTGTTTCTACAGTGTGATGTTACTGCCATCTAGTGGCTCTGCTGGGAAATGTGGGTAAATAGAGAAAGTACTTTAACTGGTGAACGTTAAATATTTAATTTATAGATGTTTCTGGATGTGAAAAAGTGGAATAAAATAAACAGTGTGTTCAGGATTAATTAATTTAGTTTGTGTCTCAGATATCAGATGGCAGGAAACATTTTACCATTTAATCCTTGATTGAGAGCAAAAAGTAAATTCACTTGCAATCAGATTTGTTTTTGAGCAGCATTTTATACTAATTTAACTGACTTATATCAGCATTTAGCATGTGTATTGACATGTTTGTCTTCAGGGTGTATTTATAATGAACAGCACATATTTATCACTATATGTGAATGTTTTTTTTTTTCAACTCCAGCACATTACATCTTACTATCTACTTTTCATCTTTGTTAAAATATAAAGCAGTCCTGCCATCACGCCTTCTTGTAACGACCATTAAAGCAACATGTGTGCGTCATATCTGTTGCAGAATTTAGAGTAAATGTGAACTGAACTGGAATTTAGAGGTCATAGATCTGTTGTGTGAATATCTCATATTATAGGCGCTGAACAAAGAAAAGGTGTAATTCAGCTACAGTATATTTTCAAACCGAGCCTTGAGGTTTTGTTGATTCTGCTGACTTAGGTGCCTGTTAAAATGTTCAAATCCTGACATTATCTAAGAGTTTATTGAGCCTCTTTGACTGTAAACCACGCAGCTCGTATTCGTTGGCTCACTGATCGTGGAGAAGACGGATAGACGATGAATATTTGGCCTTAATTTGCTTTTAACCTTTGCAGCTTAAAACCATCAAAGCTTCCACAGAAGGGGCGGGGGGGTGCTGTCCCAGTGTTACCATGGTTACTATCTCAGCCTCTTGCATGGCTTCCTCTCGTCTCCTTCCTATGCTCTGTCACACACACATACACACACACACCTTTCCCTGAGCTAAAATCGAATCAGCAGTCGTCGGTGTGTCCAGAAATGATGTGATTACAGTTGTTTTCTGAGAGCAGGTCAGAGTCAAACTGTTTCCTGCACAGCGGAGCAGAGCAGCCTCATGACTGCAGCTAAAAGGGCCGTTCACGCTAACAGCGTCACTATGGAGTCAGTCGATCTGTATGTTGCTCTTTTGTTTCATATTCACGGGTCCTCACCAGGAAACAACCAGGCCTTTCAGTCAAAGCATTAAATGTTTTCTTGTGAATAACGACTGAAATCTGACAAGGAAAGGTGGCTTGATGTTGTTGTAGTATCTCAAAACCTCTTCAGAAGAAATTGAGGTGGATAGTTCAGCAGTCAAATGGTCTTTTTTGCTTAGGAAGGTAACGGAGGGAAATGACCTGGAAATATCGAAGCCAACCATGATGAGAACTGATTGAATTCTCTAACTGCTATGTAAAGGAGCTTCAGTGCTTCCTCTCTTATCTCCTTTAGCAAGAGGATACACTGGACCATCCTTAATGAACACAATGGAGATAATGCTGTCCCACGGTTCCGTGTGGCAGCAGCATTTAAAGCAACTCACATAAATAAAATCACATGATTATGTAGCCTAGCATAAGCACAGTCAGATTGTTTTTCCATAAGTCTTTTTCCTTCACATCTTCTCATGTTGTTTTCCATTGACACAGGAAGTCATTTGTACATCAAGTTTGTCTTTATGTAATTTTCAGTAAATATACGCTCAATCTTCAGTTTATATACGTAGCTAATGTAAATCTAACGCACTATAATACAACCGTCCTGCAATAAATCAACAAATCCTCCAGTCATGAAGGTTTTAATTCAGACTGCAGAGAGGAGAGAAGCTGCTGCCAACTGCTGAATAATACCAATGAAATAATCTTGATCTCAATCATATTAAACCCACTGATGTGAGAAATCCTTACCTGGTTTCTCAGGTTCCACAGACTTGCTGGGTGCTGTAGTTCTCCTGCTCAGAGGTCCTGTAGTCCTTCGGGCCACCGTTGGTTTCACTGTTGGACGAACGGGTGAAAGTCTCGTTGGATGAGCGGTGGAAGTCGTGCGTTGGGTCGTTGTTCTCAGCAGCTGTGACGCCATGGACAGCCGGGTTGGACTAATACCTGGTGAGAATGTTGTGGGCTTGGACGACGCTGTGGTCAGTCGGGTCGTACTTTGAGTCGTAACTGTGGTCGGAGCTGCAGTGGTTGTTATGGGCAGAGTGGTGATGGGTAGGGTGGTGGTCGGTTGTGTTGACGTGGGTTGCAGAACTGTTATCGTTGTTGGTCTTTCTGTAGCTTGTGACCAAGCTGTTGTCAAGATTGGTTTTGTCGTTCTTTGCCTTGTTACCGTTTGTGTCGTCAGTCTTTGCGTCGTCAATCTTTGTGTCGTGAGTCTATGCGTTGTTAGTCTTTGTGTCCTTCCCGTTGTCGTCTCCAGTCTCTCTGCTATGGTTTGACTTTGTGGTGCGACAGTCGTAGGTTGTCGAGCTGTTGACAGCGGCTGAGCAGTGGTGATCTTCGCTGTCATTGCAGCTGTTTCATCCATAGTTGTTGGTGAAACTGACGAAACAAACACAGACAAGAAGTTCACTCTGTTCTGGAGGACAGTTCAGCAACTGCAGCACTGACTGACCTTAAACAACTTGAATAGTTGATCTGTCAGTCTCTGGGTTTTAGACTTTTGGCTGACCCAAGACATTTTTTATTTAGGGAACTTCTATTTTCAGTATCTGGGGTGCAAACAAAAGAGCAGGTAGTAAATATAACAAATGTTGTTGATGGTGGGAGCTTGATAACATTTTATTTTACAGGTTTCTAAGTGATTAACTTGGAATTTCCAAGAAAAATTAATTAATTAGCAGGAAAACAGAGACAATGTTCAACTGGCTCACTCCAGGAAATGAGCTTCTACAAGGAAAAAAACATGACTGTAAGATGCCTTTGGTTCCAAGAGCCCTGGTCATTAGTGCATGTGTCTCTGAGGATGATCTGGAACAAGCATTTTAGACAGATGACTACAGATTTCACCACTTTTCAGGTGTACAACACCTCCTACAAAGTCATCATCTATAATGAGACTATAACATATTACATACCTGTCCATAATCCTAATAAACACAGAGATCATTACTGTTTACAACACTTATAAGTGCTCTAGTAACGGGTAATAATAGATGCTCATTTCCCCATCTGAAGGCATGAGATTTAACAGATGGAGTTAAATAAAACGAACCAAACATTCATCACCACTCTCCTGCAGAGACTCACCATGTGCAGTGGAGTGGACTCGGCTGGTTAACACTGAGCTCATCCCAGATGGAGAGATGTGACTCAGGTTCATGGGCAGTTGGTGCCATTCTGAGGTTTAAAATAGATATTTGGAAAAACATGAATCAAATGACTCATTAGTGTCTTATATGATAACGACAGATGCTTTAACAAGCTTTTTAAAAGTGCTGACTGACTCACCGACGGGGAGTCTGAAGGAGGAGACGTTACCCACTTGAGAAGGAAGAAGAAAAGTTTAGAACAAGGCGAAGGCAATCTTCCACTGTACCAACATTACTATTGACTGACTGTTTTATTGTGAAAGAGTTTGATCAAAATAATCTAAATAAACAAATAAAACACCCATGCTTTTCACCTGAGGTTCTGGCTTTATGTTATGATGATGCTGCCACCTGATGGCTGCACATTGTCAGAGACATAAACTCTTCTTTAACCTTTTAAAACCTCACTGAACTCTCACCACAAATTCCTTTAAATTTGTCTGACAGAAATATTCAAACCACATGTTTTCAGAGCGTCACTGAATGGTTATTTTTATCCTAAATGTCCTGTGCATTGTTTTAGAAATACTTCCCAAAATTACAGTGTGGCAGATTTGGTATCTTTGGAAACTTTGGGATAAACAATGTTTGAAAACCTGAGGACAGAAAGGCCAGTAATGTTTGAGGAACGATGGTTTTTGATACTAAACAAACCTCTGTGTGGTCCTTCGACGATGGTCTGGTTGAAGAGTGGAGTGATGGAGTCGACCTCCCAGAGCTCCGGCACCTCTCTGCCTGGACAAAACACATATGGCAACACACTGACGCTTCATCTTCATCACCAACATCATCACTGCCTGGGGAAATATGAACAGATCCAGTGAGTTCTACTTACCCATCTTACCGGCCATGACGCAGATGTAGATACAGTCTGAGTTGTTCCTCTGGCTCACTGATCAGAAACAGAAATCACACTGTGAGTATATCACATTACGAAGAGCTGTCTGTAAACAACAGGAGACAATCTTTAACGTACCTGATAATATGGAGGCAGATTTAAAGAGCTCATGTAGGTAACTGGTTGAGTTTCCCATCACATCCAACAGAATGGCTGTAAAATCTGATGAAAAATAAAGTAAAAGGGAGTAAAATATTAACAAAGTTTACAGCAGAAAAAAAAAGTTTAAAATGAGAGAAAGTATTTGAATGTTCCCACCTGTTAAATCATTGGTCTCATTTGTGACACAGTAACAGAATCTTCTCCTGAACATGTTGCTTTCTATACTTCTAATGCTGGAAACTGAAAAAAGAAATACACACCTATAATAATCCTGTACCATGACACAGTGGTAAATATCATTCACCACAGGCAGTTTCACACTCACACCACTAGATGGCACTGCTGATAAAGTTATCACTAACAGTGTGGCTGATCTGTTCGCTGTCTCTAATCTCCTGTCACTTCAGAGGACGGTTAATATTTACTGTTGTAGACGAGCAGGGTGAGTTTATGAAGAGCCAGAGAGCTGTAGGACGTCACACTGAGGAGGGAGAAGAGCTGACGGGAGCCTGGAAGACAGAGTGGAAATATGAGTTTCTGAATACATCCCCAAGACAAATCCATTAGATAAAGAACTACAGGGTTCTTAAAACCACCTAATTTAGCACTGAACATTATCACTGACTGACTGGAAACTACGGTGGACCAGGTTTCACCCACGAAATCTAGAACAGTGAGAAAACCACGACTGATGCAAATCAGTGCAAGACTTATTGATTTGGTTTACTCAGCAACTCAGCAAAATTTGAACTCCCAGAGATCAGAGACCAGAGACCAGAAAGGTCATGTTTGTAGGATAATAATTTACATGTGAATTTAATGACCCAACATACTGAAAAAAATCTGTACTGAAAGAACATCATGTCACATTTCTGGCCTAAAATCTGACAGTTGATTGTGTTGTCTGTGGCAGAATACTGAGACAAAGTCACTTTTACATTTGTTAAATGACGTGAGAGTTGGATGTTTATGGTTTAAATTCAGAGGGAAAAAAAGCCTGAAAATGAGATTAGCTCAATTTTAAGATAAAGATTTGAGTGTCTGCCTGAACACACCTCGTAGAGATAGAAAAACCATTCAAGTCCATTTTTAAGAAAACTGGATTTGACTGACACATGTGCCTTACCTTGCAGAACATGATTTGTGAACGTTCACATGTAAATGTCACATATAAAAACCTTTAGGAGGAACTTAAGGTGATAAAATTCACACTTTTAATATCAGTTTACGAAATGTCTCCATAGAGGCAGCGACACTGTAGCACACCAGCTTTTTAAAGGTCAGTTCACTCAAATCTCCAAAGATAATACATTTTCATCCTCACCTTTAGCAGCATCAAGCAATGCAGACGGTCCTGATGACTCCAATACAACATGGCTGAATGGTGTTTAGTCAAGAAATAGGAAACAATGTGATGAGCAATAAAATAAACTCTGCATGTGTGGACGGATACCACAGGTTCATTTAGAGAAAATATGATTTTGTGGTTTGAGTGAACTGCTCCTTTAAAAGCTGACATGTTCTATGAAGCTAAGCAGTCCTGCCTGCTGTTTGACCTCTGCAGGAAAAACAAGGAACAAACTGAAGCCGTGGTTTAATCATGACATACATGAAAGATTTACAGCTCAGAATTGATCCCCACATGAGTGATATTATGACAACGTACCCGATTGGCTTGAATTTATTAAAGTATTGACCAGGGGAGTGAGGTCGATGGCAGCTGGGTCGATGTGCTCTGCTGGGATTTCTGTGGAATAAAAGCAGACAGTAAAGTCAATGGGAGCTTATTCTGCTTTTAATCTCTATTATGGAATTAGCAGCATCAGCAGAATGCAGCTGTGTAATTGCAAGATGAACTAAAATGACAGAAAAGTGGCAATTACCCAGAGGAATTAGCGCCTGGGGTGGTAGTTATTTGAATAACGTTAGGTCAGAGTAAGGGTTAGTCTCATATACTGAGCCAATATTGGCATTTCATTAATTATAGATAATGTTCATTTCAGATATACTGGAGGTTCTTCCCTGAACTCACCTCCACTTCCACCATGGATGTTTGATTTTCAGTCACATTTGTTTGTTAGCTGCTAAATTTTCAAAGAAAACTGGTGGATTTTGAGTTTTGAAAAGATCTGTTAATATTTTTTCTCATTAACCACTGCACAGCAAATTTAATCTATGATTATCTGTCTTTTAGTTTAACCAGAAACTATATATAACTGTATATCACTACCAGACTCCATTGACAAAAACAGGGATTTTACTGAGCAGAACACAGGAGCTGCTGGAATACTAAATGTTAGTGTGTTTGTGTTTTTGTGTGGTACTTTTACTTCACTAAAGTATCTGATTATTTCTTCCATCACTGAAAGTCACACAGTAACACAAACACACTAACAGATGGAGGCAGTGGTATTCCAGCAGCTCCTGTGTTCTACTCTGTAAAATTCCTGTTTTTGTCAATGGAGTCTGGTAGTCTGATTTTTGTCCTTGATGAAATGAAATTTCTTACAAATTCATAATTTTAAAAATATAAAGAAAAATCAAGAGAGAAAACACACACTGATATATTGTCACATCAACAAAGCAGAGAATAACACATTCATGTGCTGGACAGTAATATGTTAAATACAGAATAAAAACAGTGTGTACGTGAATTGCTGTGTTGATTGACATCACATTTTCCACTCAGCTCTGCAGGTGAAGCTTAAAAATAAGCAATAAAGCTAAAAACATGCTGAACAAGCAGAAGATAAACAATGAAATGGGAGTTACCTGTGGAGTCCAGGACGTCTCTCTTGTGCCTGTCCTCCTGCTGCCTGTGTCTTAATGCTGCAGGGAAACGAAAAGGAAATGACATTTTAAAAACAGGTTTGAATAGGTTTTGCTAGTTTATTGATTTAATTTAAGTTATTCAGTTATTGTTTCAGTGTACAGTATGTGCCCTGGAAAGCAGATTATCCTGGTGATACAAAGTAAAACTGTCGACTCATAAAGCTGCAGCTTCATAACATCACCTGCAACTCAAATGGAAGTTAATTATTCCTACAGAAAAGAAAGAGAGCTGCAGGTAAATTCACTGCAGCTCCTGTAGACTGTGGCTCAGTCCTGTGCTAAATCCTTCTGTCAGAGAATAATCTTTTTAACTGAACTGAATTTCATTAAATTTAACATTAGTCGGGTCAAAATATTACTCTCCTTACAGTATGTTCATTAAAAAAGGATCAAATTATAAAACAGCAACTAAAACTGGGCAAAAACCACAGATAAAAATAGAACAACAAAATGAAAGTTTTTTTAAAGGCATGTTTAAAGAAGAGATTTAAACAATGAAATTGATTCTGCAGCCTCAGATCTTCAGGCAGGGAGTTCGGAGCTGGGGGTCACCTTTGGTCTCGAGCTGGATCTTAGGAGCCCACCAGAGGAAACGCTGCCTGAGGATCTGCAGGGCTGCAGCGAGGAGCCGGGCCATTAAAACAACTCTAAAACTGACTGAAGAGAGGCTACGACAGGAGTTATGTGGTGTTGTCTCTTTGAATTAGGCGTGACATTGATTTTTGAGCCCTGAATGATCAAGATGTGACAGAATAAAACCATGTTTGACTTTCTCAGCCGTCCCTCAGCTGGAGGAAGCGTGACAGCAGGTGCTGGCATTAATTTTCCAAACCCGAAAAGTTCCTCCACTGCCTCAAAAACGTGACATAATTACAAAACAACTGGTGCAAGACTGAGGTGAAATCATGATGTGTTTGGACCAACCTTGGCTGAAGAGGATGAGGAGTAAAACGGTAGAAACA
Source organism: Lates calcarifer (assembly GCF_001640805.2). Classification (NCBI taxonomy): domain Eukaryota; kingdom Metazoa; phylum Chordata; class Actinopteri; family Centropomidae; genus Lates; species Lates calcarifer. Next base: position 1,711,992 of record NC_066836.1, on the reverse strand, counting down.
CAGATGATAAAACAGAGACGTGTGCTCCTCTGTAAACCTGCCATGGCTCCGCTGAAGCTCTACTGCAACCACAAAACACAAACACACATCAACTCGTGTTTCAGCCGCTCGTCCTCACACAGTCTCGTTATTATTAATCCCTGTTTGTCCAAGTCTCAGGTAAGTGAAAGGGCTTCAACCGAGGATCGAGTTTAGTGACAAACATCTTCCGGTCTCTACACGACAACGTCATCAGGATGTTTAACCACCACTCTCCTCAGCGGACTCTGTGCTCCCTGGTGGCCTGCGGAGGATAAAATCTGGGACACTCAGGCCTTACACCTCTGAAAGCTGGCAGAGAGGAAATACACAACAAGGTACTTTTCTCAGTCAGGATCTTGACGTGAATGTAAAAATAATTATACTGAGATGCTGAGCTGTCAGGAAGGAAAACCTGCGGTTTAGTTATCGGATTAAATGAAGGGTAAACATGATTAAAGTGATGGAATACAGTCAGTGTAACAAGTGCAAAACTTACTAAACTGAGCGAACCAGGCTGTAAGACATGAAGAGTAAAAGTTGAAGTTTGAAATAGATGTAAAAAGTGACACATGCACACAATTTAAAGTGTGATACTTGGCAGTCTGTCGTATCTATTGTCTCCACTTTCTCTTTTATCCAAGGCTAAAGATTCAGACTGTCAGATAATTATAGTATTCAGACACCTTCTACTCGACTGAAAGAAAACCAGTAAACTCAGCTCACCTGCTCCTTGAATCCTCCTGTAAACTTCACAGAGCTGTTGATCTCCCCCTGCAGCATCAAACCTCGCCCAGTGAATCACACACCTCTGGTCTGATAAGGATTAAACGATGCCTGTTTTCCCCTCTGAACAGCAGAGGTTGGCAGCAGGTTATGGCAGCTCTGCAAGAAGAAAAAAAAAACAAAACAAAAAACCACGGTGTCTGGCTGCAGGCTGAGCACTGATCCCTAACCCAGTCCACCACATCCACTGCAAAAAATATCCAACGTAAGGTCTGAGGTTCACCTCTCTACTGTGCAACAATCCCTTTTAGACTGCTAATTCAGAGCATATGTATCTCTCTGTAAATGGTGCTTTAGTGATTTCTAAGCCAATAACTATAATTAATCATGCAATTAGAAGATCCCTCATACTTAAATAAAGTTATTTAAATGCTGCAGAATGATGACGTATAATATTTCTACAAATTTCATGTTTTATCAAGGCTGTCAAACTGTTATAAGCTACAGGGCTCATTAACTGGTTTTATCAACACTGTCTGACATGTTCCAAATATGTAATAAATAAAGCTTGTGGTTTAATATTAGCATGTTAACTGACTCTCTCTGGGGCAGCTTTGAGGGAACAGGTAAACTACCTGAGGACAACCTGAGCCAAGCGAAGCGGCTTAGCTTGCTAGCAAACCGTTAACTACTGTTACCAGTACCGGTTGATAACAACGCTCTACGGGGTATTTTGCCCATACAAACAGCGTAGCAACATGTCCACAGATAAACACTGAGCAGTACTCAGTAGCGGAAACTAATAAGACAGAACTGCTATAAACAGTAAAATTAGTAGACTGTTCTGGACTGTTGACGCGCATGGCAGCCATCTTGAATTCTTATGTAGCGGTTGCTGGGGTTTCTCCGACTTTCCGAGTTGAAAATCTGACGTCAGGGGTCGTTCGCATTTGAAATTTCCGACTTGGACCTCGGAAATTCCGACTTCCGACTTCAACTGGAAGCTCCGGTCCAATCCAATCAGAGACACCTGACCACAGGTAAACGGCCCGTCTTCTTCCTTCCCTGTCTCCAACCACTGAGAACGGATTTGTTAAAAGAGCTGTTGGACCTCTGAGGTCCAATGGGCAAATGTAACATCAAACTTATTTTAGTGTCAGTGATTTGAGTGTTTTCTGTTGCATCACAAATTGTGTGTTTTTATGGAGACCCTAAAGTCCCTAAATATGATTTTTAAAAATCATTTAAAAGGACTTTAGACTTTTGCATCAACTAAACATTTTTCCCATAAATGGGCAGTGGAAAAGGTTTTCTTCACCGCTGACTAACAGTCCATATTTTTTTATTGTCAGTTTGTTGGCCTGAATATGAAGCCTGGTGTATTTAACCTGAAACAACCCAATCTAAAAAACAAAGTAGAGGGAGGAATGGAATAAAATCCCAAACAAATTTAAATCTGTTAATTCTCTGAGTTGTTTAAAAAAAAAATCAATGCTGAGTAAGTTAGCAAAGTGAAAGATCTTTTATTTGTCTGGTGTCTGAAGTTGTAGAATTTTGATGTTATTATCGGGTGTATGATATAAATAGCATGTCATGTCACTGCCTCAGGACCAAAATTTAAATAAGTCATGTGACTTTCTTACAATATCCTGATGAATTTTACTCTTGGATGCACATTTGTGTACTGTACTTTAATCAAAGAATAATCAATCAATCAGTCAATGTAATAGATTACATCACACATTTCTACACATCATTGAAAGACTTATTTAAAGTCTAAAAATAAATATTGTAAATATTCTAAGTAGAGAAGTAGAAGGTTCTCAGGCCTTTGTTTTATGTAAACTGTGCTCTCTTTATAGTTCAGCTGATGTTTGATTTGGAACTTTTGATTTTACAACTTAAATCCATTCATTTTCATTTAACTTGTGCATTTTGTTTTTCAGAGTTAAACCATAAAGTGATAATTGTGGTTACAACTATTATTTAGCCTGAAATCAACTGTCCCGTTAATTATTAACAAATTGAAGTGTTTTTATTTACATGGACAGGTCAGAGCTAGGACAGAACTTTAAAGTTATTTTAGGAGAGAATTTAACTCCGAGTCTTTCCTGTGGAGGAGGACACTTTTTGCAGTGTAGGTAAATGGCTGTAATAAGCCGCTGGAGTGACATACGAGCCGTGGGGAAGATCAGTGAATAAGAGGAGTGAATTCGAGTCCTTAATGACAAGGGATTGGTGGGCACTTTGGACGCCTTGGCAGTCACATTCAGGCACACAGCGGTAATTGGCAGAGGAGGAAACAGGGCTGCTGAGGGCCTGGGAACAGCTGCCCCCCGGGAAAAGACACTCCGACTTTTAGCTAATAATTATAACAGGAAAGAAATAAAATGAACTGAGGAGTAATGAACCAACTGGCGCAGTCTTCACTCTCTGAGGATTAAGGACAGTTCATCTAATATTCATATCATTCGCCTTCATACAACGTCCACTCGTACAATTTTCAATTCGATACTTTATTAATAACTGGTGCAATTGAAAAGACAAAAAATAAAAAAATCAAGTAAGAATACATTTGCATATTATATCATCAAAACAAAATATTAAAAGTGGTCTAATACAGAATAGAAATGGCAAGTTTATTTTATTTTTTTCAAACTGGAATGAGAAAAATGATGCACAGCTCTGAAGGCCACTAGTGTAAAGTTGTCCAAACTTCCCTTAAATGAAACTTAAGAACAACAAAACTGTTTCTGACCCAAAAAAAAGCTGCTGTCAGTTAACTCACACAAGGCTGTCAGTAATATCTGTCTGTCTGTCTCCACGTTTATAAAGACACCTTCTGTTGGTTCTGCAGATTTTGTTTCTCAAAGCGTAGTGTCTGCATTTACACAAGAATCTATCAAATCTGATTCTCAACATCTCTCTTTTCATGTTCCTGTTTTGTCCTGTAAGAAGAAAACTGTGCTATTGTGCTATTTTCTGATGTTGTGCAGGGTTCAATGATAGTATCAGGCATTTTAAAGTTGCTGTTAAACACAGTTTACAGTTTTTTGGCACATTTTTCAAGCAGCTTCCCACCGTACAAAGAGCTGAGGCAAAACTGGAAAACCTCATTCAAAAACTAACATTTGTTTTAATGCAAAAATCTGAAAATCACCCAGCATGTGATGCAGTAAACACTTCTTATCTTGACAGGGGAGGAAGTATATCTTTTAATAAGCGAATGTCATTGTTCATTGAATGTTTTCAGAGGCTTTAACAAACACTTACCAAGACTTTTGTGGTTTAAATGTCACTGTCTTGACAGACTGAGGCAAGTTAAGCATCAAGCTATGAATGGACAGTGAGCTGTGTTGGTGTTTTTGTTTGTTTGTTTGCAAAGAAACCAAAAGCTGAGACCATCATTTATTTTAAGGATTTTAAACCCGAGGAGAAAACTAAATGACAGAAACTAGAATTCACGGAGTTACAAAAACTAGCTCTTCCATTAGTGTCTGCATCTCTACACAGGACTAGCCTGAGATGAGTTCAAGACATCGGCTCTCTATAAACACAAAGAGTGTGAAATCATATAGAGGAAAACCAACAGTTTATTAAGCTAGCAGAAGCTAACTTTCAGATGTTAACAACAGGCCAACAGTGTTGGCTTTGATCACGGAGACTGCTGGCTAGTTACAGCAGCTAGCTAACATTTTGTTCATGGTAACTGACTCGATAAAGATTCACCACAACAAGCTTTTCCAGATGTCTTAGTTCTCCTGTAGACCTCGTATCATGGCACCAGCTGTGTTTGCTGAAAGATTTAACTATAACCAAAGTCTGTTTACTGAGGACTTTGTGGTGAGGAACTTTTTAAGCTAGGATACATGCTAATATTTTTGGAAACGTACTGCTGAGGCTGTCTGCACAATATAATCTGCAGACTCCAGAGTTTTTATTTATGCAAAGTTTCAACTTTTAAGATCTTCATCCAGCAAACATGAAAAACCATGAGAGCTCACTGATTTCATATCGCAAACTGCTTCTTCTCTTCCTTTGCTGCTGTTTTTGTCCTGCAGTTAAGATCATTGGATGTGGACACTATCCACCTTTTTTAAAATGTGTGTGTTTCATCAGAGAGACAAGTCCAGGATGGGTTTAGCCTAGCGTATCTCAAAGACTCTGAGCCAGTATAGTGTTTTTTCATCTGTGTAAATGCAGCCTTCCACACAGATATTACCAACAGCTGTGTTTTGACAGCCATAGCAAGAAAAGCATGACCAGAATCTTAAAAAAATGACATTGAAAAGAACTGCACTGTAGAAGGCCAAGGCACAAATAATTTGTAGCAATCAAAATGTCCATAAAATTACAGGTTATGTAGAATGTGTCAATCAGTGCATTGCTTGGTATGCAGTTACAGTGAATACAACCATACTCAACAGAATAATCACAGCAAGCACTATTGCCCTCTTGACTACACAGATGCCATAAAGTGCTCCTTTTCAACCAGAATTGATGCACAGACAGACGACTTCACACACACAGAATTAAATAAGTGACACACATGTAAAGTGTTCACACACGTGAGTTAACATGAGAGAGGGCAGAAAGGTGTTGAAAATGCTCGTTTTGACATGATTCAAGGACTAGATTATGGCTTTGAGAGGTGGGGGAAAGATTTAGATTTAAGCCATGTAGAAAAGTTAGGTTTTTAAAAAGTAGCACTGACGTGTGATACTGCCTGCAGGAGTGAAATAAGTGTATTTAGCCTTTAGTTATTTTCCTGCAGATTTTTCTAGACAACTGCTGCGTTTCCGAACTTCTCGAGTGTTATTTCTACATTCAGAGGAGAACTGCAGAAGGATAAAAAGTGTGAATGGCTGCTACAACAACTACAACTCTGAGCCAGTGTTTCCCCTATGTTCAGTCACCAGGGGTGAAGTCACCACTTCAGGGACAGTCTCTATCGATTGAAGATGTTAACTCAATATTGCAGCTTTGTGAGGCTGTCCCTCCGAAGCTCAATGAGTACTGGCACCAGAGGTAAAAGACACACTCCCTGATTTTAATGTAAAACCCCAAAACTGAGCCAACACGGCAGAAATTTCATTGCAACTCAACACAATTTAGTTGTATTTCAAACAACTAGAAGCTCACTTTGCCACTTTAATCAAATCAGGGAGTGTACTTTTAAAAACGGAGCCTTACATTTAAGTATTAAAGAACCGGGTTAGCACCGTAACCATGACAAGACATACAACTGACCAAACCATGGGTGAAGGTTACGCCGAGGTTAAAAATGACCACCTAACATAGTACTGGAAGGAGAGGAAACACCACTGGGGACAATATGAAGGCCAGTTCCAAAAGTAATCCATTAGAAATAATCTCTCTGTCTCCATTTACAATGAATTCCTTATCACCTCTTACAATTCAAACCAAAGAATATCAAAATGCTAGGAAATGTAAAAATGGGAAACTACATTTGTATATAAGTAGAACAGATTCTGTGTTTTGGAAAATACTCAAAATTTTGAACTGGCCGAAGACATGAAGAAAAACAGCAAAATGCAGATTGTCAAATTAACACTTAAAGGGTTCTTTCTTATAAACAAGACTAAACTGTGTGCGTCTTACTTTGAAGGGTCAAACAAGAATGGATGAAGTGCCAATCATGTTTGTACAATATTTTCTGTGGTGTCTACTCACTTATATGTTATCACATGGACATTGAAGACATCTGAGTTACTCTTCATTCAGTTTCTGAGCTTTGACATCTCGCTCGCTTAACAAATCATATCAGTGTATCTCACAGAACTGACTGAAAAATACAACAACAAAGCTATCAGTAGAGTAATTACTGCAGCAAATGTTTAAATCCTCCAGTGACCTCATCTGCTGATTAAAAACCTCTTCAACAAGCCTGGGAAACAAAGTATTGATTTACAAGGCAAAGAGAGGAGTAATGAGTGTATGTGTTCACCCAGATTCATCCAAAAATCATTCAGAGTGGCTCCTGGGTCAGTGCACAGAATCAGATTACAACATGGTGTAAACAGCTACACTGGATTCTGTCCATTGGTCACCTTACTGAATATGTAACTAGAGGTTTGGCACCAAAAATCAGTCTGTTGTCAGTTTAATCCAAGTGGTATTATGATAAATGAGCAGCAAACTGAAGTAACTATTTAATAAATTTAGTCTGTGTAAATTCATAGTGCTGATCCCACTGAGAATCAACATCAAGTCATCAGCTCTACTACCACGTTTTGGTTCTCTGGCTCCACAAAGACTTCATTATTGAATCTGTTGGGTCCCTACATAAAACCTTTGGAAGCAAGTTCAAGAGAACAACCTTTGATAATACCAATTTAAACTACCTACCCTGGACCAAATAGAAGACAAAGTAAAAAAGTAGGCAAAGAAATTCTCAATGATTAACCAAATAGATAGATATTTTAGCTACCTGTTTGTTTTTTACGGACAAAACAAACTACATTTCCTTGGAGGAGAAAGTGTATTCTTTTCACTGCATATTTTGATTGTTTTCCATTTTATGTTTTAAAGGGGGTATTTGTAATTTTCATGGTTTCTTGCTGGGAAAGGGTAGTGGTAAAGGTCAGAAGCTTCGGCGAGTGTTGCGTTTACAACATAAGAGGTTAGACTACTTCCTCTGAGCAGCGCTACTTCTTCAGGGAAGACCGGATGCTACAGTGAGTTACTATTAGAAAATAATGAGACAGGCTGGACGGGTTGGGACTAGCCGATTAGCATGCTAACTTCAGTAGAAGAAAAGAAGTGATAGAGCTAGGAGCAATACTTTGGTGTTGCTCGTGGTGAGTAAAGGAATGAAGTTTGATGCTAAACTCACAATGTTTCTTCTAGAATTCAAAGACAATTTGCTCCTTTGAATCTTCATATTCTTTCATATTCTTATCTTCAGAATAAATCCGATCAGCTTCAAGTACTTAATATATTGTGTAGTAAAGACAGACCAGAGACACAGAATAATCTCGAGTCAGATTTTCAGTAAAGTGACCAAAAAGCCAAAAACTTTACTCTGATCTGTCTAACAACTGGCAAAGTGAGTTATGATGACCAAATAAAATTTGCAAATGAATTTCTGTCACTTTACCAGTTTACTTTCTGCTTGTACTGGAGAGGTTTGATAAAAGGAGGTCAATGAAGAAAATGTGCAAAACAGAATTTAGAATAACATGGCTACAAATAGCACAAAGCCTTCAACGCGAAACAATACAATATCATGTTTGGGCACATTTATGCATAATACACAAAATGTCATTTAATTCACAAAACCCACGACAACAGGAAATTAAATTTAATTGGATTTATTTTTTACTGTAAAAAGTAATGCTAGCACTGCTTTTGAAATACTGAGGGAATGGCTTGTGCGTACTCATCTCACACTCGTCTTAAAAACTGAGGTGATTAAGTTTGTTATCCCTTGTTCTGGGAAATGGCATGTACATCGAGAAAGCATTTTTTAAAACAATAAAACACGTTTGATGATTTGAATTGGAAACAGGTAAAATGTTCAAAATAGCTTGTTAAATTGAGACGCAGTGTGTGCTGTTGTTCTGTGTACATGAAATAATCATGGCAAATTCCTGAGAGAAGTAATTTCAGGTTTATGTGTGTGATAAAATGTAATCTGAAAAATATTTCCACTTCATGACTTTAAGTCAGCTGTGTTTGCTAGCATCACTTTTTTCCAGTGTCTTTGTGTCGTGGAAGACAATTTATTCAACAGTTTACAAAATATTAAAATGTTAGTTTTAACAGTAATTTGCCTTTGTAAATATGTGAATATTGTCAAATACTTATTTCCAGTGATTTTCTTAAACTGATAAATGTCTGTAAATTTAGGAAGGAAGCAATAAGAGTAGAAATTTTGAATGGAAGCAATGTAACTGTACAGTAACTCACATTAAGAGTTACTGTAAACGTAACTTGATGTGCAAGGCAACAAAAACACTGGTGAATTTGGAGAGTGAGTTCTTTCTGATGTTGAGACATTAAACTTCAACTCCACTGATAGAACAGATAAACTAGTCAAACGTAGTAAAAGTAAAGCTGATCAAAAGGAATATACAAAGGAGAAGTGAAACATTACAACCTTTACATTTCTGTGCAGCTGAAATCATGTCTGAATTCAGTGGATGAGCCAAAAGCATCACAAAGCTACAAAAACGGTATTTTACAAAAGCAAGACTGTACTGTGTGCTAGTTTCAAAAAAGACAAACCACTACAAAAGGAAACAGAGTTCACATTCATAAATCCTGTGTGGTGTGTTTGTTGTGTTGTGAGATGAAGTGGCACTGAAACACTAAATACAGAATGACGATGTGGAGTCATTCTGAACGATGCTTCTTGCTTCAGAGGCACAATGAATGAACGTCTACAGGGATATATCATCGTGTCATAATCTTTATATCTATATGTGGTGACGGTGTCTTCATTGCAAGTTAATTCATTGTAAATTATATAATTGGATGGGTTTCAGTAGCAGAAGATACTGTAAGTAATAATAGTAACTGTAATACAATTAGTTAAATAGATAATAATAACAATATAAGTAAGTAAATAAGTGTTTGGTTCACCTTGCTAATTTTTCAGATGGCAGCTTCCACACCAGGCTTTCTCTTTGGATCTGTAAACAAAGTTGTAGCGCTTCTTTTAACTTCCTTGGCACACCAGGTGGGTGGAGTTTGTCACCTACAGGCAGGTCTTTTTTTTTTTTTTTTTAAGTTTTTTTTTTGGGGGCTTTTTTGCCTTTAATGGACAGGACAGTGGAGAGGAGACAGGAAACAGGGAGAGAGAGCAGGGGAATGACACGCAGTAAAGATCCAGCCAGACTGGGAGTCGATCTGGGGACCAGCTTCTCAGGGAACATAGGCCCATGTGGTAGGCGCCCCAACCATTCGGTTATGGGGGCGCCCCAGTCAGGTCATTTCTAATAAAATATATGTATATATGGTAAAAATCCACTCCCTCCTCCCTTTTAACAATTCTAACAAACACACTAACAAAGTCATTGTTTTTTGGATTGTTGATTTATGTCAATGCTGATAAATATAGAAGTGGTGTATCCTGATGATGATGGGTATTAAAATGTTGAAGTCAAGACTGGTGACGCTCATATTCATACTTTAATAACTGTGTTCACCTGGTGTGGACACCAAGGAGGAATACATGTAACAGACATGTAACAGAAGCATTTAAACTTCCTGTTGAAGCCCGGTGTGGAGGCCCCTCTGTAAAACTCACCAGACTCTGAAGGTGCTTGAACATGCTATAATTGTGTAATAATTCAGGTGTGTAAATATAGTTGTTTGTCAGAGATTACATTCAGTATCAGTGTCGTCCTAAATCTAAAGTAGTAAATGCTGTTCAGGCCTATATGTGATCTTCTGTAAAGCTTTTTTGTTGTTGTTGTTGTTGCAGTAAGTTGTGTTGCTTTTTAACAAATGTTTCAACGCTCAACCGACATCAGAAAAATCCACCTTCGCAGCCAATCGCTATTATTTCTACATGTCACTCCAGTCTTTTCAGTGTGGGCGGTGCCGTTGCTTTCAGTGTGTGAGTTTGTGTTCGTAACTGGACATTCAAGTCACTCACAGTGCAGCAGTGGACAATACAGTTGTCTGTGTGTGTTGAGAAGAAATTTAGATAAAAAATGACACATTATGAAGTTCCTTTTTTTTTTTTTTACTATGACTATAAATAATTTTTTGTAGTCTTTAGGATACCTTCCTGCTGCTTTCCTGCTAATTTATGAACATATTTTACTCATAACTGAATGTTTATCACTGACTGATAAGATGTCTGACATTAGTATCGGGCTGTGGCAAATACAATATGGAAACACTGGATCCTGGCCACATTTACTGAAAGGTTTTAGATGAGGGATTTATTAGTACATGTTCTTTTAATTTCATTATTTTGCACCCCCACTTCAACAGAACTATAGTTACCTGGGCTGATTTAGGGATTCACTCTTCAAATCAAAGGAATTTATATTGGTAATACTGGAAAAGTAAACTTTGCAAGGTACAGGGTCAAAGTTTTCTGCCTTAATTTGTATTTTACAGATTTCAGACTCAATGTGGGAAATTAAAACCACTGATGGTCTCTACTGGACCTCAGGTAATACTCAATCAAAATACTGTTAAAACATTCGATCTGTGGTAGAACTAGAAGACTTTGAGCTGCAGAACATAAATGCAGCCTCAGGGTACATGTGTTTTCAGTACTATACAGGACTTATTCTATCTAAGTCATAGTGATTCAGCTGGTTTGGGTCAAGTTTGAATTATGTATTGTGGTTTTATGACTATATTCAAGTTTGTTATTTTAGCCACTGTTTTGCCTGGATAATAAAAATCATTTGATCATCAGGTAAAATCGTACTCAAGCAGCGATAAACTGAATTCAGCCTTCAAGATGCTCAGAAACCTTTGTAAATTAAAGACATGCAGGTGGTTTATATCCCTGAATTCATGTGCCAACAAAGCAGCAGAGATTTAGTGTTTCAAATTCTGTTTCAGTTTTCTTTTTTCTTTTTCTTTTTTCAAGTGGAAAGTTTGTATGTATAACATGGTGACATACAACTGAAGAGCACAGTGGTGTGAAAACAAAGTGATGGGATCAGAAATAATGATCCTCAAAGAATTTACAGCAAAACGTGAGAAAAGAAGAAATGGTGAAACACGACTGCCAGCAACTAACCAGTGTTTTGTTACCCAAGTCCCCCTCTTTCTCTCTCGCATTCAAAACCTCTCTCACACACACACAAACTGACACAAACACACACCCAGAAACGCACTCACCAAACAACATACAAAACAAAGAGACAGGAGACTTTTGGTTCCAGTATCACCCTCCAACCATCACCCCTAGAATGGTGCATTATCATGCAAACCATGCAAAAAACAATGAAAATGTATTCATATAAAAAAATAAGTGTTACAAAATGGCATAGCAAGTATATGTATCCATTCAATCTCTTTTTCCCTTTCCTGATATCCTGAACTTTGCAGTGTCTACACTAAAAATCGCATGCGTTACATGCAGTGCGGTTGGCTTTGCAGCGATAAAGCTTTTGGGTGTATATAGTATGTATATTAATGTTCTTTTTTATTTCAGCTAAATTTTTGCGAAGAGTGCGCTGTACAGAGTTTTACTTTACAAACGGTCTGGTTTCCCTTTTGCTCTGGGCAGTCTCGATGCCGTGGCTCTCTGTCTGGACGACGGTCGGTTGATGAGATCGGCAGTGGCCTCTGAATGTTGATGACCTTTCTCATGACCTCGCAACATCAAGGCGGATCAGACCCACCTTTACTCCAAATGGTTCAGTCCAGAGATGTGGCTTTGACCCAAACTGATTTGGGTTTAGAGGCATGGGTTGGATTTAAGGTCTTAACTCAGAGTCGTGGATTTCTGTGCGGTCGTACAAACACCTCAGGGTGGCGTGTTCCACACAGCGTCGCCAAATCCCTCCCCCGTGGAGGAGAGTGGTAGAGGCCCCCCACTGGGTGTGAAGGGGTCCGTGTCCGTGTCCGTCTCCCCCTCCGCCAGGTAGCTCGGTCTGGGTCTCGTCCAGCTGGCGTCCCCAGTTGCCACCCTGGCCCCCATGGACAGGTCCTCCCCTTCCTCCCCCTCCCGCTCCCCAGAGATGCTGAACCCACTGGGCGAGCGCTCCAGCTCCTCGTGGTTCACCGATAACATGGAGAGAGGCGAGTCGGGCCCCCGCCCCCCTGTGGTCCTGCCCAGCCCCACTGACAAGTCCTGCAGGGAGCTGATGGGCAACACTGTGGGACGCTCGGTGTATGTGGGGATGGCAGCTGGAGGATGGGGTTGGTAAAGGTGCGACGGCGGTGGTTGATGATCTGGAGGTATACGGCCTGCTCCTCCTCCTAACCCCACTCCCTCTCCGCCTCCTCTTCCACCTCTGCCATAATATGGATTCACCTTGCTAACAGGCACCTGGTACGACATGTGTGGGAATGCCTCGGCGTAGTTGAAGAAAACCCGTCTGATCTCACCGTTCCCTGTGGGATCGCAGGTCTCCAGAGTCATGTGGGCGGCGCCGGCAGAGTCCACCTGCAGGTGCTCAGTGTGCTGGATGTGCATGTCCACCAGGAAGTCCAACTTCTTCTCCATGTCCTCCACCTGAGACAGAGACACATTTACACCAGCAGTTGTTGGAAGCTCCTTGAGGGTTGTACAGCACAACTAATACCACACCTATCCCCATTCTGGACTCTTTAGCTTTCTGTACCATTAAAAATCAAAAGTTGGACAAAAAAATTAACCTCTGAAAGTGCAGTTTGTACTGTACTGAACATTGTGTGGCACCCAGTCTATTGGGTTTGCACCTGTACCGAAGATGACAAGATACAGATATATCACTTTCAAGTAAGAAAGTCAAACGTCCGTTTTTGGTTCAGGTACAATTTTTTCACATCATTATCAGTCATATTTAAGTATCTCAAAAGGTGCTTTGCAATTCTAATCCTCACCTGTCTCTCCACCCTGACAAATCTACCCATCATGCTTTGGTCTTCGGCATCTGGCATGGAGGCAGCTTTGGCTAGGTAGGACTCATGCCTGGAACACAGGGACACTGAGTAGATGTGGACTGCACATTTGACATTTGTTAGGAGAGAAATTAACAAAAGATTCACTGGAGCATAGGTGTTTAATAAAATATATAAATACTACACGATAAGAACAACAAGATGGAGATGTGACCAAGATAAATTCATAGTTATATGTGACACTGCAATGAAAATCAACTCGATATTAGAATACAGTTTTTAACATTGTCTTGTTGATTGATTATGTATAACAGTGTGACAGTACCTGGGCGACTGATTGGGCGGGTAGGCAAAAGGCGTTTTCTGAGTTTTCTTGTTTTTCGGAGTGAGGGGGGGTCCAGGGGCAAGAATCATGTCGATCCTTAAAGGAAGAGAAACAGGGCGAGCATGAGGAAGAGGAGGAGATATTTACTTGACTCAGACAGACTCCCCTTGTCTGTAATGTTGTTGCTGACCTTGTCTGGAGGTATTTAATTCTACAGAGCATGTCCAGGTGTCCAGCAGAGTACTGCTCGATCACGTCTTTGACATCATAAGGCCTCAGAGTTTCCTTAAACCGCTTCTTGTTCAAGAGGAATTGCATGATCCTGTCAGACAAAGAGTTTGAATGCGACAGTTAGGACATTAAAGTGAATGATGTCTTATTGTTTGATCTATAGCACAGTAAAAACATCAGTCTATCTGTCCATTTTGTGACTGATCATCCTTATTGTTTGTAGTGGCAGCAGCTAAAGATAACCCAGACTCTCTCTAGCCACATCCATCAGCTAGTCCTGGGAGATCCCAAGGTGTTCCCAGACCAGATTGGTTATGTCTGCTATGGTCTCAACCAGGAGACATCCAAATAAGTTGTCTGAACCACCTTTACTGACTCCTGTAGACACAAAGGAGCAGCAGTTCCAATCCAAGCTCCGCCTGGATGTCTGAATTCCTCAGCCTATCTCAAAGGGGCGAGTTCACCCACTCTGCGAAGGACACCCATTTCAGCTGCTTCATTACCCAAAACTCATGATCACAGCTCAGGGTTGGAGCATAGCTCAACTGAAAAATAGAGACTGCAATGGTCTGTTACAATCAACCTGCCAATCTCACGCTCCATCATACCTTCACCCATAAGCAAGATCCTGAGATACATGAATCCTACATCTGCTATCTGTCAGATGTTTGTCAAACAGCAATTATTAAAGGTAAAGTGAGGGTTCACTGTCCTGCTCAGGAATACTTGATACTTTCCATGTTTGAATCTGTGATCAAACCCAACATCTTTCCGTTCTCTGAGAGCCTCTCGATGTTGAGGCCAGGCTGCCACTCACTGAGCTCCTTCTTTTGTCCTACAGAGCTGACTTGAACCTGACTCCTCAAGCTTCAGTCTTTGCTGGAAAATGTCTTAGGTGCTGAAACTAAAACCCCTCAGGTCTGAGCATCCCATTCAGAGACCCATTCAGCCCTGAAATAATGGTGTGGGAGGAAGCAGCACTTTCACAGGGTTAATCACTCATCTCACAGGCCCTCGCGCTAGATTGAATTCCTGCATTATGTCAGCTGTGTGGCCTATGGATTCACCAGCACACTGTCAGCATGTGTGAGTCCTCCCTACACTCTCTGGTTTCTGCCACTCACACACTGTTGACCTTCACAAAGACTGGGGCTCAGTATTAAACCTCTGATCAGATATTTTTGATTTAAATAACCAATTGCCTCCAACAGAAAGTTTTACTTTCTGTCCCGTTCCTTTGTTTGTTAGGATTAGAAATGCTGTTTCATTGTGACTCTGAACGACCATCGACCATCATGAAATGAACATTTAAAGTTCCTGACCTGACCGCCCTGATGACCAGTTTCAGTGTGGGGATCATCTCCTCCAGGAGGATGTCTGGAGGGAAGCCCCGCTCCTCTAAGGCTGGATCTGCCAGAGCTCCAGCATCTGGCAGAGACCAAAGACGGTTAATAACCATCTCACTGTTTGGACATGAACTAAAACCTTCCTTTTGTTTTCATGAGCTTTGTACCTTCAGAGCTCTGGCGGAGTGTGTAGGCCTTCATGCGGAAGGCGGTGCGGAAGCGTTCCCGGTTACTGAAGCCAGCAGGTTTGGGCTCCTTAGAGGGACTTTCCTCGATGGAGTCGGCGTTACCTATGAGCTTCTTTCCCATCCCAACTGATGGTCTGGCATTGGGAAGGCGAACGCGCTCCAGTAAACTCAGTTTTTGGCTGAAATGGGTGAGAAGAGAGAAGACGTCATGATGAAGTCATATGATGTGACTGGGCCAACTGCTCGACTGAATGTTCAAACTAAAGTCTCAGGATGCAATTTCTTCAGTGGCTAAGGTTTGTCTCAGTCTCAGCTCAAGGTCCATTTAGCTGCTGTTCTGGAGCTTTCAATCATATAACATAATCTTAATCACATTATTTCACCCCTGCCTTTCCCTGGTTACCAAATTTAGAATTTGAGAATCTCCACACAAACACACCAATCAGCCATGACTATTTCTCTGAAACGGAAGCTACTTTTCACCAGTGGCCAGCTCACTTCTTTCTCTAAAACTCATTAGTCTTGGTTATAACTGAGCTACAGTAAGAGAAGACGAGTCCACCAAGGTTTGCTTGATGTAAATTTAGTCAGTTGTTGATGGTCATCACAGACCATCCACGTACAGCTCAAGATTTATGACCATCCTGACTATATGTATGGTCCGTATGCATTGATGAACACGTCTGCTTATGCAGACACTTAATGTAATATATTTTTGGATTATAGCTGCACCTTTACTGTGATTGTGCGTCTTTCTGGGCCTGAACAGTCTTAAACCAACAATCTCTCAACAAAAAACTATCAGTGTCTTCTACAGGAATCACCCGTCTCATAGTTTCAGCTCCAACTTTCCTTGCTCCTGACTTTCCTCTCACAGTGGAGTTAAAGTCTTCATGGTCTGCTGCCTCAACGTAACAATGCTGCTCTCCTGGCAGAAGGAAGCCTCAAAGAGCTGCGAGGAGATTGGTCTCCTTTATTGTCCAATGGCTGACAATATTTGGCAGCACAAAGACCAGAGCTCCCTGGGTAAAATAAGACTCCTGTGTGCCTTGGAAGAGGCAGAGAGGCGGGGTAACCGGAGCCGACAACTGCCCGAACAAGGCCTCTGAAACGTGGAGCGTTCTCAGCGACTTTGCTCCCACAGCAGACACACAATATGAGTCTCTATGTTGCCTTGGGGCAGAATAGGGACAGCAGATTACAGCGCTGAGAGGCCGCAGAATAGGAAGCTTTAAAGGAAGAGAGAATCTCTTTCTGAGTGCTCCTCTGCAGAATAAAGAGCAGAAAATTAGATGTGATTATCCTGTGGCTCTGTGTAAATGAGGCAACACACCAGGAAAAAGTGAATGCTCCTTATCTCCCACAGCTCTGACTTCCCAAGAAACACACACACATTTTGGTTTACTATACCTGCACTAACCTGCATTGACAATAATAAAGGACAATTCTGTTTTATCTTGGTGTTAACTTGGGATGATCAGATTGGTTGGAAACAAACCGACAGTTTATCTAGATGATCTAAAACACTAAACACACAGCAGAATAAAACCAGCTTTATCCTATTCCTAACTTGTATTTTTACTTATATATTTTGTGGATAAAATATTACACATAACCTCTAACACTATCCAATCCAATCCAATACACTCTAAAATAACCCTATACTGTAGTTGAATCATCAACTTGAAAGTGTCAACAATAACATGTAAATGTTTTTTTTACATGTAAATTGAAGGTATTTCTATTTTCATGGTATGTTTTGCACTGTTAAAAAAAAAAAAAACCTACTGACGGACCTCACTTTGCTTACTGTCCTCACTCCAAAGAACTCAAACATGGTCCTCACAATGATAGACAAACAAGAAGAAACACACACTCACACAAAATTGACTCTCAGATGGGATATAATTTTCTCTCAGTGTTGTGTTGAATAGACCACACAGTGCCGCTGGATAACTCAGATAAAAGGTCTAATATCACACAGTGCTGGGAAACACACACACACACACACACACACACACACACACACAGTAAGTGGCTTATCGCCCTCTTGTTGGACATCGCAGCTCTGTTGTAGTTTCTGGCCGTCGTCCACCTCTTCGCTCAGAGCAACAAGATAATGTCAGACTGCTAATTTCCCAGCCGCTGATCCTACAGGGGACTTTAAACTCTCTCCAACTTTGTTTCCCTCTACATTCTCCACCATCTGTCTACATCTTTGTTCCTTCCTTCTTCTCTTTTTACCCCACCGTTATGTTTTTACTTCTTTTTTCCTTCCTTTTCCCATTATTTATCCACTTTTCTCCATCCTCCTCAAGCTAGACACTATAAATAACTAGACAATACTGTGGTTTTTTGCCACTGTTTTCACCTCTGTTTTTAGTTTACAGATAGCCTTTCAGTTTTATCTTCACTAACCTCACCCTGTACTGTTTTAAGTTGGAAGCAGACATCTCAAACAAACAGATATCTCAAAAACTGGACAAATGAAACCAAGACTAAGTGCAGAGACAGAGACCTCTAGATGTTTTTGGATGATTTGGCTTAACTGACCCTGAAAGTTCAGCCCATAAAACAATCACTATTCCTAAAGTGAACTGACCATCCCCCTCCTCTCTATCAGCCCGTGTATCAGGGCTGATGTTGTTGCTGCTCAGTAGCTTTTAGCAGCAGTAACTTAATCCTACGCGTTGAACATGGCGGCTCAGCGGAGGCCAGGAGGCGTCAGAGCAGAACGCTCCTCTGTAATCAGCCTGTAATTAGTTAACAAAATACCACACGTACCAACAGTGCTGCGGACAATACAGACTGGAACTGACAGTACATATTTGACATGGGTTGTTATGGCTGAATGCAAATGAAAAAATGCACTGAGCCGTTGCTGCCAACGTTTAAAGCTGTGAAAAGATTAAATTAAAGGAACCCTCTGGTATTTTTGAACCTGGGCTTTTTATATTTTATTTGTAAATGATTGATAGGTACAAAAATCTTTAAATTAGTGCTGTATTGATCACGAACAGTGCACCTGGCCACCACCAGCAGCTGCTGAAATGTAATCTAAGGAACGATCGCCCTTGTAATTGTGTAATTGTGTAACATTCAGTGTTGTACAAAGTATTCAGATTTTTTATATAAGTAAAAGTACCACACAATGACACAAACACACTAACAGATGGAGGCAGTGGCATTCCAGCAGCTCCTGCATTCTGCTTGGTTAAATTACTGTTTTTGTCAAAGGAGTCTGGTATATACAGTATAGTGACATATGTAAGATTCCACATTGTACCTGGTGCCTTAATGTGACTTGCACTCTATTTAAGCCCTTGCCTCTATAGGGTATTTCTACAAAATGAAAAAGTCCTTCTGTGCCGTTTTCATTTTCACTCCTAAATTAATTAATTTCCCCATCTGTTTTTTTTTACAGGCTTCTCTAAATACTCAACAAATACACAAGTTAACAGCAGACATGACACTTAATGATTGTGTCCTGTCAGGAAGTATTAACAGAGAAGAACACCAGCTAAATGTATAAAATGTTTAAAATATCAGAGTACGTATTCAGTTTTCTGAGGTCAGTGGTCACCAGATTAGGATTTCTCCTACATCCCCTGTGAGATTTTCTTGACGTGTTTTGATGTAGAGACTCATTAAAATCCCTCTGCACGACGGAGCAAAAAAGAAAAATCATCAAACCCAGAGACCCCATCTCCAGCCCTAATTACTTGATCTAAACTGTCATTCATAATTGAAACATAACTAATGGACTCCTTAATAGGTTTCTAAAAAAATCTCTCAGCCTGAATGTCATCAAAGTAGCTGATGTGGAAGGCAGTGCTATTAAAGAGCGGGAAGAGTGGGCGTTTTATATCACGATTCACATATTTACCACAGCCATTAGCCCAGAGATTTATTTGACTTGTGAATTAATATAGGAAGCTATTTAAAAGTGGATGGTGAGGGGGGTGTATTCTAGGAAACCTTCATTAGTCTTTCCAACATGTAAGGCTAATTAAAGCGCCATCAGAGGTCCTATACTCGGGCCACAGCTCAGCGTGATTTACAGTATCTGTACAGGGGATCAAACAACAGTGACCTACCTCGCCATGGCCTCCAAGTGATCCTTCCTTCGGACGGGGAAAGAGAAAAAGTACAAAGTTAACTAATGTGATTGTAATTCATGTTCAGGACTGTTAAACAGGAATATGCGCCACATGGCTCTGTGATGTGATTCTTTTTATATTTTGTGTTATTTACCTGAAACAGGGAAGAGAGATGACTGTTTCATAAAATCTCCACGTGGCAATGAGGTCCTCCCTGATTGGATTAGTGGAATAATATCGCCAGGCAGACTTTAACAGAACAGAGACAGAAGAGTTCAAATGGGCAGCTTGATATCAACTGTATGATTAAATCAGATCTACAGGTTTAATGGCCTCGACGAATGCTAAATCAGTAGGAGTCCAGAGAGAGACCGGACCATGTCAGGTGGTTGTAGTTGATGTCAGGTAGCATCTCACCTGGATGAGCCCGGCGGCTGGATGTCTGCGCTTCTCAAAGTGCTTCTGTCTGTGCTGCTCCTGGACCTTCAGAGCCAAGCCTGAACCCAGGATCCCCTGCAGCCAAAAACCCAGTCAACAACACAGAAAACCACGAGGGAGGGTTATCCTCCACAGTTCATCAGAAAAAGGTTCAACATCTGGAGCTGTAGAGTCTGATCTGTGATGACAGGTATCCTGCTGCTACTACGATCCTGCTCAACACCTGCTGCTATATTTAGAAATTATTAGTCCTGCTTCTAGTACTTTGACTTCTTCGGTGGTAAAATACTACACAGTGTAAAGGAGCTGTGACAGTACCGTGGTATGTGTAGATGGTGTAACTCTAAGTTCTTTAATGTGCTTTGTTAATGTTGCAATTAAACACTAAGTGGAGATAAACTGCACCAGGTTCTTACTTGTGACTTTTGAAGCTAATCTCTTAAACTGTACATGCTCTGTTCTAAAAAAACTGATTGTGAATTCTACATTCTCAGCTTCATAAAGACAGATAACATGTAATTCAGTGGTATGTTCTGCAGTGATGAAGAATGTACAGGAGAGTGTACCCACTGCAGGCAAAGCGAAGAAGGAAACTCCGATCAGAGCAAAAGTGCCGGCTAACAGTCTCCCAGCCCAGGTCTTTGGGGTTTTGTCCCCATAACCAATGGTGGTCAGAGTGATCTGCAGAGGAGACAAACACAGATCACACTTTACTCCCAATATTTTATAAGTTCTAAATGAAAACACCTTTAAATTTAGTTCCTCAACAGTAGCATAGAGGAGTGGCAGTGTTACAGTCTGTGTGTGAAATGTACAGCAGGTCTGCGGTGAACCTTTGACCACTGTATCGATCCACTGAAGGCCGATTCACTGTTTTAAAGGGTCACAGCATCATCAACAATAAGCAGCCAGCAACGATTGAGCATCTTGCTCAAGGACACTTCAGCGGGGGCAGATGTTTGCCGTCATAGAACTTGACCTGAACTTGAACTGAGGGACGGTCTCTTTAATGAGGCCGTCCTGCTGTGCAGAGCTTCTCTAACCAGAGGCATTCATTATAAAGCTCAGCCAACACACAACTGTTCTCCAACAAACCACCAACAGTTTTTATTATTTGTCCTCCAGAGTGAACAGAACAACAAAATGTCCAGTTTGTCTGCAGTGGACTGAACACAGGACTGCAGCAGAATATCAGTGGAGAAAAGCTGATAATTGTTTTTTGGCAGATATCCCGCGTTTGGACCAAAACCAAAAGTTATCAGTTGATCATTTGGTCAGACACCATCTGTTCACCGAGCTGCAGCCAAAACCACTCACAGCGCCGAAGGTGTCGAACTAACTCCAAACAGACAGGACGAACAATCACCTCACAGCAGAAACCATCCATTTAACAAGTCATTTAGTCTCACAGTCAACGTTTAAAGACTAAACCGTTGCTGAGAACTGATTTCCATCAGAATTCTCAGAGAAACTGTTGTAATGTTACGTACCAGCCCCCACCACAGAGCGTCGGCGTAGGTGTCGAAGTCTTGCGGTTTGGGCTGAGCGGTGGGATTTTCGTGGTTGGACACATCCATGGAGACGTCGTCCTTCTCCACCAGGTAGACCAGGAAAGATGCCAGGATCAGGGACAGGAAGCCAATGTACCAGGCTGTGATCAGCTCCTGCACAAACAAACACATTATACTTTAAACTGACACTTAGACAGATACAATAAGCGGCAGTGGTGGCTAACTGGTGAGCGATCTGCCAAGAGGAAGAGTACACTCGTGTCATCAACTACACAACATCTTTTTGTGTTGTTTGAGTTGCAGGTCAGCCTGTAACAGGGAACTTAGATGTAGCTGAAAAAAACAACATCCAGCAGCATAACGTTCGTTAAAAAAAAGCAGATTTAAAGTAAATTCAGTTGAATTTCTACCTTACCATCACTACAGCTCAATGCAGGACGACTACTGAAGCCACACTTCTGCATCGGAGCACACAGACTACATCCAGTCATGTTAGTTTGGATGATATCACTGGGGTTAATATATTTGATCTGTGCTATTAAAGTTTAACCAGCAACAAAATACATCTACATGTGTTCATACAGCAGCTAGCTAGATGCTAAATCAGAGATGCTAAATGTAAGCTAGCTAACACCATGTCATTGACAGTTTGAGTTTGGTTCTGCTCGAGGTTTCTTCAGTTTTTCTTCTCCACTGTCGCTCTGTCCACTGTGGAACTGACTTGACTTGAATTTAAGAGGCTAGCTATCATGGTGCTAGCTCCGCTGTGATGCTGTTTCCTCCTCAGTTTTCTGTTCATACAGACTGTAGGTTAGAGTTTGATTCAGCAACTGATTGAGGAGAGTTCATCTGTTCATCTAATCTGTTTCTATTTATTTATTTGGTTTCAATCAATCAATCAAAATATTTCACAAGTTTTCAACTTGGAATATTTCAGTCACACTTCTCCTGCGGCTCAGATCAGCAGGTGACTCCTCAGTTCCTTTCAGCTCACACTTCAGCACATTTTAGCTCTTTCAGTGCCTCATCTTTTTGTAGAAAAGTCGTACATTCCTCCTCTTCTTCACATTTATCTTGCTTCAACTGCTCCTTCACTTCTCAGCTCCCAGCTCACACTTCCCTCAGTACCTCTGCCCTCCTGTTAGCTGGAGGTCAGTGGAAGTCAGGTCCATTCCTACCTTACTATGTGCGTAGATGGCGGAGCCCAGCAGTTTCCAGGTGCCTCCTCTCCGGTCCATGCGCAGCATCCGCAGGATCTGCAGGAAGCGCAGGCTGCGCAGGGACGTGGCCAACACATTACCCTGGTTACGTACCGCCACCACTGGCACCGAGGCAATCAGCACGAAGATGTCTGAGACGGAAGAGACGGGAGACAAATTCACTCAGAAAAGATCCTCGATGTAAGGCTTTGATCAAACCTCTAATGAGTCTGACCTGAGACAGTCATTAAGTCTCTTTATGAGATGATGAGTTGTTAATTCTTTATAAGAGTCGACTTAACATTAAGACATCTTCAAATGTTATTAAACAGACTGAGATGTTTTAATACAAAGTTATTTCAGTTTCTGCTCATCAGTGTTATTGTCTACAGAGGTCGACAAAGGTCACAGATTACTCAGCCTGGTTTTACTCCTGGTTTGTACGGAGCAGACTGTGAATGCATCACGTTAAAACAAGCTTCTTCTCCCTGTAACACCTCATAGATATTTACAGGCTCTAACTGTGATGCTCCTGCTCTTCTTCTTTAACGCTCAAGCATTTTTACGATTCCTCCTCCTCACCTAAAATACACAGGGGTTTGCGAGCGAACTTCAGCCTCCCCCTCCATCCTTTGTAGCGACAGCAGCATCCCGCCGCCCAGATCCTCAGCGCAAACTCTGCTCCGAAGATGAAGATGGCAAAGGTTTCCTGCAAACGGTTAAAATCAAAACCACAGAGAGGAAAACTGAAAGTTTTATTTTATTTTCAGCCTTATTATTCCACCCTGTTTTACTGCATCATGTTTATATTCTTAACCTTTTAATGTATTTATCTACACGATATACACTTTGACGTGATGCACTTAAGCTGCATTTTCTGTACATTTATTAATGAGCCATGTTTTTCCCAGTTAATTAAATGTTTACGACATGTGATGTACCTTCGCATCTTTTGCTCAAAAATAACGACTGCAGCCGTTGATACAGTCGTAAAGAAACTGGATAAATTTAATAATTATCATCTCAAAATGGCTCCAAATACTGAGCAACACTCAGTCAGCAGTTATAAATCTCAAGTGCAAAGGATTTTAACAACAAAATCGATTTGTCCAAACCCACAGAAACACTGTCAGGCAGAAACATGTATCAGATGATGCTCAGGACATTTAAAATACGAAAATACTGCAACCATAAAAATATGTTATCTTGTGTTAGAAATTTGCACTCAGAGTAAACAAGACATAGAACATACAGAATAAGTGACAGTCATCTCACCAGTATCACCAGCCAGTGTGCAGACACCTTCTCATGTTCCCTGAATGTTGTCAGAATGGCCAGAATCAAACAGCCCAGGACGATTAAAAACCTGCAGACACACAAAAACATCCAACAGTTCAGAACACACAGCAGAGACCGACAGCTGTTTCTATACTGAACAGACGTGGATACAATAACACAGATGTGCATTATTTGTCTTCTCATGTTCCACCATGAGTCAGTGTCTGAACCTCACCACTAGAGAGCGCTGCATCTCTACTGTTGGCTTTACATAAAACACAACAGCTGCTTTTATCACCACAGTAAAGGTCTCTCTCTCTCTCTCGTAAATTTGAATAAAAGTACTTTTTTCTGACTCAAAGGAACAAATCACACAGTCTGTATCAGCTGCCTCTTCATGTCAGATGTCCTTCTAAAACTGACATTTAAGACCTTGAAAACTTTAAAACTCATTCATCAGTGTTAAATGTTTAACACAGATTTCAGCCCAATAAAGTTCAACTCTGGCCTTCAAACGGTGAATACTGTGCCTCATGAAATTCTGCATTTTAAAAAGGTTTAGCTGAACTCTGTTAGAGAGCCATTTTCATATTCAACACTGTGATGTGTTTTATCAGCTATGGCCTGTATGTTAAATATGCTTGGCTTAGCATAAAGACTGGAAACAGGTGGAAACAGCTCACATGCCTCCGTCCAGACGTCACAAAATCCACCAACCAGCACCTTTAAATCTCACTGATTAACACATTATATCTCAGTTGTTTAATCCACACAAAAACTGATTCAGAAAAATGACAAGTTACTGTTTTACAGGGGTTTACCTTCCAGACTATTTCTCAGTAAATAATGTGTTAAGAAAAAAGCAAAAATACCTGAAGTTTACAAAACAAATTAAAAACAGAAAGCAGCAGCTGCTACAGTTTGACAGAGAGACAGAGTGAAACAGGACAGTCAAAGACAAAGAGCTTAAATATTAGAGGTGTAATGACTCCACAGTATCAGCTGCCGCTTGTTAAGCTTTTGCAATGGTTCTTAAAGCTGTTGATTTATTATTTATGATAAAGCTACTGTAAGTTAACATAAATGTGTGTAACTTGATATCTTTGCTGTATTTTATGTCCTAACGAGATCAAATATTCATTTACCTTCAGTTTAATCCAGTGTTATAAAAGCTGAATGATCCACTCCACTCCTTTCTTTACCCTAACATCTATATTTAGCACCATCACAGCTGAAATTAATTGGATACACTCACACAAACGGCAATGTAAATGTTCCTGTACACTACAGTACACCCTGGCTCTGTTCCAGATAGTCTGGAGTTAACCACCCTGCTATGATATATGATGCAGAACCACAGTGAATAAACTCAACCCGTCACAGAAGTGCTCAGCAACGCCACCAATTAACATTTAGCCAGCACGGCGTGTCCAATATTCTCCACCATCAGCTCTGTGGAAAAGGTTATTTTGTTCTTTTTCAGCTCGTTCGACAGCAGCTGGCTGCTCCCACAGCTCAGGCCTGGGTGCTGTTGCTGGCTACACAATGGCAAAAACTTACATATAGCAGCTTTAAACTGTAGTACACAAAATTAAATCCTGCACAGCCTAATCCTAAATAAAGGTTTCTTTTGCTACTGCAAAATAACAGATGTCCAACTTCATTTCATTAAAGTTTTTACATCTGTTGGACTAAAACAGAGAGAAGTGCATTTTGCATCTTATTTTGGAATAAATCAGGTAATAAACTGAGTACTCATTATATTTTCTACAAAACCAATTATTGATAAAAAACCTGTTTATTCTGCATTTTTAGATGCAGATGGAGCACAGTTCAAACATGAAACTTGACTAAGACTGTAACAGTTTCACATTGATTTCCAAACTAAAATCTCTGATCACTGTTGCTGTGTCCAGCTGCCAAAATTCACAGGAGATAAAAATATCGACTTTTAGTGTCAAACTTTAATTATAAATCTGTTAAAATCTGATGAAACAGTGGACCTAAAAAAAAAAAAAACCCATTGATTGCTCTGCTCCATTAGCCTCCTTCTCTAAACCTCCACCCTCTTCTTCCTGATTCTACGTCCTAAATCATTCATGGCCCGTTGTGTTGCCATTAAGCAGTGTTGACATCTCTGAGAAGTTTCTGAAGTGCTGCACAACCATAACATCATGAATATTTTACAGCCAAACAGCCTGGAGAGTTTTACATAATTCACCTGAAGGAAATGATAGTTGAGAGTTGGCAGACGCCTCCTGATTGATGTGTGTGGAGGTTGTGTCTCTCTTCATGTTTGACTCTCAAAAGTCATCAAAGCCTGTGTTTTACCAGACTTCCTGTCCCCTGGACTGAATTGGAGCATTTCTCCCTCAAAGTTATCCAGAGGACGGAGATAATCCTGGAGCGAGCGGAGGACGTCGATGTTAACTCGATATGATCCAACAGATACTGATCTGCAACACAGTCAGCTTCCTATTCGTCTTCAAATAGTTTGTTCAATAAGGCGCACAGAGCGACGTCGATGGCCATTAGACCTGACACATCAAGAGGAGCCGGGCGGAAGCCAAAGAGTGGGAAAAATAAAACACGAGGCTCATCACAGCTGTGATTCAAAGTCAACTCAACTTTAATTTTCTTTAATCACCCCTCACTTGATCAACCCACCTACAGACCAAACACAAATACTCTGAGATGCTGTAAAGAAGACTGTAGGAAGCTGTAATGCAGCTTTCTAAATGTGTTGTGTTCTATCTCTAGATAGAAGAGCAAGTAAAAATCAGTCCCTGACAAAAATGTAGACATAAAAAAACCAACAATAAAAGGATAAATAAAGATAAGAAACACTAAGAACAGTCCTGACAGGAGGGTCCGTGTTCATAACGGCCAATCGATTTTTATGAACAGATGAAGAGCCTTTTCCAAGTTTTCCATTTTGGAAAAATGAAATCAGAAAACAAAGAACTTTTATTTTTGTTTCATGTTAGCACAGAAAAATGAAAAATCAGTTACGGGCTTAAAAACCGTCTGTTCTGTCGTACGTTATTTTGTCCTGGAAGTCACCCAGTGAACGATAGCACTGGATCCCTGTAAGCTAGCACAGTCCTTGCTGCTCAGCTAAGGCTAATAAAGCCTTAGCTAGCTATTTTCGCTGTTTTTGAGCAGCACAGATAAGGACTCCCGAAACACAAAGATGTGGGCTCTCAGCAGGGTGTTTCTTGCTCATCTATTTTCACCTTAGCTTGGTGAAGATAGCTATCTAAGGTTAGCATTATTAGCCTTAGCTGGGCAGCACAGAAAAGGACTGTGCTAGCTTACGGGGATCTTGTGCTATCGTTCATTGGGTGACTTCCAGGGCAAAATAAAAATAAAAATGACTGTAACTGATTTCTCATTTTCCTTGTGTTAACATAAAACAAAAATTAAAACATACTAGTTGTTCTTTGTTTTCAGATTTCATTGTTCCGAACGAAAATCGGAAAACGGCTCATCATCTGTTTTCCCACCCCAAAATGAAAATCGATTGGCTGTTATGTACACGGACCCCAGAGGTAGCCGTGTAGCTGATGGTGTAATGCTGCTGGATGCTGCCACTGTTACGCTTCATTACCTGCTGCTGGACAAATAAATGAAGCATCGAATCCAATCTGTGTTGTGATTGGCAATCAAAGTGTTTCTGAGAGAGAGAGAATTTTTTTTCCATCCATTTTCTTTGTGTGAAGGGAAAGAGCCAGCGGCTGCAGAAGCAAAGTGTTTGTGTTTGCAGGAGTCGACATGGTGTCTCAGGTGGAACTGGTGAAGGTAAAAGCAAAAGCAGCCCTTAACAAAAAGATGAAGTGTTGCTTCACTGTCCTCAGAAACTACACATCACAGCCTGTTACAGGTACTTGCTGTAAATGACTGAGTGAAGAAAAATAGATGTTAAGTGTGAAAAAGACACAGGTCACAGTTGCGTTGATTGAGAGTGCAAACAGCAGGAGGAAATGCTCTGACTCTGACTTAATGCTCTGCTTGAACTTACATTCACTTACTTTCATTTATCTAAAGATAAACTGACCTCAAAGCAGCTGTAACTTATATTTTCACACAGAGAATCATCTCCTCTCTGCTTTATGGAGCTTCATCCTGAGTTTCCTAACAAGTTCAACATATCAGCAAACAAATCAATCAAAATCTGCTGCTTGTAACTGCCCCTGTTACCTTTAATTAGTTGATGTGTTTATTCAGACCTGCCCTGGATGGATGTTTTTATCTGTTATTATAGGTCATAAGTCTGTAATGACGAGAGCAGCCCACCTCTCTCTCTCCATTAATCCACTTTCCATCCCTCAGCCCAGCAGAGGCTCAGTCCTGCTGGGCTCCCCGATGCTGATACCACCCCTGAGGATTCCTAACAACCAATTTGCCGCTGAGATTCAATAAAGAGAGTGCAGACGATGCAATTCTGACAGTTAATTTGCTCTGCGATATGCAAACATCGGTGGGAAAGGACAGCGGCGGCGGCAGCACGCCGTTAACGACTGCAGTCACAAGGACAAGATGAGAGGCGGTGATCTTCATCCAGCCGAGGATCTGAGCAGAAGTTTGATGCCACAGTGACAGCCAGTCTGCAGAGAAACAATCCTGCTACAGAGTCAAACACCTCTGACATGATGAAATAAAGCTGATCAGGCCTGAATGTTCACCACAGTCTGACTTCTCCGATTCACTGAGATGAGTTTTCTGAGAGCAGCTTTACAACGTCTCCAGAAACTTTGTCCACAAAGAGTCAAACATCATTTACTCCTGCTTCTGTCAGCAGCACAGCTTCAGTCCAACCTGGGCTGATCTGATTTATCTGAATGACCTCAAAACACATTACAGATAAATGAGTTACTGCAAATATCAGATTAAAGCAGGGACGTGTTTCTGCTGTGACGTTAACGACGGCGAGGAACAAAAATATCTACCGTTTTTATTCATCCTCAACTTTAAACCATCCCTCCATTATCACACCTCCAGCTGCAGGTGGGATTAGGAACAAGGACTTCATCTACTTCCAAAGACTGAGAATAATCTGCAGTAACACCATCTAGAAACTGGATTAGAGACGCGCTAACTTCTCTGGTGTCTCTGGTATCAACTGGGGAGAAGCCCAAGTCAAAGTTCTGACAGTGTAGGACAATAAAGTGAATCTTGAACCTTAATAAATAAAATAAAGTAGTGAGAGGTTTTGTCTGCAGGCTGCAGTGAGGTGACACAAACATACAAACTCTAAAACTGTAGAGGTAAGACCATCATGAAGGGCAGAGATCAGCTGACACTGACCTGACATCAGCCTGAGGGAGTGAAGACAAACACACTTCACCAAACTTTATCTTCTGACTCTTGTTTTTCACTCACTGCAGATGAGAATCACTCCTCATCTCACTTCCTGTCCTCTCAGCCTCTCCTCCTGTTCACACCGCCTCACGCTGGGTCTTACCTTTATGGACAACATGACAGTCGGATTATTTAGGAATTATTTATGTTGTACTCTCTCAGCTCTCTCTCATGGGACGCTGCAGTGACCCCAGCACCACCCCTCACCCCGACAGGAGGTCAAACCTGCAGGCATTTGCAGTGATCCTGACAGGAAACGGCGTTGGGAGTGATGGATTTCTCCTCCAGCACCTCCCTCCCTTCCGCCCCCCTCCCTCCTGCTGTGGGACGGCTCAGCGGTGGGAAAGGAGAAAAGGATATTCAGGCTGTGATTTGGGATCTGCTGATCGTGCAGAACACGGCGTCTGACCGGGAATATCCTCACGCCTGGATGTGGTGGCAGCTGTGTGTGAGGGAGTTTCCATTCCCACATCCAGCATCAGCACCGTGACAGCTGACAGCCTCACTGACAAACAGAATAAACACTCTGATGCTGAGTCCTGACAGCTTCACACTCACACTCTCTGAGCAGAAAGAGTTAAATTATTTGTAGACATTTTCCATTTCATTACATCAGAACAACAAAGCAGCACTGGGACCTTGTTTCCACCTGCTAGAAACACATCATCATGATCAAGTCTGAGACAGGTGTAAATCTGCACACCTGACTCCACCTCCAACCTGGAAATCACTGATTCTGTATCAGTGCATTGAACTATAGGAGCCAGGATTTTGATTCGAAATGGTCAAAATGTTAGTTAATGTAGAAATTTTCAGAAATGTTCTTTGTGTCAACACATAGGAAGCTCCAACAACATTACATCCAACAACCTGTTCCACAACATCAGCATCAATGAGAGATTTAGTCCAATGGTGCAGGTGACACTCTCTCACTCCATTTGTTTAACAGAACTATACCTGAATGTACAAATGATCTCCAGGCAGGAGAAGGTGGTGCCCTGTACCTCCATCCTGATGGAAACAACTTGTATTCACCATATGAAGGGTGTGATATGTCGGTATCACACCGACCACGTCAGGACTGACCCTGCAGAGTCAAGATGTGCTGTTGTTGATCTGAGTTTGTTCTTTTTAAATACAGACAATGAAAAACACAGAGCAGTGAAGCAGAAAGTGAAAATAACCTCCACAAATGAACGATAAAAGAACCATGATTTGTCCGTCCACTCCAAACTTAGAGTAAGTGACACTTCTAACCCTCGGTCACGTAGCAGAAGGAAAGGAACCTTGTAAACTTGTAAAAATGGCGGCAGAGGAAGGAGGACACAGATGTCAAGTCTGTGTCTGATTGGAAACGACACCTATTAAAATTCATGTGAGTGCTCTAATTTAAGTATCTGATTTAAGACACTGCATGTGTTTGTCTTCCAGCTCTACCTGTTTAATTTGCACATGGAGATCTGATCAGATTGTGGCCAGAAACTAGAACGAACGCTGGTCGATACCAAACAAAGACAGGACATTTATCAAGAAACACAGTCACCTCCTTTGTCTTTTGCTGCACTTTAAACAGTAAACATCTGAACTTATGAGACCAAATATCAGTCCAAACCAAAAGTCCCAGCAGCACTGTTTGGGAATATGCATCACAGTATAAAGAGACGCAATGAGTACGTTAAGATGAGTCCTGGGGAGTAAAATAAAAAGGTTTATCCTCTGTGTGGCGGCCATTTTAAGGTCATCTCAGTCTCTGCTTTACAGCCTCAGTCAGGACTCAGCTGTCCTCAGTCTAAGTCTGGATGAAAGCTGACGAGGCACAGGGTGAAAAGTCAGAGTCAGAGGATTCAAACAGTCAAACAGCTTCATCCTCTGGGGAGCAGGAAGGTCTTGACCTAATTTAATGACAGTCCATCCAGTCTGAACATGTTTGGACCAAAAGAACAGATCAGAAACTCCAAACTTCATCTTGACTTGCAGATTTACAGCACTGCAACAACATGACGTGTTGTTTTTATCTAAATTTACTTTCTTTTCTCTAACGTACTTTGTTTGCGTCAGAACTTATTTGTGTAAACACAGCCTCGCTTTGACTCTACTGATTCATTTACTTTGTGTGTTTACTCACTCCCTAACCGATGTTTGAACAGCACAAACGAGGTCATTAGTTGAACTAATCTGATTCATTAGAGCTAATTACGGAACATTTGTTGAATGAGCATCACAGCATCAGAGAGCTTCCTCCAGGAGCTGAGGAGGAGCTTCACCGGGACGTGTTACCTGCTGGTTAATTCACTGAGAGTTGACGGGGCAGTTTGGAGTTTTAGCAGCTGATGTGACTGTTGGATCATAAAGCTTCCCCGTCCTTGGAACGAGCCAATCAAACTGACAGTCCCGTCATGGAGTCATCTGTTGCCCCGCGGCCTCGTGGGACCAAACTCAGCGGTTGGAGGAGATCAATGAAGCCCTTGTTTAATCTCTCCTTCTGTGTCTGCTCAATAAAGATTTATGGGGGTTCAGCGCTCTCCTCTGATGTGAACAGGGACGTCACTCGGCTAAAAACTGCAGCGTGGTTTAAGAACCGGATTAAAGTTTTCATGCTGTTCTTGTTTTTGGTTCAGATGAGCAGAGTCACTACATGAGGAGGGTTAGCAGCCAAAGCCAAAACAGAAAGACCTCGTCCAATGAAAATCAAGTTTTCAACCTTGTTAACATGTTCATATAGTTGATTTTTCAGCTGGACAATAAAGTTCAAAATAACCTCCTAGCCGTTTATTCTGAATCCTTCACGTTAAGTATTTTTCTACAGTCGACATTAATCAAACAGGTTCATGCATCAGAGAAGGAGCAGAAAACACAGCAGCAGATTACAGTGAGGGAAAGGGAAGTTTTATAGTTCACAGGTGAGCAGTTCTGACGTCTGGTTGAAGTAAAATCTGTGTGAAAGCCGTTGTGGTGAGTTGGACGATGTGAACTCCTGTTCTCTCTGGGTCATAACCGTCCCTGCACCTCATCCTGCCGCTGATACGAGGCGGCAGCCGGAGAAATGGAAGCAGCAACACGCAGATCAGTCACAGAGATCGAACTGCTTGGCTCTAACAGCAGAGACCTGACAGGACGAGCTCTTACTTCTAAACCTTACAGATCAGAACCATTTACATTTACTTTCAGACAGTTACACCCAGGTTACGTGTCGTAAACCTCAGACAAACACGTGGTGGGTCAGATTCTTTCAGTTGATAGACTGATCCAGATCCTGTCCTTAAACAATAGTGATTCTTCCCCCAGTTTTTCATCTGCAGGGGAAACTGAAGCACTTGGTTGACCTCATCTTTGGGGAGTTAAGGACCAAATCTCAAATCCTGAGTGCTAATTATCTTAGGTTTCCTAGCCGTATAATTAGGGTCATTCCAAAGGAAATGAGGTTCAGTAACGCCTCCCTGCCCCATCAGTAATGGAAGGAAAGTTGAGTGGAAGATAAATATGACTGCCAGAGTCATACCTCAGAAAAATCTGAATGTTTCTGAACTGAACCAGAACGAAGACAAAATGAATCTGACAAACGCTTCGACCAGAGTCTAGAAAAAATAAAATCCTTTACTTAAATAAAAACAGGAACAAGAGAAGTGAAAGTCAGTGCAGGAGAAAAGAAGTTCAGTTCCCAACAGTAACATTAAAGACAAATGGATGAAAACCTCCAACTGACAGATTGGGGTTTTATGTTTTCAGATCAGGTGAGGAAAGGAAGGAGGAAGGAGGGAAGGATTGACAGAAGGGAGCAAGAAAGGAAAGGAACACTGACAGAAGAGACAAAGAAAAAGGAAGAACAGATAAAATGTAAATGGAAAGAAAGACGTGAAGGAGGAAGGAAAGACAGAAGGCTCAGGGAAAGGGAAGGGAAAAAGACAGAGAAGACAGAGAAGTAGAAATGAAAGGAAGTGAGAAAAAAAGAAATTGAAGAGGACAGAAGGAGGGAGGTAAAGGAAGAAGTATAGAGGGAAAGAAGGATGAAAAAAAGTGCAAAGGAAAAGAGAGAAAGATGTGGAATGTGGAAGTCAGAAGTGCAGAAGAAGATGGACAGAACAACAGTAGGAAAGAAGGAAAGGAAGAAGGGCAAAAGGAAACAAGGAAAGAAAGGCGACCAGAATAACAAGCAATGGACACAAGAAGGAAAGAAAGAAAGGAGGAATGACAGAAGGAAAGAAGGAAGAACAGCAGGAATGTGGAGAGAAAGAAGGAAAAGAGGAGGGACAGAAGGAAACAAGGGAAGGAAGGAAGGAAGGTCTTACAGGGACATGAACAGATTTCAGTGAGACTTCATACTGTGTGTACAGTTACTGCTACAAGTGCTGAGTAACTTTGACCTGTGGTAACTGATCCCTCCTAAAGGGCATCACTCACTCATCGATCAATACTGTTCCTCATTCATCAATCAGCCGCTCGCTGTCACACCCGTGGCCCTGTTCTCAAGTTATGATGAAAAATCACGCTATTAAACGTCCCGGAGGGAAGAGGAGAGGCTCTCGCTCATTCACGCAGCTTTTTAATGAGCGGCCATTTGTGTTTGTTTACCGCAGTTATGAAAGCAGATTTATTGACCCAATTCCAAAAGCTGTGAGTGATCGTCATCGTCCGCAGGGAGCGAGCGTCACTACGATCAGCTGTCTCTGAGTGGAGGTAAAGGCAATGAAAATTAATGCGACGTCCATCTGGTTTCATCCCGATGAGTGGATGGTGAAGGGAGGAGAGAGAAACACAGCATATTCCTGATATATACTCATTTTACTTTATTAATTATGATTGTTTCACTATCAATACCAATGCAACACATTTTTCCAGACCTCACCTGAACGTGCTTTACTAAAATACTGTGTAAAACTGCTAAAAACTGGATTTAAATCAGGAACTGATTTTAGTCCCTTAACTCCAGTCTGATATTTACTTATCATTTTACAGCTACAAGCTCCACTGATGCTCAGTACGAATGAGAGTTAAAGGACCAGTGTGCAACATTTACATCTGCTGCCAGAAATGGAATATAACATATGTAAGTATGTTTTTATCACCTGAAACTAATAACTGTTGTGTTTATGTTCGCTTGGAGCAGGTCCTCTTCTGCCATGTTTCTACGGTAGCCCAGAACGGCTATAGCTAAATGACCAAACCTCCTCACTTCACAGAGTAGTTGATGCTCTAGTTTGTCAGCTGATGGACACCGTAGACTCTATGACACACTTGGAAAAGGAGGGACGAAAGGGTGGATACTCAGCTAGTTGCAATCTGCATTTTCACCACTAGATGTCTCTAAATCCTGCACACTGCTGCTTTAAGAGATCCAGGTGGATAAAATCACTCGGTTTCTTCAAACTCATTTTTGGTCTCACACCTGTCTGAGCTGCGTTCACTGCAGTGACAAAGTGAGGAGAAAAGGCTTCTCTGTGCGCCGCTGTCTAGCTAACTCCACCGATAGTGCATGCGAGGCGTTTAGGAGCATCAGTAAATTATGGCAACTACCGATGTTCTGCCTGTGAGGCGTTTACATCCTCTTTCTTTATCTGATGATGAATATTAAATGGTTTGATGAGACACTACACACAGTACATATATACAACAGTCCACAGCTGTGTTATTCAGCAGGGCCTCCAATGATCCAGAACCTTTTCACTCAGTGCATGTGATCAGCAGAGAGCCTGACTAGGTCTCCGAGGGGTTTCGCCTGCCAAGGGCTGTAATTTGTCACCTGAGTGCCCTCGAGGCCGGGGAAGCCATTACTGGCTCGGCAGGAGGAGGTGTAAGCCATCAGTGTCAGCCGGCCGACGTCGCTGTTCATTAGCACAAATAGGCCTCGGCTCGCTAACTCTGATATCTGACTGTCCCTCTGTCTGTCTGTGTCTGAAATCACTCCCTATTTACTGTACAGTGCAGTATATTTACTGTCCACCACTGTGTTTGAACGTGTACATTTATCTACTACTCCCAAAACGATCCCAAAATGCAATGCTCTGCAATTTGATCAAAGATGAGAAAATGTCTGTTCAGTGACACTAATGATGCAGAATGATGATTAGAAAGTGTCTTAATTTACTGGCTCTGTTTTATTACTGACTCTGATTGACTGTCCATCTGTCTGACTCTGTCTGTCTGGAGCGAAGGGAAACTTCTTTGTTCAGAGACATTAAGCAGCTCGAGGCAGAGCGGCAGAGAAACTTTCACCAACAAAATATCTGAGTACAACAGCAAATGAACT
Source organism: Lates calcarifer (assembly GCF_001640805.2). Taxonomy (NCBI): domain Eukaryota; kingdom Metazoa; phylum Chordata; class Actinopteri; family Centropomidae; genus Lates; species Lates calcarifer. Next base: position 1,676,481 of record NC_066836.1, on the reverse strand, counting down.
GTTGTGTTCATGTTTAACATGAGGCAGATGATGATTATTTTGAGGGTCATATAAACTGCTGTTCCTTCCACTGTGGAAAAACACCAAATATTAGATAAGTGTGTAACAGTGGAAGTTCCTACTGTAACTGTGTTACTGCCACCTACTGGCTTGGAGTATAAACATCCAAATCACAGTGATAATTTCACAAAAAATCCTCAGTGCTGATATTAGCTCTAAAAATCCAGACAGCACCAAGTTGGAGGCGTGTTCGTTGTCAAAAATATTAAAATATTTATTTAAATTCAGATCTGTTTCCCCTCCACTGAACCTTTAAAACCTTTAGGTAAATAAAATCCTTTCAAAACAAGGCAAACAATGATAAATTCCATCCAAATAAATAAAGCTTCTTCTTTTACTGAGGTTCAACCTGAACGACTTGATTTACACCTGCTTCACCCAGCTCTGGTTTCGATGAGGATTTCAGACTCTCTCCCCGAACACATTTGACTGAACGAATCTACTAAAACTAACATTTTGAGAACAGTTTTTAACGTGTGATTAGCATGCTGTGTTACCTTCTGCCTCTGGTGTAGTTTATCTCTTTAACTTGTTTTGTAAAACATCTTTGAGCACTTTGAAAAGTTCTCTATGAATAAAATGTACATTATTATTCAGTCATTTATCCTTATGAAGCTGGATGTAGAAAGTGGAGTATTTCAATCATTTATCTTTAATCTCATATATGTATCAGAGACAAATGAAAACAAATCAAGTGGGCGTTTATTTGATTTCCGCGGGCGCAGTATAAATGTCATGTGAGGTTAAGTGTTTTATACGAGTTGTATTGGATCAAAAAAAGGCAAAGATTGAGGTCTGAGGAAAATGTTTCCATCTGACAGAGCGACGTGGAGAGCAGGAGAACGAGTTGGGCTGGTTCCATTTCCAGGAACAGCAGATTTGCTGCAGCAGAACAGATGATGATCTGTTTTCTACTAAATATTGATTTCTTTGGCCTACAAAGATAAATTAGAGCCTCGTCCTGGTCGCTCAGCTTAGTTAACCTCTAATTTAACATTCATGTAAACAAACCACTCCTGCCTGAGTCTGTCAGATCCTCTTTGTTAACATCTTAGGAGCTTTTTTATAACCACTACTCCAGACTGGACTTATTTGATGGTTCACCAGACATTGTTCCTGTAAGAATCCACCCGTCTTATCGGTTTTAATCGGTGCTGCTGCAGCAGGAGAGAGTCCCACCCCCACTAACAGACACACTGCAGATTCCAAATTAGATTTCCAAATGAAATTTCCAGAGAAAACACTGGAGCAAAAGAATCCAACAGGAGTAAATGAACACTCAGTCCAGATAAAGCTGGATGTTTCATCTCTTTTATCTCGTCTCTTTGGCTTTTGTGCAGTTTACTGATATTAAACTGATACTAAAGACTCAGTTTAAATCCTTTGGTCCTCCAGAATCAGGTGAGAGCATGAATCATCTCAGGACTGACACAGGTCCAGGATGGGTTCAGTCTGATTTAGCACAAAGACTTTTTCAAATGATAAAAATAAATGAATTAAATGCTTGGACATATTTTTGCTGATGTGTTTTGGTTCTGGTGACTTTTATTTGTCCTGACTAAATAATTTATATGACTCGTACTAATGTAGATGAAAACCTGATACTTCTTAGAACAAGTGTCTGAGGAAATCATAGTCCACATGTAAACTCTTCAAAACGTCTGAACTCCAGCTCTTTGTATGGCGGCTTCCAGTCCCTTCTGAATGGGTAAATGAGAGGCAACTTTAGAGGTGTCTCAAGTGTGATTGTTACATAAATAAGACTGGACAGCAGTGAGGGGACGTTCAGCAGTCACAGATTGGTTCATTAACAGTCTGATCCTCGGCCAGAGGTGGCCGCTGTCACTCAGACTCGAGTCTTTTCTCCGGCAGAGCAGAGGCTCATTACAGAGCAAAGAAGTCTCAAGTCCACCTGACAGAGCTGGAAATCACTGCGCTCTGACCTTGGCGGGTCAGGGTGGTGATGCTTGGAGGCACACTCATTAATCCTGGAACACAGTGGACATGCAGTACTGTTCCAGCAGAGTACAGTAGAGACGGATGACGCAGATGGACAGGAGGCAGCAGGACTCCAAGGAAAAGATCAGAGATATTGAAAAAAGGATGAGGTGGATTTCACAGAGCAGGAGATGAGTCCAGAGATGATGTAGAAGTAAAACTGATTCACCGGTGCAGGATAAACAAAGCTCGACATCCTCTTGTTGTTTAACATGACACACACACCTCACACACTCTACTACTGCCCCACCCTCAGCAGCAGAGCTCACTCAGCCCATTAATGCTGAATTCATACACTGTGTATTTCAAGCCTGAGAGCTACACGACTTCCCACTACACCGACAAAAAGCCACATTGCACAGATCTGACAGAACTGAGGCTGACACACACTGAAACTACTGTGTGTACACATGCTGTGGGGGACGATGGAAAATCTTTATGCTACAGAATACAGTGATATTTAAACAAATTGAAATGGTTTTCTTAGTTTGGAGTGGAAGAATATGAGCAGTCCAACACCTTCAGCATGAACTTATCACCCTGCATCAATGGCCGCCCTCATTAAAGGAGCTTTCAGACAGCGAGTGGCTGCGACCGCCGCCTCCATTGTTTTCTACATAAACACGACGGCAGCGCAGAAGCAAAAGCAAGGAAGGCGTCTGCCTCTCTAATGACTGGCAGCACTTTTTCTCGCTGCTGTCGGAGTTGATGAACCGACAGATCAACGGAGAGAAAACGGTGTTGGAGCAACATCAGCTTCAAAGTCTGATTCAAGCAGAATGTCTGGGTTGCCCAGCGGCAGACGCAGCTGCAGCCGCTCGCTGTTTGAAAGCACATTCATGCTCTTGTGATTGAAAGTGGGTGAAGTGGAGGCAGCACTTTAAAGCCTGTCACACGGCTTTGGAGTGACATGTTCAACTGTCACATACGACCGTCATGTTCAGGCGTTCAACATGAGAGGATGAAGACGCAGCGCTGCCCAGAGGTCGTATTCTAACGGCTGAAGCTCTAGGTGCGTAAACAGCTGTTTATGCTAACGTTGGCTATGTAGTGATAGCAAAAACTCACATATAGCAGTTAACTAATAATTTCAGCTCTGTCTCATTAGATTACACTAAAGGAAGTTCTTATTATCTAAATGTCTGTGTGTTATTTTGCAGAGCAGTCAGAGGCAGCACATTAATGAGGTGCTGTATCATTGCAGCCCCCCCCCCCCCGCCTTCACTCCACTGGGCATCGGATGACATGCATTGTATGTCTCCATGGCAACAGCTGCTCATTCCACTCTCACTGGAGCATCCCTCTGTCTCCAAATCACCATGGCGACACCTGCTTGCTCACCCCCTCCCCACCCAACTGTCGCTCCTCTCAGGGATCACCAGTCGTACCTCTGTGTCTGTGTGTGTTTCCATGGTGACGCTCGGTGCCACGGGGTGAGCAGGTTCAAGGTGCGGCGTGCGGCACGGTGCGGTGTGATGTGATTGGTCGGTGTTAGAAGTGGAGGGTTGTTTCCACTGAGGTTCAGAGCAGACGGCAGATAGAGTAAACAGAGAATCCTCAATGACTCACCCACACATCAACATGTAGTCTGCTGTCTTTAACCTGTAACTGAGGATACGTACAGCTAACGATTAGTTCCATTATTGATCAGTCTGCCAATTATGTTTTTTACTGATAAATAATCATTATAACCTCCTGATATCCTGCTTTCGTTGATCAACAGTCCAAACATTAGTTTATATCACAAACAATAAAGAAACGCATCAGATCCTGACGTCTGAGCAAATATTTGACTTTTCTGCTTAAAAATTTATCAAAATAACTTGCCAATTAATTCTGCTGATCAACTAATCGACTAAGTGACTAATCACTGCAGCTGTAAATGACATAAATATATTCTGTTGATTAAATATGTAAATTGAGAACAAATAAACAAATTTTTCCTTATTTGACATTTTCAGGTCAATTCAACAGTATAGTGAAAATATACATACATAACTTTCTATTTTTGCACAAGATATATAAATCCAAGCACTTTAATTGCCTTGATTTTTGATCAAGGACTCTGGATATTCTCCTAGCATTCATGTCACAACCAGAAATAATCACCTGATCTCCTGATGGATGGAAGAAAACTCCTCAGCAGGATTTCAATCACAACAGAGGGAGACCTGCAGCGAGCCGACGTGCCCTCAGGCAGCGGCAGCCAACAGACCGAGGGTCTGACTGACAGCTTCTGAACCTCAGCAGCCATCTTTGTTTCTTTGAGGCTGATGCCGACTGTAACGCCACAGCCGCGGAAACGCTGTGCTCTGATTGGCTGGAAGAACAAAGAGCATCGCATCGCAGCTTGTTTGGAGAACGAGCCACAGATGAACTGACACTTGTACTGACACCTGAACTTCTGCCAGTGAGCTCAACCTAGAGATCACATTTCTATACAACTATACTGCAACAGCAAATGTGTTTTGTAGGAAATGCAACTGAACGAATGAAACTGGACATTTATAAACCATAGAATCACCAGGAGGTGGTAGGGATGAATGGAGGACGTACAAAGCGTCCAACTGTCAAACCAAAGACTTAGAGTTCAAGGCTTAAGGCTTGGACATACTTCCAGTGTCTAGAGACAGCCGCAGACTTTTCTCTCGTTCCATTGCCACTACATTTAAGGTTCTATGTTGGTCTGGCTTCCAGTTGGTGGTGGTAATGCACCACCACGTTTTTCAACCACTATAAAAATCATCACCATTACTCTTAGACTACTAAAGCTAAAGCTCTTTGGTTGAGGTTCAGGTTGTGTCTGAGGTGAACTTTTTCTATATTAAACCAGACCAGGATCTTCCCTTATCCTGAACGAAGAGCTGTGAGTGTCTGAACAGTTGTATAGGCCATGAATGTAACTTCTAGGACACACCACTTCAGTTCTTTCAGGTATTCTGTCTCAGCCTCAACTTCTCACAGTTCTTGTACTTCAGCACTGACTGACACTTTAACTTATTTCAGCTGCAACTTCATTTACATATAAATGAATTTCAGAAGCACCAGAGGAAAATCGAAGGTTTTAGAATCAGTGTTTGTTCGTGTATTCGTCTTAAATGCTGCTGTGGTTCTCTGACTGTTTGAGCTGTCATTAGGTTCAGATGTCAGGACAACAACGATACAAACTCCTGGACATGTTCTCATGAGACGAACCTCAGTTCTGACAGAGACGAACAAGGTTCAAAGTGGAGAGGCAGTCTGGGTTTTCGTCCTTCTCAGTCTGTCGGGTTATTGAACTGAACTCTGGGAAAATGAGGTGAGAGGATCTAACCCCCACAGCTGTCAGTGAGGATGATGAGGTTTCGATCAGTGGACAGGAGGAAGAGTGGTTCTGTGAATCCCTCTGTATGCTCCAGAACACTGAGCATGATAGTTTACAATTTACATTTTATCACATCAGAAATATTCTGAGAAAATTGCCTTTTCGAATCTGCCTCAAAGATCCAGCAGATAATGTTTTCCTCCCTACTGTGTGGAGGTACAGGTCCAGACGCAGCACCGTATATTTCCCTGTGTTTGTATCCTGAAGGCGAGACAGTACAACCGGCAGGAATCTGTCTTCCTGCATCGATGGAGAGCTCTCGCCCGGGGTCATGCACGAATACGACCGACTCCCTCAGCTGTGACGGAACGAAAACGCTACCGGAGCCGCTCCGATTCTCATTTTAAAAATGTAAAATGGCAGTTTATCACAACACAAAGTCTTTTTATATTCAGCCCCAGAGAGAAGATATTAAAGGCACTTGTTTTGTATCCTGGAGGTGTGATGATGCAACCATCAGGAAGCTGTTGTCTTGCTGCATATAAACCCTGTTTGCTAGTAAACACTGGCAGTGAACTGAGGTACCAATAACATGAGGAGGCTGCGTTAAACAGTTATTGTTATGGTCAAAAAAACATGTTAAAGCCACAGGAAACACATCACACAAATTCTCAGTTTTAGTTGAAAGTCTACAAAATGCAAAACAATGCAGTGTCTCTGTCTGAGTTTCTAACTTCTAACTGAAGCTGTGTGTGACCTTCTAAAACCTGACTCACACTGAAAGATTTTTAAAATCTTGACTGATAGAAAATGTGAGAGACCACACACAACGGCAGATCTGACAGTTTTGTTGTCTTATTGTGTGTGATGTTTCGAGAGAAGACCAACACAGCTACAACAGATTCACCACCAACAACCAGAGTCTGGACTCTCACAACTCCAAATCTCACGACTTTAGAGGAAACAAACATGGCGGACGATGATGTCTCTTTGTTGTTGCGCTTCCATCTTCAGCCAGCTGCTTCCTAATTGGCTATCGTTCCGTTCCACGTGACAATCCACAGATTTCCTCTGTGTTCTCCCCACACAACAGGATTTCTGATCAGAAATATTGAACATGTTTAATATTTATCGGGGCGGCTCTGATCGTCTTCAGAGCTGATCAGGGAGAGTAAAATCAATCTGAACACACCTCACACCACAGGAGAATCTGACAAGATCATCTTTACAAATATCAGATAATCAGACCTGATGACTCAGGAGGGGGGATTCCCCTCCCATAAATGGAACAGAGAAAATAAAAACAGTATAAATAACAAAAATAAACAATAAATAATAAAGTGCAAATGCTGCCACTCAAACAATTTGCTGCACTCAAAAGTGGCTCGGCCTTCTACTATGCTAATTTCATCAGTCATGCTAGCCGCAGCTGGATACTGAGACAGGTTTACACCTCAATGAGAAATATCATCATGCTTTAACATCACAAGATCTTTAGCACGAGATCTCATCACAGTGAAAACAGTCACAGCAGATCACCCCTGCTTTACAGGACGAGATGCATTTTTAATATCAAGGTAGTTTGGAATAATCCAGGCCCTCAGGTCCAAGGTTTTCTCAGGACGTGCATCCATGTAGGCGGCTTTCACTGGAATGAGGAGGACGTCATCTGGGAACTAGAACTGTGGCTCCATTTCTCTTTAATACATCCATGGAATAAACAATAAGACCTGATTGGGTGGTTAGCATGAATGGCAAAAGCCACAAAGAAAACACTACTGAAGCTGAATAATTAATAACAATGATGATAAATTATTAATTGTGGCCACTCTGCTCTGAGTGACAGCTGATATTGTGCAGAGGAGAGACAGCACAGAGATGAGGAGACAGAATGAAAAGTGACTGCTGTAGCAGCCGAGCTCAGTGACTGTGACGAGGGAAATAGTTTGATTTACCATTCCCTCAAATTAGTAATCCATCCCACACCACATAATTAATACATCCTGCCCTGAAATTACTTCACTTGCCTCTCATCTGTCTAACGGCAGGCAGCGGTGCACCTTCAATTTCTGTGTTCAACAGTAAAAAACAAAACCTGCCTTAGTACAGTGTAAAAATAAAACTTTAATTAAATCCTAAAATTAAATTGACTGAGGAACAAATTGAAAGAAAAGAACCAAATTTAAGCCGTTCTCTTGAATGGATGACTGAAGTCATTTTAGGGCAACGTTTAGTGAATTAAGGGCACAGACTTTTAATGAGGATGGAGTACACTCAGTTGTCATGGAAACGGTTCACATGACCTGAATATAGAAGTTCGGTCACATGATAACAAATGTTTATATGTAGGCTGCACAAGTTGTGATGAAAGGTGAAGATTCAAGCTTTGTTTAACCAGAAACATCAGTATATATACTGTATTTATATCAGTACCAGACTCCATAGAGAAAAACATGGATTTAACCAGGAGCTGCTGGAATACCACTGCCTCCATCTGTTAGTGTGTCTGTGTTACTGTGCGACTTTCAGTAAGTATTAGATCCTTTATTTAAGTAAAAGTACCACACAACAACACAAACACACTAACAGATGGAGGCAGCAGTATTCCAGCAGCTCCTGTGTTCTGCTCCGTAAAATCCCTGTTTTTCTCAATGGAGTCTGGTAGTGATTTATAGAGATGTTTCTGGTTAAACTAAAAGAATCTTCCTCTTAAAAAGCTCTGTCTCTGTAGGAATCCTATCATAATGTATATATATATATATATATATATAAGTGTGACAATCTGAGCCCTAAATCTACAAATAGATCTGATCACGTTTCGCTTGACCCAGACATTTGAAATCAGGCAGCAGAGGATCACATGTCCACGCTGATCTTCACAGTGGAGCCTCGGTGAGAGTCGGCCAGGGCCGGTTCCTGCCAGATGGATTCTGGGTGTAATCGCACATAAATAAACCCAACTGTTCAGGCCGTGCTGAGACCTCAGCTGATGACCCAGAGACGCCTTCGCCGCCGTCTCGCTCAGATTTATGACTCCACATCCAGTCTGTGAAAAAGCTATTTCTGTTGCTTTTAACAGTTTATTTCCCATGATAACCACGCGCATATATCACACTCGCCGAGCCACGAGAGGGTGTGTGTTAGAGTGTGTGTGTGTGTGTGTGTGGATCCAGGCAGAGTGTGAGGGGGTCTCCTCTCCTGGTGATGGGAGGAATATTTCAGACGGAAATATACCCCTGCACAGGCAGGTGGAGGGAGGAGAGTTTCATTTATCTTTTCAGCACAGAAGAAGAAGACGTTCTGTATGTAGGTCTGAGAGTTCAGAGTCTTAGTGTTGCAGTGCTGTGTTTCACTGTGTTTATCTGATGGATGTCAGAGGTACACGAGCTGTTCATCTTGGAATTTCAAAATAACACTGAGAATCTTTTTATTTAAAGTAATAGATTATTGACAGTCAGGGTGTGAGAAACAGCATGGAAAGAATTATTGATTGATTGATTAGTTCAACAGAAAATAATAAATAATTGTCATTAAAAAATACTAAAAATATTTGATGTCAATAATCAGTTACTCAAGAAAATAAATGTACAATTGCAGCCATTCATCAAATTGCTGACTAAACTTAAAGAGAAAACTATTCCTGCAAAATGTAAACTCTCTGTCTTCCTGTTTGGGCCCCAGGAGGCCCCTGCACCTCAGGTTAAGAAACCCCAGTTCAAAGTAGAAAGCAGCTGACCTGATCAGTTCCTCTCTCACAGCGTCGGCCGATCGATGGTCATCCCATCGCTGGGATGGAAGCATCGACATCAATAACACTATCACAAGACCGCAGTCGCATTTCCTAACAGCCTTCCACAACATATATATATATATACTCTATCAAAATGGTTTCCTGATCTCTGCTCTGATGCTTTTATAAGCCATCAGTCATCACTAAGTGTTAGTGATCAGTCAACTGTTGTGTTTGTAGAGAGAGAGCCAGGAACATGTAGGGAACATCACTGCACACAGATAACATATATACAGTATATACAGTGTATACATGTATAACAGATAATGCGACTACACAATACTTTCTGATACAAGACGACCTCACACACAGAGCAGAATATTCTGTACTTGCTGGTAAATTACAGAAGCCATTAACTTTGGTCTTTCTGTGTCTAGAAATACGTTCAGATACAGTACGTGCCTGCTGGAATCGAACCTGTGACGTTTCAGTTCAGTGATAGACACCTCAGTCCTCTACAGCAGCAGCTTGGTGCAGTATATCATAGTAAACTGTACTTTACACACAGCCCACTCTTTAACTCAAACCGCACTGACACCAACACAACAGAAGAAATGATGATATCAAAGCTGAGCAGGAGCAGTGTGACATTAGGAGGACGTAATGAGATGACACCTGAAAACACTCATGATTTACAGACAACTGTCACTGGATTATTTTAGAGGTGAAGAAAACTTAAAAACACGAAGATTCTCAGGGAAGGTCTGGAGTTCTGGAGTGTTTATACTGTTATAACAAGAACTGAAGACGAGTTCAAAAGTTTTAAAAAGGTAAAAACTGCTGGTGAAAACACCGACAGAGAAAATCTTTGCAATTTGATTGATTTATATAAAAGGAGACTTGTTAAGTCTCCTTGTAAGTTTCTTTTGTAAGAAGCATGTGCAGTAAACGTGCTGCGATCTCCCTTTGACCCACTGCAGCAGAGACATAATGAAAACCAACAGACCACACACTGATATTATGTGATACAAGGACAACAGGGCTTCACACAGAGTAAGAGGACATGCTATGAACAGTAGACCATACATCACAGCTGTCATGTTATTAGAAGTGAGAATGACCTTTCTGTGGATTTTAACACTGTCTGGTAAAAGTTGACTTTCCTCTTGGATCCCATCCTTTACGTGACTTTCAACGTCCTTCAGTCTGAACCTCAGTGTTGAGCCGAGAGGCGAACGTTAGGTTTTTGCTCGACAAACAACGAATTCAATCGCCTGCGACTGTCGATTTTTAAAAGACGACAAAACACTTGTGCAAATTTGAGCTTTTAAAGGACAACAGCAGGTAAACAAATCCTGTGAGCGATCTGAAAAACAATCAGCATGTCAGGAAAACGCCAATACGACCCGCGTGACGCAGTATAGCTGGTGGAGTGGTCAATGTGTCCATAAATCCTCAGTGTCCAGTGATAAACCATTGATTGAGGAGAAAAAGGGACTGCTGACGACACCTGGTCAGACTCACTCAGGTAGAGGTGAACAGCTCTTAGAGAAATCACATGAAACTGCACCAGATTATGTACAAATATGTCCAGTAACAGCTCACTGGATGAATGAACATCTGACCTGCTGCTGGGACTCGAGGTGAAGCCAGAGAATCATCAGTCAGGATGTAACGTAAGAAATCACGAATGACTGCAACAAATGTCCTGACAATTCATGCAGCAGGTGTTGAGATAAATGAAATCTGCTGTGATCCAGTCCACTCCACGCAAACACTCAAACAAACAACAGAGAGATTAAATCCAGATAATCAGAGAAGCTGTAAGCCTCTTTAACAGATGATATCATGTAGATCAGATTAAAGTCAGAACCTGCAGAGGATGAAAACACCTTTTACTGCAAACCTGCTTCTTCTGTGTCAATAAAACCTGCGTACATGGCTCAGCACCATCAACATAAACATGTCTGCATGTCAGAGACACACCTGACGTGTGGACTTCACTCGTCGTTCATACGTGCAGTCATTTACATCAGATAAGAACCTGCTTTCACCTGTCCCCAATTAATCTCATCTTATTTTTATCCTTCACTTCTTCAGTGTAACCTGTGAAGAACATCCTGTTCCTCATTTCACTAATTCCCTCCTCGGAGGAAATGGGAACACATTGTTTACGTTTTCAAATCAGTTCAACGTCAGCGCTGTGCTCTGAGTCAGAGTCAGTGTACGAGGAATTCAGGCAGCGACAAAGGGTTTTTGTTTCCTACTCTAAATCCTTTATGTACTGAAGCTAAAGCAGCAGCATCTCAGGCTCTGACTGACATCTTACATCATATTTATCCAGAAAATTAAGGACTCTGTCCGTTTTCTCCTGAACGTGCCGATCAAAACAAAGACAGAACCTGAGTTTCTACCTTTTATCTGCCTCAGTTTCCCTCCTGTTCCTTTAGCTAATTAGCTACTATCAGACGACAGGTGCATGAGGGAAAGGAACAAGGTCACGTGATCATCAGGTCATTTGCAGTCCTTTGTGTCCCAGTGCTACAGTAACACTGCAGCTTAGAGAGTGTTGTTGACAGGGAGGAACAGCAACATGCATTTTTTAGCTGGTTTTAATTCAGCGGCTCTGTCACAAAGAGAATGAGTTATCATGATTAACTACAAGCATTTAATCCCAGACAAACAGCTAACAGCGACTAAATGAAGCAGACGGAGGTGGTGGCTGCTGGGTAAAATCCTCTAGCGTCTGGCAGAGACAGTCGGTGTCATCTCCGTCGCTCTCTCTGCCGTGTCAGACGTAGCACAGCAGGCGGTCGCTGTTTTCACCCCTCTCCATTTAAAAGGCCAGTCGGACATCATGTGTGTCCTCGGGGTGTGTTTTGTCTCCTGTAAAAGGTTCAGGAAGTGAATCAATGGCCTCTGTGTGGAAGCAGGAAGCCATTACGGAGCAACAGTAAACTGACAGTAAACGATACCTGAGAGTGCTACAGTTCAGGTGGTTCTGACTGATCAGCTCAGACCATGTCTTTGTTTCAGCCTGTCTGCCCCCTAGTGGTCAAAATGTGCTTGACACAGTCTTTAAATCATCATACTGCATACTGTTCTCTGCCCTAAACCTTGATCGCTATTCAACTGCAGCAACTGATAAAACTACATACTGCAAAATCAGTTTAATGATTTTCCTTCCAAAAAGAGAAAGATGTTTTTTTTTCAGTAGTGTCTGCATACACCAAAGGGAACTGTTTAAAGAGATTATAGTGACGAAATCAAACTGAAACTGCAGAGTTAGTGGGTATCAAAAGCACAATTTGAAAAAACGAGAGGACGTGTTCCACTGATCCTGTGTAGAAATCACACTCTTGAGTTTTTTGCTTGGGTTTTTGGTCACCACAGCAGAGCCTGGAACATGTTAGATAATGTTTTTCAGCCTATTCTTGGTGCAAAACAAGTGTGGAGACTGATTTACTGATGTCAGGGTCGAATTCTCCTGCAGGAGCATGTTTTCCTGGTCAGTGAGTTAATGTTGTTTGGACAAAACAAAGGGAAGTGAAGCTGTGAAGATACAGACACATAACAACTAGTTGATTTAATGTCTGTGGTAAATTATCAATTTCTCCTGATAAAACTGTCGTCTGTGCTTTTCCCAGTTAAGCTGACTGCCAACCATTCATCTCATCTCATCTCACCCACCCACACTGGATAGATCTCAACATTTCAGTCAAAAAAAAAAAAAAAACCCAACTGCATTTTCAGCTGAAAAAAAACTGGGCTAATCAGATGCAGTTTTAAATCCTTCCTCATCACTTCAGAAAAACATCAGGACCACGGAGCAAAATCAATAAGACGCAGCAGAGCGAGGCCTCGAGGACAGACACTGCTACAGGTGTCTTTATATGCAAATCAGCCTGTCCTTAATTGCACTGTGTGGTAACAGTGTTTGAAGTCGACTAAAAATTCTTCAAAGAGAATTGTTAAGAATGATGACGGCAGCAGAGAATCACGTCACCTCCTCCTCCCGAAGCAACACCAGAGCAACAAGTTGCTGCTCTCATCTCCTCAGACTTCTGCTCAAACTAAAATGTCATTTTACATCTGTGGAATCAGGTCAGAGCTGAGAGTGAGCTATTATCAGATTTGTGGGCGTCGGTGCCGAATGAGACACAACCACAAATTATAAATCTCCTGCAAAACAGGTAGAAACTGTCAAAAAGTTTGTGTTATACAAGGAGCTGTTTCTGTTGTTTAACCTCCTCTAACTGATATAAATGTGGTAGCAGCACAAACAGCAGCATAAACGTTGAATCAACACAAACTGAACACTATAACTGTCATGGAGATTAATCTGGCAGACACACAAACACAGGCTGAACAGACCCAAGACATCAGCTAATGATGTTCATGTCAAAGTGAAATAAAACAACAGCGATGAAGCAGCATGGTGGAAAAAGAAAAAGGTAATACTGATGAAGAAAACTGCCACTAGCCTGTTGCTAATGATGTGCTACATGGTCACTAAAGCTTTGCTGAGAAGTGAAGAGCATTGATAGGTGGTTGATGACAGGATTTTAGAAAGGACGATAAACATTCTTGGGTTTTGTGGACTTATAATATCACAACCAGTCTGACAGGTGTATGCAGCACCAAAACTACGATGAGGCTGAAAACCTGGAAGAGGCGGTCTAAAGTCGAGGACAACTCTATCTCTTTTAGGTTCCTTGAAGACATTTCTCAGACGTTGTTCTTCTTCTGAACTGAAGAAACCTTTCGGACTAGAGGTGAAATGTCCTCAAAGAAGACTGAGACTGGAAGAAGCAGTAACTGTGTGTTTTACAGCAAACACAGTAATAAAACTGCATGATGTAAAAATCACTTGTTTTCTGAATTATTTATTTACCAAAATTTCACCCAAACTTTTCTGTGCATGTTCCCTGACTGGGAGCTGAACCCTGACAGAGTCAGTGTCCAGGCTTTATTACAAACCCCAAAAAGCTTTTCTACCACTTTTCATTTCAGCTGTATTCTGTTCTTTTAAATGACTAAATGCTGAAATCTAGGGCAGAGCCGCAGAACATTTCTTTAAAGATTAGATGTGTGGTCCATTAACTACACAGATCCCTAAGCTGTTGGCTCAGATCAGACATGTCTGAGTGAACATCACGTCTTAATGCACAAGTCTTGTTGTCCACAGAGAGCTTCAGTGGTGACGGAGCAGAAAGATCCAGACAGAGACGTACTGCTGAGGCGCCACATGATGACGAAACTCACAGTCAGAGTGAGGACGGACCAATGAGGACGGAGCAGGAAAATACATCAGAGCAAAGACTCAGATTCAACGCTATAATTCGGAGTTGACATGTTCAGTGTTGAGCTGCTCTGAACTTGGTAGAGAAGTGTTTCAGGACTTGGTGACGTTGTGATGACTAATCTGAGTTTGGGGGTGTTGAGTATCGACTGACGCCTCTTGGCACATGTGCAGAACATCCGGGGGCTCACCGATTTTCACGCTGGCAATTAAAGAGGAGCACATAAAGCCCCAAGTAGGTCACAGCAAACACAGTGATAAAATATGTTTGACTAGTGTGACATTTCATCACTGCCTCTGGTTTTTATTCCCACCTCCTCAGTATAAACTGCGTCTGCTGCTGGCAGAGCCGACGACACGACTGAACTGCCTCTGTCAGGTGTTCACACAGCACCAGATTACACCCTGAAGTCATGAGGCCCCAACCCTGCCCACCAACCAGAGGAGGAGGATAAAGACAACACATTACACATGCACATCTATACAGCTGCAGTCAACCCTGACTCTTAGAGATTACACTCAGACATTAACAAACTGTTACCTCGTGTTGGCAGTGTAATCACTGGCTGCATTAGGCTCCGACTGACAAACGAATGAAGCTCTACATACATTAACAGGATGTGGGCAGGATGGACGGAGAATACAAAGCAAACGGCTGCAACACCAGAGACTGAGAGTCACTAAGAGCCTGTTTCTTCATGCTGGGGCTTTATCACTGTATTACATTACTGTTGGCTTGAAGATGTAATAGATCATTATGTAAATCATATTTAATTCACCTTTTATTAATGAGTGTTACTATAAAGTGTTAATATCAGTTCAGTAACGTTATCTTTATGTATAGCACAGACTGTGTAATGTCCTGATGTGTTAAACTCCGTTATGAATTAGTGGGAATGGCTCTGTGACCCTGCGACGTCCCTGCAGGCTCAGAGCTGCAGAGTCGGGCTGTTTTGGCACGACCGCCGAGCCAATTCATCACCGCCGCCTCGGAGGGAGAAGATGGATTTTGTTTGTTGAATGTGTGTGTGTGTCCCTTGGGTGAAGAGAGGAACACTATCTGGATGTTTTAGGGATCGGGGTGAATGGAGCGAGCGGGGTTTGTAGAGCCATAAAACACAGCGGCTCCACAAATCGTGGCAGAATCTCGACAGAGGATCTTGAGGAAACGCTGAAGTTTTTTATCCAAGCTCAGAAAGTCTGGATCTCAGAAACACAGCAGATGATGACTGAGCTCCAAAACACTGAGGTGAACGCCAATCAAAACTCTGATCCACTGATGATTTCACCAGATAAATCCATCGGCCATGAAGGTAAGAGGAAGAGAGGACGACTTCAACTTAAGGAGAAGCCATATTAGTAAAACACAGTATGCATTGTAAAACGGTCATCTGTGATATAAATGATGTGTGACTTGTAATAAATGAGCTGAAACATGGAAAACCAGCGGTCTGGTCCTTTAGCCTTGGCTGTGTGCCATCATGGCGCACACATGGCCTCGAATATGAAGATAATGAATGCACCATGTGTGAATACACAGGCTCAGTCTGCATACTTATACAAAGACTTCCCCCTGACCTTCTGCTTAATGCCATTCATGCTGCTGCTTTATTCACGTCTCAGATGCTGTTTCACCCACTCTGCTGTGATGCTGAGCCTCCTGCTGCTCCCACGGTCCTGCTCGAGTGTTATTGCTATTACTGTTATTACTATTACAACCCAACCGGTCGAGGCAGATGGCCGCCCACCCTGAGTCTGGTTCTGCTCGAGGTTTCTGCCTCTTAAAAGGAAGTTTTTCCTCTCCACTGTCGCCTAGTGCTGCTCATGGTGGATCTGTTGGGTTTCTCTTTTTAAATATTATAATATAAAGAGGTGTTGAGTGGAGTTGTAGGAGCAGCAGGAGACTTGTCATCACAGATCAGACTCTACAGCTCCAGAGGCAGAAATACCTGCAGAAAGAGACAGAGGAGGAGAAGGCAGAATCAATGTACGCCTGCCTGGGATCGACCAGAACAGAAAGAGGACAGAGCTTTTATTTTCCGTAGCTATCAGTTGCTTTTTCCCAGGTAGAGGAAACAGTGGCCAGAGAAACAACCGGAGTAACTGTGGAAACTCTACCCAGAAAAAGGAAAAGAGCCTAGACAGGTCGAAGAGGACGAAGAGGGAGAGTGATAGAAACTGTATTAAAACAAGAGTGAATCTCGGCCAAGCATTCGTTGGACGTAGAGAGGCCATGGTCAGACTGGACTTTTCCTCTGGGACCGACTTCATGGATTTTTTACAGCTCATCAGTCCACCAGGATTTGTCCCTGTCGTTCCTGAGGCCAGTCCGACGATGGACAGAGCTCTGGACACAAACATCATTTACATGTGAAGTCTGTGAACTGGTATTAAAATCTGTGGCAGCTTTAAAAGGATGAGTGGAGATGTTAAAAACAGAGAGATAATTGGTGGTCATAAATTCCTCCTGCTTCTCAAGAGCAGATGACTGATCGGATAAACGTCTCATGTGGAGCGTCAGAAAGTAAAAGACGTGACAGCAGAGAACTGCCAGTGTCAGAAGTGTAATACAAAAATACAGATTTTCTTTTGTTACTGGGACTGAAGTGAAGTGTGGAGACAGCTGTCCCTGATGAACCCTTTATCTGCTCAGGAATATGAAGCTGAACAGCGACGAGTCCTGATAGGAGCTTTACAGCTGCATCACAACACACATTTTTTACTTGTACTGCAAAGTGTAATTTATATGATTTAACAATATAGTAATGTAATCAACATTTAATGACAGATCACAGCAGCTCTGCTTCAAACAAATGACGGTTTCCTTCCTTCAAGGATGTTCTTCGTTTGCTTTTTAATTGGCTTCTGCTCTTAAGTTCCAGCTGTGTCTCTCATCGTGAACCAGTGTGTGTGTGTGTGTGTGTGTGTGTGTGTGTGTGTGTTTGTGCTTCATTTCCCAGTGGTCTTATCTCCAGTTTCTGCAGCTTCTGTCTGATGCATGTTTATCTGATAACATGAATCTACAACATGTTACGACCGCACATGTAACATAATCAGTCAGCTCCTCTGTGGAAATCTGCACGCTGGAGATTTCTACTTTCATTTCTCACCTCCTTTAATTAGTCTGTGATTATAATGTGTCCACAAAAGTCTCACAATCAGCCTCTGTTGATCCTTCATTAGTGATTAGTGATTAGTGATTAATCCACCACACAGTTTTCCCTCAGTGTGGAAGGTCGTGGATTAATCAGCCTGACAGAGGAAACTGAGCACAAAGATTTTACACAAAAACGCTTCCTTATGACGTCAGACCTCACAATAACCAAATGTAGAGTTTCTTTCAGTATCAGCATTAACAGTAGTAGTCGTGGAGTCTGTTTCCATGGTTACAGTGCAAACACACACTGCTAGTAGCTAATGGATCGTGACTTCTTCAGGTGCAGATTCACCAGAAATGTGGAGAAATGTAGGCTCGAAAAATGGGCTCAGGTGGAGTCCACTGCTAACCGACTGTCTCCATGGCAACATGACTTTCTTCCTCACTTCCTGTTTACAACACCCAAAGCATGATGGGAAGTGCAGTGCAACGCAACAAGGTTCACTCAGGAGCTGCTCTGGAGATGTTTACAGCGCAGAGCTGGAACAATCCAACATGAACTGATTAGTTAATGTCTGCTGACATTTCAGGAGCATGGTCAGAGAAGATTAACGAACTATGGAAATGAGCGGCACACTGTGACCTGCAGGCCGTGAATGACGTGAGTGAAAAGGGGGAAAGGATGAGTCAGTTTATTGGTTTAACACCTGCAGCCATGTTTGAGTGGAACACCAGACATCTGCTGCCGTCATCATTACCTCAGCCCTGAGTTAAAGCTCAGTCCTCCCAGAGTTTTACATCAAGAGCTTTTTCCAAAATGTCTGACCTCAATAGATTAAGATCCAATGAGCCCGGGAGCGAGAGTGAAAATTAAAAAAAGACACGTCTTATTCTGGGATTTAAAAGAAGCTTCGTCCTCCCTGAGTGAAAACACAGACACCTCGCCGCAACTTCATATGACGAACAGAGTCTGAGCGTCTCCAGCTGAACGTCTGAAATAAATAGTTCAGCAGCAGTTCAGATCTCAACATGAGAGCAGCAGTGAGTGTTGTCATGCTTTGTAAACACTCCTGGATGGAAATGATGCAGCGTTAAAATGCTGAATCATCAGAATCTGTCGTCTGCTAATGGAAACAACAGCACCAACGCCTCTAACTTCCACAGAAATACACTCGTACTTCCAGACTGAGTGTTTTCTGGTCTAAGGCTGGGCTGAGAAAGATGATCTACAACACACAGTGTCTGAGGAAGACACGTCAGGTCAGGAACATGTTTGTCGTTTTCTTCACCATGTGCACAGTTGTACACGGTGAGTTCTTCCCTCAGGGTCAGACCGTCGATGGCGAGTTCTCCTGCACCGCCAACAGGCTAAATGAACCTCGTTGCTGCGCTTTAACACCTCAGATCTCACAGAGCTTTTATTCTGCACAGTCATGAAGCCGACACATTTCTCTGAGTTTGCAGTATGAAACATCAGATGAGGTGATTTTTATTTTTTCTCTCCCTCCTCTGATGTGTGCCATTCTCCGGGAACGAAGCACCACTGTGTTTGGCATTTTAGTTTCCATGGTGACTGAGACACGGCGGGCAGGCTGGGAAAAAAATAAAAATAAAAACATTTTGCCCATTAACTCCACCCTCCCTCAGTAACATGCAGTCAGCTCTGGAGCAGAGACCTGCTTCACTACATGAGGGGTAAATGTGATAATTAGTGCTTTTATTTGACTGGGAGCAGGCAGGCTGCTGTTATCGCTCAACATTTTGACTTTCTGTGGGGAACTACAGCAAACAACCACCCTGTCAGAACCATTTCTTCATTTGTAGAGTGAGAAAAATAATTACTGCTCTTCTCAAAGTGTGACTGATTGGTGTCCTGTTGTTGGTTGTCATGCCTCTTGATGATCACAATACTCAGCTCTACCCTGGTTTAATTCATCTGCCACCATTTCTAAATATGAAAGAGCATGTTTGCCAGTTTGTGCTCTGAACGCCGCAGGCTCAAGTCTCAGCTGATGAGTGCCTCTCCCTCTCACTGAGAGTCTGGTGTAAAGCAGAATAAGATCATGATGAGCTCCTCGCTGTGCTGCAGAGAAGCATCAGTGACTGAGAGGAGAAGTCATTTACAAACATCGTCCACAACAACAGAGAAATGCTGCAGTTTCAGGAGGAAAGAATCTTAATTAGAGCTCAGAGTCAAACCTCAGTGGATAGAGATGTGTCTGTAACACTGAGTCTCAAACAGGTTCAATAACTTGTTCATTCATTCTGTGAATGAACATTTTGATAGGACGTGTTTGGCTGCTTATGTTCAGACAGAATTTAACATTTGAGAGCTGTGGTATCTGCACTAAAGACTCTAAGTTACACTATCAATTAATGGGAATTCATTTATTGGAAAAGTACCAACTATACTTTTATTTTTCCTCTGATTATTACCAAATCACATCGAACAGTACAGTACAGTTAAACTAGACAGTGATAAGTTGGTAAACTGCTAAGCTAGCTCAGGGGCTTTTATTCAGACAGCAGGTGAGCTAAATGCAAAATGAGTTGACAAACAAAGTCAACAAGTTTCCAGTGATAAATAAATAAGTAGTAAATATTCACTGGGTTTAAATGGAGTCATTTCTTTCATAGAAATTCATCCACAATTCAAGAATAACTGACTAAAATAATCACTTTGTCTGTTCTTCCAGGAATTACCAAACCTCATGTTGTTTCCCAGAAAACTTTTGAGAAATGATTCAGGAATAACGAACCTGTAAAATAAAGTCTTACAAAATAAAAAAGGACAAAGAACAAACTCAGACGAACTCTCGGTCTTTGTGTGACTCTGCAGCCTCTTGTCTCAGGACGACTTTAACGTCAACGCTTCACTTGATTCACTGAGACAAAAAAAAGAGCCACTGCTGTTCTCAAGGTCGTTCAGCGGGTCCAAATAAACGTGGAGGAGCAGAAGCCTCTCGGCACTGCTGTGTTTCAGCTCCCAGGTCACACTGCACACTCATTGCAGAGGGAGTCTGGGACTCGTCGTGACAGCAGGAGGCTTTTAAACCTGTCAGAGACTGACTCACTTTTTTATTTAGAGTGTTTTTATTCCATACATTCTCTGCTGCAGGCTGTATTTCATGGTTTAAACCACCCTGCCCCCCCCACCCCGGCTTTGTCTCATCGAGTTTAGCCCTTTAGCTTTATTTTCTAACACTCAGAAATCAAAAACAAAACAGAATGATGGTGAAAGTCTCATTTCAGAGCATCAGATAAACCGTACAAGAACTGACTGAAGTTTTAGTAGCAGAGCTTGTTCTATCGACTTCCTGTCACCTCTCCTTGACCCCGAACACCGCTCACCTGATTGGACGTCAGCTGATTTATCATTCGAGATCTATGTGTTCTGAACTGTCTGATTAATTGATTAGTTTTGGCTGATACAGTTTGTCTAAACACCAGGTCTGAGCTCAGAGAACGTCTCAGGTACAAAAACAGCATCAGACATTTGTTCAAACACTCTGATTCTGTCTGATCTGTGATGTCGAGCCTCCTGCTGCTCCCACGATCCTGCTCAACAACATTTCAAATATATTGGTAGTCTTATTGCTATTACTATTATAACTGTCATTATTATTATTTCTTATCATTTTTATAGCTATACAGTGCCTCAAGATGACATCTGTTGTGATTTGGTGCTGTATAAATAAAAACTGATCAGACTTGACTTGATTGGTTTCCTTTAACCACAAAGACAATCCTTCCTGGACCATCTGAGTACTTTCCACTGCCTAAACTGAATGCTGATAAGGATGTCAGCTTAGACATGTTCAATGTTTTTGGAAGGAAATGAAAACTGACCTGTAACTTACTAAAAAGTAAAGTACAGATGACGTCCCCCGATTCAGTTCATTGCAACAGCAGTTATTTGCCCTCGAAACCGAAAGAAACCCAATCTATTCTGAGTCTACTCTGTATTTCAGGGGCACAGTTTGTTCAACCCCGTCATCAAACAGTCAACAAGACAGGAGAGGATATAAAATAAGACAAACTGTGCATCTGTTGTAGACTGCACACTGACACGATGGTATAAACCTCATCTAGCAGTGCAGACATTAACACTACATACACAAAATAAAGTGTAAATACAAGTCTATAATGAAATAGTTCTTTGCCTGAAAAGAACATCCAGATTCAGCCATAATGGAGAAAAGAACTGACTCTATTCTGTCCTTTTCATTAAAACTCTTCGAGCCCTTTAGGGTGCTACCAGCAAAGAACAAAGTTCAATAAACTCACAAAAACCTGCAGGAATAAAATCTGCAGGTGCTCGTCCTACACGCAAGCAAATCCAGACACGTATTGCATCTGAATTCTCGGAGTAAATGAGTGATGCAGGAGGAGAGGGAGGTTGGAGAAGTTTCAGTGGAGGATCAAAAGGTTCGATTCCCCCCAAAAACAGCCGAGTGACAAAATGTCCTGCGGCGAGATGATGAAAAGCTGCTGGCTCACTCATCCTGAGTCACTCTGGGAAATAAAATAAAACACACACACACGGTGGAGACAGTCAGTGCAGATATATGTGCTGCATATAAAAGTGGTGCAGATTAAAGAGCTGGTGTGTGTTGGGGTTTGGTTTGCAACAGAAACCAGGAGGCAGCGTTTCCACCGGGGGGAGCCTGGATCTCTGCGTCTTCTCTGCTCTGTGATTTAATGATGTGGACGTGTTGTGGACTCAGCGGTGGGCGGGTGGAGAAGGCGGGACACAGACACCGGACAGGAACGAGCCGGGAGACAGAGGAGCTTAACACAAAACTCCCCCGCAGTCGTTGTTACAGACCGCTGTGTCCTCGCTCGGTTTTTATTGGGAAATTGGGTTCAAGGCGAGACACACAAACAAAACATATGCACAGGATGAAGAACACGATGTCAAAGTAAACACCAGACACTGCAGCTAAACTTAATGAGCAGGAAGTGAGACAGAGAGAAGAGACGACTTTGATCAGTTAATCAGTGAAATCAGAGTTTTATAAGACAGCAGAGCCTCCTCAGAGAGAGAGACGGACTTTCAAAAAGATGCACAAACACTCTGGGTTTGGAGTGCTTCCATCCTCACAGCAGTATATCAGACATGTTCATCTAAAAACATCAATCTGCAAGGTTCAGTGCACTTAAACAACTTGTAAGTTAATTAATCTGCCAATTAAAATCACTCATTAGATATGGAACCTCTATCTATCAGATGTAGACTGAACAGGAAGTGTCAGGAAAAGGAAATCTGCCACAGTTTGCAGGGAGCCTCGATCCCAAATCTGCTGTGGTGAACCAAAAGATCAGCTCCTCGCAAAATTCCCAGAATGCAGTGTAAAAGTGTCGCCAACCCAGAGGCTGAATGTGACATCTCTGCACTTCAACACAGTCCCTTTCCCTCAGTCACAGCAGGACAAACACAGCTGCTGCTTGTTAAATTAATGAGGGGGAAGTCTGATGTAGGTGTGCCAATAAACAGAACTGATCATAATAATAATAATAATGAAAAAGAAGACTGACAAAACTCTGCTCATTATTTGGTCCCAGCTGCAGCTGCTGTCACACATCTGTGGCCTCACACAGAGGCAGAGAGAGCGAAGGAAAATTAAGAGACAAAATGTTATTTGCAGATTTAAATACTGTTTCATCTTCAAGTATTTGTTATTCTCATGACTTTCACACTGTAGTTTAACTAATTCTTGACAGATATACCAACCTGTTATTACTGGTATTATCAGGGAGCTAATCAGTGGCCACAGTCAGGAACTAACTGTGTATCATGTAGGTATCATCAACCTGCTACCACTGGTTATTTCTGTGTTCCCAGACTCCACTGTGACGCCTTCAAATGTCTTGTTCTGTTCGACCAACAATTCAAAGCAAAATATATTCAAATGTGATGATATTAAAGAGAGAAAGGCTGAAAATGTTTGGTATCACAACACACACACAAACTCAGTAACCTCCAGTGTGTAAAGCAGCACTACATATCCCAGAGTTCCCTCTGGCTTCAAAGTCATATCAGTCCTACAGCGATAATACCATCATCACCTGAAGACAACGCAGGTGCTCCTCTAAACCGCTGGGAAAAGAGGAAGAATCTTTTCTGAATTGGACTGAAAACAGCCGGAGCCTCGTCTCTGACACAGCCGGTTTCATCACCTATTTTAAGAAAATATTTCAGGCCACTATCAGATAAAATTATTCATTATCTGGGACATTTTTTGCAGTGTGAAACCCTCGGGGAAGAGTCAGCGTGACGCCTGTTGGCAGCCTAACACTTGTTCTCTTTCTCCCATCAACGCGATCGCTCGCGTTTCCTCAGCTATCAATACGGCATGTTAATCTGTTCCAGCATCACCAGAGCTGCTCACCATCCAACTGACTGAACAGGAAAATAGAGATGATAGACCAGACTGAGAAAGTGAGGGGAGAGAGAGGAAGGTGAGAGAGTGAAACATAATATAGAGAAAAACAGAGTCTGTGAGGAAATGGCAAAAACTGGCCTCATGATTTGTCACAACAAAACTGAGATTTGAAAATGATCTCTACAAAACATAAACTGCTGAACTTCCATCTGGTCAAACAGTGCATGAAACCAAGCCTCTATCGTAGATGTTTTGATGGCCAATATCCTCAGAAGTGTAATTTAAAGATATAATATGTGACTTTTCCAGATTAAAATGTCTAAAAACAACTCGGCCTATGAGTTTGTTGGGTCGTGTTCTTAAACTATCCCAAATGTTTCCAGCAGTTTTCAAGCAGTCAGCATTGTGTTTTCTAAAAGTGCCACAACTAACTTTTTATCCAGTTTTAAGCCTGATTTTAATGATAAAATTTTTAGGTCTTGTTAGTTTTTAATTATATATTTTAACCAGATGAAGGATTTCAGTCATCAGACATCTGGATCAGTTAGAGTTAGAGAAACAAGCTGCCTCCTAAAACCATCTGTCTGTCCAAACCATCAGATGAGAAGTGAGACGTCTTCTAGGAACCTAAAACAGCCTTCGCCTCGAACCTATAAAGACGTACGTCCTATGTTACTGTTTTCACTGGCAGCAGAAATTACACACTGTACTTTAACACTGATCATATCAGGTGGCTCTTTGCCTCAGTGGCTCCTTTACAGCTGAGGGTCAGTATGACTTGGAGGATATTAACCCGCTCATGCAGAAACGTATTGTGTGTACAACCTGTCCGATCCTTAGACCAGCTGAGGCGGAACAGACTGAAAGAAGGAAAAAATGAACAAACTCCCAAAACTCCCTGATAAAAAAGGCATCACTGGGTCTTCACCAGGCAAATGACATTATCTAAACTCAAGTCAGATTTTCTGATGAACCAGGAGAGTCATATTATAACACCCTGCAGAATCAAAACTTTTCCTCTCTTCAGTTTTAGGAGCTTTGATCCAGTGTGCTCATACGCTTCATTTCTTCAATTCAACTGGGTGAAACCTTAGTGTACAGATATATTAGGTTTGTCCCTAAACCAGTATGTTTACTCTACAAATCCACCTGAAAACCCACCACATAACACAGTATGAGGACACCATTAGACTCTCATTCACCTCAGATTCATGCAGCTGGAGCAGAGAATTAATTTTCGATGCACAAAGAGCTGATGTGGTCAATATTCTGCAGTCTGATTGATGATTATAAATTGACACTTGGTTTCTGTGAATAAATGATCACAAATTACCCAGAGTTGCTGATCTAAATGTTCCAGCCTGAAGGAAAAGACTGAATCTACTTCCTCTCATCTCTGTATTCGTCAGTATGGATCCGAAAACAGGATTAAGGCAGAGACACTGAGTCATGCTGGCCGGTGTCACAGATCAGACTGAGCACTGTCTCAAAGGATGAGGATGTGTTGATGTACAGTTTGTCGTTATAGAACCAGAGCAGGTCAGATAATTGAATCACGGCGTCTCAGACAGGTGGACACCTGCGTGGGTTTGAGATGCTGCTGAAGTTTGGACCTCGAGAGGCTCAGTCTGGACTGAGACGGACAGAAATAGCAGCTGCAATGAATTCTGGGCCGTTTGTTTCAGCCTGGCTGAAAGTGTGACGTTTAGAGCGTTCAGAACAGATCAGGGATCAGTACAGCTGACAGTTACTGCACAGCTGACCTGAAATTACTTTACAACACTTTCATCAAACTGTGCAAACTTGCAATAAAGCAAACGCCTTGTGTTTGATGTGGGAAACAAATTTTACAACAGCAGCCTGTGGTCATGTTTGTTTCTTCTTTTTCAAAATTGTTCCTGAATTTTTCTGTTGACGAATCGTTGAAGCTCTGGTGCTGACATCATCAGTCTGCGCCTAAAATTCATATCCACTAGAAAACATCATGGTTACACCATGTTTCCACGTAGCTCTGTGTACATGTGTGAGTCAACCAGAAGCCCATTCACTCCGATGGAAATCTCATTGATGTTTTGCAAAACTCCTCCTTCCACTTTTGGTACGATATTTGCCTTACGCTGAAAAAACTGGATCTCTGTGGCAGATTTCAGACAGACTGTGTGGCGCAGGAAGTTAGCATAAAAACAAATTAGCTAACTTTTCAAAAGCATATTTAGCTAACACTGGTAGCATGCTAGCTCCATAACATACAGCATACATAGTCTTTCATATGTGTTTTTAAGATATTTTTTTAATATTTCCCAAAACTAGCTACACAACTGACCAGACCAGCCTTGTAACACTCAATAAGACAGACAAACAACAGACAGAATTAGCTTCTCTCCCATGGCTGCAGTCGCGTTTCCATCCACATGTAAAGACCTACATTTCCTTGCATTGAACACTAGGGGGGGTGCTGTGTATTATTGGAATAACGGACAACTCAAAACTGTGTGAAAACAAAGCTTCAGTCTTAGAGTCCCAGTAAAGGAGATGGGATTCACAGGCAGCCTGGAAGGAAGTGCCACCTGCGAGGGTCAAACCAGGGCAAGAGCAGTCCCTTGTGACTTTCAGGTGCCATGACGCCAAAAAACTCCTGTCAGGTTGATGAGAGGTTATACCTGTACTTCATCCTTCAAGTGCACTGACGTTAAGCTGCTTCACTGGCAGGTGAAGGCTGCTCTGAAAAGGCAAATCAGGATGTTTTTTATGTGCAAGTTTCCTCTGTGATTTCTTTGAACACCTGGACAATCCTCCTTTTCTTATCATCAGTATTCGTGGCCCACCTGTCCTCATGTCTGGATCCAAGCATCATCTTCTCATTTCATACCTTTTCACATCCACATCATCCTCTCCCTTTGCACCCAGCTGTGGTCTTTGCCTCCGTCCCCTCCAGCCTTTGTTCTACAGCTCAGGTCATGTATTTCCCACAGTACCTGCAGGTTAACTTTCACCTCCTGCTGGTTCACACTCCACACCACCTCACCAACAGTCCTGTCCTTCCTGGAAACCTTGGCTGTTTTCCTCCAGAGTCCAAATCTGCTTAGCTGGACTCTTTGGTTCCCAGCTCTCCATGGACAGTTTAGCTGTTGTTCATCATCGGCTGTCCTCAAACATTGATTCCATTTGCCCTACATTTACTTTAACATCAATTAAACCAAAAATATTATTACTATATCTACATTTGGGGCTGATAAAAGATTCCACAGCATCAATATGTAAAGGAAGGACCTCTTCTCTTTGAGCCAACATTTTAAAGGAAAAAAGAAAAAGCCTGACGTGTCAGTATTCAGATGATGATATCTGACCTCTCTGCTGTCGTCAAACACCCATCAAAATTCAGCCCGGAGACATTTACTGACTAAAACTGCTTCTTCTGAGGCCAGATCAGCACTACGAAGCTCTGGACAGGCACTTTGTGTGCTGCTCTGCTCTCAGTACTGTAATTAACCAAGGTCACTCTCCAACGACTAATTACTCAACTTGGCTCAAACCGCAGTGCAGAGAAGAACTGGAAGGTTTTTCGGGGCAAAGAGTGACTTGAACTTCTGCCACCGACCTCTGGACCTCTGGAGGTCACCAATGGACAGTTTCATCTCCGCAAAGTTCAACGTGACACCAGAAGTTTCTTTAAAGGTTACGGTAATTTGGCTGCAAATTAAAGAAGTCAGTGTGTGTTTCCAGGTGTTGGGGAGTGCTGCTGCACAGGTGAAAAAAGTTGTATGAAGCTTTTTAAACACTTGATTTTGCTTTTGAATGATGCATCAGCACCAGTCTGGAGAGACAGCTTCACAGTGGAAACCTCTACAGTCCGGTACTACAACCCACCAGATTCACATTTTTCTTGATATTATTGAACAGGAAGTCCGGGTAGCAAGGATGCACGGTGCTAAACCTGAGGAAGGGGCTATCTGCAAGTTTTTTCTTCCACTGATGGTCGCTTGCAAAGAGCTTGCAAGGTTTGAATATGAACCTCTGAGTAGCACTACTTCTTTAAGACAGACCGGACGCTAAAGTGAGCTGCTATTGGAAAGTGTCGAGACAGGCCTGCGGGGCCAAGGCTGGTTAGCATGCTAAAAGAAGTGATACAAAGTGATAAAACTTTGGAGTTGCTTTCCACCACTGGAGACTTAGCAAGTAAAGGAATGAAGTTCGATGCTGAACTCACAACATTTCTTCTAGACTGGGAAGCAAACAGCTGCTAATGCTAATGTTAGAAAATAAGCTGAAGAGCTACTGTGGTGCTTGACTGAGCTTCTAATATTACACTGTTGTTGTTTTGATGTATTGTGTCTTTTAGCTGTCAATAAGATCCAAGCTGTGTTTGACATGTGGAGGCATGGGTGGAGAGGTCACTGTGATACCGATATTTCTTATTGAAATAGTTGTTGTTTTTCTGTTTTAGCTTGTTTAAGTGTTTACATTCTGCCATGTTTACATACATAAAAGCTGATCACAAAAAGAGAGGTTAGAAAATCTGCACCTGCTGCAGGTGTTTATTTCTTTATGTTATGAGTGATGCTGGTTTCACTGAAATATTAAAAATATATCATTACTGAGAGTTCACTTAATGTGAACATCAACACAAATGGTTGTTTTCAGAGCTGACATTTCCAGAAGCTGCTCTCAGGAATCAAACTGATCCTCTGTAACACTTCAACTCCTCCAGCTGAGAACCTGCTGCTGCTGCTGCTGCATACATACTATATTTTGGTTAGTGAGTGTTTTTAGATGGGGTTGCCTAGCAACTGAGACTCTTTGTTGTACATGGCTGTGTCATCGTGCTGTAGCAAATGCACTCAAACACACACACACACACACTCCCTAATCTTAACAAGCACACCCACCAACATGCTAAATATAGACAGCCATTGATGGAGTCAGCATGCTGGTGTTGTCTCGGGGGAAGCGGAGGGTTACAGCTCTGTGTTTTATGTATGAACAGCTCGCTGTTCCTGCAGCACTCCTGTTTGTGGCAACAACACGTATAAACACCCTCTGACATTTTTAATCAATCTGCTGCGCGGCCACCGCCTGCATCGTCAACAGAAACCGCAGCAGAGACTCGGCCGCAGATCAGAAGTGGAGAAAACTTCAAACACAAAGACAGACAGAGCATCGAACAGCGGACCGAGCCGCAGAGGAGTGGAGGACTGGAAAAAACAAAACAGACTCCCTGCCTGCCCATCCAGTGGGGTTACCGTGGCAACAGGTCACATGGTTACCCTTGGTAACCAGTGTAACTGGTCCAGATGCAAGTGGGGAGCATAAAGGGGGGGCGACGGCGGGGTGTTGAACTGCAGTGGACGGTGGTTAAAGGAGTTGAAGGTGGAGGAATCTGTTGTTCACAGGACGAAACTCCACTGGTGTTTGTTTGGATGAAAAGAAATCTGGGGTAACGGGATAAATCCAATGAACTGGCTGAGAATCAAGCTCAGTTTAGACTCAGAGCACTGGCAGGAAACAAGCCTGTAATCACTCAGAAATACTCAGAAACAGACTGAAAGTGTTAGGTCATTTTATCTGTACACAAACTGATGAGACATTTAGTTATAGCTCAAGGTGGTTTCACATAAATAGTTAAGTATTTAGGTTAAATGTATTTAGACACTGACTGGCCTACTGTTGTCCTGAGGAAATGCTTCTATCAACCATTTAAAATACTACAACACTTTAAGAATAAAGGTTCACTGTTCAGCACTCTTTCCTGAGCTTTCAACTTGGTCTTCTCCAGAAAAAGATACAAATCAGACCTCGAGTTGAGACAATTTTGTCCAAGGTCAAAAATAAACTCTCATGACTAACCATTACAAATCCTAAATATAGAAATATTACTATCACAACAAGTCTTTATCTGCAGGTAGAGTAACAGAAATGAATCTGAACTCTGTAATAATCTAATCTAAACTCAAGGGTCTCTTCCTGGCTTTTTCTGACCACATTTACTGGCTGAAGTTGGTCAGGTTCCTGAGGAAAACCATGACAAACAGTCAGAAAGAAAAGAAAAAGCTAGTAAGTGAACCATGAGGAGGGTTTGTAAATCAATGACCAGGTTCATTCATGACCTTGTGTTTCCAAGGTCATGAATGAACCTGGATGTTCTAATCTGAGCAGACTCTGTTTAAACTCTCAGACACATCTGCATCTGTTTTATACGACTTGTCCTCGGCGTTAATGATCCTGCAGCTCGTGTCTGAGCCTGACTGATGTTCTGTCTCTGCTCCATTTCTCCTTTATGTTTTATTTTAGCCATTAAATTAAGAAGTTTACAGTTTTTCTGCTGCATCTAGTAAATCTCTTTTATAAGCGTCACTTTCTTCCTTCTTTCGCTGCCTCTTGTTTTCTCAGATCATCCGACCTGGTGTTCGTGCCTATAAAGCTGTCTGCACCAAAGCATTCTGGGACTGGGAATGACTCCTCCTCTCTGGGTTCTAACCAGTACAGTTAAAACATGTTTTTATACATGTTTTAACAGCAGATTTTACAGGCCTGTGTGTTATTATAAGAGCTGTTTATTGGTTAGATGTGGCTCTGCTGAGTCAGCTAAACACACTCATATAGCTGATGTTTGTTTTGACTGATCCAAGTTAATAAACTGGCAACGTATTACACAGTTGTATAAAGTCTGTGCAAATGTGGGCACTGAAATAACATGAAGTATTTCTGGTCTCTGCTGTTGGTGCAGCTAAAAAGACTTTTTACATAAATAAATTGAGGACAGGAAAGATTTTAATACAGTACATTATATTTAATACATCCAGAACAACTAACTAACTGGGGTTAAGCTAATGGCTAAGGCTAATCATGTCCTGGTCATGCATGAAACTGATATCCATCCTCTCTGACTCTGGGGAAAACAGACAACAAGCATATATCCCAAAGTGTCTGAATATTCTTTTGATGCAGACTAATGTTCCTGATGTTCGCAGCCATGTTGAGTAAATCTCTGAGACACAGCTAAGAAATCTACACTGCATTTTTTCTAGAAGCTTTGATTCTCTGTCTCTGATCTGCAGCATAAAAACAGTCCAGCAGGGCGTGGTCACACGGACGCCTCTTTATTGTCTATATGACAACAGCTGAGGAAGAGGGTGAACAAGATGAAAAAGAAAGAGAAGGAAAATTGCAGAGGAGAGAATTAGAGGAAGATAGCTGGGTGGAGAGAGTTTACCTCTGATGGCTCCTGACAGAAAATGACAGGAAGACAAAGAGAAAGCAGGAGAGGATGGAGCGTGGGGGTTTGGGGAGACGAGGGAAAAGCCGCCAGAGAAATAAGAAGGGAAAAAAAACAAACAGAGGGGGGTGAGAGGCAGAAATGAAAGGCTGGAGAGAGAGAAAAGGAAAGAACAGAGAAGCAGAGACAACTGACAGCTGGTGGCAGAAACTGAGCGAGCGGTGACAGAGGCTGATAAAAGAGCAGAGAGCCGACCAGAGCTCTGAGGATCCTCAAATACCGGCCTTTATTTACCATTAACTGGAGAGAACCAGGCTTATATTAGAGACACACCTTTACTTCAGATCCCCCTGATTTTATTAAGTTTATTTCATCATGGAATTCAGTGAGAGGCCTTGCTGTTTTCTGATCTCCTCCTGTTTTAATTTGCTGTTGATGTAGACTCAGCACTTCCTCCACGTTCCCCGCTGTCTCGATAAATTTAGTAAAATATCCACTGAGAACGGAGACGTGATTAAACACGGAGGAGGTTACTATTTTGCTATTGTTACTGTGACAGCACAAAAAGCAGCCGCGACAACAAGCTGTGATAGTTTCCTGCAAAACTTTTAGCCCTGTTGTGTGGGAGTCAGTCCCGGTGGGTCCCATAGAAAAGCTCAGGGAAGCAGCTGTGTTGTTGCTCTTTAATGGAAGCGAGGCGATTAACCAGACGAACATTTGAAAAACCTGCCAGTCGGTCCTCATCTCTAAAGTCTCTCCTGGAAAACAGGAGAGGAGACTTTTTGAAAGGAAAGCATAAATCTCACCTTTGTGTTTATGTCCATGTTTTTCTAGAGCGCCGCCTTCTTCACCTCATTGTGGTGTGCCCAGGGCTCATTACTGCCCCCTGGTGTCCAAACAAGGTAAAACAGTCACTGATACTTGACAGTTGGCGAGAACCACAAGGGGCAACGATGTACACAAACGCAAACTTCAACAAGCGACACAACAGTGCGATTTACGCTTTATCAGCAGTGTTTTCAAATGAGAGAAGACTACAAGGACGAAGGTGAAGTGCAAATGTACGTCTGGTTAATTTCCCCACCTCTGTTTACCGAGCTTTTCTATGGGATCATCAAGACTGTCTTCCAGAAAGCCAAAGAGTTTGTTCTTAGAGTTCAGCTTTCACAGAATTTGAAACATCAGGCAGCCATCTTGGAAATACCTTCAGTCTGTTATTTTAGACTAATGAGACCAGGGTCCTATCTAAATGGATAGAAAGCCAGAACTTTGATTTCAATGGTCACCTGGACATAAAAACTGCTCATACAGAATCACCAGTCAAATCCATTTTGTTTTTGTTTTTTTGTTTTCAAACAAAAGCTTTATGAAACCCAGAGTCAGTGGGATCTGTGGGATAACACTGTAACAGCTCCAACATCCAACAGTGGTCAGCTGGCAGTAAAGACGCCTGCAGATTAGCCTGCTACTGTTTATCTGAGGATTCATGGTACCACCTTTGAAAATCTCTGAGAAACCCAGAAAAAGGTCTGATCAGGGAAGAGAGAGAGAGTGAAGGTACACAGGAGGAAACTAAAATGAATGACTAACAGAATGAAGAGGAAAGGGAAATACAGTTATATAAACGGAGAGAGTGAGAGTGATTGACAGAGTAAAGGAGGGGTTGGATGGACAGGAGAGTGGGTGTTTGAGGGCGACTAACACAGACTCAAAGAGGTGAGGCCTGTGATCAATTATTCACAAGCCTGGGCAGGCTGGAAAATGTCAGCAGGCTCTGCACATGCTCAGACCACACCACTACAAACACACACACACACACACACTGCGGGTCTGTACATGACAGCATCTTCCCTCCGAGTCCGGGAGGAATCCCTCACTGCAACCTGATTGGTGGAAGATAATCATACCTTTGTGTATCTAATCAGTTCACTATCAAAGCCAAAATGTGTCTTAATCATTTGAGTCTCTGCATCAATAAATGTTCAGGAATTTGTCTGAACGTCAGCAGTGCAGAGACAGATGGCGGCAGATACAGCATCACTTTACTGTTTATGTTGATTCTTAGAATCAGTATCAGGCTGAGCTGTTTATATCTTTAAGGCTAAAACATGCAGACTTTACTGGAATAGAACTGCAATGATTCAAATCAATTCATCAGTCAAAAGATAAATCTGCAACTATTTCAACAACTGAAGAATATTAATCAACAAATTTCAAGCAACATGACAAATATTTGCAGGTTCCAGCTCCTCAGATGAAACGATCTGTGTCTTAGATCATCAACTCAGTACGTTTGGGTCCTGGACGGTTGGTGAAAAACAGTTTTCTGAAGATGTCACCTCGGGTTCTTGAAAACTCTGTTGTTCATACTGATTTTTAGATTAAAACATTTTTAGATTCAAACATTCAGGTAGTAGCTTCTTGTTTTTAAGCGGACCTGACCGTCGCCTTCACCAATTAGAATAACTCTAACGTCTACTCTGCCAAAGATCATTGACGAGGTCAACGAAGCATCATTTTGTAACACCACTGTTTCTTTAGTTCCAACTAATCCAACATGCTCTCTCTAGCTGATTAATTACTGCCAATTGGACAAGATGATATAATGCATTTCTGATGTGATGTTTATTTCAGAATCTGCGATCTCTGTCATGTACATGGACTCCAAAAACAAAGACAAGGGTCTAATCCAGCTGTGTGAACCTGAAACAAGACACCAGATTTGCAGTTTCCCTGGAATCAGATTACACGTGAAAGTCAGGAATAATCAGATTACAACAGAATGTGACTACAAGAGCTCAGCGGTGGAGGACACCGTCCTGATTAAGCAGTCAGAGGTCGGCAGCAGGTGGAGGAGGTTTTTTTACCTTAAAAACTACATCAGTGATCATAATGGAACAGAGATATCTGGTTTAACAGTGGATGAATAGATGGCAGGATGAAATATTATAAACCACTGGAGGTTTTCAGCTCAGGGGTGTGGTCTTCTATCTTAATGCTTATCACCATCTGTTCTGTAGATTCCATTATGCGAGTAAGAAAAAGACATCTGCACGTCCCAGAGCCCAAATGTTTTCCAAATCTAATTATCCCTTAAATGATCCCTTAAAGGCTACGGAGCGGGAGGAGTCCTCAGCCTCGTCTCGTCCTCAGCTCCTCATCCATCATCTATGAGGCGGCGGCGAACATCAGGAGACATCTGGAGGAGCAGCCTCAACCAGTCTCCAAAGTTGCTCTATACTCCGCTCGGTTTAGCATGACAGATTTTCCCGGAAATATATCAGGTTGATTTTGCAAATTAAAATATACTGCACATTGTAAATCTATCAGTGTGTCCCTTAAGTTCTGAGATGATGCAGGTTCCTCTGTTACAAGTTCATTAAACCATGACTGAAAAACTGTCTTCACTCACTCATGTATTGACTGATTTAACAATGTGTTTGATGTAAAATCATCAACATGTGGTGCAGTGTAAGAACCAGGATGGAAAGTCAAAAAGTTGAGAGTGGAACAATGGACGCGTCGCACCCTCGACGGTCGCCATCTTGGCTATGTAGCAGAAGGGGAGGGACCACCAACGTATCTTCAAACTTGTGAAAATGAGGGCATAATTTCCATGTCTGATGAAACAAGAGGCACAAACAAGAAAGCAAAACCTTCACTTCTAAGTCAAGTGAGCAAAGCAGCCAAAGATTACAGTTACATGTTGGGATTGTCAGTTTCTTTTAATGCACAATGGCTGATTTAATTGGCTGATTTCAATTCAAATTTTAATTCAACTGGATGTTATCATGTTTTTCACACTGTTTATCTAAAAACCATTTGCTTCCTCTAGTCAAACAGATGTTTCAACTCTCTAAGGTCAAGGATAAACCTCCATGTTCTGAATGCTGCAGAATTTCCACTTGTTGTGGTTTGAGGTTGTGTGGTTTAGTATTTTAATAAACTTTTATTGCCTTTACCATGGTATTCATGTCTGTGTTTTTTACTACTTAATCTGCAGCGGTTGGATTCAAAAATCCAGACAATAAAACCTCAACCTCAGCTAACAGAATGACAATATGGAATGTTCCCAATAGAAACCACGAAGCTGTTCTGTTGTGATCGCTGGAAACAGGGAAAAGAGGAAGCCATGATCAAATGTCACTCAGAGCGTCTTTATCTGTGTGCAATATCAAAATGTGGGTCAAAGTTGAAAGACTGGTTTGCTATCGCAGGTTACCAGGATGTGGAAAGTGGAAGGGAAGAACCTAATAAAATCTTTTAAAGAGAGTTTGAGTTAATCTCAAACACAAAAGACTGAAGGTTCAGTCAAACCTCTTGGATCTGATCCCAGCCGTCTTTGTTTGGCAAAAGGCAGAAGAAAGTCAATCAAACTAAAGCAGACGCAGTAAAAAAGTCATTGTCCCGTCACACAGGAGCTGCTGCTGCTGCCCTTTACAAACGTTTGGAAATGGAAAATCCAACTTGTCAAGTCAGCGGTCCCTCCAATCCCTCTGCCATCGTCTCCTGCTGTGTCCTCTCCTGCCCTTCAAACGCCACACGTGGGCCGGCATCTTTGCCAGAGATTTGGCTTCAATATGTGTTAAATATTCCCGGATACACCCTCGCTGCCTCCGCTGATCCACCTATGATCCCTGCTTCCATGCTAACACGACACCTCCCGAGTCCCTGCCCTGATCCAACAGCTCACCTTCCCTGCGACACTCGGAGGTAAAACCAGGTTAGTTCTGAAAAACTCTGGTGTTAAAATGACAAGGCTGCTTTTTTACACTTCAAGAAAAAAAGAAATGTGACAAAGCGAGTGTCTGATTCCCTTTAAATTCAAGCCAGGTTTTAATCTAACACAACTGCAAGAGAAGAATTATATGTTCACACATAAAACACGCTGTGTATATCAACAATATACACTGCTCATAGATGAAATATCACTTATGCAAAAGATCAGGAGCTTTGAAGTAACTGGATCTGTTCTGCAAACTCTGATGAGTCATATGATGAATGCTAATCAGCAGCGTTCGTCAGCTATTAAAAATAGGTCTGGTCAGCACTTTCAGGTCCCTTAAAGCCTTAATACCTTCTTAATGAAACGATCGTTTTAAAAATTACTGACAAGACACACATCACAGGAAGAGTTATTAAGAGTCAGAGCACCTGTGGAAAAGTGGGGATTTATTCCCTTTTAGAAAAGAGAAGTTTGAGGCAGACTGAATGTAAAATAAAGTTCTATGGGTTTGAACAAGAGACTGACAAGATCTACAGTATGTCTGACACATCCTGACATGATCTGAACGGACAGGTTCCAAGTATAACTGCAGGTATATTCAGCCTGAGAGTGTCATCAGCCTGCAGAGCAACCAGGACACCCAGCAACTCTTTTATTCTCCAGTTTCACACAAAGCACTGATGCAGCCTCTCTGTTGACTCTCAAAGCTCCATGGAAAAACAACAAAACCCCTCTGCAAACACACAGAGAGCTCCCTTCTGTCTCCTCGCTGCCAAAACGGACCGACTCCCCCCGAAAACAAAAACTCAGAGGAGGAAACAAACCCTGTGGCACAGACAATCACCTGAGGCTTAATCGACAGCGTTCAGGAGAGGAGAAAGCATTACAGGGAGAGAGTCGTGTCTCAGGACGAGTCTCGGAGGAATTGGAAACGATGCTCCATTACAGCCCTGAGAGAGTAGAGGGGTGAGGGGGCAGAGAGAGGTAGATGGGGGTAGGAAGGGTAGAACAAATGGTTCCTGGTGCAAAATAAAGCATGAATAAATGATGAGAGCGTAGTTCACACTGGAGCTAAGTGCTCTGTCAGCTGCAGGGAGGGTTAGCTGGAAAGGAGCTCTGCAATTTGATGCTTCAGCCTCACACATTCACTCACTGTTCTCCTGCTGTAAAATCCTCCAAAAAACTGAGAACCTTTGAGAACCAAACTCCACGTCTGAAACCGAAAACACACCACGGCTGACTGAGAGGCCAGGAGGACAGGAAGTCGTTACTGCGTTGAAGGTTTTCAGAGGAGATGATTTTAGGATCATCGCTGTTAATCAGAGACCTTCGTCTTCCTTTGTCAGGTTGAGGATTTATAAATAACTTAACACCAGGACTGAGGATCCTCCACAGGAAATAAACTGTGAGCAGCTAAAGTTTCTGATCCTTCAGGTTTAGTTGATCTGATCATCTTCACAGATGAACACCACTGTTCTGATGTTTGAAGTAAGAAGCTAATGTTGGGCTATAAACCAACTACACCACGGTCACATGACGTCAACGTCTCCACCACTAAGCTTCCAACTGGTCATTTCATTTAGCTCTGAGCTCTTCTACAAAAGCCTTTCTTCTTAGAAAGTTAGTGAGAGTTTGAAAGAGCGTGAGTAGAAACACAACGAGGCTGTAAAGGTGGACTGGTGAGTAGATGGGTTTTCATGTTAACGTCCCCGACAACCTCTGTAGTCTCATTTAGACACTCGTTAGCAACCGCCTTTTTTAAGACACGTAAAAGCTTCAAACATCAGGAGTGGGGGATTTACTGACCCATTTTATGTCGGAGAATCAAACCTGAAAATGTCTTGAGCTTGTGTTAAAACCACAGACCTTATTTCAGACATTTAACCAGAAACACACTGACTCTGGGACGAGGGAACAGGAAGTGCTAACATGCTAACATGCTAACTGACTTCCTGGTTTTATGAGTCATTCCTGCAGCTCTCTGTTATGATGGGATGGCTCAACAAAACACAGGACACTTTTGTGTGAATCCTGTTTTAATCCAGTCATTAATCCATGACCACCATCTTCTCCTGAACTCAACCAAAGTAGAAAGTACGGCAGAAACAAACATCGTTAAGGTTGGAGGACTTGAGTTGTATAAAGTCTTCTGTGGCTTTGTCGAGTCATAGAAGTTAGTTTAGTTTTTGTTCATGTCCTTTCCACAGGCTTCACTTTCTGATTCAGGCGGAGGAGGCCAGTGGATTTTTACATAAATGTCTTAATGCAGCATTAAAATAAATAAAAAAAACAATCAGCCTCATCTACCACAAACAGCAGAGAGAGGGAGGCGATAATTTCCTCCTGCAGGTCTGCAGAGGAAGCTTTTAAAGCGAGTCTGGGAGCTGCAGCCTGGTTAAATACTGTCTGCTTCAAACCGCAGGCTGTCGCTTTCCAAAATGGATCCCAGGGAGGGGAAGACGTAAACAGCAGAGGAACACACACACACACACACACACACACACACACCGACAGGAAGCTGCTGAACGAGCTGGAAGAGACAGTGTGTGTTCAAGACAGCATCTTGAGATGGGGAAGGATGGAAAAGAGGCTCTGTGTGTGTGTGTGTGTGTGTGTATTAAAAGGTGGTAATGGTGGCTAATACCTCCTGTGTGGAGAGCCAGCAGCTAATGGAGCGTGCTGAAGCTGCACTGTGTCAGGACTGTGTGTGTGTGTGTGTGTGTTGTCATTATTTAAAGGCACATTCCCTAATTTTTCCCCCAAGATTCTGAACGTTCCTCGTCACTGATCTGTGATTTCAAGATGACAGAAGTTACATAAAGGCATTTAAACTAAACGATTAGCCGATCAGTCTCATCACTGATTAAAGGAAAGTCAACATTTGAGGGTTTATTTGAAAAATAATCTTTATTTTTCTGGTGCAGATCTACATGTTTCATATTTCAGTATCTGTACAGGAGGTAAGGTGTTAGCAGCTCTGGAGGAACAAGAGAATATGGAAATTTATTGATGAATATGACGGTGAAAATCAGCTGATGATGGCAGAGGATCAGCACAGATCATCCTCAGGGGAACATGAACCTACTGTCATGGACATCCACCCTTTAGTTGATGAGATGTTTTAGTTTAGGCTAACCGATATTAGCAACCCAGCATTAGCCAACGTCGCTAAAAATATAATTTACTCACCGCAGTCTGTTTCTTTTAAAGAGCGGACAGTTTTTAAAGCTCTTTTAAAGCTTCGGTGAGTTTTATTGTGAAAGATCTGGATCTGGATCTGCAGGAAGTGGTGAGTCACTGACACCTGGACAGGTGTGATTCAAGGTAAGAAGTTTGTTTTTTATCAGAGGACGTCGGTTTTGATCAGTGAACTGACGGCAAGTGGCTGAACTGAGATCATCCACTACCACACACACACACACACACACACACTCTAGCAGGAAATGACTTCTGTAATGTGCAGAAACACAACCAAATTGCATCACAAGAAAAAACAGCTGTGCAGACTAATTAACTGCAAATTCACTATTAACACGAACTGTGTTAAACCCTCCACACACACACACACACACACAGGTAAAGTGAGCTGCAGTCAGCTGGTTGATGAGGCAGGACAGGATGCTAACACAGTTAGCCTGTAGCAGCTCAGAGCTCCTCGCTGCTACAGGCTCTCTGATTGGAGCAGCCGGTCATACGTCATCAGAATCTGTAGAGTAATGACACTGAGCCTGAGATGAAGCCGTCGTGATTCAGAGACAGAAAGATTCAGCAGCGCGCTCACTGCTAACGGTCGAATCCAGAGCTTTGGAGACACAGACCAGCTCCTCTGCTGCAGCACGACGCCTGAAAACATTGATGACGTCCTGAATCTCAGGTTAAAGATGAACAGCTAATGACTCAGCTGCTGTTTCTGGGTTTCTGACACGTCCTGCTCACTGATTCAGAACAAATCGGACGTGTCCAAATGTTCCATCAGCAGCTGTGAAAAAAGCTTTTAGCCTGTCATTTACCCTCTCATTGATTTTCCTGGTGGGCTGTAGCTTTTGTGTTTTAGGTGTTTTTTCCCTCCACACAGTACAAACGTGAATTCTGGCGCAGCGGGGGAACGAGCTGCCGGAGCCTCCGAGCGTTTGCATCATGTATCCTGAGGCCGGCAGCCTGAGGCCCGAGGCCGTCCTGACCCACTTTCTCCATAAACACATGATTAGAGAGAGGCGGCAGGTTTGTGGCAGCGCTTCAATCATCCTCCTCTCAAACGCTCATCCATTAAATATGGTTGGAAAAATTCATTTATTCATTTCAACCTTCCTTTATTCAGGAAATCCTGTTCAGATGTGAATCCATACTCTGTCTGAATCTCCACACTGTTGGGTCGACTGCAGTCGCTCTGATACCTCGTTACCAAACACAAACTGAGCAGTGTGCAGACGCAGTTTTCAGTCTCGTTTGTAGATGCAGCCTTAAAGTTCATAGCAGTATGCTAACCAGTTTGGTAGCTAACCACCTGTAGTCACTGGCTGAATTAATTTGATGATGAAGATAATTTCATATGATTTTTTCCCGGCCCCACAGGAAAGTGCTGAATCCGATCAAACTAATACAAGTGCTTCAGTTACTTTGATAAGGTTCAAGCTAAAAACACAAAGCACATTAAAGAGATGCTAACAGATGCTATTTGGATGTATGACTCATGGGCGAATGGATAAAAGAGGAAAAAGACAAATAACCCTCTGCATGTTGCTACAGTCGAGGCATTTTCACCTCGCACACGTCTGAAGTGTTGTGCTCTTGAAGAGCAGCGCCCCCTGTCTGCACTGAGCTTTAAACCTCCACCTCCGACCTCTGATCACTGGTTTATTGTACTGATGCTTGTGAGTGAACCGAGCGATGATTTGTCCGAGTGTTAACGTGTTTCTCTCGGCTCTGTTCGATGACTGAGCTAAATCTGTCCACCAACCACACACAGAGCTGCAGATCTGCTCTGTGTGTGGTGACTCGCTGGTTCAAATCCACAGAGGCTGACTCATCCCTCTGTGTTATGGGGAGTGTTGGGGGTGTTGGGGGTAGGGGGGGACTGGTAATTGTCTCCAGTTTGAACAATTTATCTTTGTTTGTGATGCAGCAGGTGTTTACAACCAGCAACAATAACGGATTCGTCTGAGTTTATCTGCGTCAGGATGACGGAGGACACGTGTTTCCAAAAATGACTGACCTGTTCTGACTTCCTGGAGGCAGAGCAGAGGATCATGGGAATCTGTATCCCACTACACGTCTGCATCAAACAAAACAAACAGACACAGTAAAACATGGCACTGACGTTCACTTCATTACGCTACGTTCATCGAGCAACGTTAGCGACAAGAACATCACACTACTTCCTGCTTTGGTATCAACCAACCAACAGGCTGTTGGTGAATGTGCTCAGAGGAGAAGTGATCCAGCTTTTCAGACGTTAGTGAACAATGTTTTCCAGTTCTGTGATAAATTACTTTTTATCATCAGTGAGTGAGTGAAGTGTAAGGTCCTTTCTCTCACTGTTCATCTACCAGGTTTGATTTTCTGACGACAGAACATGTGAATGCAGAGCAGCTCTCAAATCTGAAAAGTCTCTGAAAAGTTTCTTCAATTGTCCATCTGTCGAATCATCGGGAAAATTAACGACCAATTATCGATTAATCGTTACTTTTTTATACTGAGAATGCCCACGGCAGAAAATGGGCGACTGAAGAAAGTGTGTTTTTGCAATGAAACAAAACCATGGGACACAGTGAATAAGTAACAATCCAGCTATGGAAAATGCATGAAGTTCACTTTAATATTAAACTTGTGAGTTTTTGTTTGTAGTCTCAGTTTGAAGCGAACGCTGCCTTCGAGTGCTGTTTGTAAAAATGATACAAAATGCCGCTACATTCGTCTGACAGTCTGAGAAATGTCAGGTTGTACGAGGCCGGGTTATTTTTACCGGCGTGTTACAGGAAGTGGAGGAGGCCGTCTGTGAAAATCACTGACACGGCAGATTCAGACGGGACTGAAATTACAGACGGTAACGATTCTCTCACACCGACCCCCCCCAGCTGCAGGGCGTTAACTCCCCCGCCTCACCCCGAACAACTCCTCATTGACTGACTTAGAGCATGTAGACCACACACACACACACACACACACACACACACGTGGCTGAGGTTTGGTGTTCAGCAGCAGCAGCAGCAGAGAAAGGCATTGTGGGATTGGAGAGGGGGTTTCCCTTTACAAAAGCCAGATCTCCTTTCTCCTCCCGGTAAGATCATCCTCCTCAGGGTCCGACTGCTCCACCTGCACCTATTGATCCCTGTCTGTGTGCACGAGTGTGTGTGTGTGAGAGATATCAAATTAACCAGCAGTGAAACCTGTCAGTGATCAGAGATCTGTGTGTGTGTGTGTGTGTGTGTGTGGTTGAGGTATCAGCAGTTTCAGTGACGACAGGAAAATGTGTTTGTCTGAGAAATTAGAAAACGACAACAACAAGTATTTTTACGAAAATCTAAACAGAGAGTGAATCGAGACGCTCGTGTCCGACCTGGTTCTGCGTCTGTAAATAAAGATGGCCGACGCGTCTCCACCTCCTCCCACTCTACAATAAAATGAAGCCAAAACATCCAGGAGACGAGCGCTGCCATCTTTGTTCTTGTGACGTCATTTAGAGCCAGAGTCTGTGCAGGA
Organism: Lates calcarifer; assembly: GCF_001640805.2. Taxonomy (NCBI): domain Eukaryota; kingdom Metazoa; phylum Chordata; class Actinopteri; family Centropomidae; genus Lates; species Lates calcarifer. The sequence goes on along the minus strand of NC_066836.1, from coordinate 1,633,966 downwards.
GCGATCGGCCGGTGGAGCTGCAATATCCACCAATCACAAGTCGATCACAGCCTGTTTCACTCACTTCTTCGATCTTTAACTGATTAAATCCAAACACTTGAATATACATCAGTGTGATTAGAGGACAGGTTTTAGGTTTAGGTTTTTAGTATTCCTTCGCTCAGACGATTTCCAGAGCATTTTGTGAAATTTTATGCTTCCAAATAAAAATGAAAAATGGCCGTAATTTGACCTTTAACGTCGCCCATTCTGCTCGTCACCATCTGTTTACACAGCTCAGCCTCCTGCTCCTAAACACAATCATTTATTCTCCGTGATGACTTTAACATTTGCTCTGGAATCAGGCCGACACAGAGGGTCAGAGCCCGGCGTCTACCACCATCCATCACCGGCCGACCGTTAATTACCAAACTCTCAGGAGAAGCCGAGCCCGGTGACGATCATAACAATAAAACTCTGAGTAATGCTTCATCTTTGATGAGACTCGGGGAAATCACTTATTACTCTGTTTCCCAGCATCCTCCGTTTGAGCCGTAAACCACGTCTCCCTCTGAGACAAACGAGCTGAGAAATCATCGTTAGCCACCTGCTAAACCTGCAGCTGTGCCGCTCCGACAAATCACACGGCCAGATTAGAAACGTTAAATACGTCCAGTCATCTGGTCGGTTCAGCTTCACAAACACTTTTCCTGTTTTCTTGTGGTGACTGCTGCAACTTCACCTCTCTGTCACTGATTCATCTGAGAGCACAAATACACTTTTCATGACCTCTTAGTCATCTGTAATCCAGCCCAGAGGGAGGAAGTGATTTCAAAGATAAACAAAGACGAACATTTCTAAGAAAAATCAACAGATTGATATAAATCTGTAAACCTGAGCTGATTGTTTCTGTACAGTTTCTGAGGAAACAGAGCCACAGAGAGAATACTATCAGATGCCTTGGGGGCAGTAAATACTGCTCAAATCTTTGGGTTCAACAGGACCATAAAGGCTGGACACTGTATCTTGTCAATGATTCACAAAATATCAGTTTGTGATTTAGAAAATCCAAATCTTTCTCATTAGATTCCACTAACAGTCAGAGAAACGGGAGTAAAGACAGGTCAGTGATGTGCAGGAGAAACGAACCATCAGCACATCTGTCGTTCTAACGTCCCACTGGAACTTTTACCTTCTAAATGAGAAAAGTGACAGTTTTTCACAGGTTTGAAACTGAAAATCTGACAGAGGACGAGTGTGAAACTGCTCCACCTGACGTAAACGAAGCCTGACGGCATCATTCTTCTGCAGGCTGAGGCCTGAGGCAAACTGCCTCGGGGGAGGTTGGAGGTTGGAGCTCTGGGCGCCACGAACATTACAGTCGTCTGGGTCAGGGGGAGGAACAGAGGAAAAGAATCATAAAGCATGGGACGGAGGGGAGAATGGAGAGAGCATCAGAGGAGGAAATGTACTGATAACAGCAGGACAATTCAATTAGCTCTGGTGTTTGGTGTGGTTGTATACGGGGGGGGGGACGCAGCGAGTCCCCGCGGTTTGGTCACGGAAACGGCGAATCATCCGGACTAATGTGGATCAGAGAGGATCGGATCCTGAGTCACAGATGAAATGAGTGATTGTCAGGCGTGACGCAAAACATGGAGCGAAAGATCATCAGAGAGACGACGGGTTCAAACAGTCGGAGATCTGATCTGAGATCTGCTGCACGTCACACTGATGAACATGTTACTACAGAAACTGTTTACACTCAGCATGAAGTCCGATTCTTTCCTTCATGTCTTTGAAACACTCTGGAGAAGAAGAACAGTATCCATAGACTCAGACCCGCCGCTTCAACACCACAGTTCATGTTCTGGCTTCTACAAACGACTAAACTAAACTTTATCTAAACCTAACCAGGCTCTGTTATAACTTTCTAAACTTGCTGAAAATGTATTAGCTACTGAGTCTTTGTCTCACTGATGAGGGCAGCTGGTCAACAAAGGTCGAATTTATTGGCAAATTAAGTTTTATACTTTATTGTTGCTAAATTTTCTTCAATAATTCTGGTCCTAGGTGTTGGAGGTAACTGGACTTCTGGACAGATGAGAGGTGAAATGTCCTTGAGTCCAGTTGACGACCACGACCCGGATGACTGAGAAGCTACACGGACATTTATGCTGGGTCAGTAACCACTAATCTATCCTGAGTTAAATGAAAGCAGGGTTTCCAGAGGACGATGTGTTCACTGACTGAGCTTCATCAACCTGAGGCTGAGTGAACGTTAGCTTCCTCGTCGCCTTAACATTAAGTGATCAAAAGACTGATTCCAGCAGTTTAAGCCACTGACTGTCACTGTCGCTTTAATTTGGTTCATTTTGTTAAAAATAAAAGATGGATGGATGTTATTTCTGAACAAACCACTCCTCTGAGGGGAAGATTTAGCCCAAAAAAAGCACACACTCCACCGTCTGTTACATTATTTAGCAGTAATGGTGCTTTTCACCAGCATCACTGATCTGTAGCTTCAGTCAGTGTGCAGTAAAAACAGGATGAAGCCAGTGTGGAGCTGAGTGTGTGATACAAAGTCAACGCTGACACACTCCACGCTTTTCCTGCTGCGTTAACACCCCGCTGAGTAACACCTGAGGGCTTCATTATGTCTCTTATGACCTCCTGATCCACCATCATGAGAGCCATTTTTCTGCACAGATAAGTGCCTTTTGACAGCTGGTCATATACCGTCCACTCATCAGGACAAGACGGAGGCTTTAAAGACGATTCCCAGCAGAGCAGAGGAACGTTTCAGCTCATAAAAACCTGACTCGTCACCTCCATCGATTCAGCAATAACAAATAAATCCAAACACAGTCGATTCCTCAGTTTCATGATGTTAGAAGCTGTCACGACCGTTTGTTTCTTCAGATAAAACAGCAGCAGATTTACATGAAACTCACATCTAAACTTTCAACAGTCACATGGCTCTGGCAGCAGACAGTAACTTCCTCGCAGCAGCAGCAGCAGCTCCATCACCTCGGCTCTCGGCCAGCTCAGTGGGAGTGACTCCTAAATGAACATGTAGGTTCAGACTGTCAGAGCGACTGCAGGCTCTGCTCTCTCTCTGCTGCAGGACGAACAACACGAGGAGAGGAACCTCGCTTCAGGCTGAGCTTCAGGAGCAAACAACAGCTGCTTCTCAGCCACGTCAACGACTCGGACCTGCAGCACTGATCCAGGAACAGCTGCTTTCTTCCTACTAGTCAAGCATGAAACACACAGCTTATTTCCTGATAAGTGAGAACTCAGCATCTCAGCCCACATCACCCAGAAACAGCAGGTTAGCACTGCACTAAAAACTAAAATCCAGTCTACGAGCGATCACTCCATCATGGTGGTTCTGTTCCTGTATCATGAGATAAGATAGTGGACATGTGCTCCATGATTTCAGTTTCTGAACCGTTACATGTGATGTTCAGCTAAGGATGGTTAGGATGGCAGAATTAAATTATCATTGTTTATTCAATATTTATTTCCCACAAGCTCTAGATGTTTGGAGGTGTTGCAGTTAGCTCAGGTTTTCACAGCAGAGTTTACAGAGGAGAGTGTTGGAGAAGTTTCCAACAATGACTGAAGTACTTTTTTCACTGGAGCTGATTGTTTCTGTACAGTTTCTTGAGTTGGTGCTGTTGACTGACTGAAATCTGTCCTGACTTCTGAGGAAACACAGAGTCTAATGTTTAAAAGGCTATCAGATGCACTGGAGGCTTTAGGACGTTAACCAGCCCACAACAGTAACAAATGCTCAAATCTTTCTTTGGTTCATGTCCTCTGTAGACACACTGCGGTTTGAAAAAGTCAAGGTTTCAAAACTACAAATATTTTCTGTCATACTGTTCTTACAGTATAAACTCTATTATACAGACTCTATTACAGTAACAAGAGTAAATGTATTTTCTTATTTCCCTGGATGTACCGGGTTTTATAGGAAGAGGACGTCCCTGTTTTTATTGACGCCTACAAAGCTCAGACCTGTGACAGTGAACAGGGCTGCAGACCTTTGTTCTTTCTCAGGTTTCAGTAATGTTCACGTACGAGTTCTGTAAACAGATATTTAGTTGATGTTGATGGTGATGAGAGGGTGAGATGTTTTTACCACAACAAACAGACTGTCTGTCTCTCTTTTAATTTTATTCTGGTTTTCATGTCATGAATTATACAAAGCATCTAAAACCAGTCTCACTCACACACACACACACACCAACATCAGACTCAGCATTAGATGAAATTTCTAGTTAATTGAGCCTCGACCTTAAATTTCAGCCGCCACTGAATGACTCTCCCACCGGTCCAATATAAAATATAACTGTCATTACTCTGAACGACCACAACCACAGAGTCCATTAGGAAACCCTGAACCCAATCCAAGCCTGGTAAACACAAACACAGGGCTCTGGTGAAACTCCACAGAGGGAACGTCTTTGGATCTAAATCATCAAAACAGGAGTCTCCAGTTTTACTGCGGTCAGTAAACACATCATCTCTTTGGTCCAGTCCAACAGACGTATCGACGTATTCTGGGTTCTCATCAGAAGATACGACTGTTCAGTCCGAAGCCACAAGCACATTTACTGACGCATTGTCGGACAAAGTCATCAGTGTTGTGATGCAGCAAACACTGCACATCTTTCAGTGACAAACACCGAGGTCTGTACTGAAGACCAGGGCTTCATTTTGTAAAATATAACTCACGCTTCACTGTTGGAGGAAAATGGTGAGTCTACAAAAATCAGTTTTTCTAACAGTGAGGAGCCCTGACGCAGCCTTTTCTGCAGTTTCTACAGGGATCAAACCATCGGCCTCTCAACAACAATCTGTCAGCCCGACACTTCAGATCAAATCCTCAGGCTCTGAGGATCCTGAAACTCACTCATATCAGCAGCTGATCTTTCAGTCCAAATATTAAAGATGATCTCCAAAACTTCAATCCTGTTACTGTTTCCAGGCCAAAGGCAACACAAGCTCCAAGACTGCTTCCTTTTGAGTCATCGAGCTGTGAGCTCAATTAACTCCTCGCTCTCAGCCGATGTGCACCGCCACCAAATGGCTCTCGCCCTGTGGAATCTGCTGCCGAGCGCTATTTAGAGTTACTAATTGCTAATGAGTGCTCATCGGCCCTAATGAGCTGCACACAGCGCTCCCAGCTTCCACCTCCCATACAGCAGTTTGATCGGGTCAGTTTAAGCCACGAGCAAAGACTCCGGTGTCCGTCTGAACTTTAATACGGTCGGTGAAGTTTGCTGCTAAAGTGTCAGAAATCTCCTACTTAAGGAAATACCAAACTCTGGAGGAGACTAAACTCCCACCCAGAACAGGAGCCTGAGAAAGGCTTGATTACAGCGGAAATAAAAAATAACAACATGATTGTTCATAAAAAGAGGTTTGTTCGGTGCCGGTGAGGCACAAAACTGACGACTGCTGTCATAACACCCCAAATCTGAAGCTGACGGAAAACTGAAACAGCACATTTCTTCAGGCTACGAGGAATTTTCAGGCCTGTTTGTTGATTTATTGAGAACATTTCCACCCAACTGACTCGTGCAGTAACAAAACAATTCAAGCCGAGGACAAAACAAGGACACATCAGCAGGGGAAACACATTTCTCAGCCTCTGGAGCCTGCATGGCCGTTTTCACAGATAGGAAGTTAACAACATGACCACTCTGCCTGTTACTGAATGCATAATGTGTTGTTCTGAGAAAGAAGACAGCGGCTGCGCCCGGAGACACAGATGTGACATTAAAGTGTGACATTAATCTTGTTCAGCCTGAATTCAGATGGTAATTTGCTGAGGTTTGAGGTAATTACGCACACAGCCGTTTTTCTACGGGGCAGAAATAGATTCTGCGGGCTCAGCAGAATCAGAGCCGATTGAGTGTGGATCAGAAACTCGTCGGAGAATCGTCAGCTTTCAGCTTTTGTTTCAGTTTGACACCGATCGCAGAGAATTTAAATGAAGTTCTGATGAGAAATATTGAGCAGAAATCTGAGCTGATAAATCTGAGAGACAGTATGGTTATATTTAACCTTTAAATGTTATCGTCTTTATTTTATTATTCAGAGCTGAATCTAACCAGTTTTATTATCTCAACATCAAACTGGATTTTTGACAAACTCGTGTTTCAAAGGTGAATGAACATTTTCTTACTTTACTTTTTCAGTTAATTCCTTTATTGTTTGGTAAATAAAAATACCAATCACAAGTCCTGAGTGTCTCGTTTTGTCTGATCAAAACTTATTATGTTTCTATCAACTGACTGAAGCATTCATTCACTTATCACTTCAGCACTAATTTTATTGTTTTCTTTGTCATTTCCTCATATTCCTGCTCAGTCTTTGTAATGTGGTCGCTGTCCATGGTTCTGAAATCTCTCTGAAGTTCTGAGGATTATTTTCAGTTTCAGTGTAAATGAGATCTATCTGTTTAACCACATCAGAGGTATCAGTTCTTTCTGTGTGTGCACCTTATTAAAGCTCCATCACACGTTCACTGAGAGAAATATTAATATCATATCGTTATTTCTTTATGGCTGCAGGATTGCATCATGGAAAAATCTAACTGTCCTGTGCATCATTTCTGCATCATTTCATGCAGTTTCCTTTCATTTAAAGTCCTGTACTTAGGCTTTGGGAGGTTGAATCTTAAATAAGGTGGAGACGAGACATGTTTTAAACGTGTCCATTTCCACAGTGTGTTGGTGTTGAAGACCAACAGCCTTGTTTTAGTGGGATGTCTGATGTTAATTCAGAAGGTTATGAAAGGCTGTTATGAGCGTGAGGAGCTGGAGGCCTTCAGGTGTAATCCTTCAAACTGATCTGAGAGCAGGAAAATCACCAGCACTGATGATGCAGGGTTTTCATCGGACTGATCTGCAGCTGCTGCTGCTGTTTTCCAGTAAAAAGCAAAGACATCGACATTGTTGAGAAGTGAAGGGAGGGAGGGACGAGAGAGCACGACATGGGTATCAAAAAGAGAGAGAGGGATGGGAATTATACAGCCGTGCATTCTGGGAAGGAGCTCTCCTGTCAGGGTTGTCTGGACGCCAGGACGAGGCCAAGGTTCACCACTGATCTGCCACCGAAACTGCTGATGTCGAACATCTCGTGTTTCCCCCGCTCACCCTCCACATCTCTATCTGTCTCTGTTTATCTCTCTCTCTCTCTCTGCTTTCACACATGCTCGCTCTACCTGACTCCCAGCCTCCACTGTGGATCTGATTTCACTCTCTCCACACTGTTGTTATGGTAACCAAAATTTTGGCACTACAGTTCCTCAGTCCTGTGATGGGAGCTCGAATCTGATACTTCAGCAGCCTGACATTCCCTCACAGAGCCACCTGCAGGGGGCGCACACACGAGGCCTGGAACTGATAAAAGAAGAAGAAGAAGAGGAGGAAATACAGCTGTACAGCTTTTTAACACCACCTTCACTGTCATCAGTCGAGGAAAACACCTACAATTATTTATCAAGCACGTGAATTTACACCCATGTAAAGAGTACTGAACAGGCGTACAGGGCCCAGAGGATCATGGGACTTCTGAGCCGGAGTCTCTGTTTGAAGTGACCGCTCATATTTCTAGTCTGAAGCTCAGTTTAAAGTCCACAAACACAAACAAAACTAGAGATGCAAATTGTTCTCTTATGACAGTCAGACATTGAAGTCTCCTGTGTTATAACAGTGTCCTGCAAGTTAAACAACAGATGATTCAGTATGTTCCTCATGCAGCTTCCAGCAAATTCTACTGTAACCTCTACTGTCTCTTCTATCGTCTTGTATCCTGCATCATTATTCACAGAGGATGGAAACCTCCTCATTTTTCCAGGGGACAGTTTAAAGCCTCGTCCAGCGGCTGTCGCTGTTCAAGTGATCCAAACCCACCCAGCTGATATCAAAACCCCTGAGGGTTAGAATAAAGAAGGATACTGCTGCCATCTTAAACTGAATGATGCAGGTTGTCAGTCAAAGTGCTGGTCTGTCACTGTTAAACAGACGTTTTGACCTCCTGAATCAGATCAGACTCAGAGAATTCAAAATGAAGAACCACTTGGAGGAATCTGGATTATTATGCAGGTCTATGTTTGTGATTTTACTGCCTTTTACTTCAACAATATCTTCATTTTTTATAGAGTTTTCACATTTAAAATCTGACGCTGGGTTTCTGGTTTTCTGGCAACACCACATCTCTCTCCTCTTCATATTTCTGTGTTTTTCCTTGATTCTTTATCTCAGTCCACCCATCTGTTTCTGCTCTTTAATCCCCGTCCCACTTGCCTCTCCTTCCTATACATGTGTCACACTGAAGTGATGCCTATGCATCATAATCTGTGGGTGAAGCGTGTGAGTAACGCTTCCCCTGCTGTCAACACAAACTACTGAAGTGCCCTTGAGCAAGTCACTTAACACCCAAAGAGTTCCAGTGAAGCTAAACTGTGGTTTAAAGCAGCCGCAGATCTGACGTGACGACATCTGTAACTCGTTTGTTTTGACTGTGACTGTGTGAGGTTTTATGTGAGTCTGGTAAAATATATATATTTTAAAATATATATGTATACAGACACAGTCTCTGAACTTTTCGATCGCAGAGAAAAGTGTGTCTCACTGAGTTTTTAGACAACAACAGAACTCAGAGGAATAAGATCTATCTTTAACACACATGATACCAGCTTTATCCTCCATCTTTAAATGATAAATATGTGTTTTACTTTGTGTAAACTGACCCTTTAATTAATAATTCAGTTTTTTGTGAGCGTATTTTTGAACTACATAAAGGTCTTTAGGTGTAAATTCAAATACTATCAGTTTACACACACACACACACACACACACACACACGTCATCTGATTTAAACACTGCAGCAGTCAACAAATCACCTCAGTTTACCCCGACCTCGCGTCACCCCACAGCTGATATCACCTCTCTGCTTCATGACACATCAGAGACGGAGACGAGCTCTGGATTCAAAATTAACATCAGATTCACTCGGACAGGACGTCAGCTGACACAAGGCCAAATTTCCTCTAAGTGTAATTCATGGTCTGACACCAGGAGCCCATATGGAGCAGCCATATTGGACGCTGCATATGTTGTGTTGTCGCTCGAGCACGAGACACGCGATGAGCTGAAGGATGAGTCAGACTCGTCTGATCACAAAGTGTTTTCCTCTGTCGTCTCTGGGTTAATGAGCCGAGAGGAAAATAAAGAAACGTGTCGCCTCAGTCAGAACGTCACCGAGGATTTTATCGCCCTGAGTTCAGACTGTCAGGACGGACTTCCCAACAGGCTGCATTCAAACTGAGCCTCATTCACGTTAAACCAAAATCATCTGCTAGACCACTAACCAGGATCAGAGGAAGGGCTTCTGTGCACACCAGACTCTGCCTGACAAGTTATAGACACACAAAGACTGAAACAGTGGAGACCCAGTGTTTGGTTCTGCACTGATAAATCAGGCTGATGTAGATGCTCTCTGTGTCTGGACTTCTGTTTGGTTTATGTGGAACTGCTGTGGTCAACATTCCTCCAGTTTGATCATTTACTGTGTTAACACTGAAAGACTTGGTTCAGTTACAATTCACTCACTCATGTTTTCTGCTGCAGCTTCACATTAATCTCTTTATTTCTACAGGAGGTATCTACTAACACTCCGGTGTAAAGTAACGTAAAGGTGAATAAAGTACTGTATAATAAAATGAATGAAAGGAGAATCACTGGTGCTTTTATTCTGAAGAGTCCAGCTCGGCCCAGTCAACAGATAATTAGTTAGCATTTAGCAGTTAGCATTTAGCAGCCAGATGTTAAACTGTTACCGGGCAGCTGCAAACCACGAGGACTTATTCACTGAGCAGGACACTGATAACTTTGGGCCACTGTTTTCAACAGCTCTCCAATTTCAGTGCTAATGCTAACATGCTAACTGGCTAGCTAACCAACTAGCTGCTAGCTGTTACATTAGCGCAGGAGTAAATGTGGTGATTAAAAAGGATCGCAGTACTTAAGTGAATTTTTTCTCCCACCTCTGGTCAAAAGCTACAGCTGACATGTTTTTTGAGAAAAAGAAGAACATGAATATTTTGAATCAGAGTCCAATAAAAGTTTGTGACTGAACTTAAAACATCAAAACTTATCAAAAATGTAATTTCAACTAAACTTTACTGGTAATTTAAGTTATTTTAGTTACTAATCATCAACAGCAACAATAAACAACCAAAACAACAAAATCCTACATAATTACAGCTGAAATACTTTCTCAGAATGAAACTGAACTACACAACGATCATGAAGCCGTGTGTGGGGAGGTGCAAGACTGAATTATGAACATGAAATGATTTGTTAATCTTTGCACATATACACGTCTGTCAGGAGCTAAAACTGGCTGCCTGTTAGAAAGGAAGTGAAGAAGAAGCAGATCGTTTCTTGCTGGTTTCAGCTGTGGCAGCAACAAAACCACCATCTGGAACAACAGTGACCAAAAAACAAACAAACAAAAGGTATTTCCTGCCCGCTGGTATCGACTGTCATTCTGGCAGATGGACAAAGCAGACGGCAAAACCTCAGCGTTTATGTGACAGGACAGCTGAAACGTATCCAAACAGCTCTGACCGAGGGAAAGGTTCAGCAGCTCGGAGCTGCAGGCCGAAAATATTAATCACTGCTTCACGACACAACATCATCATCAGAGAGAAACAGGCCGAGCGTCCAATCAGCTCTCAGACCTCTGAAAACAGCGGCGATAATCAGATCGAGGGCGAAACGATTAATGAGCTGCTGTTTGATTAAATCACAGCCTGACTGGATTCAGCTGGACTCACACTGACAGACCTTCATCTCGTCTCTCTGGAAGATGATTCCTGTTAACTACAGCTGACAGATTTTACAGCCCCTGAACACAGCGATGCAACTTCACAGCCTGGAACTAAGGATGAGGAACTCTTCTCCAAACCTAGAAACTAACACTAACATTTGGATGAAAAGTCAAAGTATTTCAGGCACTTACAGTAGTGCAAGTAAATACTTCTGCACAGCGATGAGTCCTGTCACTGTGACATTACTGTGTTACTGTGAGTAAAGTACAAGTGTTTTTGCTGAACGTTGTGATGTCACAGTGAAGCTGACCTTTGACCCTTTGCATATAAAAAGTCAGAATATCGTCATTTCATCCTGTTTGACATTTGTGTGAAATTTTGTCAAAATTAACGAATGAATTCTTGAGTTGTGGCCAAAAATGGATTTTGTGAAGTCACCGTGACCTTGACCTTTGACCTTTGATCATCAAAACTGACTCATTTCATCTCTGACTCCGAGTCAGGCTGTCACTGAGATATGGTGTTATAATACTGTATGTGGAGGCCGTCATCGGTGTGGAGGTAAAACTGAACCAGAATCAGCCTCAGCTCTGAACAATCAATATATTTATTTACCACAAACAACCAGGAGGCAAAGTGACGGATTAAACAGCGTTCACATCGTGTTAGAACTTGTAATCATTTCTAAGGAGTGTCAGGGCTGTTTCTGTTGAAACAGTTTACAGCTGAAAATAATCAGCTGATTAATCCAATAATCAGCAGCTGCTGTAATCAGACTCATCATGAGTTCTTTTCAAGCTAAAACACAAAGAGGTTTTCTGCTTCTCTAATGTGACGGCTGCTGCTTCTCTGTTTTACATCATCGTAAACTGAACATCTTTGGGTTTTAAAGACAAAAGAAATAAATATCAGACCTCCAGTCTTCTGAGAAACTTTCACTCTTTGATTAAACACTGACGTCTTCACTTCTTTTAACTTGCAAACCACCAACTCTGTGCTCGCTGTGAAGTGGATGAAATGTGACCTGAGACAAACTGTGCACTGATTCCTTTAGTACGACACCAGCTGTTAATCACAGCTAAACGAAACGAGCACAGGGTCAGGAGCAGCTCAACCAACAACCAACAGCCCTGCAGCACGTTTCATCAGCCTGTAAGTTTGGTGGGTTTAAGTGGCTTCAAAAGTTTTGGAAGCAGAAGGCTCCACATGAAAACCTGCCTGTCCACAACCAGGGTCCAGACTCAGCTGAAAAACCTCGACTCAGACGAGAAGTGGAATCAGTGGGGACCGGCCCGGGGCTCAGACCGGCCCAGGGCTCAGACCCTGGGTGTGAGGCTGCAAACCAAGCAGCTCCAGTGACACTGAGGAGGAAACGATTCATTTCCCACTGTAATATTAGGTTACACTCTGACTGGACTCCTCAGCAGTGGAGGAGCAGCCTTCATTAATGGACTGGAAACTGCTGCAACAAAGTGACTCCACTGGTTCCTGAGCCTCTGGACTCTGCTGCAGACTGAGGACTCTGCTCAGTAAACCATCGTTAACCGCACAAGTTGTAAAAAAAAAAAAAAAACGCTGTTTCATGTACTTACACGAACGCGTGGTAGAGCAGCGCCCATCCTCTCGGCCTCTCCAGCGCGTCGTAGATCAGGTTCTGGATCCTCCTCTTACGGATGTTATTCCTCTTGGTCGGCCGGGTGTAGTTCAGGGGGGTCTTGGCCAGCAGCCCGATGCCGATGCCCTGAGAGCCCCGCTTGTATTCATCCCGGCCCGGAGCCACCAGCAGCAGGGCGCCATCCTTGTCCGCTCCCCCGGTGCCTTGGTCCAATAAGTCCCCGGGAGGAGGGCCGGAAGGCTTCTTCTGCTCCTCCGAGCCGCTAGCGACGGTCCTGGACCGGAGCCCCATGGTCAGTGCTGGATGCCCGGTGTGGGCAGCATGCCATGATCCGAGCGCTGGATCCGGAGACACCCCCCTCTTCAGCCGCGGGTCATTTAAGGATGTGGTCCCCGGCGCGAAGGGAGGTGCTCAGCAGTCTGACTGGAAAATAGAGGAGGAGGGACGGAGAGAGAGAGAGACGGGGAGAGGGAGAGAGAGGGAGGGAGAGAGAGAGAGCGTTACATCTTTTATTTTTGGGAAACCATCGGCTGCTGCGCAGAGCAGAAACGCGGCTGGAAATCTGGAGGAATTGTGCGTAAAAATGGCACAAAAACATTCTTCACCAGAGCATGAGAGTGACACAACACGGGAGGAGAAACCAGCACAAAGTCAGAGAAACTCCCCGTGAGGAGCCGCAGACGCGTTCACAGTCCTGATCACAGGAACATCACACACACTACAGACAAAGAAACGAGACCTGTCAGTCAGTCTGCTCAGCCGAACGGGCATCGAGCAACAACTGTCCACCTGCCAAACACCGCTCTCCTCCCTCTGCACCCCCCCCCCCCCCAAAAAAAAAAAAACCACACACACACACACCGGAGAGACAAAGACCTGGCATCACGCTGCCTCCATCCCTCCACACACACACATTAACACACACCATATAAAACACACACCTATGGGAGGAACCCGCCGAAGACAAAAACAGCTCCGAGCGGCCGCACCGACACCTACCAGCAGCGGATCCCAGGCATGGCGCGTGTCTCCGGGGCTTCCAGCCTCCATCCACCTGCAGAGGAAGTGGCGCTGAGGCGGCGGCAGCGAAGAAGGAGGAGGAGGAGGAGGAGGAGGAGGAGGGTGGAGAGCGGAGATGCTGCGAGGAGGAGGTCGATACTGTAACTGAGAGAGAGAGAGAGAGAGAGAGAGAGAGAGAGAGAGAGAGGATCAGGCTTTCATCAGCGGCAACGCAGACACGACGTGCGCGCACACTCACACATATACACGCTGGTATGTGTGCACGCGCAGAAAGGGACCGTGCACCTTGCCGTGTGCTCTGGAGAACAGGCGTGTGACCACTGACAGGTGACTGGAGACGCGCGCACGGAGACTTAATATGCACAGTCATGCACACATATACGCGCGCATAAGTACGACATGAAGACACACACACACACACACACACACACACTGACGTGACCGGAGCTGGAAGTTTTCAGCTCAGTCAACGTTACTTTAGAGTAAAACTTCCCTCTCTGACGACCTGATCCAGATCTGTCAGGTCCAGGTAAAGTGGTTTTGAGGACCTGGTCTGATGTGGTCTGGATGGTCTCAGGTTTAAGCAGGAAGTCTGACGCCCTTTCACAATAATGTGTCGCTCAGTCAGTTTGTTTCCTGTTCAGCAGCGTCAGCGAGGACACCTGAGCCAGACTCACCTGAGGAATGTGACGTCAGTACGCGTCTTCATCAAACAGGTGAATCCAAACACACAGCGTCTCTGACACCTGTCCGCCCTCCGCACGCTCACCTGGCCGCTGTGACGCTTCCAGCTGGCGCCAAACTGCACAGGTAGTGGCGTCATCAAAGCGGTCAAAGGTCACGGTTTGAAAATAAAACGTTGATCTAAAATAAAATGTGCAGAAAGATAAATGTGCACAAAACAACAATAATGACAAAACAAAGTTTAGAATATTTTGGAAAAATAAATAATCACGAAATAAAACACAAAATGATTTAAAAACAACAACAACAACAATGATAAACAAAAACAAATAAATAATAACAAGTGAAATGAGGCAAAATGAGCAGATGGTTTAAATATTAAATCTTAGAAGAGGAAGAAGGAAAAATAAAAAGTAAACTGAAGCCTGCAGGAATCATACACTGTAATAGATTCTATTTGAACATACCATAAGTTCTTTTAACATAAAAATACTCCTTAGTAATAGTTGCTGCCTCAAGTCAAATTAATTTTCATTTAATGGCAAATGTAAAGTCTTTAAGCTTCTTCTCCATCTACCAGGAGCTAGTTTCACTTTAAGTTCAATAACAAACCATTTCAACAACATCAAACAGAACAGGAAGTTTCTCTGTGTTTCTGTGTTCTAGTGTTTTCATTCTGGTTTATGTGGAAGCTCATGGACGCTGTACCACACTGAGATATATAATAAAGTAGAATAATGTGTCTAAACTCAGTCGACTCCCACACAAACTGCAGCTCGGCCTCTGCTGGAGTTTTGTGCTGTGTAATCGGAGACGTTGTGGTCGAGGTTCCCGACTCTCGTCTTATGAGGCTTTAACATTTTAAAAAGTCTGCAGAGTCTCTGAAGCTCATTTGAAAGCAGAAAATATCAATGAACCAGATCCCACAGGTCTCAGCGTGGACTCACCTCACACGACCCCAGAGAAGCCAGATCTGCAGAGACCGAGATATAAGATCAGCTGCAGGGGCTGATGGGAAAATAAGAGGAAAAGAGCAACAATAAGAGGCTGATACTGAAACTAAACCAATTAATCACATGATCACTGTTTGATCAGACAGTCACCAGCAGTGATGGAGGAAGTACTCAGATCCTTTACTTGAGTAAAAGTACCAGGACAACAATGTAAAAATACTCTATTACAACTGAAAGACCTTCATTTATTATCCTGTGTGATGCATAATAGATTAATACAGATGCATCAGTGCCTCAGCAGCATTTACTGTTGTAGCTGTGAACTACAGTGTATTCACATTACTGTATATACAGTTAGATGGTTCAGTTCAACATAGGGGTCGGGGCCCTCCAAAGGGTCACCAGATAAACCTGAGGGGTCGTCACGTGATTCATGGGAGAGGAAAGAAGAAAAAACTAAATTCTGATTTAAAAAAGTCTGCAACAAGTTTTAGATATTTTACTCTCAGTCTTACTTTTTAATGTGAAAAACTGAATTCTTTTTCCTCTTTGGCCAGAAACAGATATTTAAATAAAAAGAATTTAAAACTTGAAAGGGGAAACATCTGCTAACAACCAACACTCTACAAAGTAATGCATTGGAACTATGATTAATTTTTATGTTGAAGTGAGTAAAATAATATGTTAGCTTTACAGTTCAAGTAATCATCAGTTACTTACGTACAGCACCCACTTTAACTAACATATCAACTTTATGAATGAAGAGGAAGTTGTTGTATTGGATTACAACAGACTGTGCAGGTGTACCTAATAAAGTGACCACACACATTTAAAAAACTAGACACATACATGCACAACATTAATAATTAAAACACAGAGAACAAAGATTCAGTCCAATGATTTCCAAGAAATAAAATCCTCTATCAGAACACACACACACACACACACACACACACACACACACACAGCTCAGCAGGATTTATACAGAAGGACAGAACAGAGCAATCTTAAAATAGATTGATTGCGCGTCTTGGTGGCCTTTAGTATTTCTACTTAATCGTTGGCGGTCGGAGGATTTGACTAATTATCTGGATGAAAAACGGCAGAACGAGTCTGTAATTGAAAAAGCAATAATTTAACTCGGGCTGTCGACCGCTGCAAAGAGAGAGAGAGGGAGGGAGAGAGAGATAGACTCTGCATCAGTTCTGTTTGTCCAGTGCAGAGTCATGTTTAGCCTAGCTTAGCACAAAGACTGCAAACAGGAGAAACTGTTGTTCTTTTTAACCAAAGAATATGAACCCAAATATTTTAGGTGCTATATGTAAGTTTGTGCAATCGCTACGTAGCCAACGTTAGCATTAACATCTGCTACTTCTCAGTCTGGAAGAAACATTAAGAGTTTAGCATCAAACTTCCAAGAGCTGTCTCTTGTTTTGTCTCTGTTTCTATCGGTTTGGTTTCTTGCCCTCAGGGCTGCAGTAATTCTTCATCCTCTGTGACTCATTATCACCGCCTGAGGTGAAAAGTGGTATTACAAGACTGGGTGGGCCGGTATCTCTGATATCTCTATAACACACCAGAAGAGATGCTTTGGCGTGACGTCAAAACTCTGATTTGAATGAATGAAGGTGACATTCTTACATGTTGCTCCTCTAAGTCTCTTATAGTTCATCAGTTTTTTCAGTTTATTACAAAGCAAAAATGTGAAATAAACCAGTTCCTGTAAGGACATTTATCTTACACCACTTATACCTTTTGTAGTGCTTGGAAAGATCAGAAAGCGACTTTAGTTTTTATTAAACTGGATGAAATTGGGTTGTTTGCAGGTTCTAGAAAGACCAAAAGGTTTGAACCTGTGACTGTTTTGTTACAGGCCGGTGTCCTGACACTATCAGCAGCAGCACCTGTGCAGTCAGCTGCCTGCAGGACAGATGGTCTCTGCCCGGGGATGGCGTGTTCCTCTCGGCCAGTAAAATTACATGGATGATGAATTTGGCTCCGTTCATGGACACGAGTATTGATCGGCACCTCGTCCATCACCAATCACTTAACACCCACATATTGACACACAGAGCACTCTGAAGTATTCTGCCGAGCTCTATCAATCTCCTCCTGCCTGAAAACCTCACTCTGTGTGCTGTGGGTCAGGGAAGCAGCACTGGGACTGGAGGGATTGTAGGTTTGAAACTCAACTCACCGTCAGTCCGTCCAGGTCTCCAGGGTCTCTGTGGGTCGGTCCAGGACTTCCTGTTGTTCGTCACCTGTCAGGTGTGACAGAGGGCTTCTCTATGTTCTGTTCTGCACCTTCTCCTGCTGCTTTCATGGCTGAGTGCTGCAGCCGGCGAGGCGGAGCACAGCGGGGATGACAGGAGTGTGTGGAGTCCGCTGAGACCTGCGGGTCGTATCCTCCCCCGTCCTCACCCGTCCTCACCCGTCCTCACCTGTCCACTGTGACAATAACACACATTTAAACACATAAGGTGCCCTGTGGTCTGAACAACGTTCACTCTGCAGGTTCTTGACCTTGAACATCGTCCACTAAAGGTCCACTTGCTCCGGAGCTTTTGACTGCAGCTTTGCTCAGGTGCCATGGAGCTCTGAGATTATTCATCCTCACTGAGCATCTCTTGGCTCTTCTTCCTTTGTGTGAATGAAGTCTTGAGTTTTGCCTTTTGTGTAGAGAGGAGGGTTTGTTTATTTATGATAACTCCTATGTGACATGGATGCAGCAGAGTCCTTGTTAAGAAGTAGCACTGGTTCTGTAAACAGTAATGGCAATGCTTTGAAAACAGTTTAAAAAGATTAAGCAGAACCTTATATTGAGGTTATATTAAAGACAAGGTCACAGGTGTCACAGAAAAACAACCTGTGTTTTCCATTTGTTCTGAGCACTTGCACAAACTGCTGCTCCACATTCAACAGCTCTGCATTTTGTCAGCTCTGATTATGAAAATAAACGACCGTCTGCTCACAGGAGGCTGCAGACGAGCTGATTTGTGACTTCCAATCGAGGCGTCTTTGGTTTTTTTGGGCGATTTACACCGACAGCCCTCCTCACAGAGAGACTGTAAATCATGACTGATGTCATGAGGAAGCAGACCAGCATCCACCAGAGTCCCTTCATTACACAGAAATACACCAGATGACTGGGAAAAACAAACATGTGGTTTCATGTATGGTGCCATTTGTTCTCACAGTGTCTTCTTTGAGTTTTGCCAGGAATCAGTTCAGCTGAGGTCGAGCAAGTTTTGAACAAATTGTAAAGCTCAAGGTTAATGAAGAGAGAATCAGTGATAAAGTATTTAAAGTGTAAAATAAAACAGCTCTTCTGTTTGTGATTGCTCTGTAATGTCCCTTATAATATATAATGTATGTGGGAATGTGTTTCTTCAGATTTCTCACTCTTGAAAGAAAAAGTGTTAAAGGATAACTCTTGTATTTTTTAACCTGGGCCTTGTTTTTAGATGTAAATGATTGATAGGGACAAAATTCTTTGGATCCAGTGCAGTATTGACCAAGAGCAGTGAATCTGACCACAGTGAACAGCTGCTGCAATGTAATCCAATGGACAATTGACAAACCATCAAAGTCTGTCCACTAAAGTTCTTGTTTTTATCACTGACAGACTCAGATTGTTCTTCTCAGAGTCTGACAACATGATGACAGGATTCCTACAGAGACAGAGCTTTTTTATTAAAGAGGAAGATCCTTTAGTTTAACCAGAAACATCTCTATATATCTCTACCAGACTCCATTGATAAAAACAGTGATTTAACCAGGAGCTGCTGTGTTCTTTGTGGTAAAATCCCTGTTTTTGTCAATGGAGTCTGGCAGCAGCATAAAGAAATGTATCTGTACTTGTGTAAAAATATGATAGAACTGTTCATTATGTAGAGTTTAAGGGCGAGACATTTTGCCAGGTGACCACAGGTGCTGTTTTGGATTTGCAGGTATTTTCCTGTTTAATCAGACGATGATGTAGAGTAACCCAGTGAGTGATTTGGTTTCCTGTGGAGTAGAAGGGTCTTTGTCAGAGTTCCAGCTGGTGAATAATTGAAGCTGCTACAGGCGTTGCATTATATCTGCATGATGTGGCCGACTCTTCAGCTGCGCAGGCCGCCATGTTTTATTCATCCAACTTCATCCAACTTTCATAATACAAGGTTAAAAGACACAAAGAGAACGCATCTGGAAGCGACTACGGTGGCAGAGAAGGTACATCGGAGGTAATGAAGAAAATGAGTGAAACAAGAATCACAGTTTTCATTTGTAAGGAGAGGTTTGCTGAGGTGCTGTTATTTATTTACATTTTGATTACAAGGATTATTTTTAATTCAGTTTCCCTCTGCTACACCCTCACACAGTAAACTCAGGCCGACACAATTCAAGTAGGAAACAGCCTCACAGATTCTTCCATCCATTGGTGTCTGACAAATCTCCGACTGCTCTCAGACCTCGAGGAAAAGAGATTCGCTTTCAACGAAACTGTAAGACGAGCAGAAAAAGAATCCCCGACATCAGCACTTAATTTTAGTGAAAGCATCTTCTGAGCAACGTGGTTCCTGTTACATGGCGGCTCCTCGATGCTCGACTCTGTGGTCAGAACTCAGCACTTTCCCTGAGATGAATCCTAATGAACATGATACTGAACATGAGGCCGGCTGATTACTGCCGCCTGTCAGACCCACAAACACTGTGAAATCTACGTCCAGTTTAGCTCCTGGGTTTGGTTTCTGTCTGGTTCAGTTTGGAGACAAGACGTTCAGAAGATGTGACCAAAAGAAAAGACCTCTTGAAACAACCAAGACTTGAATTCATCTTCATGGAGAGTCCCAGAGTGTGACTGCAGTTGGAGAAGAGGTGGAGGAATTATGGTGTCTGTTAACCTTCATGAGATGGACACGTGATGCCACTCTGTGATTCGGCCCACGGAGACGCTCGCTGACTTAAAGCCGCCATGAATCAAGCTGCTCGCGTCACCAGCTGCATGAAAAATGACTCCAGCTGTCGGCTCCCGGAGGATCGAGCTGCCGCTGAACTGACACTCACAGTTCACCAGATACAACGATTCAGCACGAACGCTAAAATAAACATATCAATCTCACAGATCGGCATAAATCACCATGTGACCTCTCCGAGTCGAAGCAGGTACCCAACGTACCACAATGCCTGGTGGAGCGTTTCATCCAGAGGGTCCTGCTGCACCACCACAGACCAGGGTTTTGGTTGTGGTGCTTAGTGTGACGCAGCCATGATGCATACAGCTGCAGGAGAGCCAAGGTGTTGTAGAAACCACTCTGATGTCAGAAATCTATGATAACAAACCATTTTTCACATGAACCTGAGCGATACCTCAAGAGTGCAAATGCAGGCACCTCTGGGGTCACTGCAGCATTGATTATTGATTTTCTGAACAGCTTTACTTCCTCGTTCACTCAGATGCAGAGGTAAAGGACTCGGCTACGAGGGGTCAGGTGAAAAGGTCACTCAGCGAGCGGCTTTCATGATGTGCGCATGCATCCTGTGTATGTATATTCAATTTGACCTCAGTATCATCTGGAGAGACCGACTGACCTCTGCTCATTGATTGTTATGAATAAAAAAGCTGATTTGTGACTGAAGGGTTTGATTTATGATCTGAAACAAGGATTCTGAAGGTTTTTTCCATTACATGAGCTATTTCCAAGTTTTTGCTGTAGCTACACTGCTAACGTTAGCATTAACAGCTGTTTACTGAGAAGAAACATTGTGAGTTCAGCATCAAACTTCCTTTTCTCACTAACAGCTGTCTCCAGCTGTGGAAATCAATGTCAGTGGTTTGCCTCTAGTTCTACCACTTCTTTTCCTCTACTGAAGTTAGCGTGCTAACCAGCTAGCCTGGGCCCCGTCAGCCTGTCTCATCACTTTCCAATAGCAACTTACTGTAGTGTCACTGGTGAGGGAGCTGGTGCTGGATCAGAGTTCTTTTTATCGACCGATCACTATAATTAGACTCAGAGAGACTTTGGCCATAAGACTTCTTTCTCTGTGAAGAGTTGAACACTTCAGGTTTTGATGTTCACAGTAATGTTTCCTATTGGATCCTTTTGTTCTCGGTGCTGCAGAGCGAGAGCCCATCACAGCTCTGCATCTGTCCTTGGCTGCAGCACAGGACGCCTGGCCCAGCAGAGATGCAGAGAGAGATGGAGGGATGGGAGGCTGAGGCTGAGGCAGGGGGTGGGTTACTCTGAGGAGAACAGTTAAATAATTCAACAAGAGAGGAAAAGAGGGAGGAAGGGAAGATGGAGAGTCCAGAGGGGGAAAAAGGAAAGACCACTCAGGAAACAAAACATCTTTGGATTTCCGTCGTATAAATCCTTGAAGTGTCCCTTTGATTCTGTTTTACACGGCTCCAGAGCGAGAATCCAAACATTCAATCTTAATTTCCATCCAATCATCTCAACATAATGTCTGCGCTCTGCGTGCAGCGACGCGGCGGCCTCGGAGGACGTAACCCTGCAAAGTGTCGGCACGGCGTTAATTAAACCGAGCTGCGGCCACCTCAGATTTGAAGGCGGCAGGACTCACAGGTTTCACTGTTGGTCATGTGCCTGAACAGAGGAACACATGCAGATGCTGACAGCCAATCTGAAAGAAACCACATAATCTGACAAACAGAACTAAATCAGCTCGTCTGTTAAGGAGCTTTAACTCATTGTTTTCTGTCACAGCTTTACTGTTTTAAATCCATCTGGTAGATGCTGAAATATTTCACAGAATCAGTGAAAACGTTTACCTGCTGCTCAGACAGACTCATCTATATGTGGAGACTGTGAATGTTTGTACAAAACTTCATGGCAATTCATCCACTGGTTGTGGAGACGTTTTAGCCAGGATGGTGGTGAAGGGGCCGACCGACGCCACCGTCCCTGCAGCTAACATGGCAAAAAAAAAATTAAGCAAAACTTAAACAATTTTCTCGCTGAAAAAAGAAGTGATAGAGGTAAAACCAGAGTGAAGTTTGCCTTTTCTTTCAAAGTTTCTTCTAAACTGATAAGTGAACGGCTGCTAATGCTAATGTTAGCTATGTAGCCAAGTTCAGTCATTATAAACTGAACTAAAACAAAGTGTCTCTAGTACATTTGTCTATAAAAAGTATCTCTGTCTCTATTAAATGCACTGATGCTGGTTTACAGCAGACAGACGGGGTACGTTTGGTGGATTTATCTACAGCCTCCCAGCTCCTGAAAACAAAATTATAATTTTTCCTTTAAAGCGGCAACTCGGGCAGCTTCACAGATCACAAACACTGTTTGAACTCCTGTAAAGAGATGACAGTAAACTGCAGACAGAGCTAATGTTTATCATCCTGTCTAGTCTGTGATGCTTTAAACCAAAAACCAACCAAAGAGAAGAAACATGAGAGAGGACATGTTGGTGAGTCCAGCTTTTTACAGACTGTCTCTGTTTCTGCCATGTTCTCCTCCTGCTGCTGACTATTAAAGAAAAAACATCTTACTGTGATCAAAAAGCTGCAGAAGTAACATTTACATCATTTGTACGTGTGCTAATCAGCAAACGTTAGCATGCTAATATGCTAAACTATTACCCACACCTGTTAAGCACCAACACGTTTGCATTATGACTGTGAGCATATTAGCATGCTTCAGTTTGCAGTTTGTGAGGAAACACATGATTTCATCTCACCAAGTTATTTGTCTGCAAGACAAGTTTACAGTGGATTTAATGATCAAGGCTGCAGAGGGCTGAGAGCTGGAGCCGCTACAAAACAGAACCTTCTCTACATCTTTCAGGGAAGAGACGAGAACTTAAGCTTCTTTTTTTTTCAAAAAATAGAAGCTCAACTGAAAGGAATCTACTGAATCAGAATAACTCAACTAGAGAAAGCGAAGGCTCCATTTCTGGAGGAATAACAAGTGTCATCGTCGGTGTCTGCTGGGTCTGAGTAACGGTGAAAAGAGAAGAGGAACAGGAAAGTCAGGTCTGTCTGACCCGGGTCAACACAATGAGTCGGCGTTGTGTCGTACACAAAACAAGTGGGACCATCCGCTGTCATGGCAACAGACAAAAATCAATGAGGCAGTGATGGAGCCCGGGCTGATAAGAAACGGACAGAGTGGAGAGGCGGCAGCTGGTTCAGGGTTTTTTGTGTCTTCAGGATTTAATCACACAGGAAACAAAGATCTGACTTTGGGTTCTTCACAGTCTGGTTCTGATCTCCTCCAGTCTGATTACACAGACTGTTTAGATTTCCCTCTGTTTACAGAGATAGGAGGACGACTGTGGAGGCAAAGGCAGAGGCCATGTTTCTTTCTGCAGAGGTCTCAGTTTAAACAGTTCAACTTCTGTTACATCAGATGCAGAGAAGACATCTCAGACCAGAATACATTACATCTGATATTAGGTCTTGTTTCATCAGAGGTCCTGGATGTTCGTCGGGTCTTCTAACAGCTTTAAACTGCACCACACCTTCCCGACATCTGAACTGCGGGGGCTTCTGTAACTTAGTGAAACCGACATTCACACCCACTTCAGTCAGTGGCTGGTCAGCTGTGTGGAGGCGAGAGGAGAGTCAGGGACTGAGCTTCTCTCTCAGCTCTTGTTTTTCTGCAGCTTTTCATGTGAACAGCCGAGGGCGACACCATGAACGTCTCCCAGGTGAGACGGCCTGAAAATATGCCTCCGAGTGTGGCTGTTCAGAACAGCTACAAACATCTCTACCCTCAGACGAGGCTGGACAACAGATTGCATGAACAACTTCTTTCTGCAGGAAAACTGGAGGTCCATTAAACCTCGTTACGAGTGGAGACTACTGCGATTCAGAAGCTGCTCCGTCAGCGAGGAAGCTGTAAAGTGTTTGTGGTCTACAAGGGGAAATGCTTCATCCTCAGAAGATAAAGTCAGGGTGGAGTATCAGTTTAA
Organism: Lates calcarifer; assembly: GCF_001640805.2. Taxonomy (NCBI): domain Eukaryota; kingdom Metazoa; phylum Chordata; class Actinopteri; family Centropomidae; genus Lates; species Lates calcarifer. Next base: position 1,609,935 of record NC_066836.1, on the reverse strand, counting down.
AGCCACTGCATCGATCTGATCTGAAGTTATATCTGCACATCAGACTGAAACATGAACACGGTTACAACCAACCTTGGATATGATGCTGGGAAGGCTTCCACACAAACCTTTATTAAACCACACTGACGTGATTAGAAATAACATGTTAAATATCACTAATGAAGCGTTTCCCACTGATCACAGGAAAATGAAACGATCTAGTTTCTGTAAACAGACACAAACACAACATGTGTTATCTGCACAGCCACATGACCGAGCAGGAAGATTATTCATCAATAATTAACAAAGCACAGAGTCTGTGCTGCAAACAGACCACTGATCAGATTCTGCTGTCAAAATACTCTTCATGTAAAATCAGTGAGGAGGTGCTGCCGCAGAGTTCAGCTCATACAAAAATTCTGACAACTGTCCAACCACCACGCTCCGCACTCTTGATTTTAACATCCTCATATCCTCAAATCTAAATAAGTAAATCTGGATTCACAGGAAACAATACGATGATTCAGTATCAACCATTTTCATGCAACCAACAAGCAGGAGCATCAAAACCTCCTGTACGATCCGAGCCGTCCAAATATAGAACACTGGCTGATGAGAACAGTGGAGCTGTCAGCAGGAAAAATGGTCCGACGCCAAAATGATCTCTCAAGGCGCTGCAGTCGTACCGGCACTCAGAGCTGCTCAGAGAGGGAGGGGGAGGAGACGGAGCCGTGACCTCCGAGCTTTTCGGGTGACAACTCAGAGGAAAGTAAAGAGCAAGGAGACTTTCAAGGAGAGATGAACAAGCTCCAGAAAGTGTTTGGACCTGAGTCCTCTGGGCACAGAGAGGAGCCTCTCTGATCAAAGTCTGGCAGAATATCAGCGTCTGAGCTTTGAGGAGGAAAAAAGAGAAAACACAAACGGCCAAAGTACAACAGGGTCCAAAAAAATGGGCCACAGGCAAAGCAGACCAAACTGGGCTGATTGATTTTCTTTTCTCTCTGCACAGCTGCCCAGCTGGAGTTTATAGGGAAAAGAACCAAACTTCTGCCAAAGTAACAAAGAAAAACAACTTCTCCATGAAGCTGTTCTGTTTTATTATTGTTTAAAGAACCATCAGGGTTTACAGATGTTAAAGGGTCATGAAACTCATGAACACCAGCTTCTGTTTAAGTTAAGGTGTCGACCACAAACCTCGACGTCCTCAGTTCATTTCCAAACAGGATGAGATCTTTCAGCCACATGGATGGATGGATGGATATCAAATGTTTCTCTGTGACGATCAACTGTCCTGAAGTCCAGTGAAGTCAGGAGCACTCAGGTCTGTGTCCAAGTTCAATCAGTGATGATAATTAACAAGAATCCTCTGTGTTTTCTAACTCTGATTGTCTGGAATACTGCTTTATAACACTGTGAATCTGGCTGATATATTCTCTCATTTTCTCCCTGTATCGTTTCACAGTGTTCCTGCCAGGAGCAGTGTGGTGGATGTGTCTCTTACTTCAGGATAAACACCTCAGAAACCAGGTTTATATGAGTGGAGGGACGTCGGGGTTGTCCACAAACCCTTCAGAGAAGCTGCTGCGACCTGTGGCGGCAGGTGGAGTCGTCCTGGACGTCTCCAGCGGACCTTCTCTGGTGCTCTGGCGTGGCACGATGTTGGCGAGGTCGAGGGTCGTGTTCTTGCTGGGGTCGACCTCCAGCCGCTCGGGGACATTATTTTTCCTGTTGGGTGAAAAGAAGAAGTCAGAAACAATAACATCTGATTCTTTTAATGAAGTAAGTAAGTAAAGTGCGCAGAATATAATAAACACAAACAGAACAGGACCTGGAGAAACCGATCAACTGAAACAACAACAACCTGCCCCACAGGAATATTTACTCCAGTTTATAGTCACATTCATCTAATCTGATCTAATCACCATTTGATCATCATCAGAGTGACGCAGAGGTCGAGTGTAAAAGGGTTAACTTCCTTTACTGTCAGAGCACAGGGACAATAAATCTCCTGTGATTTGGTGATGTTGGTGCAGAGATGTCAGAGTTTCTAGATTTAATGTGACTGTACCCAGGTCGATATGGGACCTGATATATCTGTGATATATGGTTCGAAGGCACGGCGCAGGACGTGCAGTTATGGTTAAACCCCCAGACTATAAATATGTCTGTGCATATGTGCATTCCAGTTTCTGTGTTTTATTACATCAGGCTTCATAGCTGCAGATACTGGGCTGTGAAATAACAAATTACCACACGTCATACACAGTATGTTTAATATCTGGGAAGGACATCGATTCTCTTCGGGTTTAAATGATGACGCTGGTATTTGTGAGTGTTTCTGGGTGTAAATGATTGATAGAGACAAAAAGAAATGTAACCAGTGCAGTACTGATCAACAGTGAACCACGTCACAGTCCGTCCACTAAAGTTCTTGTTTTTACCACTGACACTCAGATTGTTCTTCTCAGTGTCTGACAACATGATGAGAGGATTCCTACAGAGACAGAGCTTTTTATTAAAGAGGAAGATCCTTTAGTTTAACCAGAAACATCTCACCTAAACTGTGTGTAACTAGCAGAGCTGAAGCTGTAGTGAAGAAACTAAATACTGTAGAAATCTCATGTTCCACAACTTCTCCTACGACATGACATTCACTTAATTTACACCTGTAAGAATAATGTCATTAAAAACTGCAGCAGCACAAACAGACTCGATCTTTAACCTCTTCACAGTAATAATCTGACATTTACACCTCCTTTAATATTGAATCAGTCTATCGAGTGGGTGCCAGAGGTGAGACTGACCGACAGTAAACAGCAGGACGCCGGAGGAGGAGCCTCTTCATTACTCTGTACGTTCTGCCACTTGCTTATTGAGAGGGGAATAAAGCTGCCAGAGGACGTATACTGTCGACTGTGAGGCTCAGTGGTGCCTTCACTTACATCTTCATTCACTGCAGTGAATTCACTCTGCAGCAGGGAAATTACCAGCTCGGCCAGAGAAAATGGGAAAGTAATTTGGCCTGTTTTCCTGCTGGTAGAGAACGAAGTGACTCTGTTTTTGGAACGAACGTTTAATAAATGTGATGGATTTTAACTCTGCAGCCTGAAGAGGCTGAAATCCTCCAACAACCAACGCTCACACAAAGAAAGTTAGGATTTTAAAAAATGTTTGGATTTTTCACATAAAATTAAACTTGTATTTATATTTTTTCCAGACAGCAAGTTTTCATTCTCATTATCGATATATCTGCTGATTATTTTTATTATTTTTCACTTCTAACTGGGAGGAGAGCCAGAACACAATGGAGAGACTACATTTCCCATCAGGCCTGGGAACGCCTCGGGAAAATGTCAGACTTGTACTTCTATAAAACCAAAGGCATCTGAAATAAGTGGAGGAGCCGAGGAAACTCTCAGGTCTGACGGAGTGTGACTGAGCTCCTACAGGGTCATCACTCTGAGCTCAGTGGAGGGGATGTAATCAGCTGCTGTAACAACATCAGCAGCTTCTGTTTAGTGTCTGTGTCGATACACAGGGGATTAGGTTTGCTGTGGATGTGATGTGATGTCACACGACTGATCTTAATCTCATCTGCTCACATTAAGAAGAACCAGACTGAACAGGTCACATGATGTCATGTCCTGCCATTAACTCCTCTACCCACCATCACAGGGGCTTTTCAGTTAAATTCTGGAGAGAACTGAGGCTGAAAAAGCCTCGGTGAGTAAATAACAACTCCCATTTTCTTCTTCTTCAAACATGAACACGTGAACCTCATCCTCCTGGTTTTTATGTGGGTAATAGCCTCAGTTCATCACCTGTGATGGATCCAGTATCGGATGAAAAAGTGTGAAGCGTGTGCTTTTGCTCATAAAAGTTTCCTTTAATTGACAGTAAATGAATCTGTGGTATATTAATGATCAGGAGGAGGGTGTGGAGTGGAGAGGGGTTAAAGATTTATGACATCTTGGATCCTGGTCTAAGTTTAGCTCCAACACTCGTCTTGGAAACAGGCAGGTAAACCTAATCGTCAGCACTTCCCTATGCGAGATGGATGGAGTCATTAGTCCAGTCCTCCACTAATGCCTCCCCCTGGTTAGGGAGTCCAAAATGGCTCCCTGTAATAGGTCACCCAAGGCAAAGGCCCACTGGTCATTATATCTCTCAGGTAATGAGGTCTGTGGACCATCAACAGGAGGAGTCTCTGCTGTTCACACCTTATTATCAGAACATGTTATAAGGACAGAGATGCAGACTGATAACTCTGCTCAGCTTTGGATAAAGTTTCTGTAAAGTTTGAAGCCTGGCTGATGCAGAGGTCAGGAGGAGGAGGAGGAGGAGGAGGAGGAGGAGGAGGAGGAGCAGAGAGAGGAGGAGGAGAAGAGAGAGGAGGAGGAGGAGGAGGAGATGGAGGGTCACTGGCTCAGTTTATTATGAGTAGAGTTGTAATAGGTTGTTGGAGTCAGGATAGTCAGTCATAGACAGGATAAAGGATAAACTCAGTATTTTATCACTGACCACATGATGAGAGGATTCCTCCAGAGACAGAGCTGTTTATTAAAGAGGAAGATCCAGAAACATCTCTATATATCTCTACCAGACTCCATTGATAAAAACAGGGATTTAACCAGGAGCTGCTGGAATACCACTGCCTCCATCTGTTAGTGTGTCTGTGTTACTGTGACTTTCAGTGGTGGAAGAAGTAATCAGATACTTTACTGAAGTAAAAGTACCACACAGTAACACAGACACACTAATTTCCATTCATTGTGGATAAGGCTGCTACAGGAAATACACTTCACTGACAGAAATAAAATAACCCAGGTGTTGCTTTGAGTTGACCCTGACCTCTGACCTTTCCTAACCACTGGGGACATCATCACAGGCGACACTGACCATGGGTTTTAGATAATGTTTGATATTTCATTCCATGATACAGTTCACATGTCGCCCTGCCTTGTGTCAAGCTATACATTTCAAACCCAATCATGGCCTTCAGATCCATTTCCATCCACACCACAGGCTGGATATAGAATCTGTGGGCAAGCCCGGGGTCAAAGGTCGCTCCTAATCATGTCCAAATGATGTAATAACTCAGCAGCCGGCAGCGCTGTTCACCTGTCACCTTGCCGTGAGGAGGAACAGCTTAGCATTTTTATCGAATGTTTAATTTGAGGGTCCAGGATTACACCGCGGCTCTTTACTGTGTTTGATGGGGCCGGCTGAAGGACAAGAAGCTGCTCCTCCCGGTCATAAAATGATAATGATGACAGTGCGGTGGTGAGCACACCTCCAGGCAAGGAGAGGAAACAGAGCTCATTCAAACAGCACTGCAGACTAATGTGGTCATTAAGAGGTGAAGCTGCTCCGCTGCAGCAAACTAAACTAACCCACACGGAAGCAGTCATCACGGGTTCAAGTCTTTTCATTTTCCATACTTTCACAGAATTGTTTCATTGTTGTAATAAAATACTGAGCACGTAAGTTCATTCACTCGACGCCATCTACTGATGAAGACTGGGAGGTACAGGTGAAACAGCTAGCAAGCGAGCTTTAAGTTACGATTGTACCGTATCAAAAGACTGTATCAAGACTGAATCTGGATCCTCTGTATTTTAATGTTCCAGCACTAATTCCATCAGAACAACAGAGTCATGTTACACTGCAGGTGTTTCCAGCTCTGCTCAGTGTTTCTTACTTGGCTTTTTCCAGGGATTAATGGAGACCTGGAACATAGAGCGCGTCATGATAGTGCTGACTGATTTCCTGAACATGCTGCAGTATCTTTAAAGCCAATCGATGTGAACATCATGTCTGCTTTTATTTTTGTCAAAGTGACATTAAGTTGTGTCATGATGCAGGTGCAAGTGCAGATTGATCTGAAAAGAGTGTCCAGTGTTTTTCCTCCCACTAATGTAACCTGTAAGCAAGTTTCAAGTCTCTGCTCATGGGAAAGAACGGAAACCGACGACTAACTGGAAGAAAGGGAAATATATTTAAAGGAGAAAAACATGACAAAGAGGCCAGAGACAGGCAGCTCCATAAAGTCAACAGGGACAGATTTAACAAACAGAGCTGTAAAACTGAAACAGCAGCAACAACAGCATCCCATAACGATTCCCAGAATGCAACTCATCTTTCGTAACGCCTCCCAGGCCTTCAAAAAATGGCTTCAGCCTCATACATCATCCATTAAATCTGCTTTCTTTAAAAAGTGTAACCTGTATTACTGTATGATTGGAACAGGGTTTTGAATAAAACAAGGAATAACAGACAGTAGAGTTATGGAGACAGCAGTGACAGAAGCTAAAGCATGCTCCAGAAAATCATCAGCAGTCAGTGAAGTATATATAAATTGTAAAACTACAACAGCTGCGTGGTCCTTTAAGGCTGTAGGTATATTTCTGCTGAGAGCCCTGATCCATATTTCTCCCCTCACAACATCACCCAGGGATCAGGGAACCTGAATGTGCAGAATGACGAACAACAACCAAACGTGAAAACTCAGACTGGAACTGAAATGTGTTTTTTTTTTTTCTTTTGGTTGATATCAATGCAGGAAATGGGTCACGTTCAAAAATAGATAGAAAAAAAAATCCAGCAGCTTCTACATGTGGTGGTTTGAGCCTGAACGCCTGAAGCTAAATCTGAACAGGAGCGTAGAAGATGTGAGTATTTCACTCCTCCTCCCAGTGTGATGCTGCAGCTCTGGTCAAGGTTATCTGTGTACACTGTCATCAGCAGGGAGAGCAGGGAGAGCGCTATCACCAACACGGCTGATAAAATGAATCATGCCGAGCCTTTAATATACAACCAGGCATCTGTAATTAGGACATCGGGGACCTGATAAGCCAGAGGCGTTTGAATATGAGCGGATTCAACTCAAGGCCAAACAAAGACCAACACTGCCGCCAACTGAGACCAACACTTGACTCTGATAAAGTTATACAAACACACAGACCGTCCAGCTGCCTGCAGGCTACAGCTCTGCTGCTAGTCACTCTTTATGCCTTATTAATATTACAAACTCATTATTTCTCACTATGGTATCATCTGTTAAAAGCAGAGCAGCACGGGACAGAGTGTCTGCAGCAGTGAGTTACAGAGAGTCGACTGTTCCTCAGCTGAGCCGCTCTCACCTGCAGGCTGCTGCATTCTGTATGTGTGTCAGTGATTTGTCCAGGTGCAGGAAGCGGCGGTAACCCTGACAGCCTCCACACCGCCCACAACAAAACCAAACCAAACAGGTAAAGGCGTGTTATTTTTTCATGGTAATTTCCCTTCCTGTCCACACATTATAAATCCGCCTGTATTATCAGCTCTGCAGCTGCAGTGGGTGTCATGGCAGTCTTTACCTTTTATTGTCCTGAGGCCAGCGGCGGCGTCTGTTTTGACACGCTCTGGGTGGACGTGGGACGGTCTTTGTCACTTTGATTTCACCTTCAGCCTAAAAGACGCATCAGAGGGAGGAAACATGTTTGGTCATATTCTTCACTGAGCTGTTTACTGGTGCTCTGCTGCAGGATCTATCAGAAGCCATATGGAGGATTAATGGTGGCAGCTCTGACTCTGCAGTATCAGCACCTGTGCGTCTTTATAGACACTATAAAGAGTTCCTTCATTAAACCTCAGAGAGCAAAAACCCTGATCCTCATCAGCAGGAGCAAAACAATCAGAGAAAACAGCAAACAGCATCAGTAAAAAGTCATAATTTAACAGAATGAACGACATCTCTCTGAAGTTTCTCTTTACAAAGATATTCTAAGGTGTTGGTGTCAGACTTCTGGATCATATTTCATCATCTGAATTTATTTCTTCTCTGACGTCGCCACCTACAGGATCCAAATTCTGAACAATAAGCTGGTTTAGGATGCTTTTTAATTGAGTGTAAATGAGTGATTGGTAGAGAGAATCAGTAAAGTATTAACAAGAAGAGTATAACTAATTGTTATGTATCTGGCAACATAATTGATTCCTCCAGAGAAAGACCTTTTTAGAAAACAGAAAAAAGGTTTAACAGTACCAGACTCCATTGACAAAAGCAGTGGTTTCTGCTCCATCTGTTAGTGTGTTTGTGTTGTTATGTGACTGTCAGTTGTGGAAGAAGTAATCAGATACTTTACTGCAGTAAAAGTACCACACAGTAACACAGACACACTAACAGATGGAGGCAGTGGTATTCCAGCAGCTCCTGGTTAAATCCCTGTTTTTATCAATGGAGTCTGGTAGAGATATATAGAGATGTTTCTGGTTAAACTAAAGGATCTTCCTCTTTAATAAAAAGCTCTGTCTCTGTAGGAATCCTGTCATCATGTTGTCAGACACTGAGAAGAACAATCTGAGTCTGTCAGAGACAAAAACAAGAACTTTAGTGGACGGACTTTGATGTGAAGAATTGTCCGATGTTTCCAGAGACTTTTGTCCCTATCAATCATCATTGTTTATGTATGTTTATTTATATTTTCCTGTCAAAGTTCCTTCTTCAGGCTGAAGTTTCCTGTTTTTCCTGCTGCACAGACTATAAAGCCAATAAACTATAAGACTACAATTATTTAATGGACACTCATTTTTACAGGGCATCGATTTAACAGTGAGCACACACACAGTGTAAACATGTTTTACAGTTTTGTCGTGACTGATGTTTCCAGTCAAACTGAAAAAGAAGAAAAAAGTACTCTGGATCCTGGAAGTTTTGACACGTGCTCTGCTCCTTCCCTACCCACCGGCCTTGTACCTGCCTCAGGTATATATGGGTTGATTTGATGTGTGACTGTACGTACCCTGGGCATGGTGAGGACCAGGTGTCCGGTGGTTTGGGACCTCTGAGCTGTCGAGCTGTCGGGCTTCACTTCAGCAGGCAGAACCATCTGAAATATCTGCACAGTAAATTATTCATAACTTTAATTAGCAAGATTAATGCGCTGATCTGGCACTGACGCTGTCCCAGTGTGTCAAATGACTTTAATCATTAGTGGGTCTTTTTATAGGTACACTTTCCAGAAAAGACTTGGGAGAGTGACCAGAATAGCTCCGACCGAGAACAGTGGCAATCAATCACTGCAACGAAATCCTATGAAAACCAGAATGATCCATGTGAGGGGACGTTTTATTTCATGAAATGGGCATAAAATCAGACTTCATTTTTCAATCTGCTTTGATTTGATACTGAGGGGAAATTTAGGGGAAACCAGCAGGAAAACTCCCAAACTCCTCTGCAGGCCCTGCAGCTGTCAGATGTGATGTACACACCTCACACATGACTCCTCCAGTCAATCTACCTGCTACTCTAAATGAGTTCATATTAAGAATGAATTTTAAAGGCCTGAGCTGATGTATCACTGCGTAAATCACCCCACCCGTCCAATCAGGCTGACCCCTGGCATAAAACAACCATCCATAAATACGCTAACGGCCTGCAGCAGAGCCGTGACATTCAGGAGGGCTGAAGAACTTCAGACCTGCAGGACTCTGTGTTTAGAATTTGTACGGTAAAAACAGGAACAGCAACAAAAAGAAATGACACCTCTTGGACCAAACAGCTGTTTAATCAGGCTTAAAGGTCGCTGTGGTCTGTTTGTGGGACATTAAAATCCTGCACACACTTCCTCCGTGCTGCTGAGGGGAACACAGTGGACCGGGCACCTGGAGGAAAACTCATGAAGAACTGAGCCTCCCTTCACAATAAACCACAGTCAGACTCCTGCAGATCTCATGCAGGGCTGGAAACGAACACAACATAAATCCTCCTCAGCTTCTGCTGACACTGAAGCTCCCACCTTTGGCAGGAAACTCAGGTTGTATTTTATTCTAAACATTCACACTTTAAATGATAAATTTGGGGATTTACTAGAGAGAAAGTGAGTGCTGTCCTGGACAGTTCACAGACAGGAAACAGCTCCACAGCAGGTGTAATAAACTCTCCTCATAAATGTATGAGAAAGTCAGAGTCAGAAACAGGTCTGATGATTCAGCAGCTTCTGACAGCCTTTTATTTGCTCTAAATCTGACTCTTCATCCATCACACGTCCCTCTGCTCCCAACTCAGCAGCAAGCATCATCCTCATGGATTCACAGCAGCCTGTGATCAGGTGAGTCGCTCCGTATCGTTAACAAATCATCACATTAGGAGGTCGTCACAGGAGCGTGTGAAAACTTGGAGATGCAAGAGGAAGGTTTGGATTTTAAAGAGAACAGAGGGCAGGTGAAGGACAGAGGGAGCCACCAGCACTGCTTTTAACACCTAGTAAAATATTTAACACTCTAAAGGTGAGTTCAGCTAATTTTAACATCACCACCACACAGGAGAATCTGCCTGTTTTCATTCTGAAGCTTCTCTGTGCAGAGACCAGAGCAGAAAGGTGAGAAACAACCAGGTGGAGTTTCTGCATTAACCCCTTCATATCTGTGCTGCTGAAGGCTGAAACGTCACACGTTTGAATCAGGAAAAGTCTGGAAACATGAGTGAGAAATGTTTCCTTGCCAACTGCTGTCGCAGTGCCCTTGAGCAAGGACCCTGAGGGGCTGACAGCAGCGGTCTGCGGTTAAACTGGACAGCTTCCAGTGTGACTGTGTGGGGAATGAAACTGAGCCTGCAGCTCTGAGAGACTTCTGAAGGAACACGGGTTAAAATAAGATTTAGATGAGTTTCCTGAAAGAGTTACTGTCGTTAACTCAGAAATCACTCAGCACACACTGACTGGACAAAGACTTAAGAAGCGTCTGAATCACTGCTGCTGCCCTTTAACTCCTGAGTTAATGAAGGTTCAGAGTGTGCAGCCAAAACAGAGTGGAGGAAACACTTCAGTCATCCTGAAGGTCCTCAGCTGTTCAGACTGAGGATCTGCAGCGTACCTTCCCTTTGACGCTGACTCGGATGTACGTCGGCTGAACGTCCACGTCGATCAGGGAGGTGTCCATGTGTCTGTGGGGGAGAATCCTTATGATCATCTAGATCAATCAAATGTTACTGTGGCTGTACAAGCTCTATAAAGTTTAGATTTCAGCAGAGTCAGGTTAACTGTCGAGTTCTGGTTCTGGTTCTTAAAAGTTGTCACTGTGCAAAAAACAAACTGAGGAAAAAACAAAGGAAGGTAATGATGAGTAAATACAACAAGCAGGTAAATGTGAGACAGCTGAAGAAGCCACTGAATGTGTGTAAACTGACTGCAATCACTGCAATGATGGTGAAGACAACAACTCCCATGATCCCTCACTACTTCCTGACATCGTTACCACTACACTTTTTGTTGCTGTTCTGACTGAGAGACACTTACATACATGTGCAGCTAATATCAACCACGAAACCCAGTAAATATTCAAATCATATTTTTACTAAATAAGTTGTTGAGAGTTTGATTGTTCGCACCTGTAAACTGCCAGGTCTAAGACAACAGTGTTGTTTTCTCCATCTTCAGTCAGAGAGAAATCCAGCCTGTAAATACAGAGAGAATGTGGTGTCAGTGTTAACATCCCGACTGATGGTTCTGCTGCTTTACTCTCCTTCTCTTCAGCTGTGTTAGAGAAGCATCAATCTATGAAGCCTGACTTTACAAGCCATTCATGAGAGGACGATAAAGTGTTAACATCACTGATGTTCTCTCCAGGCTGCAGTAAAGTCATATATCATATAAAGGCTTCATTCCTGACCTGAGTGTGTCCTCCACTCACATTACTAATGAAATCAGCCGTGTTTTAAGGCCTCGACCCCGTGGTCTTGCTCTGGTTATAAACCTCTGGCTGATGGAGGGAGCCCGGGGTGGCCCACAGCCATCAGGTTGCCCCCCAACACGCTGCTGCAGCTCTCTGATAGCAGCACAGCTCCACAGATCAAAACGCCAAGGCCACTAATAAAGCAATCGCACAGGCCCTGGTAGCTTTTCACCTGCCTCTCTGTCTGAGCAGTCTGAGGTAATCAAGGCTCTCACAGAAAAACATTAGAGATATGAAGGACTGTGGATGGGAAGTGACTTTCCTCCAGAAATGAAATTGAAGCAGTTGATTGGATGTGTTTTGTCGCTCCGCCTGAACAAAACTAGAACCAATTATGTTGTTTTCTGCTGCGTTTGCTGCTCGATCTCCCTCACAGTCAATCACAGCTGCCGAACATTACCGAGCTCCTGAGACGGTGGAGACTCAGCCCTCTGTGTCCCTCTGTAAACAGCCAGGGTCTGCAGAGACTGTGTACAGAGCTATTCACATCAGGGCTGTTTTAAAATGAATAACTCTGTTTAACAGACTGGACGCAGGGGAAAACAGTTAGCTCTGAAACCAGGCCTACCCACACCTCTGAGGCTAGTTAACATCTCTGTTGTTTCATGCTGTCACAGTCACAGCCTGGTTTGGTGGACAGCCCATACCACAGCCAGAGACTCTGTGTTTGTGTGGCTGTTTTACAGAGTCGCCACATCAGCAGAAAGTTTGTGAGTGAAACACAAGAGACAGGAGCGGTGAGAAAATCAACAAATCGAACTACCTAGGTTCTTGAAATGATTTTAAAAACGACTTGTTTTGCTGGTGAACGTGTCCTGGTTCATACTTTGGCTCGTTGACGTTCATGACTCGTCCATCAGCGGTGATCAGGGTCCTCGGGGCCTTCGGCTTCTTCTCTTTCTCCCTGCAGGAAAACAGCACAGTGTGAGTGGAGAGCAGGCTGTAGGAGAGTGTGTGTGTGTGTGTGTGTGTGTGAAGGCTGGACTGACAGACGACAGCAGCAGAGTTATGGGGTCTGTGGGGTGAAGGAGAGAAGCACCGCTCCTCCAGGAGCATCCATAAAGACAGAGACATAAAGCACAGAGGAGGGAGTTACTGTCTCTCTCACACACACACACACACACACACACACACACACACACACACACACACACACACACACACACACACAGGGAACTCCACCTCCTCTACAGCAGCTTTCAAACAAATAATATTTCCAGACAAACATTTCGTCCACCTCTGCCCTTAAACCTTTTATTTCTAATGGTTTACTCCGTTCAAACACACCTGCTCTCTCCCCACAGGAACCCATTATAAAATGAAGTCCACTATCTCTGCACATACGTCCACCCATTAATCCCACTGAGCAGCGGATGAATGAGTTGGCGGTCGAGGCATCACCACCTCCAGAGGACGAGTGTGACAGCGTGTTCACAGAGCCTTCAGCCTGCTGAACTTAAGGATGCTAACACCATCTATTTGTGGTGTTGTGGATTTTCTGCCCAGGACAACACAGTGACTTCACCTCCACCTAACACCATCATTTCTGCATCACCAACCAGGTTGTTGGAATAAAGTTTGAGACTAAGGCATCAGATTTTAAGGTCGAAGTTAATTCTGATTGTTGAAAAGAGTGTAAATCATTTTCACAGTCACCAGACCTCAGCTCAGCTGAACATCTATGGATGACAGGGAGCACTGAAGCTGAGGTGAAACATCTCACCAACACACTGATTTTCAGACAGTCTGTGCTTCACCACCTCAGCAGCCGTCTGATGGAGCAGGACAGAGATCAACTGGAGTCCATTTCTGCCCAAAAACATCACAACCATCACGCTGATAATTTTCTGTGTGTGTGTGTGTGTGTGTGTGTGACGGGGATGAGTCGGGGTGAGATGGAGGCCAAGTATCTATTTCAGCTCCATCACTCTGCCTCTGGGTTCAAACAGCAGCTTCTCCTCTGCCTCCACCTCGTCCTGTTCCACACACTGTCGACTCGTCAAGGTCACAGTGTGGCTCTCTGCACTGTAAAACCCTGCTCTGTTACTTTTTAAAGGGGTGATGGGGCATGTATCAAACAGCTGAGTCATGGAGACATCAGCGGTGACAGCTCCACTGCTGGTTTGTGTGCAGTGCAGAGGTGAGGACGATCTGTTCAGACAGCTCTCAGTTAGCCCTGTCTGCAGAGAGGGACGAGTCTTAATCTGCACCGGATTTAACCACAGAGCTACAGTGAACAGAGGAGTCTCAGGTAGCACAGCTCCCTCTGCAAAGCCTCTGTTTGGACTATTACTGTCATATACTGCACACTGCCACGTGAACCTTTGGGTTAACAAACGGCTAAACATTGTCTGCTTCCAGCTTCTCCACTGTGAGAACTGGCTGCTTTTCTGTTTTCTGGACGGTTGAGTTAAAGACATGAAGCATATGAAACATCAGCTCAGGCTCCAGGAGGTGGAGATGGATGTGTTTTACTTTATCGACAAAAAAAGATTATTCTCCAGCTTGGAAAAAGTAGTTCTACTAAATAAACTGCACCATGATTATAGTGAGTTTCAGCTGGTTGTTTATCTGGTTCACTCTCAGCGATCTCATGGCGTCATTTTCTGGGCGCAGCAGCAAACATGGAGCACAGTGGAACATTTAGCAGATAAAGATCCAGAGATCTCCCTCAGGAGGTGGAGGAGACCAAACACAGAGCTAAAGAGAGGAACACTGGACTTAATCTCCTCTGCAGCTGTTGTTTTTGTCAACAGCTCCGATTATCTCCCATCCATGGAAATGTTTTAGCATTAGCATTGATAGTGTGATCAATCATGTTCCTGCAGCAGGTCTCACTTTATAAAGTGTCTCGTTTAAACCCGAGCCTGTCTTATCATACAGAAAACTATTGATGGAAATGTCCTCGTCCGTCTCCTCCACGTGTGTCAGTGAACTACATCCATCCATCAGCCTGTCAGTGCTCCTCCACCTTGAAGCCTGAGTGTTTTGGGCTCAGTCCTTCAGGCTGCAGGTTGGATTTGCTGTTCGTCTGGTGTTATCCTTCCTCTCGGAGGAACAGAGCAGCCATTAAACACAGAGCCGTCTCCTGGCTGACCTTATCACACAATCCACCTCAGGAGCAGGAAATTCATCTTTCCTGACAATCCAGTGACGGCACGACTGTATGCATCAAGTCAGCGCGCTCTGACAGCCGCACGCAGGGAGGCGATAAAAACGGCAACACCATATCACCCCGATTTTCTGCTTGGACAGCACGCAGGCCCGGGATGTTTCTGTAATCTGGATTAGGAAGCGGACTGTCAGCGGTTGGCGTCTCAGACATCACGCCGGGTTTCTTCAAATCAAGCTCATCCAGAGGTGTGACCTGACTTCTTATCAGTAGAGAGGGGTTTATTGTGCTTCTTACAGAGTTGTTTCTGCTGTTTCATTTCCTGTGGAGACTCCTGGTGAATTACAAATGAAGGAGGTTGTTCAAAGCTCCCATACAGGGATTTGTAAGATCCCTAAACGTAAAAAAAGAAATGCCACATGCAGCTCACATGACAAATAAAGTGTTAGAACTGTGCCTTAGCAGAGCACAGTGACAGGAAACACTACGATACCTTCAGGTTAATGTAAAGAGCTTCCTGGAGCTCGAACACAGCAGGATACTTCTGCACATGTGGCTCGAGGTGTTATGAGTGTGAGCAGTGTGTCCGCGGGTCGGTGGGGTGAGCGGAGGCAGAGATGAAATAAAAAGAAAGAAAAATGAACAGATCTGTCACTGCTCGCTTTACAAACACGCTGCACACATACAAAAAACACCAAATTACAACAATGGAAAAGAACAGCTACCACAGCTGTGTGTGATCCAGACTTTACTGAGAAACAGCTTCAGTCTGATCCTCCTCATGAGTTCAGGTCCTGAATTAAACAGGTCCCAGTGGAGCACCGTGTGAGCTGCTTGTGTGAGGGTTAAAGAATAATCTAAATATATATCAGCTGATCCTGGTTCCAGTTTATGGTAAAATCTGTAACAGCAGTTATTCAACTTCTACAAGAAAATGAAGTAATTCTATAAAAACAAAAAGCTACCAGTGCGTTAAGTTGCCTTCAAGGCACACGGACAATAAAACACTACATCCACTACAGTTAGGTTTAATCACCTTGAACAGCGTGATAACATATCAGCAGTCATACTGTAAATATTTGAGCTGTGATTTGATTTGAATGGTATTTACTGCTCTGATCCAACTTCTTCTTTCCCGCCATCAAAACTAAAGTAAACTCAGAGTATCTGGTGAAATGACACTGATCCCATATCAGTTCTCTGTTTCCCCAAATTTAAACCTACAATAACTGATGCACTTTACCACTAGGGGGCAGCAGAAACACATTCTGAACACAACACTCTCCTTTACTGAATGTTTTACGAAGCAAAGCCTAAAATTTTATGCCATTTTTTTTTTTTTTTTACAAATTTCCACTTGTTGTCATTTTTATGCAATAACAGAAAACTGTGCTTAAAAACAGACAGACTCTGACTTTGCTGCTGCCTCAGTGGACATGAAGAGTCTGTGCAGTGACCAGAGGGCTGATGGTTTAACAATCAGACCCAGCAGCAGGGTTTATCCCCCTGTGAGCATCACAGAGCCCACTTCCACTGTCAGAGTGCCCTTGGACATAGTTGAGCACTGGACCGACCCTGAAGTCTCAGAGGAGCTGAATGAGTGGAGGAGGTTTCATGTATTTATTATTCTGGAGATGTATTACATGTCAGCTTTATTTGTATGGTCTTTAATCACGGTTACAGTCACGGCTTCTCGACGCCCACATCACAGAACAACAGAGGAAGACAGTGAGCGACGCTCTGAAACCACACAACAACGACAAGTTAAAAACAACGAGAGGAAAGGTTCGTCAGGGACGCTGCAGCCTGTCACAGCCAGACCTCTGAGAACCAGGTCAGAGATAAATACCTGCTCATCACTGATAACAAGGCAACAGAATCACACTCTTCAGCTGGAGGGAGACGAGCTGCCACTGATCATAAATGAATCAAGTGAATCACACAGGTTTGTGTTAGTGTAACTGATCAGTGAACAGTGTGATATCACCGCTCTGACACAGTGTGTGTGTGTGTGAGTGTCAGTGTGTTAGAGAGACAACGGAAACACAGTGAGAAGTGGACGTGCAACACACACACCCAATTAACACCCCGGCAAGACGGGTCACCTTAAGGTGAGCACTAATTAGCAGCATGGTGGGAAAATTAACTAGACTTCAACGAATACTGACCTCTGATCAGTCTGAAACATGCTGCGGTTTGATTGGTGCACAAACACTCCTGATTTACACATGATTGGCTCAGGAGGACGCCGGACGGGACCAGATGTTTTGGGGTTTTTTGGCCCATAACTTTACAAAAAGGCGACCAACACATCTCCGTTCATAGATTATGGCTAATGTGGTCACAGGACAAAGATAAAGCAGCTTTCAGCAACAAGACCAAGCAAAGACGTAAAAGGCATCGAGACAAATGAACACATCCAGTGGAGCTGGTGTTTGTATCCAGTGTTCCTCTCTTTAGCTCTGTGTTTGGTCTCCTCCACCTCCTCTGGATCTTTAGCTGCTAAATGCTAAATGGAAACACTGAGACTGAACCAGGCAAAAATAAGAAGCTAAAAGGTTTATTAGAGCTGCAGAGCCTGTGAATTATTCTGACACATTTAACCTCTTCTGTCCTTTCAGCTGAAACATCAAACTGCTGCCATTTCACAGACTAACAGAAATAAAATGCACAGTTTCATATCTGTGTCCATCAGTGATGATGTTCTCTGACTTCCTCTGCCGCTCTCGTTCAGGGAGAGTTAACACGACCACCAGTCACACTGTGCAACATCAACACGTCAGCAGCTCTTTTGCCCTGAAACACTTGAGTGTACAGAGCTTCAGTTACGTCCTGTGAATGTCGTTGGACTGAGTGTGGACTCATGTGGAGGCTGCACAGTTTAACCTTCACAGAGTCGTGTCCAGCTCTCACCTACACCACTGTTATTATGACTGTTCATGAGTGACTCTGATCAGAATCCTTAGAACTATAACTCTTCAATAACTAAATGGTTGTTGCATATTTACTCATATTAATTGCTCTAAAGACAAAGTTAAACTAACTTCAATCCAGTACTTTCAGATGTAATGGAAAGTCATATTCCTCCTTCAGTCTTACAGTTTCCTTCGCTCTGACAGTCACCTGAACACACCGTCAGTGAATCAGTCAGGATTATTGGCACCTCTAAGCTCACCGGCTGATTCATTAGTCACAAACGTATTGGAGTAAACTGTCAGAACAAAGTTGTCTCTGAGCCTCTGAGCAGTCACAGTTCTGTCCTGCTGCACTGACGACTCTGAAAACTCCTCATCTGTCCTGAGAACTGTGGAGTCAAACTCATGTTTCCTACCATCCTGCACTGAGAACAGATGAGCCCGACCTCAGCCTTTACAGAGCGAGTGATGAACGGAGTCTCTCTCTGTGAGCCACTGTGGACGGCAGCTTCAGGTTGATGTTATACTGACACCCAGTGGCTGAAGGAGTAAACTGCAGTCTGTTTCTTTATAAAGGCTCGTTTTAATGTGTTTGCAGCAGGTTTTGGATTCTCTTCACTTCCTCTGACATGGATGAAAGTCAAACACACTTACTTCTCCTTCGCCCTCCTCTTCTCCTCCAGGTGGCGGTGAGCCTCCAGACGAGATTCAGGGGTGAATGAACACGGTGTGTGCCAGAACTCTCTCTCCCTCTGCTCCTCATCCAGGAGGCTCGTCGTCTTCTCCTCCTCCTCCTCCTTCTCCTTGTTCTCCTCCAGTGTTGGACTATGAAGACAGGAGAGAAGTGACTGAACACTTCCTCATCTTCTCTATCTTTTTCTATTTATTTCGAGGTATAAATCTTTTTCTCCTTTCAGCTGTAAACGTGAAAATTCCCAAACTGGATGTTCAGGAAAAATGTGACAAGATAACTTTTTAAGATAATTAAGATATTTTTTTTTAAATACGTTAAAAGTGCAGAATATTTTTACATTTTTTAAATTCATTATTTATTAGGCAAAATCTTTCTTTAGTATTTGAGATATTTTACCAACCAAACGAATAATCGAGTATAAATAAATTTGGCAGATTGATCTATTGAGTGTGATTTACTTTTAATGATTTTCTTTCTTGTTCAATGATTTCAAATTTGTTGATCACAGAAATATTGACGATCATTTCAGAGCAGCACACAAACAGGAAGTTGTCGTGTCTGTCCTCACACTGTGTTGTTGATGTCGGTGTACCAGCGGCCGTCGAAGCCTGCCTTCCTCTCCTTGTTTCCTTTCTCCTCTCCTTCAGCCTTCCTCTGCGCCTCCTCCTTCTCCCTGGCTCTCCTCCTCAGGTGCTCCTTCTCCTGCTCCAGGACTCGCCTCCTCACCTCCTCCAGTCCCTGAGAGGCTCGAATCCTGTCCGACCGGCTGATCTCCGTCCCGTCCAGCCACTGACCACACAGACAAACAGCAGGTCAGTCAGACCACACACAGTAAAAACAGAGTGTCCTGCTCTGAGGTAAAGTTACCTTCAGTTGGGGCAGAGAAGCCACAACAAACTGCCTGTAGCCGTCAAACTCAGTGCAGGGGTTTCCCACCAGAAACAGCTCCGTGAGCTGGAGGTTGTGCCTCAGAGACTCCACGCTGCTCAGACGGCCGACGAAGTTCACCGTCAGGTCCAACTTCTGCAGACTCTCACAGCCTGAGGACACCACACACACACACACACACACACACACACACACCAAACACCATGTTTCCATGTTTATACGTTTACAGGGAAATGATGGAAACTGGTGTTAACTGGTTCAACAGTGGTTTCACAATAATATCTGTCTGTTTCAACAAATAAAAACACAGAGGTACAGTCATAACTGTAATCAACAGGAAATCATGTAATCAATGATTAATCTGCTAACTGACATGTTATTGATTTAATTTACAGATCATATTCATCATATTAAACATCCTCTCAGGGTGTGAGAGGATTTAGCATTTTTCTTTTCTTTTGTTTGGAGAAAGTAGACTCTGCTAAACTGTGACTTTGTTCCTTTGACATTTTATATTAAAATTATCAACTGAATAATCAATGGAATAAAACAGAGAGTAAACAGTAAAGTGCAGCAGCAGTCAGAAAGATTTAGATGAATAAAGGAGGATACATTCAGCACCAAACACACCAACACACTGTCACTGACCTTCAAGGTTTTCAATAACTTCAATGTTGTTCAAGGCCAGATTCAGATACTCCAGTTTCTTCAGGCGGCTGACGTTCTCTACATGAACAAACAAGTTAATGAACAACCTTTAAAACTGGGAAACTGTAACTGAATTGATGAGTGGTGAAGACCAGTGTTAAACTGCATCAGTGACATGTAACCTCGACGTCTAATAACGTCTTTGACCTGCTCATCACCACATCAGTGCTGAGAGAGTGGCGTCTCTGAGCAGCCTCGGTGTGATGTCTCACCGATCCTGGGGATGAGGTTGTTCTGCAGGTAGAGGATCCTCAGGTCCCTGCACCACCTGTCCACGTGTTCGATCCTCTCGATGTCCTGCTGGTGCAGAGAAACTTCCTCCAAGGAGAAGATCTCACACTCGTTGTGCTCGGCTCGCCGGCGGACCATGTCCTCTGTGACTGGACGACAAAAACACACATCATTACCCTTTTTAAAACTCTGTTTATGTGTGTCTTCATATCTCATCCCCGTGTCTAAAAGTGTTTTTCTGAATTGATTTTAAAGTCCTGTTTTAAGACTGTACAGCTGTGAACAGTCCAGGTCCAGCTCACACTGCAGACCACCCAGTGCTGCTTTATTAACCCTTATTAAACCTGGAGCTGCAGCTCTCTGTAATCTTTCCTGAAAACATCTCAGAGACAGTTAAACACGCGCTTTATTTGGCTTTCATTTAGTGTTTTAATGAAGGATTTAATCACGGTTTTTATAGTAACTGTTTGTTAAACCTAACACTGTAATGTAGCTGCTGTGTTTGTTGTTGTAAGCTAGTCTGCTAAGTGACTGGCAGCAGCGGGTAGTTCTAGGTTAATAATAGTGATAGTGATACTAATATCACTAATAACTTATAAAACGTTCACTAGATAACTAATATCACGAGCGTTAGATTAGCTCCGCTAACGTTAAGGCTATAGAGAGACTAAGCTAACGGTGCTAACTACACCACAAACTAAACTCTCAGGTTAAACTGTGAAGAAAATCATAAAACTCACATTAGCTAACCGTTAGCACACAGAGAAATATTATTAATGGTTTTTATTTTGGTTTTTTAACTTACTGTAAACCATCTTCGTTTGTTGTCAGGCGTTGCTGTGGAAACCGAGCAGGTGCTGCGTTCGGGTGCTGTGGGAAACTACTGCACGACTAACGGCTGACTGAAAAACAACATACAGCGAATAACATGTGGGTATTTAGTGTTGTATGTATGTTTTAACTTATCAATGGGACACGTACATCGACATGGTATAGCTCAGCACAAAATATTCCCTTCACTTCTACCCAAGCTTGAAATAATGGGTCAAGATCCCAATATATTTAGATATTAATATTAATATTAATATTAAGATATTTTTTTTCCGTACAGTTATTCTTAAACAGTACAGATTAAGAATAAAAATAAAATACGGAAAAGTTTTATAGATTTTTTTCAAACGCAGCAACTATTGTTGACAACATCAAAAAAGCTAAATAAAGCACAGAGGAATTTTTGAAGGATTTAAATGGTTTTGTGTCACAAAACACAGGTAGCACCTTTTTCTTTCTACTTAATAAGAATGAAAAATGAAAAGCAGGATTTACGCGCGATTCATTCTGTTCTTTTATTTTGAAAGTAGCATTACGGAAGTGGGTCAACGGCACGCTGAGGAGGAGAGAAGCGACTACAACAACAAACAACAACGGTCAACCGCAGCATCCATCGGCGTCTCACCGCCACACGCTCTCTGCTCGGTCTGAACCGGGACCCGTTCACCGCGAGCCGCGAGCCGGACGTCGTTCCCTCTTCCCGCACGCGCCGTCTTCGCTGATGTTAATTTAAGGTTTCGGAGCTCGGTGTGGTTACACGTCCGCTCAAGATGACGAGTTACAAGGCGTTTCACTCTCAGTTGACGTCCATCATGGAGGCGCTGACCAAAGCGGCCGTGGCGGAGATCTGCGAGCTGGTGGACGACAGCTACGCCGTGCTGCAGCTGGAGATCAGCCGGAGCCACAAGGAGAACGAGGCGCTGAGGAGGAAGCTGGAGCTCATCGAGACCATCATCGCCCGGGGACACCGGGGCAGCGTCGCGATGCTGGATTACGGCGGCCCGGAGGTAGAGGCCGGCGGGGGGCTGATGGATTTTACTCTCGGTGAGTTCCCGGAGCTTTTACACACAGAGCCGGGAGTGATTCACGGTCAGATCCACACACAGGTGATGGTGGCGGGATGTGCTCTGTGATGAATGGAGTCCTTATCGCTCTGATCCACGATAACTGCCGTTGTTTTGTACATGAAGAGCGCTACGCACCAAACTCCATAAGAAAACTGCCCATAAAACGTTTCTACTCGGCAGCGGTGTAAAATATTCTAATAGATCTGTCTCAGTATCATTTAACGGCTCATTTCTACGTTCATTTACTAATTCGGCATACATGTAAAACTCCAAACTGCACTGTGCTCTGTGTCTACAAACAAAAACTCAGCTCAGCAGTCAACTTTTAGAGAGTGAGCTGAGTTCTCCAAGCTGCTGTTTTACTGCAGTAAACTTTTCCATCTACTTGTATATGCCGAATTGAAGACTTGGGCTTAAATATTCAGGAAATGCACTGAGGCGCTTAATAGCGGGAATGCAGTGTTACAGAGAAGAAAACAGATTTCAAATCGTTACAGTTACAATCCTCTGAGAAGTTACCAGTGGAGGAAAGTAACTAAGATCACTTACTCAAGTACTTTCTCTGAGTGTTTCGATTTTCTGCTCCACAACAATTGAGAGGCACAGATTGAAACAGAGTAGAATACTTTTACTCTAAGTTACTTTGCAGATTAAGAGTAATGAAACAAAACTTAATCAACAAATAAAAGGATGAAATTAAACTTGGACTCGTCTCTACCTGCTGAAACATCAAAGAGATGTACAGTAATAATCCAAATGTACAATATTCTCACCTGTTCACTGAGTACTTTTACTTTTTGTACACTCAGTATATTTGGATTCTAATACTTTTGTACCTTAAGTAAAATGTGAGTACTTCTTCCCCTGGTGAGAATGAGTATATAAGTAAAGATGTGTACTCATACACAGCAGTAAAGTACAGTGAACCCACCTGGACCCTCTTCAAAGACCCTGAGTGATCTGCTGCTCGTCATATGAGGAAGTGTCTCTGTGTTTTTCCGTCCAGAATGTGCCTTACCGAGCGGAGCGGGTGCCAAACAGCCAAAGGCCTCGAGTGTGAAAAGACGTGGACGAGTTCCTGCTTTAGAGACGACCACAGACGTGAACCCTGGGACAGAAGAGGTGAGACCACGTCAGCGTCCAACAGGAGGAAAGAAAGGCCACAGTCATTTCCATTTACATGAGACTGTTCACATTCATTTTCAGAAAGGTTTCAGTTTGCTACCACATCAAGTCAACAAATTCAAATTCATTTGACTGTTTCTGCAGCTTGTCTACACACACCACCTTTCTGTTCCTTAGTAACTCACACTGTGTCAAAGGGTTTACTGTCAAACAAAATGAGTGGACCAACAAAAGAATGAGTTTAGTCTCTTTTCAATCAGAAATAACAACAGAAACAATTTGATGGCACCACTTCAGCTTTAGGGAGTCGTGAGGTTTTTTTTCTTTTATTATTTTTTGATATTTTATGCACAAAAGTCATCCTGTGTTTTGTCTGAAAATGATTTGTTACCATCTCTCATCATAAACATGATGAAAAGGAGGTTTCCAACAGCAGATGAAATCAGCTGTTTGTCTCCACTCAGGACGGTCTCCACCCAGCTGCAGAGGAGCCAAACGACCAGGACGTGGTTTTAATAAAGGAGGAGACGCCAAAGGTGGAGGTGAACGACAGCGATGCTGCAGAGGAGCTGCTCCTCAACGAGGACGGTGAGAGGAAACACAGCGACTGTGAGAGCAGCCTTCAAAATAAAAGTACCATCACTGATACTGTAGCTACATACACACACACAGTTCTCCTGTACCTCTGTCAGTCTGTTAGAAATAAACTCATGACAGTAAAAAGGCAAACAATCCCTGCAGAGCCTCAGGTTTTCTATCATATCACAGCATGAAGTGTTGAAGAGGCCAATACACTCTCAGAGTGTGTGGATCACAGTGTTGGAGTTTCAGTTTATCAGCTGATGGATAGAAAGGCAGTCAGTGGATGTTTAGACTGGCTCAGCTGTAGGTAGCTACAGCTCAGAGGCAAACGACACTCGACAAAGACAGCGTGATGTTTTCACACTTTGTCACGGCTGTAAAGTGATAGATAAATGTGGTTAACAAGTTTTTTTCACGCTCTTGTTTCAGTTAGAAGATTAAACGTGTGTGAGCGGTTTACACCTGTCATCTGTAACACAGGGACATTCTGACACGTTCTTATTGTAGTGCATCGTGTTAGTTTCACTGCTCTGGTGTCGTGTTGGATGCAGAGGCAGCTAACCTGAGTGTGTGTTGATGTGTGTGAAGGGACGGAGGTGCAGCCGTCAGAGGCAGACGACAGCGACGAGGGGCCGTCCGGGATGATGATCTCCACCTCAGCGGGCGACGTGAGGCCGTGGGATCAGAACAGTAACGGGCTGTCGGAGCGGGGAGTCGAGCGTCAGGATTCCCACAGCGCCCAGGAGTCTCCGGGTCCAGCAGGGCCCGCAGAGAGCAGCTCATCAGACGTGGTGTTTGATTTGGAGTCGGACTGTGAAGCTCCACCTGTGGCTCCGCTGAGAAAGCCGTTCTTTCTGGGGTCTGGGGGGAGTCCAGCCTCCCTGCCTGGGGCCTCTGAGCTGAAGCGGGGCGTGTCCCTGATCAGCTCCCTGCCCTACGACACAGAGCTGGACCTCTGCTCCTCGTGGGCCAGTCAGGGCCTGCCGAGCATGGTGCCCGTGCCTCACCGGCCGTACCTGAAGCCGGACCACCGGCCCACGCTGCTGGACAAAGTGTCCGACCTGAGCGCCGCGGGTTTCCCCCTGGCGCTGGGCCTGGGCGGCTCCAGGCTGGACCCTCTGGACCTGAACAGGTACTGCAGGGACAGGCGCTTCGTCTGCAGCTACTGCGGGAAATGCTTCACGTCGTCGCGGAGCCTGGAGACGCACGTGCGCGTGCACACGGGCGAGCGGCCGTACAGCTGCGCCCAGTGCGGGAAGCGCTTCACGCAGTCGGGTCACCTGAAGACGCACCAGAGCGTCCACACCGGGGAGCGGCCGTTCGCCTGCCAGCACTGCGGGAAAAGGTTCGCCGGGAAGCAGAACCTGAGGATCCATCAGCAGAAACACCACCCGGCCGAGCAGGGAGCCGCTCCTGTTTAACATCCTGCTGGGAACAGATGCACTCGTGGTACTTTAAGGTCCTGAGGAGACTGTACTGAAACTGTGATAGACCAGAACCTCACTGCTCTTACTGTTACTGAGCTTTCTGAAGCTGTTTAAAGAGCTTTTAGAAGAACAGGTGTTTTTACATAGAGGAACTGAGCAGTACTTCTGACTGTTTTCATTTCAGGCCTTACTCACTGTTAACTGTCTGAACTGCCTTGGCACAGAAGCAACACAGGACTACAACCTGATCCAGATCAATCCTTACCTCAAACAGAGCGTGGCTGTGAGTCCACGTCAGGACTTTAGGACGCAGAGGAGACAGATTCCTGTAGGAAGCATGTGAATGTTCACTGGTTGGAATTAAAGCGTGCAATCAGTTTGTTGTGTTTCATCACTGACTCTGATTTAACAGGTTTACAAATAAATACATTCAAAATGTTTACGGTCGATGGGTTTGTTTGGAATGTGTCCAATAATCACTTCTTCTTAACAACTCATTACATAATACATTACTATATATATATATATATATATTACTAAGAAACTTTAAATAGAGTTAAATACATTAATAAATAAATATTTAGCAGATATGAGCTAAATAAACAAACAAATAGCTTTAAGACAAAATATTTAAAACAGAAAGGAACAAACTGCTTTTAAAGTAAATGGGTGAATAAATTAGAGAGAATTTAATATATATTTATAATATTAACAGTAAACACTAAAACAAAAATACACATTAAAATTAAATCAATAGAAATGTATTGTTGTCATGGTAAAATAAGATAAAAACTAAAAGAGGAGAAAATAAATGAAAACTTATTAAAAACACTGATGTAATGATTTTTTAAAACATACAACTGCCCAGGCTTCGTGTGTGTGTGTGTGTGTGTGTGTGTGTGTGTCCAGCAGCATCACACACACATGCTGTTCACACAATAGAAACAGAAACTCTCTCTGCTTCTACTGGTTTCTGTGAATGAGGCTCAGCTGGTTTCACCTGTAAACACTCGTCACCATGGAAACGACAGGTCCATAAAACTCTGTCACCACAAGGTGCATTTAGTGTCTGTTCAGGAGCTTTCAATCACATCACCATGAGACAGCACGTTCACTAAAGAGTGGAGTCCATCTCTGCTCCATGTTTTAACTCAGGTAACCACTTTAACTCAGGTTAGTTTCATCAGTTCACAGCCTGAGGTATCAGCACTGTTGCCATGGTTACCCACAGTTTAATAAAGTAAACTGATTTTAACAGACCCCTGCCAGCCAATCAGACGTGAGCATCTTCTGTTGCCGGTGAGAAAGTCAGGTTTAATAAAAGGCAGAGATGGAGGTGTTTTCTCCTGGAGTCAGTTGTACACAGCTCCACCTCATTCACAGCGTGAACAACAGCAGCTCTGCTCTCCATTCACAGACAAACACAGCTTCTCACTGCACACAATGGAACCTATTTACAACACACACACACACACACACACACAGGCCTGTGGGTGCATTAACAGCCTGCTGGAGTCAGTTTGGAAGAAGCAGGAAACCACTGTTCACTCTGATCATCACAATGGAGCAGCATTAAAATAAGTGTAAACATCAGGAACGTTCACTTCTGTTCTGAGTCTTAATCACCAGGAAAGAAATATATCAAGTGATTTACTGATCAATCTAGATCTATATTTATTCTCTACCTAAATCTGCTTTATTCATGTATTCTAATTTTCAGACCAGTTTTTTTTATCTACCCATTTACTTTGTAACCACTTTGCTCTACTTTTATCTACTTTTTTTTCGATTTCATCTAATTATTGGCTTTTTAATCTACATTTATTTTGTCTATTTATTTCTTCTCTTCTGTATTTGCTATCGACCTATTTTATCTACTCATTTATTAAATCTATTGTTATTTTTTAACGGTTTAATATATATCTTTTTATTCTATATTCTGTACTTATTTCAATCTTTAATTTTTTAAAACCGTTTGTTCAACTTTTTATTTTATATATATATATATATATATATATATATATATATATATATATATATATATATATATATATATATATATATATATTATTTTGCTGTATTTCACCTATTTACTTTAGTTTAGTTTCCAACAGCGGGCTCTTATTTTGAAGTCAGCAGTGTTGTTCCGGAAGCGCGAGTCGAGCGGAAACAGAGAAACATCATTTCTCGTCCTTTGTAGTCGCGGACGGGCGGCGTTAATGTCCGAACAGAATTAGCCTGCGGCTCCTTCACCGACGTCGCCGCGTGTTTCAGAGCCCGGTGGAGCCTCGTGCGGTCCGTTAGCAGGAGTCTGAGCCCGGTCCGGTTTCCCCCGCGAGCAGCGCCATGGCCGTTTTAAGCAGCAAAGCGCTGCACGAGCAGCTGTCCATCATCATGGGCGCGCTGACCAAAGCGGCGGTGGCGGAGATCTGCGAGCTGGTGGACGAAGGCTACGCGGTGCTGCAGATGGAGATCACCCGGAGCCACAAGGAGAACGAGGACCTGAAGAAGAAGCTGCACCTCATCGAGTCCATCGTGGTCCGGGGGAGCGGCGGGAAGGCGGCGGAGCTGGAGGTCGTAGCGACCGCGGAGGGCGCACAGCGGGCGGAAACACCGCAGCAGCGGCAGCAGGACGACGAGGACGGTGACGGAGGAGCTGCGGTGGTGGTGCGGGAAGAGGTAAACACACAGACCCTGATCCAGAGCTGAGGACTAATCCTGCACCGTCACAGTACCCCGGTACTAAAGTACCAGGTGTGACCAAGGAGATGTACTGAAAGTATAAGTGCAGAGTGACCTCCCTGTGACTGTGGCAGCAGCACTTTATTGATCATTGATTACTGATTAATGACTCATGATGAATCCACTTAATCAGTTCATCTCTGGAGTCCTGGCTGGGTTCTGGACCCGGGGCCTCCTGGGAGGTTCTTCAGTCTGCAGGTTCAGAGGGAGACACAGAATCATCACAGCTGAGAAGCTTTAATGTCACATCATTGATTAATGGACATTATGTTAACCATGGCGTTTGTGTCCTCACAGTACAAATCTTTTTGGGCTGAGTGGTACCCTGTAGTTTCATGGGACTGGATAGAAAATCATCTTCTGATCTTCTGCTGTTATTCCCAGAGCAGGCTGCTTTATTTAATCCTGTTTAATCTCCACATCAGGAGTTCATTATCTGCTTATCTCTGAGCTCTGACGTTCATGCTTTATCTCAGGATGACTGCTTTTATTTCTCTTCATCTCGGGCTGGTTACCGCGGGCTGACAGACGAGTTATCCTGATAACGTGTTAATTATCTCGTTATCTCTGAAAGCAAAAAGTCCTTTCTGAGATGGTGTGATGATTAACTGGAGGCAGAGAGATTAAATCACTGAGTGTTTCCACAGACAAACACTGGTCAGTGTGGTCATTCAATCTTCTGATCTCCTCTGTTTAATTCTTTTCTCATTAACATTTTAATTAACCTTGAAGATGAATCAGCCAATCAGGACTCAGGGGACGTTTATCTCTTTATCATTCGCTGTTTGTCGTTACATTAATATCTGGAGTAATAAACTCCGTCACTGTTCATCTCCTGCAGCTTCCAGAGGTGGTGCTGATCAAAGACGAGGACTCAGACAGTAACGACACCTTCGAGGACGGTGAGTGGAAACAACACACTCAGCCAGAGCTTCTCAACCTGTGGCTCAGGGCCTCAGATAGGGTCACTGGATATGAAATGTCTTGAAATTAGGGCTGCACGATTAATCAGACCAGTTCTCCTTATCGACTTTCTTATCAGTGATGTTGAGAAAAGTCCTGGAAACTCTTTTCCCCCTCAGTGATGATGTTCTTTGTCTTTTCCTGCAGGAGATAAAACCTCTGATGGAGGGACGGCTGCAGCCAGAGAGGCCGTGGCGTCGACTCCGATCAGCCGGAGCATGAAGAGACACTGGCCGGGAAACGAGGAGTCTGAGAAGTCGTCGTCCTCCGAGCAGCTCGCAGTCAAAACATCCAAAGTGTTGGCGGGGCCGCAGAAGAAGAGCGTGTCCGTCTACACTCTGGACTCTCCTCGCAGCGAGCCGGGCTGCTCCGGTCAGCTCGCCGGGGACGAGATGGAGGCCGGCGAGTCGGTTTGTTCCTACTCGTCGCAGATGGACCCAGACGTCCACCTGGTCCATCAGGAGTGTTCCCTGGTGTCTCCGAGCTCCAACAGACAGACGTACTTCGGGACCAGCTCTCTGATGGAGTCTCGCTCTCCTTCAAACAGAGCAGAGATGGATCTCAGTCTCACGTGGACCAAACAGTCAAAGAGTCAGATGTCTTTCGCTCAGTTTCACCAAAGTGAAAACGTGGACGGCGACGCATTCGGGATCAAGCTGATCAGCGTCTCAGGCTCCACCTCCACGGACTGTCAGCTGTCTGAGAGCAGCAACTCTGCGTTTGAGTACGAGGACGCCGACATGATGAACTTCGGCCTCTACAGGGACCAGTCAGGTCGGCCTCAGCTCTGTAACGGGCAGCCGGGCGCCGCCGCCGCCGCCCGAGGGAAACGCTTCATATGCTCCATCTGCAACAAGACGTACGCCACGTCTCAGAACCTGGACGTTCACATGCGGATCCACACCGGCGAGAGGCCGTTCAGCTGCGACCAGTGCGGCAAGAAGTTCACCCAGTCGGCTCACCTGAAGTCGCACCTGAGCGTGCACTCAGGTGAGCGGCCGTACGCCTGCACGCTCTGCTCCAGGAGCTTCATCGTCAAATACAGCCTCAAGTTACACATGAAGAAATGTCACCCAAACATCTGAGGGAACAGCTGCAACGTGTCTGTAAATATCCAGTCTGACAAAGCTGCAGAGTTTAGCTCCAGAGCTCTGAAACCATTTCACTTCTGAACCTTTGTTTTGTACGTTCAACAGTTAATCTGCTCATCAGCTCACTGACGCTGCTTTAAACAATCGACATCTTCAATGTCTTTGGTTTGAACTCCAGGAAACTGACAGGTAATATTTCTTTACAGGTAAGCTATGAAATAATGACCAGGTTAGAGCTTCTCATTCATCAGACAGGATGAGCTCTGTCTTTTTAAAGTCCAGTGTACAGCTACAGGCTGACGGTTGTTTAAAAACACTGTTTCATTGTTAATAAAACTCATTCTGAAATCTGGTTCTCGTCACTGTGAAGGTTCCTTCAAGATTAAAATGTCCCACAGAGAACTTCAGGTGAAAATAAAGTCGCTGTAGTTTTTCATTGGTTTTAATTGTTTTCTAGAGAAATCCATGAGATATTTGTCCTGTTAATCTAATGATGAAATAATGAACTTGTTATAAGGTTGAGGTTGTTTCCTCCTGAGGAGATCATTCTGATGGAACCATGACGGTGGAGTTCTGGCTTGTGATAGTTCTCACACAGCAGAGGTGACCATGAAGTAAACATTTAAAACAAGACGAAGCCTGAGCTGAACGTTAGTGTCACTGAACACAGCACATCTCAGCTGTGTCAGTGTGACTCTAAGACAGGATGAAAAACAGCTGGTCACCACGTTAAAGGAGCCGTACGCCGTGTCCAGGTCATCAGTCATCAGTCTCTGACTCTGAGACAGATGCACTGCCACTGAAAGGAGACGTGAAGCTGTCAAGTAATAATAATGTAATAAGTCTTTTACGGTTTGTGAGCTTTAATATTTTGAAGCCAAACTATTGATCAGTAATCAATAGAACATGTATCCCTTCAGTCAGTTTGGATCGAATGTTTTCAGGATGTAAAATGTAGAGCCGAGCTGTTTCTCTGACTGACTGTTTCCAGGTTTTCATACCTGGAATATTATTGAGAACTTTGCACATGCGCACTTTGGGTTCAGACCCGTCGTTTCCCCCCTCGCATCACTTCCTGGTTTGTGTCGGGACTGTTTACGCCAGGTGAGAGCCTACATTCAAATACGCGCAGCGGGCGCGTGCGTTTCCGTTTCTTTTATCTGCCACGACCCAGTGATTTGCATTCTGTTCAGAGACGCACGCGGTGGATTGAAACATGTCCCCGGCCGCTGCCTTCCACGCGCAGCTGGCCTCCATCATGGAGGTACTGGCCAACACGGCGGTGGCGGAAATCTGCGAGCTCGTGGACAGCGGATACTCGGTGCTACAGCTGGAGATCTCGCGGAGCCGCAAAGAGAACGAGGTGCTGCGGAGGAAACTGCGGCTCATGGAGCTCCGCGCCGCTCGCGCGACCGCCCTGCGAGCCGCGGCCACCGCCAGCGGTGCCGCGCTGCTGCACGCGAGCGGCCGGGCTCGAGCTCAGCTGCCCACTCATCACCCGGGCAACGACCCAGGGAGGAACCGAACACCCGGAGGTAACGGTTACAATTTATATTGGTGGAAAGTAAAGAACGCGACAGATAGAACGTAGTTCTAGAACGTGAGGCGTTTAATTACCCTCTGGAAAACAGCGCTCCCTGCGTCTCGTTCAAAAATAATACAAAAACAAAACAGTTATTATTTCCCGCGTCCACAGAGTCACCAGATAATTTCAGCTAATATTTTAAGGGTTTTAAAACACAAGATAATACAGAGTTATTGTCAGAGGAGAGAAACTCAAACCCTGAGAGTGAAATAACAACCTTAACTCAAGGTCCACTTACTAGTTTTTCTCAGAGCTGTCAACCTCACTTTGTCATTCTTCTTTTTCACTTTGTCACAATCATTGGGAGCGGTCAAAAGACGAGTAGTTACAGAGAATTGAATCTTAGTGGTGGTGTGTTTAGGTCACAGCTGTTGTTTTGTAAAATGAGAGACTTCATTCTGAAACATGTCTTCCAGGTGAGGTGCTGTCCAGAGTGCCCCCCCAGGAGCCGCCACAGTGCGGAGGCCTGAAGCCGCCCCCGGACTCTGGACAGGAGAGCACACAGGTAACAGCAGGTGGGAGAGTGAGTGCACACGGTGTTCTCTCTTTACCTGATGTGGTCCCTCTCTCTGCTCTGACCCCAGCCTCCTGCAGGTGAGTCAGCCAACCTGACCACCGCAGTCATCAAGGTGGAGGACGACGACGAGTCCTGGTCCCGGTCTGAGCAGGACAGTAAGTCCAGCCCTGCAGAATGAACATACACACTTTGTTAAAACAGGACTCAGTAACTTCAGCAGTTCTTACTGTGGGTCTCCCTGCATCAGTACGGACGGCATGTGGACCAGGAGCGGACTGTTGAGCACAGGGGGTCCCAAAAGTTTCATACCACGCAGAGATCGTCCTCCACGATCAGTCGCGATCTTTTAATGGAGGTCATGTGCCTCTGCGCTTTGTTTATGATCAGTATTAACCAACATTTCATTTTGACATAGACATCCTAAGCCTGGGACAGGTACCACGCGCCCAGGTGCAGTGTTACCTGTGCTGCTGCGTCTGACACTGTCGTTAATCTGTCGTAATGACGTCAGGGCTCATGTTCGGGCAAAGAAAACTGGAAAGCTGATGGTTTTATTTTAAATTTGTTTCTGATGATTTAAACATTTGATCTGATGGTAAATGCTGCTCGAGGGCTTGGGTTGGTTTTCCTCCGGTCTGTTTTGGACCGGGTCATGTGGGGAATTAGTCTTAGTTATTAATAATTTATTTATTTCTGTGGGTAAGTTTGTGGCTGATGTGAAACTCCATGTGGTGCACAGAGCAAAGGAATATGTTAAAAATAATAATAAATCAATGAAAAAGGTTTTGATAGAATGAG
The DNA here is from genome assembly GCF_001640805.2 of Lates calcarifer. Classification (NCBI taxonomy): domain Eukaryota; kingdom Metazoa; phylum Chordata; class Actinopteri; family Centropomidae; genus Lates; species Lates calcarifer. The sequence goes on along the minus strand of NC_066836.1, from coordinate 1,576,968 downwards.
AAAATGGTTTTAGTTTAATTGAACCTGTGGTTAGTCCAGGTTTATTTAAACTTAAAGTTCTGAGTCCTGTTTTATTAAAGGAAAACTTGCATTGATTTAAAGGTGAGTGAAGCTGGTGGAGGTTTTTCAGTGTGAATTATCTTTTGTGTTGCATTAAACTGCAGCCAGACAGATCAAAGTTGAACACTGAAGATTTTCTGTTTGTCTTTTCTCTGCAGAGGGTTTCTGTGGTGTTGCTGAAGGACAGACGACGGAGACAGAAGCTCCACCTCCACTGACCAAACAGGAAACTGCAGACGGGGGTGGCGACTCGTCTCGATCCTGGACGAATGGGGAGGTCAGCTCCACCTCCATGTCTGTCCAGAAAACCCTGAGCACCGGCCAGAAGTCAGAGAGCAGCGGTTATGAATGTGTGCTGTACGAGCCACAGCTCCAACACGGCTCCTGCACTACCCAGAATCCTCTGAGTGAGGATCCCGGCTGCTCGTACGTGTTGAATGTTTCGGCTGATTCGAGCGGCAGCAGCTTCCCTTTCACCGTCACCGAGGTGAGTCTGTCTGCAGCAGAGCCCCCGCAGCCCGCACTGTTCTCAGACGGCCAGCAGAGGGCGCCATTAGCCGCAGAAGAGCCCCAGCATCCAGTGAGGACAGAGGTGACGGAGGGACAAAATACTTTCATCAGGAGGGACGGGTGGAGACATCAGGACGGAGTCAACAGAGCAGCCAACCACAGCAGAGAGGACGGCGGGGGGAAGTCGTTCGTCTGTAACTGCTGCGGGAAAACTCTGGCCTGTCTGAAGAACCTGAAAACCCACATGAGGGTCCACACGGGCGAGAAGCCGTTCGTCTGCGCGCTCTGCGGCAAACGCTTCTCCGACTCCAGCAACCTGAAACGCCACCAGAGCGTCCACACCGGAGAGAAACGCTACGGCTGCGTCCACTGCGGGAAACGCTTCGCCCAGTCGGGGTCCCTGAAGGTCCACATGACCGTCCACACGGACTGCAAACAGTTCAGGTGCTCGTTCTGCGGTAAGACGTTCATATCAGGCAGCCACCTGAGGCGTCACGTCACCGTGCACGGAGGAGAGAAACGATTCATCCCCACATCACAGTGACACTGAGAGGGGGGGTCAGAGGTCAGAGGTCGTGCTGCTTTTACCCGAGTCAGTTTTAGGGGAACTAAACTAAAAACCAAACAGTGTTCAGTTTATGTTGAGAGGCTGATTCAGCTTTGTTGTTTTGAGTCATCCTCTCCTGTGAATGCAGTTTTTCATACAGTCAGATTTTTCTCGGCCACATGACGTCACTTTGGATTTGTCTGTTGTGTTGAGAACTTTTTCAAATGGAGCCAGCTTCAGTTTGATTTTGACGTTTCACGATTTGACGATTATCTCAGAAACACATCATCACATCATCGACACTGTGCAGATAAACGTGAGAACATGTTCCGTCTGACATTGTCAAACCACAGACAGTTTATCTAAACCAATGGACTGGTTGATCTTTCTCCATAAAATGTCAGAAAGCAGTCAAATGTAAGATGTTTAAATGTCTTGTTTTTAGTCTGAAACCTAAAACGCTTCAGTTTAACAGTAAAGATGCATCAGATCCTCACATGTGAGAAGCTGGAACCAGAGAGTGTTCAACCTTTTTGCTCAAGAACAACCATAAACCCACTCATCATCACAGCTGAGGTCTTTTTGTTTTAGCAGTTGTGTTGGGTGACTCGTGTTAGAAGAAAAAAAACAATCTGCATGTTTGTCTTGAGGTAAATCTGCAGCTTCTCTCCATGAATAACCAGCAGCTGTATGTTGTTATGGATCAGTTTGAACGAGCAGAGAGGGAACGCTCATGTTTACATGCTGTGATGCTGTCACTGCCTGTTTTCTGTGATCCTGTCATTTTGTAATAAAAAGCTGCCGTCCTCCGTCTCTGCTGAGTCTCTTTGGTTTTTAATATATCACAAACAGATTTTCATTTCGGTGTAAACCCAGGATTTTAAGGAAATGATAAAGTACTTCAATCTACTGAAGTAAAAGTATCAGTACCACAGGATAATCGTACTGTTACAGGTCAAATTCCTGCATTTGGAATTTTGAGCACAGGGAGAACTCATCAGGACTTAACACAGCTGACTGGAGTTCAGTGTGAGCGCTTCCTGTCTCACCTGCAGTGATAACGCTGCTGTTCTCCAGGAATCAAACCTCCAGCATCGTGGTTCAGGGCGGTGCGACAGGTACGAGGCAGAGGGAGACAAACAACAGTTTAAACTTTCCTCTATGAAATAACAATATTCCTTCTTGTTTGTTTTGTCGGTGCTTCACCTGTTAATCTGTCGTCACGTCCTTCAGCTGAAACTGGAGCAGAGTTAGTTTCTCTCAGACTGTTCATCAGCTTCAGGCTCTGCTTCACTCGGCTGCTCCTGAAAACTGATTTTCACTTGTTCTGGAGAAAAAAACGTCAGTGAAATAAACCGACACAGTTACAGCTCCACTGAACAGAAATACACCGTTTATCTTTTTAACAGGGTTTAATGGACGAGAAACATTTAATGTAGATAAAACACTTTCACTCTGACGTTATGTCAAATACTGTGAAAATTAAACCTTAAAACACAGCGCCATCAAAAGGACGAAAAGGGCAACTACCCATCGTCCAGATTACCAAACTACTGTTCATTTATTTAGACAATTTACTGATTGAAACACAGCGATCAACACTGCTGAAGAAAATACATTAATGAATACATAATTTGTTGATTTATGCCGTCGTTCTTCTTTATGTCTCAATTTCAAATTAAAACCTAGCTTCCACCTCGTTTAAGGTTTAATTTTACAGTTTTCACAACAGCTGTTTAACTAACAGAGACTAACACGGATACAGTACAGAGGAATAAACAAAGCTATTATTAAGATATAATAAGTGCCGTCACAAGCAGAGTATCACATTTCCACCTCTGGAAACAAGTGCAGTCAATAAGAAAAAAAACATTAACTCCATGTACAGTAGCTGCTTCATACACAGAACAAGAGCATATTTAAAGGTTTAATTCATCTGAAAAAGTTCTTGTTAAATGTTTTTTATCGCAGGTATTTCCTGTCCTTTGCAGTAAATTCAATATTTGACAACATCCACATTTAACTTTGAACAGTTAAAGCTGCATTCATTGATTTCTGGCCACCAGGGGGCAGCAGAATGAGCTAGAAAATACAGTGCTAACAAACTTGCTTATTTCCACATCCAGCAGTTACAGAGCAACATGATCTTTCATCTGGAGTCATGTTTGTGCTCCACCTGATAAATCTAGGCCTCTGTTTGTGGTCTCCACAAACTCCTAAGAAAAACATCTGGCTCATATTTTTGGCTATAAAACCAAAACTAGGAGCTAAAACAGTTGGTGTTGATTCTCAGTGGGTTGAACTATGAGCAACACTCTCACATTACAGAGTAATTTGATCCATCAGTAATATAAAAATATTTGTAAGTGCAGCTTTAAATGCAAAGTAATACAAAATACATGCAGAGCAGTAATAAAAATATTAGTAATATAGATTGATTTCTGTTCATTGATGAAGTATTGGTGATGTAACATTTCCCGAATCGTCAGATTACAACAAATTTGGCACTTTGAGTGAATAAATTCACATCGGACGATTCAGAAACTCCTGATTTTCACAGACAGAGAGAAATTTGAGCTTTAAAGATCCGGTCACTCCAGCGTTTAATCCGGTGAAGTTCAGCAGCAAAATCTATTTATTTCAGTGGAATGGTTTCGATTAAATTCAGCCCAAACTTGTCGCACTGAGAGAAGATAAAGTATAAAGATGCTAATATGTTCCCAGGCTGCTGGTATGTTAGCGAGTGGCTGTGTGACCGGCCCTCAGCCCTTCATGTCCCAGATCTTATGCTGCATTCACGTGGAAAAAAGTCGACCATGTTTCCAACGTGTTCACGTCAACAGAAAATTCACGGCAGAGTTGGTGGTGACGGTAAAAAGTTCCAATCACAACAAACGATGGACTTCAGTTGGTGAAAGGCGTCCATGTTTGTTTGACTCACTTCAGGAAAATCTGTTTCCTAATTACAGAAACATTACAACTAGTTGACGTGAACAGTGTTTACAAGTCAGAAACTCCCACATTCCCTTTTCACATAAACACGGCACGATTATCAAAACTGTTATTTAACCTGGTCCATTCAATCACTAAGAACTAAAGATAAGTCTTATCCTCTCTGCTCAAAGTCTGTTGCACTAAAACACATGAAAACATTGAGATTTCACAGGAAGAGCTGAATTGTGCTGAAAACAAAGCACAGCTCATCTCTTTTTGATCAGGTTCGCTAAACGTCTTGGCGTAGTTTGAGGCCCAAACATGATTGAATTTTAAAAACTTTATAAAGTCAAAACCTTATAAAGTCATACAGTACTTGTTTTTCTTTACATTTGATTAGTCCCTGCTTCCTGCAACACTTCTTTTCCTGATGAAAACGTCTCTCAGAGCGCTGACTGATCCATACATTTTAATGGAGCTTCAGAGGAGAGGATCATTTAAACTACGGTAAACTCCCTGATTCCTAAATGTTCCTCCAGCTCACTGTGGAGGTTTTAAAACTCACCTCACTGTCCAATACAGTTTCCTTTATTTTCTGAAATTATTGCTCCGTCAGAAATCCCTATCTCAGAGAATGAAGACCTGACTTATACCAGAGTTCGTATAAAGGATGGTGTTAGTTCTCCTGCCTGTGATTCCAGCCGGGTGGAGTCTGTCCCACAGGAAACAGGACCACCACATAAACAAGAGCCACTTTTCAAAGTTACAGTATTTGAAAATGCTAACTCCACCCGTCTGCTGCAGCACGCAGGTTAAATCAAACACCTACCAACACTGGAGCAGGTCTGTTTAATGTCTCAGCAGCATCTCAGGTTCAAATCCTGTCCCTGTATTATTCTGTATGTCTGCACTTAAGGCACTTTACAGCTGAAGAGTTTTACTACAAAATGATCGTTTAACGTCCAGAACCCAAACAGGACATTTACAGTTCACTCTGAACTCCGAGCTGTTCCAGCATCAACATGACTTCATAAAAAACAAACCTGTCTTTTCTTAAAACGGACACGTCATTTTGAAATCAAACTCCTCACTCAGTTTCCTCAGGAAAAAAATGGCACTTCACTCCTTCAGTTACAATTTCCAGGTAGAAACTTCAGGTGTTTTGTGCGTTTGGTTTTTTTAGTCAAAGTCACAGCTCTTATTTTAATTGAAGTCAGACTTCACTGAGACTTTTCTGCTGCTGAACCTGAATTTTCTCTCAGACTCTGAGTGTCTGACGTTGGGTCACTTTGGACAGCCCAAACAAGCCAAGTTCAACGACTAACACATACACATACTCTTCAAAACACATCAGGTACATTTGCATGTTTGGTGTTTGATATGGATATTATTGATCTTTCATGGCTACTAAACTACAGTAACTTGTGTCACCATGTTAGAGAGTTCCTTCAGCATTTTACCAGAAACAAACTGTCTGATTCAGCAGCTGAGAAGTTTCACAGCATGTACGTAACACCATGCTGATCTTCCCAGCCTTTCTCTTTAGATTTAAAGGTTAAATATAAAAATGACTCCGCTGAGTTTACGTTCAGTACTGCAGCCCTTCTGCTCGACGCATCTCCGCTCATAAAACACAAAGATTTCCATTCAGAGGTGGGTAAATAGACGTTTTGCAGTCAAACAGACGTTGCTGTAAAATGTTTTCCGGAGCTCAGAATAACTTGGTCCTTTAAGTGCAACTTACATGCAAACAGTTGGTGAAATGTAAAATATTTCTGCTGAGTTCCCACAGAGCTTTTCTTCTCTCTCTTCCAGTTTGATGTCGTTTGTTCCAAACTCTCGTCTTTTACTCGTTTCTTGATGTGATATCCTGAAAAACAGAATCATTACAAACCGTTAGCGTCATTCATTTGCTGCCAGTTTGAGAAATTAAGTTCAGTTGATTTGATTTTTCACTCACCTCCGTCTTCGCCCTCCTCCACTCGCCCATCGGCCCCGACTTAGTCAGGACTGAAATGAACAGAAATGTTTTAACACTCAGCGTTTTCATCCTCATGTTTCATGTTTCAATATTTTGTAATGAAGCCTCCATCAGAGAACATTTCATCAACAGATCCATGAGTGTGTGTTGTGTGATACTTACACATGAACGTTGTCATCATCATGAACACAGCTGATGTTACAGTCGTGCTCCACCACAGACACCTGCAGGGAAACACAGTCAGAGTCCAACATTCTGCTTTGTCTTTATTATGGAGTGAAATATTCCGAGATAAAAATCTTACCCTGAGTAAAGAGCCGAGAAGATGAAGATGGTGAAGATGAAGAGGAGAAAGGCCTTCATCGTTAACCCTGAAACAAAAACACAAACCGATGAAACATCAGCTAACGTGTCAGATTCCTCCAGCACCTGTCTTTCTGATTAAAACCTGGAGCCCAGCATGGATGACGTCCTGTAATGTGGTTTCCTCTGAAACAGCTGGTCCATGATAATAACTCTGTTACTGACCTGTGTGCCCGGCTGACGCCGGACAGCAGCAGGTGTTGGTGTAGAAAGGTGAGGGGGGCGGGACTTCAGAGAGTCCACCCAGTGACTGTGTGAACTGCTCCTTTGACTGACAGATCTCAGAGCAAATCTCCTCCTGGATGAGCATCGTCTGTGGCGGAGACACTTTGTCAGGAGGCGGCGGGAGCTCTGTCGGGTCTGAGAGAGAACAACATGGTAAAACACCAGAGAGCAGGACTGTGATCCAGAGGACATGTCGTCTCAACGCAGCCTTAATCATTGACCCACCATACGTGAAGCTGCGGCTCTCATCCAGCTCCGTGCTCCCCAGTCCAGACCAGGAGGACTCGTTCAGCGGGGCCGGGCCCTCCTGGCTGCTCCTGAACCAGTCGTGATCTCGCTCATATTCTCTGTCCAGGTCCCGGTCCCGGTCCCGGATTTGGTTTTGTCCCGTCCCGAAGACGCCTCTGAAGACCTTCTCGTCCAGCCACGACTGGCAGCTCTCTGTGACGTCGCTCAGGAGGCGAGCCAGAGAGCTGCGAGGCCTCCGCCTGCGCCGGAAAACCCTGAGGAGGAAAACACCACGATCCTGGTCTCACATCCGTCACGTTTCTGACACGGTTCAGTTTGTGGTTTTGGTTTTGAGCTCACCCAGCCTCGGTGTTATTCTTTTTTAATGTCGTTTGTTTTATTTTAATCAGTTTCCTCTCTCCTTTTATACGACGCCATCTTAGTGATTAATCATTTATCAAGTAAAAGCAAAATAAAACCATTTTGTCTCCAAGGTTTTTAAGGTTTTGCTGTAGAAATGAAAAACAGAACAATCATTCTCATTATCGGCTGATCACTTTGTCGATTAAATAACTCTTCATTTTGTCTATGAAATATATTGATTAATATCAGTGACAAGGCACCAAACCCAGAAATAACATCTTAAGATTCCAAATTAATTTGTAATAAACTGATCGATCAGTTAATCGATCATTTGTTCTTGAGCTCCGTGTGTCTCTGAAAACCAGAGCTGCAGTCGTGTAACAGAACAGAGAAACTCTTCTCATGTTGATGATGAAGGTTTCAATAACACGCAAGTCTCCTAGCAACCGTGACACATGACATCACACCCTGGCTCCTGGACGCAGCAGATGTCAGACGTGAAGAATGTGCAGCTTTTCGAACCTGCTCGACATGTGACGCACGGCTCGCTCTGATTGGCTGCGGAGGATGACCTCAGCGCTATAAAGAGAGGTGTTTGAAGGGGAGGGTGTGTGTGTGTGTGTGTGTGTGTGTGTGTGTGTGTGTGTGTGTGTGTGTTGAGAGCTGGAGCTTTACATTAATCTGTTCTACCAGAAACATCTCTTTATATCAGCACCAGACTCCATTGACAAAAACAGGGATTTTACTGAGCGTGTTAGTTAGTGTGTCTGTGTGGTACTTTTACTTCAGTGAAGGATCTGAATACTTCTGCCATCAGGTAACTCACCTGACCAGGTTCTCCTTGTAGGACACGTTGGTTTTGCAGGGCGTCAGCGACACGTTTCCGTCGTCGTCCCAGGAGAAGCTGTCCTCGGTGACGGCGTAGTACCCGTTGGTGAGGAGGCGCGGCGAGCGGCGGCAGCAGCAGGGGTCGCCGCCGTCCGCCGAGGAGTAACAGACGTACGAGGAGTCGGGGGAGAGGAGAGAGACGTCGAGGCTGAGGGAGACAGAGACAGGAGGAGGTCAGAATGTGGGACACCAGTTTAAAAGCTTGAGAAGTTGAAAAGAGAAGCAGCAGGTTTCACCTCTGACAGGAGTCGTTGGCACGCAGCCTTCGTTTTATCGGTGAACCTGAACAGAGATCAGAACAAGCTGAGGGAGTTAGAAGACAAACACACACACTGTGAAACAGGTCGTGTGAGCTCTCTGAATAAAGACTTGGCTTTTATCAGCGTGAGGAGCCAGAGAGCATTCCTGAGCTCGGCCTGGGAAACCACTGGAGTAAATTTACTCTGAGGTGACATAATACACTGTGTAGGAATGTGACAGACAGGGAGCTTACTGTCGTGTTGCTTTCAAGGTCACTCACAGCAGCAAAGCTCTGAATGAAGGAGAGGAGCTCAGTGTTTATACAACATCTGTTCCACTGTTTGCTGAGCTGTGTATGATGTATCTGATCAACATGATGACAGGATTCCTACAGACAGAGCTGTTTATTAAAGAGTCACTTCCTTCAGTTTAACCAGGAACATCTCTATATATCTCTACCAGACTCCATTGATAAAAACAGGGATTTAACAGGAGCTGCTGGAATACCACTGCCTTGTTGTGTGGTGTGTGTAGCAGACGTTCATGCTGTTGTTGCTGACGTACTTGTAACGGCTCCGGAGAAGAACAGGGCCATGTTTGTCTGCAGCCGAGTCTCTTGTTGTTGCTCTGTGAAAGACATTAGAGAGCGAGCACTCAGAGGTGAGAGACATTCAGCCGAGGACTTCAGCAGACTCCCTCATTAGAAACACTAGAGTTAAAGCACCAACAGTAACAGCAGTGAGAAAAATGTCCAATTTACAAAGGAGATTTTGCAGAAAGTTGTGGATTCAGACTAAACCTGTCTGTGGCTCTCAGCCTCTAAAACAGCTGCTGACTGTACTTTAACAAACAGGAGGAAACTGCATTAGTTGGGGACTATTTTCAGCGGCGGATTAATCCATATTTGGTGCTGTAGTGAGTATTAGGGGAAACAGGATGGTGTGTGAGTCCAAATAAACTGTGAGGAGGACGAGGACAGACCACAGAAATTCCAGAATAATCTCTGGAGGGAGAAAGTTAAAGAGTCTGTTTTTTTAAAAGGCACAAATTCAACATTTAAGCTTTTTTCCAGAGACTTCAGCTCTTTAACGATCTGCTCCTCAGTAACTTATTAAAGCTCAGTTAATCCCTGCAGAGCTGATCAGACGAGTCCTCCTCTCCAGTCTGAGCACTCGAGGGATTAACTGAATGAACATACTACAGGCTAATAGGAATCTAATCCACACTGATCAGACTGCTAAATAAGGGCAGGGTATTTATAAAGACACCCAGAAGTTTTTTAGTCCGTCCTTACCTGTAAACCTGCTCGTGCTCAGATCTCGTCGTGGCCTCGAGTTCTTCAGGACAGAGTTCTTGTGTTGTGGTTCTCTCACATCCTGCAGCAGCAGCCTGAGAAAAAATGCAGGAGGAAGAAAAACAGAGGGGCTGTGACAGTGAGCTCATGTTTCCTGTTAACTGTGTGTGTGCTGGGCCGTCACACTCACAGGACCTGAGGCTCAGTCACATGTTTCCTCACACTCAGAGAGCATGTGGACACTCAGAGCCACAGGTTTAAACACCTGTTTCTTAATGAACATGTTTCCATCATTCATTAGTTTTCTGTGTGATACATCTGCAGTGTCACCATGTTATCAAAACTGACTGATCCCCATATTAATCTATTGATTTCTAATCTGACGGTCATCTCTCTACACTTTGGTAAACACCTGTTGTTTGTCAAAGATGTTCCAACGACAGGAGTCATCACTCTGTCTATTGTTCTGTTCTGCTGAGTAACAGAGTGAAGAGATGAACTGGGTCAGCTTCTGTTAGTGGGCCACAAACAGTCTCTGTGTTACAGTGAATAGGAGGGGGAGGGAGGGAGGGGGAGGGAGGGGGTTGGCCTTCTCATCTTCCTCTGCTCCAACTGAAAAATGCTCCTTCAGTTTTGAAAGACAACAGGACGGTGTAAAGCCCTGCTGCTGCTGAGCTCTGGATGACTGATGGTTCAGTCAAGTATCTGGTGAAAGCTGCTCCTAATAACTGTACCTCTGTGAAACATTACTGTGACTCTCAAGTGTCAAACTCGTCCCTTGTTTTAGTAAGAAACACATTCATTTCACATGGACGACACGATCTGTCTGAAAGCAGAACCTTCTGAGCTCTCAAGTGTTTTCAGGGTAAAAGCTAATTTCCACACTTCCTGACAGGAATCCTGTAAACAGAAAGTTCCTCTTCACTGCTCAGAATAAAAATGACTTCTGACAGAGCACAGTGTAACACGAGCAAAGACTCCAGAGCTTTGTGTTTACAGACAGAAACCTGTGGTTTGGTGACTTCCAGGCTGTTTTAGTTTGGCACATTAGGGTGCTGCAGTGGTGGAGGTGAGATGCTGAGAGCTGGATGGACTGCTGACTAACTGATGAAATAACTCAGTACTGCAGTCTGTTAGTCATGGTTATAAAGAGTCTGATTCTTCTATGAGCATCACATTTAAAAACCTGTCTGAAGGAACTGATAGAAAACCTGATTCACAGAACGTAAGTTTCCTGATCTAATAAGTGAGATTAACTGACAGAGGATGTTTATTTAAGATTCCTTCATCATCTTTAAATGTCTGTGTTGTGACTGTTTCACTCTTTGTTTTCTCTGTGAAGAGAACAATGTTAAAACTATGCACCTTTAATCATGTTTAATAGGACTGCCTGTATTTCTTTCTTTCTCTCTTTTATTTCCCCCTGTATATGTCATGTTGGACTCTTCCCATCCTCCCAGCATGCCTTGCAGCAGCAGCAGTGTGCTCTGTGTTGGAGCTGCTGATGTTGGAGGAAAACGCGTAGCAGGAAACACAAAGATGGAGCAAACCATTTGAGCAGGAGCAGCTGCTCCTCTGTTATATTTCCACAGACACAGGATCAAACTGCTCAGGGTTCAGTTGGTACAGCTCTCAGTCTTTTCCTAATACTGTTGCTGCACTGCACCTTTTAATGTAACACACAGTTTTTAAATGATGGTTTACTCCTACAGCTCTGCTCTGATGCTTCATGATGGGAGTTTTATTCTCATAGTGTTCTTATATTCTTCCTATTTACAGCGATGAAGCTGCTCAGAGACCAGTTTCTATTCTGAAGAATTGGTTTTTTATATTGTTCTGGTATATATATATATATATATATATATATGTATATATGTGTGATATCTCTGTCTGCTTTACTCTCTTGTGAAACAGAGTAGAATTAAAAGACGTGTAGCATCAATGAACTGATCAGAATACAGATTAATGGAGGAGGACTTGTTTTTATGACCAAATAACTGGAAACATGTTTCTCCGCATGAAATCAAAGTGAGATTAAAATACCTGCAGCTGCTTTAAAGAAACTTCACTTCGATTGTTTTGTACTTTCTTTATATTTTAGAGGATCTCAGCAGAATTTACGGCACAAATCCAGACAAAGAAATAACGGGACTGAAGTGAACTCACCGGTTTGGTTTCCTTTTGGTTTCTCTCCCGAAGCTTTAAAGAAAAAGAGTCTTTTTCCTCCTGAGAGATTCACCTGTTTCTCCTCTTCTTCTTTTTCTGGACTCTTCTTTTTTAAATCTTGTTTTTTTCTCCGTGTGAACAGAAACAAACAGCAGCTCCGCAGCTGTCACCGAGCCTCGCCCCCACACAGGAAACACCAGCCGCTGTCAAAGTAAAACACACAGCAACACAGCATCCGCTCAGGCTTTTCAGAGTAAAGGCACACTGAATACAATACAAACATTAAAAAAAGGCTTTATAACAAACGATATGATCGAAATGAGTGAGCGTAATATTTAACATTAATATTCAGACAACACAAAGGAAAATCTAAACCCTGAAATATTCTAACTAATCATTAACTCACCTCTTTCTGTAACGTTTATTTTGAAGGGTACATACCAGACTTCCGGTGAGAGTTTAATTCGCCTGACGTTTAAGACTTCCCCCAAAATCCCAACACAGTTAAAATGTCCCTGAGGAGGCAGATGTCTTTTCTTCTCACTGGACATGCAGACCTTTAAAATGAAAGTTTTAAAATCTAACTCACCACATTCAGAATCTGCCTGCTGACACCTTAAATAACTAAAATGACTGAGTCTCACTAATTTTACTTCAAATATTTCAAACACAAGTTGATATTTGTTAACTGGTATCAAAATTTATTTTATGTTCATATACACAAAATGGTCCTAAATATTATCCATAAAAAACAGGTGATGAAATAAATAAGTGACAGAGAGTGAAACTTGGAAATGTGTAAAATGAATAAAGTCTGTGACGTTTTAACGTCAGGAGATTCAACACTTTAGTTTTCAGTTCATGTCAGAAAAGCAGGAGATGGGTAGTGTCTGTTTGTTTGTTTGTTTGTTTGTTTGTTTGTTTGTCTGTGGTGATGAGACTAAGCGAAGGGCCCGGCGGCGGGCTCAGGGATGTTGGTGGCGTGCATGTCGCGCGTCATGTTGGACTTCTCTTTGAGTTTGGCCTGCAGCAGCGTGTGCTGGACGACGCCGATCCTCACGTCCATCTGAACGATCTCCATCTTCAGCTTCGTCAGACTCTGCTTGATCTTCACCACGGGAGCTGAGGGACGGACGCACAGGCAGAACATGAACGCTGAGTAATAACACGAGGGAAGAACCAACAGGCTACAGGTTCAGCTCTGAGTCTCACCTCCGTCAGACATGCTGCTGCCTTTCTCCTCCATCTCCTGCTTCACCTTGTCGAGCTCCTCGCTGATCTGAAACACAAACAGCAGAGGGACGGGGAAAAGGTGAGTTCTGAGAGGTGATCTGAACTTGGACAGACTGGAGGAGGGAGCGTGGTGATGGAGCAGGGCGGTGAGGAAGGAGGGGGCCTGGTTATGGAGGACTTTGAAGGGGATCTGTCGTGGGACAGGGATGATGTGATCACAGGAGCTGGAGAGAGCAGGCGTCCAGCAGAGCTCTAGATGTGGTGTTTGGATCCATGAAGAATACTGTGCTGTAGTCAGTTTTAAATGTGATGAGAATGAATGAATGAATGAGACAGAGGGTGATGGATGGAGGCGAGCTGTTTTAGGTGGATGAAGGCATTGAAGTGGTGTTATAAGGAGAGTTTGCTGTCTAAGCAGCAGGCAAAACGCACCAACATCCACCATGTCTGCAGGTAATAACTCAGTGCATCATTTCCAATAAAATACCTGAGAAACGAGGATGAAATCCAGCGAGTCGTCGTGGTTTGAAATGAATCTCTGACAGCCTGGATGCAGACAGTTCCTGCTCATGACACTGATTCTTCATCATTACTCTCTGGTTGTTTCCCTCTCTGTGTTCTGTGTTTATCGTTGGATCCTAACTAAAAATATCGGCCTGTTTTGCTGTTCAGATCACAGACTGCACCTGATTGGACCACATGCTGCAGTGGATGAGTCGGGCAGGATGCAGTGACCTTTTTTTTTTTTTTTGCCACATGGTGGCGCCTCCTGACTGGATCAGGAATCAACAAACACTGACTTTCTTCTTGTTTTCCCTAACATCTCATGAAACCACAGTGAAAAGCTGTGGTAAGTTCACCTACAGACTGACGACGAACCGGAAGGTGAAAAACAACATTAAGCCCAAAGACTCCAGCAGAGACGTCCACTGATGTTTCTGCTTCTAGGAGATCTGTGTTCACACAGACATGACTCTTGAGTGATTAAAATGCTGCTGGGTGATGCGTTCACTGACCTCAGCCAGGATTCTGGTCCTTTCTGTCACTCCTCCGCTGCCCTGCTGGTATCGTTCCTTGACCTGGAGGAGAGACGACGTTAATGATCAGGTTATGAACACTCTTTGGTGCTTCGCACTATTTTCTACATCTAAAGCTCTGTCTCTGTAGGAATCCTCTCCATAATGTTGTCAGACAAAAACAGTGGACGAACTCTGACGTGGACAAACTGCCCCGCTGGTTACACTGCAGCTGTTTGTGGTCAATACTGCTAAGTTTTCCAAAACATCCAAAAACAATAAGGCTGAAGTTCATAAATACTGGAGTGATCCTTTAAGTCTCACACAGTATTTACAGGTGAGCTGAAGGTTTCAGTTGTCAGCTGCAGGTGAGCATCTGGTGTTTACCTCGCTGAGTTTGGCCTGAGCGCTGCGGTACTCCTGGATCAGGTGTTCGAGCTGGTTGTTGATGTATTTCTCTCTGCTGCTCACCTTCTCCAGAGTCTTACCGATGTCCTCCTGCAGTTTGTCCAGGTAACTCTGCAGAGACAGGAGAGGACACATCCAGAACATACTGATGACTGCGAACATGAAAGATGATTCCAGCATCTTTCAAGGAGAATCCTCTAAGTTTCAGTCCATAACAAACATTTCCACTGTGTCCCAGAGGACAAGGAAGAGACTGCAGATGATTCTTATGTGGGTGTCAGGTGATTGACAGGAAGCCCAGTGTAACATAATGCAAAGCTTACAAGAAAACACTCAGCTCAGCAACAAACAGGTAAACACTTCAGCTGCAGAGGAAGTCAAATCTTGTCACAGTGAGCAAATGAAGTTAAACAGAAAAATCTAATTATCATAGCATCGTGGTATCTGGTGCAGGCTGACAGGTGTGGTGGTGTAACATCAGCTGTTTTCCCCCAAACATCAGAGTGAAGACAAATGAGCTGACTCTTCACATTCACCGTCTCACCTGTGTAATTTGTTTTCCTGAGCTCTCACTGCTCATACTGTCTGTAACATCAGCGTTTAGAATACACCTCTGACTTGCCTCTATAGGTTGAATTTTCCTGCTTTGTTCTGTTTTTCTTCTCCACTGTCAGTTTCCTTCAAGCTTTATATCAACCAAATGAACGCAGCTCAATAAAACATTGTTCCTCACAGGACATCTGTACTGACAGTTCATTTACAGCCTCTGCACAAAGAAAATACCTGGTGCCGTATCCTGACGTGTGAATAATGTCACATGCTGTATTGAAGGTATCACACACACTCACTGCAGTCAAGATAAACATGAAAAATCTCAGTGTGCAGAAGTTATTCAGTGTGAAGAGAAGAAACAGAGACAAAGTATTGATAGAGTCCAGCAGGTGGCGCTAAAACAGACAGAGACACTGCAGTTAAACTCATCACTGCTGTACGACTGGACCAGGTCAGTGAACGTACGTTGGCTTCTTTGAGCGAAGACTTGATCCCATCTCTGTGTTGGTGCATCTGGTCCACGTGGATCCTCCAGTCCTGCAGACCATCACACAGACCAGAGACCAGTCAAAAACAACTCAAACAAGCTTTAGACCAATTCTTCATCTCTCCATTATTTTTATTTTCAGTTCCTCTCTTTAAGTTAAAAACGCAGTAGTCGACCTTGTAGTTCAATGGGAATAAAAAAAAAAACATGAGCAGGACAACGAGCTGAAACTGATCCAGGATCAGTACAGCACAGTGTCTGTACCTTGTTGTCTGTCTTGATGGTGACTTTGAGCTGAGGCAGGACTCTCTCCACCTCCAGGTTCCACTCCGCTGCATCAACCGTCGACTCCAGAATCTCGTCAGGTTTGGTCGACGGTTCTGCTTCCTGTCAGAGAACAAAACAACAGGACACACGAGGCAGGATTCAAAATAACAAAAACCGAAAGGGAACTGGATCAGAATCCAGTTTCAGGCCTGGCTGAAAATGAATTTAAATGGTCAGTATTTCCAGGTGAACTCACAGTGTGAGTGGTCCGCAGCTTCAGAGCCTCCAGATCCATCACGTTCTCCTCCTCATCATCAGGCTCCTCCTGAGTTCACACACAAACACAACAAGCCGATTAAAACTGAGTTACAACACATTTTCTCGTGAATATATTCAGGACTTATGATGCTACAAAGAAGTAAAAAGAAGTTCAGTGAAGTTGGGAAACTTACGATCATCTCCTCCTCGACTTTGCTGAGAGTGAGCTCTGCGTCGTCCTCTATCACAGACTCTTCCTCTGTGTTTTCTGTCGGGTAGTTTGGTCTGAAAGGAACAAACAAGCCAAGAGGTCAAAGCACAGACAGCTCCCCGTGTGTCCTGTTCAGTCTGACATACAACGATACTCTGTGGTCTCCCCCTTCTGGCAATGAGAGTAATTACGTCTCTGTTAGGAGGAAAAGCCACACCAATGGTAACCTCCGTACTCCTGCTGATGTGTTTAATCAGTATTCTGTGAAACTGTTTGGCAGCGAGGACTTAACTATAACAGATGTTCATTTCTATGTGAAGGTCCCACACTCCAGCTTTAGATATATAATCAAAGATCAAAGGAAGCCTGTGGATTAAGAGAAAGATGTAACATGCAGCTGGATAAAGGGAGGTGAAGGTCAAGGTGCTGGAGCACAGACTGATATACTGTGACTCTAAAATCACGATACAGGTACGAACACAGAAACAAAAGGTTAAGGAGCAAGACAGGAATAATTTCATTTATTTAAAAGAGGTGATTAGAGGAGAAATGTCTGAGTACCTTCTGAAGGAGAACCCCCTCCTCCTCAGAGCCTCCTCAGCCAGTCGGTCCAGCACCAAGCAGACGTACTCGCCTGAACCTGATTTCAGTTTGGAGGGCGGGAAGTCCACCTTAACACCCTGAAAGACACAGTGAAGAGCCAGATAAGTCTCCTATCCTCTCAAATCCTCTCCGAGTTCCTTTAGTGTTGCATCGGCTGACAATAGGGAGTCTGAGCTGAGTTTGAGGTCAGGATCAAAAGCACACGGGTATATTTTATTCATTGTTACATATTTCATTTATCATGTTTCATTCACAATTCATCTGTCAAGTTACAGAGCGTCTGCAAGTTTCATCAAGGATAAATGTGAGATCTTTGAACTTTTTAAGACCTTTTCACTCTGAGCTGCACGAAGCAGACACTCGATTTAAAAAGAGAAAAATGGAAAATAACCTTAAAGCTGTTAGAAGAAAGGAGAACTGAGTGGTGATCGTCTATACTTAGTACAGATCAAACTGGGTCAAAGTGTAGAAAACTGTCGAGGACTGAAGCTCAGTAATGAAATGACTTGGTCCTGTTTATCTGACACATGACTTTCAACACAGAGACTAAACAACTGAATCAAAGTTTAAAACTGTTTTTCCACAAGCCAATATTCATTGTTGTGTGAACACAAGCAGCCATCTAGAACTTTATCAAAATAAAACACAGTCAAAATCCGAAAACATTTGGATTTAATTCATTTAATCTGGATTTATTATCGAATCTAAAAAAAGTCAACCAGATTGTGTATCTCACCAGACATTTGATGCTGACTTTCTGTACTTTTTCAGACAGTTTCAGTCATTACCAAACGTACTGAAAATAGTATTCAATATCCAGCCTTGATGAATAAACTGTCAACAAATACCAGGCTGTGTGGGATTGGACTGACGATTATTTAATGTTTTTTGTCTGTTTATGTTAAAATAAGTCAGTGACAATGAAATATAAACAGAGTGATAACAAATGCATGCCTCATTGTTATTTAATTCTGTATGAGCTGGTTGATTTTTCAGAGTAAACTCTGGTGCCTCTAAAACTAAATCCAACGCATCGAATGATTGACTTTACTTTATTCAAACCCTTTCAGAGCCTTGATTCTAAATAAGAGTTTTGGTTTCATGTCAGGACCTGGAGACACTCAGCTCTAACTCTGGTAAAGAAAGGGATGTTTCTGTGTTTTATTGCTGAGCGTCACTTACAAAAGCCCTGAGCTCTGCCAGGATGTTGGACACGGTGGCGTTGGGTTCGTCGTACTCCTGAGGCTCAGCGAACGGCCTCCCTGCCACGTTGATGAGCCACGCTGCGATGATGGTGAACATGTAGAACTGCTCGCCCGGGTTGGATGCCAGATATGGACTGGAGACAAAATAATGTCTGAGAAGGGAAAACAGAGAGAGGATCGTCAGGAGGGAACAGCCACTCTGCATTTTGGTTTGGAAAGGTGCTACATAAATTTAGGCTTTTTATTTTTTATAGTGTGTGGAAATGAACACTTCTACATTAAATCATTTTCATATGAGGACTACACACAGATTAGTTCCTCCTGCCACCGTTAAACAGCAGCAGCGGTAGTTGTAGCTGTTATTAGGACAGAGTAGGACAATAATGTTTCACTCATTTTTGGTGAACAGGGAGTTTAACATCTGAACTATGTTAGCCCAGTTACAGCCTAACTTAATAACTATGTGCTACTGTGAAGGTTTTTCTAACCTGGACAGGTTCTTCATGTTGTGTTTGGCCAGAACTTCCTCCTCATAATTTAGCACCTTCAGCTTTTCCAGCAAACACTCCATCACCACAAACACCTGGTGAGCTGCTCCGGGGCCGCGGTCATCCTCATCTCCCCGTCTACCGTCATCCGCCATGGGTGCACTTCACCTGCTGCTCGTCAGACAAATCGATTTTACAATAAAAGGGTCGAGAGAGTCAGTTTGTGGACCCTCTCAGCCAGCTAGCCGGTGCTAGCTCGGTTTGTTTGGCTAACCCCTCCGTTGTCAGGCAACCGAGAGGAGCTAACGCTAGCTAGCTAGGTGGCTAATGTTAGCCGCTAGCGAAATCATGTTTCAAAAACTTGATTCACATCCGTAACTCAAGAGTATTTAACAGTCTGCAAAATAACGACACGTCGAGAAGTCAGTGAGCGCACAATTACAGACATTCAAACACTGAAATCCTTAAAATGAGTAACTGAATATCACTGTTAGCTACACTGTCAACAGCGTCAACTCTTTCCGTTGAGAACTTCGGAATAAAAGCTTTCCTGTTCAATCGCTGTTGCTTTCCGGTTTAAAGTTTTCAGATTAAAAGCATGTTAAGAACATGCAAGTGTCGGTAAATTCAATGGAAAACTGAATCTTATTTTTGGAGAAGAAGTTATAGAAAATGTAATTATTGCTTTAGTTGTTTGAAAACCCCATTTTCATCTTTCCATTAACCTAATTAAGAGTTACCCATAAAATTTAGAAAGATCCCAACCCAACGTCCACTGACTTACTACTTGGCTTCAAGCTTTTTCTAAAGCTTTCTAATGCGTCTCACAGTCCTCTAGACACTGACGACTAAAATAACATCTTCAATATTTAATATTAACAGTGGTGGAGTTTAACTAATTCTATTTACTTTATACATGTACTCCACAGCTTTGAAGAATAAGAGTTTAAATAATTGATTTAAATAATTACATAATAATACAATGACAGTAATGGGTGCTGCTCTGCTGCAGAATGTGTACTGTGATACTCTGGTATAATTAGATGATGATTGTAATAGAGTATCTTTAAATCATGATACTTGTACTAAAATAAAGGATCTGAATACTTCTTTATATCAGCTCCTCCATACATTATATATATATTCAACCTCAACACAACCGTATCAAGTGAAGCATGAAAAACACAGTCTCTACCTGCAAATACACACACAGTGTATGTGTGTGTGTGTGTGTGTGTGTGTGTGAATAATTCATGTCTCCCCTGTGAGGCAGCAGGCAGTGTTGGGAGAGAGGGGTGTGTTTGTTTCATCTGCATGCTGCTCCCTGCCTGTCTCTGAGCACACAGGTGGAGCTCCCTGGTGACTGTGTTTGATTGACAGGTCTGCTGACTGCCTGCTGCATCTCTGATGATGCTCAGCCAGCCGCATCCCTGCGTCACCGGCAGCCTCCGCTCACCACCAGCTCATCTCAGCCGAGACGTGTGATCAGACACAGCATGGAGGTGTGGGCCTGACGCAGACACGTTAAAGGAGCATTCAGCTAAGTCAGGCAGAAGGTGGATCACAGCTCAGAGACAGATCCAGGACATGTTTAGCCTAGCTTAGCACAAAGACTGGAAGCAGGGGGAAACTGTTAGCTTCCACTAAAAGGACTAAACACACATCGCCCCTCCTTGTGCTCAGGTTAGATTTGACCTGTTTGAATATATTTCAGAAATATTATCCACTTGTTTTCAGTGGAACAAGGCTTAAACACAACCACCTGAGCCAATCTGATACGCTCCCTGAGGTGTAGGCCTTTTATCCTGAGAGGAACAGAAAACCTTTTTGACGACTTCACACAACAGCCCCTGTCATATTAAGCACATAAAGAGCTTGTGAACATCTTTTTCAGGTTCATATCATGAGCTGTAAAGAGCCGGGGATCAGGAATGACTCTATTAAATCCACCAGTAACTCGGATGTCTCAGCTCGGAGACCAGAAAATGCATTCTGGTCTCCGAGCTGAAATCTAATTATTGTTGCTGCTGAATTGGTTGTGTGAAGGTGAGGCTCGGGTTCATGCTAAGCTTGTAGCTCCCTCTGTACTTTTGTCTGTGTGTATGCACAGGTCCTGCTGCAGCTCAATGAAAAGGAATAAATTCTATGATGAAAACAAACAGAGACAGGCTACTGTGTGAAATTAGATTATGTTTTATTGCAGGTATACACATTACAGTCAAGTGGTTGGACTCCAGAGCAGGCTACTTGCCAATTTCAAAATCCCAAAGCTGAGACTTTGAAAGTGGTGTACTTTGTATTGAGAGGGTGTTGTGTAAATCAGACAGCTCTGGAGTTGTTAGAAGATGGATTGTTTTCTGTTTTTTTCTAGTCTTTGTGCTGCGCTGCTGTAAACTAACCACAGATCCTATCTCTGCTGGACACACAGCAATTTAATTTACTTCACAAAAACAAGCATTTATCAAATAACGAATAAAAAGAGGATAAACATAAAACAAAACGTGTGTGAATAGAATTTTTTATAAAGTGAATAAAACAACACGTTTGAAGATGCTGCTTCGTTCATTATCCAGATATATTGATAAGCAGAGATCGTCTTGGTCTCATGTCCATGTTTTACCCTGCCACAGTGAGTCCTTTGATTCATTGTTAATTAGAAAAGTATCACCTAATTGTCAACCATCACACACATCGTGCTGCACCTCGACATGTGCTGCAGCAGCTGTTAATGAATCTCCTCCAGACGCCTACAAATCAAACTCAGACCTGAGCGAGTCTGTGGAGAGAGGAAACTTGGCTTCATCTCTGCCCTGGTGTGATTACAGGCTCGGTGCAGCCAGACAGCGTGTCAGCCTGTGGCCTGGCCTCCTTTTCTTGGCTTTGCCGGCGTTCGATGGACAGGTAATTGGGGGGAGAGGCAGAGGTGGATCCATGGCTTAACCTGAGCGAGGCGGTAATGAGCGGCGGCTGCAGAGAGGCCTCGCCTGAGGGCCAGCAGGAAGCTTATCAGCCCGCAGGGCGTCATTCAAAGGCTATTTATGCCTTTTGCACAAAAATAACTGCTATCTGAGAGGCATTATTTCACTGGATGTTTTCTAGGGATGATAGGTGATGTTTTTAAATGACCATGTGGGGGTTGACACAGTCATCAAGGTAATGGGGAGGATTTATCTGAGGTATCTCTACCTCACACAACATATCATACACACTGTGTGTTGAACTGTATATTTACCTCCCTACATGGAAATTTAAAAGTGGAGAATCCAAATGGGATTCACGTCTGTCCACCTTCGACTTTAAAGACACTTAATAACTTAACTAACGACTGAAACAGGAGGAGAGGAGATAAACACAACAAAACGTGACAGATTACAGTTTCTTGACAGATGATGAGAGTTCAGAGGACAGAGAATCAGTCGGCTGTAATCTGTGTTCTCACCACTAGATGGCAGTAAATCCTGCACACTGCTCCTTTGAATCAGTCACCAGTGCTTTATATAATCAGCCATTACCAACAACAACTTTTTGGTTTGGGTTTGGGTCTCGCTTACAGGAACAAAGCAGACATATCAAGTCTTTCAGATATGTTTCTCAGGAGGAGGTAGAGACCAAAGACAGAGCTAAAAGAGAGAGGAATCACTGCCCATCAATCACCATGCTGCTCTGTAACTGCTGGATGTGGAAGTAAGCAGCTGTTTGCTCATCAGGACACGTTCATGATGTGTTCACTACTCGCTTCTGCTGAAAACGTGTGGCTAAAAATAATCAGTGCAGGTGTAAAGAGGCAGGATTTCATGCTGTTAATAGTTCCACGTGATGGGCTCACAGCTTCATTAGTATTCCACTTCCTCTGCCGACGTGTCAGCGCTCACTTCACTAACAGAAGGTGTCAGTTCTTTCAAACGCTGGATTTGTCATTTCGGAAAGAAAACGATCTCTTTTTCACAGCTTGATGAGTCATTATGTTCCCGGAAAACCGACTGACAGGCGAAGCGATTAGATCCCACCCACTGAAAAAGTCCATTCACACACACTCTGTGCACCGGCAGGATTTCCACACTCATTCAGTTCACAGGTCTGGAGGAGATGTTCCTGATCAGGGAGGTGGTTCAGCTGTGCACACAGATTCCCTTTGTTTCTTTCTTTAAAGTCACACCACCCAACAGCTGCCATAGCTGCAACAGTAATTACAACACTCAGCAGGGGAAGCTGAATATTTGTTGGATGTTGTGGATGATTGGGATGTTTTTTAGGCCAATTGATAAATTGATAATCAGATCAATCATTAGTTGCAGCCCTAGCCATTAAAGGATAAACCCACAGCAGGGTTTGGGTCGTGGCCTGATGGATCAGATTTTAGATGAAACCATGTTGGGACGAGCTGCTGTGGTCGCAGGTTTTTTGGTTTTATGGAAACTTAGATTGTTATTATTTTGGATTATTCTTGTGAATTCAGTGGTTTGGATCATCTGGAAACCAAAAACCAAACTGAAACTACAACCAGTGATTCATAATATCTGAAATATGGACGATTCAGACAAATTAAACAGCTCCACCTGCTGCTTCTGTGTTGAGGCCAAATTGTTGCTGTGGGGGGAAGAAACCCCGTCAGTAAACAAACAGAGCAGTAAATGTTGCGTTTATTGTCACTCTGGTGAAAATGGTTCATCTGTTCTCTCCTCTCTGTCCTCCTGTTGGGAAAGCTGTGGCTGAGGCTGGAACAGAGTGGTTAAATCCTTCCATCAGGTGTTATCATGTTCCTGCTTTATGCTGATGTTGGAAATGAGTGGTATAGAAATGTAATCTGGGACAGGGTCGATTTTTCAGACGCTGCAGAAATGCAGCATGTTTTTCAAACTCTCGCAGTCACTACTGACTCCTTCTTCTTCTTCTGTGGTCTTGTCGCTGTCACAGTGGACAAAAGAAAAACATGAGTACACCTCTACAAGACCATTTTAAAGCAGACACTTCCTGGATTGTAGCTGCAGAGTTTGGCTTTCCACAGGATGAATCTGGTGAAATAAAACCGAACAGATCCCTGAATGTTGGTTCTTCTCTTCAGGTTCACTCCTGACTGAATGGAAATGGAAATCCAACCTGTGAAAGTGCTAATGCATGTTACGCTGCTGAAGGAGCAGATTTGACAAGTCAATCTGAGAGAGAAATACCTGCAGGTTGTCTGGCTCAGGAGGAGAAGTGTTCACACTCTGAGGGAGAAGATGAAAATGTCGTAATGGAGCCGTGGATCAGCAGACGGAGCTCCTCTTTCCCTTCACTGCACTCGAATCACCCGAGGCCGTTTCCCTTCAACAGATTGCTTGAAGAGCTCAATTGTGCTCAGCTAATGCATAACAAACAGATGGAGCTGAATGCAACTCTCCATAGCGGCATCTCTATCTCTGTCTCTGTGCCTCTCTCTCATAAGCACTGAAATAAATCTAAATTATGGCGCTGCTTTGCTGGAGGAGAAACACTGCAGAGCAACACAGTTATCACGAGCCACACCATCTCAGATCTGAATGTGGGGGGAAATTAATTAATGTCACTTTGCTCCACTCCTCTGAAGCTCTGATGGGCACAGTTGCCGTGACAACCCGGTAACGATAAAAGCAGTGCCCGATATTTCTGGGTGGAGGTGCAGGCGGCGGCGGCGGTGTCATCTGTCTAAGTTTGTCAAGGTTATAAAAAGCAGCGGCGCTGAAATTAGACGCAGCAGCAGCTGACGACCTGCAGATCAGAGTCACTCACACTCGATCTACCTGCTGCTCACTGACAAGGAAACCTTCAGAACGACCGTAAAGGTCGTCTGTGCAGCTGCTTAGTACGCCCTCTGCTGGCTGTAGAGATTATGACAGGAGCAAAGGAGGAAGTCAGGTGGTGTAAAGAGGGATGTTGATGGACATGGGACTTTAACACTGCTGTTCACTGCCTGTTTGACATCAACTAATGACTGTGGGCGTGTGGATCAGAGACTAGTTGGAGGCCATGTTAGATATTAATGATGGATCCAAGTAGTTACTGTACAAACAGTGTGTGAGCTTAAACACTGATATAACTGTGTTAAAGTAACATCCACTTGGACCTGGTCTAGTCTCAGATGAAAGCTGACTCCCACTCTGCAGATAACATGTCTGTTTGTGATGATTCTTCCTCCAGAGCTTCTGTTACCATCCCTCATCTTTACAGGGTTTATGTTGCCGCTGGCTGGTTTGATTGGACTCTTTGAGGAAATGAGGGCCCCGGTGTTTGTTTTAGGGCCAATAAATTCACACTTGACAAACTGCTGCTGCGACCTCCGGCCACACGGAGACAAGCTGAACTGTAAATTCCCTCCAGAGCAGGAGTGGGAATGATTGGCATTTCATTTAGAGGCCAACACCGCCGGAGAGGTGAATCTACGGGACTGTGCTGACTCAGTTGAGTGATCGTGTTTTGCTCAAGCAGACATTGAGTTGTGATTTAATTTGAGCCACAGATAGATGAGATCAGTGGAGGACAGAGACAGAGGGGAGAGATGATCTGAGACTCTGCTGTTAAACACAAACCTTACTGATAAAACCACACATCTGTGAAACCATTACTGAGGACCACAGGAGCAGACCTGAAGGAAACGATCATCAGAGTTACAGTGAAATAGATGAGAATATTCCTACATGGACCGACTGTGACTGAACACTGACTTTACTCTACTGATATTAAACTGTGAAGTTCACTCACATTCACATTTACCTGGAAAAGTCACTGTTAGACATCCATCATCCATCATCCATTCATCATCCATCATCCATCATCCATCCATCATCCATTCATCACCCATCCATCACCCATCATCCATTCATCATCCATCATCCATCATCCATCCATCCATCCGTCACCCATCCATCACCCATCCATCATCCATTCATCACCCATCACCCATCCATCCATCATCCATCATCCATCCATCATCCATCCATTCATCATCCATCCATCCATCATCCATCATCCATCATCCATCATCCATCCATCATCCATCCATCCATCCATCATCCATTATCCATCCATCATCCATCCATCATCCATCCATTCATCATCCATCCATTCATCATCCATTCATCACCATCACCCATCCATCCATCATCCATCATCCATCCATCATCCATCCATTCATCATCCATCCATTCATCATCCATCCATCATCCATCATCCATCATCCATCCATCATCCATCATCCATTCATCATCCATCATCCATCATCCATCCATCATCCATTATCCATTCATCATCCATCCATCATCCATCCATCATCCATCCATCATCCATCATCCATCCATCATCCATCCATCCATCATCCATCATCCATTCATCATCCATCATCCATCATCCATCATCCATCCATCATCCATCCATCATCCATTCATCATCCATCCATCATCCATCCATCCATCATCCATCACCCATCCATCCATCATCCATCATCCATCCATTACCCATCATCCATCCATCATCCATCATCCATTCATCCATCCATCATCCATCCTGATGAGCTGGTGTTCTCTGGACGTTGCTGTGGACTCAGGTTTCATGAGAACTTTATTTATACAAAAACAAAACAAAAATTATTCATATGTGATGCTGGGTATTGTACACACACACAATCAGCTGATTTTCATTTGAAAGCGTTAACACTGGACTCAGGTGACTGTAAAAATGGCAACAGAGCACAATAAGGAAAGTGAGCTGTGATCCAAAATGAAAAAATGTACACACATGTAAGAAATGAAACCTTGTTAAAAACGTTCAAACCAAATACTATCAGTCTACTGCATTAAACCCACTCACCAGCAGCAATACAGGTTTAAAGCTATACAGGAAGTGCAGTATGTTTTTCAGAATAAGACACTGCAGCATTATAAAAGCAGTATCTGCCTGAAGCTCCAGAAACTAAACAGAAACTAAACTCGTTCTCTGAGCTTCAGAATCCAACTATGAATATCAAGCAGCAAAGAATCAAATAAAACATTCATTCACTAAAAGGCAGCAGTGCACAAAAAGCTTCAAAGGCACCAACAGCAGAGCTCAGACCGCCTGATACCACCACCTCCACTTTCACAGGAGTAATTACAGTTTGTTCTGATGGGATCAGCTCTGTGTCACCATCACACAGGTTTTTATTGGTTTTATTTCTGGTTACTACACGTGCTGCTCAGACTTAAAGCTGCACTGGACAAAGATCAGTTAAAATCAAAGTCATGTTGAGGTTTGGTTGAACTAGTAACACTGGATATTTCAGGATCAATCTGTGGATTTCCTGGTTTTCAATATTTCACATGGCTTCAATAAAAAGCTGGAACATGATGATATAAAAGGTTCCTTTGTCTTTGTCTGGTGCAGCTTGAACGTCTCTCACTGATGTCGCTCTGAAGCACCACAAAGTTTCCTCTAACTTCATCTCCCTCTAACTCCTAATATGTAGCGTACAGAAACCAGCCTGACGTTGAATCTGTTATGTTCTGTTCTCTCCAGGCGTCTCAGAGACCAGCTGAGGCCTGTACGGACCAATTTCACCTCCCTGCTTTTGGCAGTATGTACAACATCATATGTACATCCAGATAAAAGATCGAGACACAAACTTCACACCAACATTCGTCGTCCTGTCTCAGAGTTTTGTCAGCTCTCTGTCATCTTTCCTTTTCCTTCTTTTCTTTCTTGTGCAAATAAACTTCAACCTCCTCTGCACTTTGACCCTGGTTACTAATCACAACGCGAGCTGTTGATTAGTCAAACATTCACATTAGGGACGTTTTCTTCTTAGTGCATCACAAATAAAGATTCTCACATTCATGTCTGACTTTGTTTCAGATCCAGTGGTTTAAACTGTCAGCAGGTGACCTTTAATGGACTGACCTGACTTGAATTTTCAGATTTAATAAATAACCAGTTCATACAGTGAAATATTTGGTTTCAGTACCAACACCCATCTCAACATTCAGACTAATTCAAATGTCCATCCTTGATGTCGACCAATCACAGACCTTCTCTCTAAATCTTTCACGAGTGTCCCGCCTCCTCTTCATGTCAGCGCCGTCCTGTCACATCTGATCTACTTCCTGTAATCCTCCCCTCCTATCCGGGTGGCGCTGGCCTCCTCCACAGGCCCCTCCCTCTTGGTTTCCAGGCCGACCTCGGTGTAGGTGACCCCCGGGGAGTTCTGGGCCTCGTCACCGGCCTCGGCCTCGGCGCCCTCCTGGCCCTCGGCGACGGCTCTCTCCTTCTTCAGCTTGATGCGGAAGGTCTCTTTGCTCGGAGCTTTCTTGGCGATGTTCTCCTTCAGCCTCCCGCCGGACTGCTTCAGCCGCTCGCCGGCCTGGTGCATCTTCTCCCTCCGCTCGGGCGGCATGACCTTCTCGCCCAGGTTGTGGAACTTGGTGCCCAGGTTGTCTTTGGTTTTGCTCATGTTCTCCTTGGAGAAGGCGGCCTTCAGTGTCTCCGTGCTCTTCACCACTGACTTCTTGAGGCGAGCGGCTCGTGAGGAGTCGGTCTCCTCCACGCTCAGGTACTCCTCATCAGAGGAGAGGTCGGCGGGGATGTCGTAGGAGTCGGGCTCGATCTCCAGCCCCTCCAGACCTGGTCCTTTAGGAGACTTAGTGACGGCCACTGATGGGACCTCTGCCTCACCCTGCAGAGAAGGAAACACACAGGACAGTGGGTTCAGCATCTGTTGTATAAATAACCTGACAACACACAGTGCAGCAGAGTGACAGGCCTCACACACCTGTCGTCAAACATTACAGGTGTTTTCACCTGCTTCTGGTCTTCATGCTAAGCTAGGCTAAACACATATGCACAGAGATGAGACTGATATCCATCTGACACGTCTGACTCTGATCCTCGCCGACATGTTCCAGCCCTTTAAGCTGAGTCCTGCTGTGTTTTTCATCTCAGCGCTCGTCTGAACCTTCCTGCTTATCGTCCGTCTGCTTTGCTCTTCAAAGTTTTGAAACTGCAGATCAGTTAATAAGACATTCCTCTTTGACGTCCTGGACCTGGGTCTGCGTACAGGACACGCACAGATGAAACTGATAGCCGTCCTCTCATCTGTCTCCTCTGTGCATTAGGAATAAATGACTGCGCCGCTCGTTGAGACGATGGAAGCTCAGATGGAAAACATGATATTCCTCTGAGATCCTCCGGACCTGCAGCCGCTCGCCTCCAACGCACCGGCATCTTCATGAGATCATGTTTTTCTATTTTTACAGATGAGAAGTAACTGAGCCTCATTCAGACAGGAAGCTGCTGCCAGGAACAACACCTGTAACCTAAGATGGCCGATAATAATGACACCATCATGGACTCAGCAGCGGGGCCGAGGTTGGTCTGTCCAAACAACTACTGTATGGACTGTGATGAAACGTGGTTCAGATATTTGAAGTGCATCTGCATGAGTCTGAGTCCTGATTTAGAAATCTTGAGCAGATTTTACCACGGTCCTTTTACAGAATCTAATTGATCAATACTGCACTGAAACATTAGGCTGCTATCAATTTAAGGTTTTAAATCCATCAGTCTGTGATTGATCTGTGATGATATTGTTTCAACACATTTTAGAAGTGATCAGACTTTATCTCAGGAAAAAGAAATATTTGATTTAATGACATGAGTTTGCATCAATGTGTCTGAATCATTCAGCTCTGACAGTTCTGGTTTTCATTTTCCTCTCTGTCTTTTTAAATAGTTGCCAAACCTTTATCTGATCCTCTTATAAAAGCAGGATTGTCTTATTTTTCCTGTCAGCCAGCAGAAAGAACCCAGCCCCTGGAGGAACCTCGTCCCGGGCCTGCTCCACCTGCTGCGCCCTACAGGTGACTTTGGATGTGAAAGCCAATTAATCCTAATTAAGCAGCGGCCACCTGCAACGATCACACTCATTAATCAGGGCGGAGTCATCAGAGCGCGTCCACACACCACGAATGACACAATAATTACACCGGCAGGGAATGTGGGTCGATGCATGTATTAATAACCTCGGGTGGAGAGAGAGAGAGAGAGAGAGAGAGAGAGTCAGGAGGTTCAGGCTCCGAGACCAAATCCATCACCAGAACCTCAGGATAAAAACATAGATTTTACTAAATCTAATCCAGTGATCACAGTTCTCATTACAGCTCAAACAAACAAAGATGAACTCCAGATGTTTTTGAGTATATTTGAAAGTTTTGTGGGAGGTTTTGAGTTCTGGTAGTTTCTTGTTTTAACCATTGATCACCTTAACATGTTCAAGTAGTCGTAGACTTGGGTTTTATTGCTGTTTCGTTAGATAGAAAATCCTGACTGGCTGAAATCATTCCTGTATATCTGCCTGTATTTGTCAGGAGAGACAGAGACTGTTGATGCTGCAGCTTCAGACTCTGAAGAGTTTTAATTGTCACTGTTTTTGACCTTCTGAAAAGGTGTATGAAGCCTTTAAAGCAACACATTGTAACTTCACTGAGCAGCAGCGCCCCCTGCAGACACTGGACTGAACTCAAACACACATTACCCATGATCCCCTTCTCCCTCTGGAACAGGAAACTCTGTTTCTAACTCTTGATGTTTCCGTCAGTTTCCTGGATCTCAGAGACGAACGCTGGTTTTTAACTGATCTACAGTTCAGCTTCAGTCTGAACTCTCTGGTCTGATTCCAGCAGATTAATCTGCTGACTCTCACTCAGTCAGAGGGAGATCCAACCTGAAGAACCACAGTTCCACAGACACACATCAACATTACAGCTCACACGATGTCCTGTGGAGGTGTGGGAGCTCTTGTTTAAACTGTGCAGTTTAACTCATTGCTCAGCTTCTCTCGCTGCCACACAGCAGAAATATCACAAACTAAAAGCCATTAGCTCCTCTAAAATTACACATCGTCCTCTAATGTCCAGTGTTGTGAACAACAGTTGGGGCGGAGTGGCCCTGGGTGTAAACCAGCAGCCATTTATCTTTTTCTTATTACTGCCCTCTGTCCCCGGCCTTCATTATTCAGCCGCTGGCGACGACTGTCTCTAACAAACCGCTTGTTGCTTCCTGTTAAATGACCACAGCTGAAGCTCTATATTAGGAGATGAACGGAGGCCTCAGAATAACCGACAGCACATCAGTCATGAGGAAACTTAACACTGTGACTGTCTCTGCGGGCAGGACGCAGAGGAAGCCAGAGCCGCCCGGGACCAGGCTCCACTAAAACTACAGAAACACAAAGAGTGAGGTGAGGGACACACACCTCACTCTTTGTGGCTGAAGATGATCTCTGTGCAGTATTGATCAACAGCTGCTGCAACAACTGTCCATGTGAAATATACATCCTCCACTGTGCTGCAGTTATCAGAGAAATGAACGTCAGTTAGATCAGTTGTATTTCTGTGTGTCCAGTACACAGAGGGGTCCATGTGTTTAGCATAGCTTAGCACAAAGACTGGAAGCAGGGGGAAACTGCTAGCCTAGCTCCATCAGAAGAGAAAAAATGGACCTTCCAACAGCTCTGAGGATGTGATCCCCATGTTTAAATCAAAGGTCAGAGGTCAGAGGTCAGAGGTCCTCTGAAACTGTGGTTATTTTCTATGAGGGAGGAGTGCTGACACCAGTAGGTGACAGTTTTGTTCACTGTGGAAATGACTTGTTACATTACAGAGTCCTGTTCTTTACACCTTAAACACACTGAAGGTACTGACTGATGACTGATGACTGATGACGAGGTTTGCTGATCACTTTAATGCGTCTCTACAAGCAGAGTCTGCTGATGATCCCTGAACCTACACTGAAGAATTAAAGGTGACTGGTCGTCTGCCCTCCGGACCTGAAGGCCACTCGTCTCTCAGCGCTGGTGCTAAATGGCTAAAGTACTTTAAACCAGATGCTACGTCCAGCGTGTCAGCTAGCTCCATCTGGAACAAACACAGGAACACTTTGTACAGTTGACCTCAGGACAGGTGGTGCACACTGAGTGAACACGTGGTTCAGCTGCATTAACATCACAGAGCTAAGTGAGGAACGACTGCGACTTAAGTCTTCGTCCTGGACGATGTCTTTACTGCCTGAAAACGACAGGTGATGGATCTGTCTCCACAAAGTGACAGTCTCACAGTGTCTTCATTCATCATTACGTCTTGCTGTAGGTGTTTGATGGGGCGGGGTCCTTGCAGCAGCAGGTCAGGATGACTGACCCCCCCCACCCCCACCCCCCTGTGATACGCTGCCATGTCAGATCCTGGTTCTGGTTGACGGCAGTTTATAGCGTGTCCCTCATGGCAGAGAGGGAGAATGCTGTGATCCCAGAATAGGTCTCTCTGTCACGGATCCACAGCAGCTGTTAGCAGCACATAGCGCTCCGGTTACTATTCTGAAGTGTGGATGTTAACGAGGACAGCGTCTCCATCGGGTTCTGAGTGCTGAACGTATATCTGCAGAGCTGTGTGTGGTTCAAAGATTACAGGCACAAACTGTGACATTATGGACAAGGTTCCTACAGAGACAGAGCTTTTTATCAAAGAGGAAACATCTCTATATATCTCTACCAGTAACACAGACACACTAACAGATGGAGGCAGTGGTATTCCAGCAGCTCCTGGTTAAATCCCTGTTTTTATCAATGGAGTCTGGTAGAGATATAAACTGATGTTTCCTCTTTAATAAAAAGCTCTGTCTCTGTAGGAATCCTCTCATAATGTTGTTAGACACTTAATGAATTAATTTGTCATCCTGGGGTTTTCTGCAGGTCCTGCACCATGCGATCATGAACTGAAATGGTTTCGAGTCTCAGTGAATTGATCTTGCTGTGTTAGTTTTTCTTGTGTGTGACTCCACACTCTGAGGCTGCAGCTCCTCCTGTGTGACCAAAGCTGCACTCGTACAGCCTGCAGCCATGTGCACAGCGTCTTTGATCACCATTAAAGTCGTCTGAGTTCACAGAAATGTCATTTTCTGTCTGTCATCTGACAAGTTAAGTTCCACAGAACTCCAATTTACTGCTATTACAAAGTCTGTCCATCTCTTCAACAGCGACAGTCTCCTCAGTCCTCAGCGTCTCTGCTCTTTCAGAGGACGCATCGTGAGAGACACCTCGTTTGGTTGGTTTTTCTGCCCTTCATGTTTGGAGGTGACTCAGCATGTTGCTGCTGATTTCTAAAAACACTTCACTGTGTGTGTTTGTGTGGAGTGTTTCAGATTACTGATAAAACCCTGAAGTGCATCATCTTGTTTTCGTGCGTTTCACCTGACCTGATTAAGGTTGCCGGATGACAGCGCGCCCTCTCAGAGTAATGAGGATGCTTTTCTATAAATTGCCGGTGTTGCGGGGTCGATGGCTCGTAAGTGTTTGAACTTAAACCACCTTTCATTTCCTCACATCCCCGCTCGGCCTCTCCCTGCGCCCACAGCTTAATGAATTGAGTCAGAGTTCATTTGAGTTAAGATCTCGCTGCTTGGCACACAGTTTGTTCGGCCTGAGGGAATGACTCTGCTTTACTTTTGATACTTAACTTAATTATGCTCCAGTTCCTCGTAAACGGAAACCTGGACCGGACCCTGGATCTGATAATCCAGAGTGCAGCTGCTCTTTCTCGACGTCCTGGGACTGCCTCTTATATTGACTGAATGCAGAGATTCTTATTTGAGCTTTTCTGTTGTTTTTTTACACCATTAAAGATCCATCAGCTTCTTATGAAGACGGATGGAGTCGGACATAAAGACAGCGTCTCTGCAGAAGTCGAGCAGATTTATTTTTACTTTATTTAAACGACTGAAGCCTAACAGTCCTCAAACCTCCATATCCACACCTCGTATCTGCTGAACCACACCCATCTGATTCAGTCCCTCTCCTAATTTTAACCCCCCACACACATATATATTCAGTTTCATTGGGAAATACATCACATGACTGAGGCTAAAGATGCTCTGGCTCTTCCATTTCACTGTGACTTCAAGCATTACTAAATGACTAAAGCTGCAACCAATAATTACACCAACTATCATGAATCCATTGGTTCCAAACCAAATCACAGGCTGCATGCAGCTTTTAGAGAGGACGGAAAATGATCCAGTAATTCATAAGAAAAAGCAAAGAAGGACAAACTATAATTAAAGCAGATGAAATGTTTGGAAACACCTGGACTCATCTATCAGACAATCTTTCTTTGATTAACCAGTGAGTCATTTAAATGAGAAGTAATCGGAAAAACTTCCTCGAGCGTAAAGAAAACTCTTCAACTTGCTTGTTTTTGGCTCCTTTTAACTCCTGCACTGTAGATTCACCACAGTGTGTTCACCTGCTCATATCTATGATATATATATATATACAAACCATCGTCATCGTCCAATCACAGTAAATCTTCACACTGAACTCTATAGATTCATTGTTGCTTGATGAACGACTTCAAAGATCAGTTGGTCGTCAAAACTGCAGTTTCATAAAAGGTTGTCGTCTACAAAGTCTGTCACAGTTCAGATATTCTAAAGGTTCAACCCATTGTCGCGTCCAAACCCTGCTCACCTGATAGATGACGACCCGGAACTTGTTGCGGGTGAGCAGCTCGTCCTGCGTGGACTCCACCTTCTTGACTCGTACGTTTTGCTTCTCGACACGCGTCCGGACCTCCTTGACGTTGGCGCTGACTTTGCGGGTCTTCTGCAGGAGCTTCTCCACCGTGCCGCTGGTGTCGGTGTGGTCCTTGGCCAGCTTCAGGACGTCGCCCTGGATGGTCTTGATGTTGTTCTCCAGCTCCAGCTGACGCTCCTCCATGCGCTGCTGGCAGGACTGGACGTTGTCGATGATGCCGGCCACGCGCTCCAGCAGCGACAGGATGGTCAGGGCGCTGATGGGGTTCCCGGCCTCATCCTCCACCCCGATGATCTCCAGCTTCTCCTGGACGCCCGCCGTGCGATACTTGTGCTGATCCATTGCTGTATTTCGACGACTCAAACCTCTGACTTTAACTTTGTTTGAAACTTGTTGTGTGGTTTAGTTTGGGGAGGGGAACCAGAACCGTTGGGGTTACCAGCAGCAGGGAGACCGGCGAGTGGCAACACCAAACCGATGTGACCAAAGCTCAGGTCTGGGGACAGGAGAGAGGGGAAACTCCACCTACCCCTTTTAAAAAAGGCTTCAGGATCCAAAGGGAACCTGAACTCAGCCCTCCTCTGGCCCTGGGCCAGGCGATAAACTCAGGGGGGAGCTGCAGTGCTCACACGAACCCCCCAGCTAAAAATAAAAACTCTTTGTAAGGCGACACTCGGACATTTTGGGAAGAGGCAGAGCAGGGGAAGATGGAAATCCCCACCCAAGTCCTGCTCTGCTTTGTTAGACCCACACAGACTGATTCATAATTTTCCATCATTTGCTCGTGTGTTGATGCGAGCAGCTGTGAAACATGTACATCAGCAGCAGCTTAGGAGTCATTCTGCAGCTCTGCAGTGACAGATGCAAAGAAGCCACAGTTGTCTGGTCTGATTACACAGTGCTGGAATGTTTTTGGGGATTAAACACTGCAGCTCTGCCCTTTTTACTTTCCCCTGGGGAGCAGAGTCCAAACATTGACTGAGACTGAGATCTGAGGCTCTTTATAGAGACAATTCCAGAGTGAGAGGAGTGTCAGAGTGACACTATTTTAACTCTCAGTCCTGCACACAGATTTATTCACCCTCAGCATCGCTGATGTGTTAACGTACAGCTCACGTCTCACGTGATTAACTGTTGGTCTTCAGCTCAGTTTGACTCCATGAAGCCAAAGTCATGAACTTCCTTTGTGATCTGTCAAGAACAACGTGTTGGAGAATGTGTGTTGTCCATGAATAAACACATGGATGTGTTCAAAATAAGACAGACACTCAGAGCCACTCCTCTTCAGCTTTAAGGCTTGGTTTATACGTCTGCACAGGACTGATGAGTGTTTCCTGTTTCCTCTTTGTAACTGGAGTTTAACAGTAAATAAAATGAATTTCCAGCTCAGTTTTTCTTCTGTGGACTCAGTGACGTTCAGCTCCACCCTGTCAGACGGAGGCAGAGCCTCAGGATCAGGGACTTTTTAATGAATGAACGTTGGATCATGATGAGTGTTTTTTTTACAGTGTGGTAGTTTGAAGTTGACTGATTGCTGAATCTGTTCGACTGAAGCCAGCAGCTGCTTCAGTCCCTGAGTGCACCCCCACCCACCTCCTCCTGTCTGTAACTCTATATTTACCCGGGGCAGTGTGCCTGAGGCCCCGCCCCTGCCTGAAATGTGCGACACGTTGGTTTATTTTCACGTGGGGAGGCGGCGACCTCTGCTCTGGTTCTGTCTTCTGCAGACGAGCAGTTTTTAATTAGACGGAGCATCGCTTAATGATTTAGCTCCTCCTCTCTGACAGGTGGGCGGAGGCTGATCATGATGACCTGAACTCGTTTTCAAACTCCGACAGGGCGAAGGTGGACACTCACTGTCAAGACAGCGTGATACTGAGTCAAAGTTCTAACAAGAACACTGGTGTTTTTGAACCAGGGCCTTATTTTCCATGTTTCTGGGGTTAAATGATTGACGGGGAAAAATCTTTGGAATTGGTGCAGTATTGATCAAGAACAAAGTCAAAGTCCGTCCACTAAAGTTCTTGTTTTTGTCTCTGACAGACTCAGATTGTTCTTCTCAGTGTCTGACAACATTATGATCGGATTCCTACAGAGACAGAGCTTTTTATTAAAGAGTCAGATCCTTTAGTTTAACCAGAAACATCTCTATATATCTCTACCAGACTCCATTGACAAAAACGGGGATTTTAATGAGCAGAACTCAGTAAAATCCCTGTTTTTGTGAATGGAGTCTGGCACTGATATGCAGTGATGTTCCTGGTTAAACTAAAAGCATCTTAATCTTTGGGAAAATAAGGCCCAGGTTCAAAAATACTGGGGTTAGTCTTTAAAGTTTGACATTTGACACCACCTTCCCCTGAACAGAGCAGCCTTAAAAAACAAGCAAAAAGCTTCAAATGCTGTTGTTACTCAATCCCACACTGACGATAAATAAATATCATGAACTAATAACACTGACATGATGTTACAAATTCAGTGTTTACTTCTGCCACCTGTCAGGAAACGTACAATTTACCGTTCACACGGTTTTTCTAACAGAGCTGACGACTTTCTAATGTTCCAGATGGATTTGTTGTGACAGTGCACTGACATGAGAGGATGGTGTGTATCTACAATGTTAGTGTTTAGTATGGAATTAGGACACTGTGTCTCTGTGGAGGAAAAACACAGTCTTTTGTCTCCTGTGACTGATCACACAGGTCACCTCAATAATCTGAGTTTCTGCACTCACATCACACACACACACACACACACACACACACACACACACACACGATTTCTGTGAACACACCATCATTAATCCATCACAGGAAGTGGAATACGATGTGGAATGAGCGCAGTGTCTGAACAGCGAAACACAAATGAAAAACAAACCTCACCGGACGCAGAGGGAGAAAAAACAAACCAAAGACCGTTTGAATGAAATGACACATCTGAACCTCCTGTGTACATTAAAAAAACATTTCCTTTTTTATTTTGGCAGAGACCAAAAATAGCCTCTCAAAGTCTACATGCAGAATATTAACATGTCAAACACATTCTAGTCACATTTAGAGAAGTTACGGCTGCGATGGTCGACGACAAGTAGAAACACGTTGCTCAGCGGAGGGGGTGGGGTGGGGGGGTTGACCTACGACCTGTAGACGTTACAGAAAAACTAGTGTGACAGAAAATAAAAACTATAAACACACAGAGAAGACGAACCTTCCTGAACCTCAGAGTTTCAGCTCCACAGATTCTCTGATCGTCTGAGTTCATGAGAAGGAACCGAACGTTCAAACCTTTTCTTAGTTAAATGTGTGTGAGAGTTCACGACGTCGGAACAGATCCACTGTCCACACACTGATTTAAACATGTTACTGTGAATGGACCTGATGATTCTGATGCCTGGTAACTGATTTACATGGCAACGTTCAGAATAAACAACATGACGTGTTCAAATGCTGCTGGAAAATACTGTGTCGGGTGAACTCTGCTCTGACCTCTCCAATACTGAACATGACAAACACGTTACACGGCTGCAGTTAGAAGGAAATGAAGGATCCGTTTAAATAAAATGAACAAGTGAAATTATAACAGCTGTTTCTGGACGCTGCTGTAGACGGTCTGTCGTAAAACATAAACTCAAACGTGTGGAACTGTGCTGAGGTGGAGTTTAAACACCCGACAACAACACAGTTCACCAAAGTATCGGACAGTTCGCAAAGACAGGATGGGACTCCGATATGAAACTTACACCTCGACAGGAAGAATTTAACAACAGGTTGTGTTACAGTGAAGGTAGGGACACGATGGACCAACACTGAAAAGGCATTTTCATTAGCTGGATGTACAGCTCCCACTCAGACAGTGGTTTGATCGTCTGTATATTTTCTCTAACGACTCTACGTACAGAACATGTCTGTCTGCTCTGTTTAATGTTAAGACTTCATTACATTATTACACTAAGAGACTTCAATGACAGTGACTTGGCTGCACACCACTAACATCTCTATGATCTGTATCTGATCACGTGTTCGTACCCGAAAGAAAACGAGGTCTTTAAAGGAGAACTCAGGGTTTTTAAACCTGGGTCTTATGTTCTCGTATGTTTGGCTGTAAATGATGATAGGGACAAAAATCTTTGGAATCGGTGCAGTATTGATCAAGAGCAGAGTAACCAGCCGCCTTGAACAACTGCTGCAACACAAACTAACAAATTGATCTGCTCAGTAAAATCCCTGTTTTCATCAATGGAGTCTGGTAGTGATATATAGAGATGTTTCTGGTTAAACTAACAGGATCTTCCTCTTTAACAAAAAGCTCTGTCTCTGTAGGAATCCTGTCATCATGTTGTCAGACACTGAGAATAACAGTCTGAGTCTGTCAGTGGTAAAAACAAGTAGTTTAGTGGACGTCCATTAAAGTGGACGATTGTCCATTGGATTAAACTTCAGCAGCTGTTTGTGGAAATATGGATTTTCAGAGCACACAGGAGTTACTTTGGCAGTTTTAATTGTTTGTAGCAGGAACATTAGAACTGAAATTGAAGATTAGAGGGTGATTACGATGTCAGTGGAAAAAACAAGAACTTTAGTGGACAGACTTTGATGGATTACACTGCAGCAGCTGTTAGCGGTAGCCAGGTTCTCCGTTCTTGATCAATACCGCACTGATTCCAAAGATATTTGTCCCTATCAATCATTTACAACAAAAAACATGGGAAACTACTACACAGGTTCAAAAATACCTGAGTTATCCTTTAAGGAAAATTTGTGCCCGTAGGATTATTACAGGATTTTCTGTCAGGGATTCTCTGTGCTTGGAATGTCTCACTGTGGAGCAAACGCAAAATTCAAACAAACAAAAGAAGAAAAAGAGACAACTATTTTCTCTCACATTCATAGAAAAGCCTTGATTACAGCCATCTCAGCTTTTTCCAATTACATGAAAAATACCATTAAAAGTTGAGCTTAGTTTGCAGAGAGTCCTGCAAACCCCCCAAAACAGCCGACAGCCTTCATTTACAATCCTCTGAGCGTTACAATCAACACCAATCTGTTCCTCGTTAAAGCAAGAGTGGTTTTAGAAGACTCCAAAGTTTTCAGGCTGCCTGATAAAGCAGCAGACTGCTCTTCAAACATTACACATTCCTTTCATTAACACTGAATAAAACCTCCCACTCAGTTTCCTCCATCCTTCTGTCCCACGCTGGGATTTCCTCTGAGACGGAGGAGGCGTCGAAGCCGTCAGCTTTTCTTTTTACAAAGTTAAAACTACACCACGGTACACAGGTTTCACGAGTCATGCGAATATACAGGAACTAGAATTTAAAAAGCAAAGTTTAGAACAAAAGTTAACATAAAAACCTGAAGTAAAAACTACTTTGAATAAAATCATTATAGTAATAATAATAAATTATTAGCTTGTTTAAACACAGTGAAGTCTTTACACAGAATTTCATACCAAAGAATAAGTGTAAACACCGGCTGGCCCCTGCTCTCCTCCTACAAAACATGGACAAAAAATTCAAAACAAACTGCATTTGGTGATCAGCTGCACATTATTAGTAAAAAGTGAAACAGCGAGGGGCCTAAAAAGAACCATTCTCAATAAATAGCACATTCCAGAGGGGCAGACTTTACTGTTAGCCAGTTTACCAAAGGTACCATATTTAGAAAGCGTTCAACGAAACCTCTAACGAAGCAGTTAAAGTAATTAAGACATCACACGTAGTAACGATGGAAAGTGACAGCGGGTTTTGTTGATTCAGCTCAATGTACTTGGTCAAACAAAAAATACATAATCATGATTGCACAAATAAATGTGCAACAATTCCATCCAAAGCAAAAAAAAAAGGAGAGAAAATAAGGCCCCTTAAATAAATACTCTCATTCCTCTTTTTAATGGTTTTTCCCAGGAGAGAAAAAAATGAAACCACACATCTACTGTTAAAAAATGGCATTCCCACGCCGTAAGAAAAAACTTATCAAAAAGAACCACCAACAAACACGGCTATACCATCCTGGAGTTAGTGTCCGAGGAAAAGTGTCCGAGGTTTTGTTTTTGCCGGCGACCTCTGTTGTTCTTCGGACATTTCCTGAAGAGACGGAGAGAAAAGATGAATTCATTCAGCTGTCGACTGTTTCATAAATCTGTTCTGTTTGTTTCTGATTTTCAACAAATCAAACGTGTCACACTCTAACAGACTCAGCGTAGAGCACTTCCACGTTTCAGATGAACGACTGCTTCTTTGATAAAAAGCTGAAGCTACAAACTGGAGGTGAGAAGCTAACTACATCTCCCAGGGTGCAGTTTGGTCAGACACATCCAGTCACCTCACAGTCTACAATGAAGACTTTAAATCCAATCTGTGTCTTCAGTGATTGACTGGGACAAAGTGGCAGCTCCTGTGCTCTGCTCTGTAAAACTCCTGTTTTTGTCAATGGAGTCTGGTGCTGATATTAGCTAGTTTTGGTGACCAGGTGCACTGCTCTTCCTCCAAACTGCACAGCTTCATAGGATTTTGTCCTTATTAATCAATAAGCAGTAAGAGTGATGCTTTAAAACTCAAACCACACGGTTCCTGTAGCCATGTTTCCTCTGTCTCTATGACGACTGCAGGCAGTTATTTCTATTTCTAACATGTTCATACAACGATTCGACTGTTTTACTGTCAAACAGCTGCTGAAAACGTCAACAATGAGCAGAGAGGCCGAGCTTTTCTTTTCTTGACGGAGTAAAGCGTGCTGCCTCGGAGGAGAGAAACGAGGCCAAATCAAATCCTGTTTAATTCTCCTCGGCTTTAAGCCTCGACTGTCAGCAGCAGCTCGTCCTCAGTCCTCTGCAGAACCTGACAGACGTCACCTACACTTCATGTGTGATGGAGGAACGATGAGGAGGTTTGTCTGACCTGTTTCTGTCCTCACTTCATTCAGGATCATCATCAACAGTTAGACTGTTATTATGTATTTAACTGTTAATCCACTGTGGATTAAAACCACTGTGGTGGAAAACACAATCCGTCTTTTCACCATCGTCCTCCTCACTGCAGGGATCAGTGTTTATGATGATATAGTTACAGCACTCAGTCACTCACAGGACGTAATTAATGAGAAGATTCATGTATATTCTCTGCCCCAAACATTAAAAAACATAAAGCCATGCCTGCATTTCTATAGTGTTTTATTTATATTAAGTCTCATCACAGGGTTTTACAAACACTACATCTGTTAATATACCCACTGCTTAATTCCACTGTTTGTGAGAACTCCTGCATTTACATTGAAAATTAAGGAGGAAAATAAGTGTAAACTCTGATGTTAATTAGTCAGTTTAAGGGATTTTTACCCCTTAAGAACCCGGTAATCCATTATCTTAATTCTTACTTAAATACCGAACAGGAACCTTAAAAGACCTGAAAGTGTAAATTAAGGAGGATTTTCTGAACCTTCGTCTCGATGCGTTCAGGTTTTCAGCGGACGCCTTCTTACCTCGTGATGCACATCACCACAGCAACGATGATGGCGATCTGCACGGCGCCGATGATGGCGGCGATGAGGACGTAGTGCAGCTTCTGTCCACTGGGAACCACGTAGAGGATGTTGAAGTCCTGAGGCTCGTCGCACTGAGGACCTTTGTAGCCGGCATCACATCTGAACACACACACACACACACACACACACACAGCACGAGTCCAGAGAGCATCAGGTCAGACTGATCTGTTACAGTTCACTCAGTGGGTTTCATCAGTAAGCTGACGTGTGACAGACCTGCAGGTGGCCATGTTGTACTTCATCTCACATTTCCCATGAACACAGAGGCCGGCGCAGGGAGTCGGCATCCCGGCGTAGAACCCGTCACCGTGATCCAGACCTGTGGTTTCTGAACAGGAAACGAGGAGGACGATGGTCACTGCTGCACACACCACTGCATCTCATACACTTTATTAAATGATTATATTCAATGATAAACACACAGATCCTGGAACAGTAAAGTGTGTCGGGGTTTGAAGGTTCACTGAACTTTAATCTGTGAGAAACAGAAGAGGCTCGTTCATACGTTCACTCACAGAGCCTTCCTGCTCAGTTACTGACTCCAGACCTGCCTGACATTAACGATCCTTAATGAACAGGGTGGGACGAGATCTCGCGACACTAAAACCTGATGATATTCTCGTTGTATCCAGGAGTTCCAGGAGAAGTCAGATGATATCGACTCAATGTGTCAAATAAAGAATGGTCACACGCTGACAGTGATGTTACACAGGGAGCAGCTGAACCTCTTCAACCACTGACCAGCTGCTGTCCATTGAAAACACCCTGCAGTGATGTGACTGAGGTTTTCTTCCTTCATTACTGAGTGTGAACGGTTGAGTCGGTGAGGTCTCTGTGATCACATGGTCAAAGCAGAGGAGGAAACACTGAGTGCAGCAGCGTCTTCAGCTCGGCCTCATTATCAGACTGTGTCCTTCACTGCCTGTCATGTTGACAATGCAGCAGTTTAATCCGATCCTGCTTTTGTCCGTCTGTGAGTCCACGTTAAAGTCAAAGTGGAGGAGGTGATGGAGCTGAGGAGGATCGCTCCTCCTGAGATGCTGCAGTGGGCGAGCTGCAGATCAGAAACCCTCTGGATTCTGTTTCATCTCCTCTTTGATCTAAAACTCAACATTTGCATGGTGCAGCGTGGAAACACCCTCATTCTGCTCCGCTAATCTGTGTGTGTACTTGGGAGAAGTGAGAGCGTCACACGGCGCTCGGCTCAGAGGACGACGAGCTCACATTATTCTCAGTATCAGGTTCAGAGCTGCGGGGGGGTTGTTATTGTGTATCGAGGAGATTTTCATTAAATCTTATCCTTGGCTTATTGCTGCTCGGCAGGTTCAGACGCAGGTTAACAGGCTGCTCACAGGAAGTTTTACCATCAGCTGCATTACAGGCAGGAAAGTAGATTTACAGCACAGTTACACAACCTGAGTGGAAATGAGCACAAAGTCTCTGAGGTCGTTAACATGTGGAGTGATTGTTGTCTCAGCCACGTTAGAGGTGCAGCTCCGGACAGACACACTGACTTTTCACCTCGTCCAAAAGACTACAGCTACTCACACACCCAACAGATTAACCCTGAGTGTCAGTGTATCAGTCTGTGCAGCTGAATATCTAAACCAGTCTGCCTGACTCATCGATCCTTTATCTGACTGAGGTCCGTTCAGGTTCGAATCTGAAATCTCAGAGGAGCTGAGTCTTGATAAATCCATGGAGCTGTCCGTGGTGCTGAAGCAGCCTCTCTCCAGTCGGCTCCACCTCAGATCTAGAATGTTCTGGAAACGATAAACCCTCTGTTCTACACTGCAGCCTGTAAACTCTGCAGAGTGTGTCCTTCATGAAGTGAGGAGCAGACAAGACCACCAGACCTGAGACCAGGTTTCTCTCCTCATCCTAATTTAAAGGCGTAGTAGGGAGAGGAGGAGGATAACTGGATAAAATGGAGGTGTAGAAACAGAAATGTCCGTTATGGTTGAAGCGTCCCACATCAGCGTCGCTGGAGTGACAGAGAGCGATCAGACGTCTCCATCCTCCACACTTCTTCTTCTTCTTCTCCTCAGCAGCAGATCTTCACAGAGAGAAGCTGCCTCTCTGGTCTGATCAGTGAACCTGAGGTCGTCTGTCTGAATGAACAGACTGAGGTTCAGTGAGACGTCGACCGACTCATTATGAACAGACTGAACTA
Source organism: Lates calcarifer (assembly GCF_001640805.2). Taxonomy (NCBI): domain Eukaryota; kingdom Metazoa; phylum Chordata; class Actinopteri; family Centropomidae; genus Lates; species Lates calcarifer. The sequence continues at coordinate 1,533,165 of NC_066836.1, read as the reverse complement.
TCAGGAGTGATCAGCTGCTTCACTGAGGTGAGAGAGGAACAGTGGGTGCAGGTCCAGAGACCAGTGGGTCAGATGATATTTCAGTGAACAGGTAACGTCCTCACCTAAGCCGTTTATTTTGAAAGGGCTGCTGTCGTCTTTCTTCCCCAGTTTCTCTTTATCAGCTGTGGAGGAAACACAGACACACAGTTACACATTTCATCCAGACGCTCGACTTCCTGTCCTGTGTCTGTTTCTGTGTGTGTGTGTGTGTGTGTGTGTTGTTTACAGACTAAAGGATATGGAGGAGGATGTTTACTCGCCGTCTGAGTCTCGCTCTGTCGAGCTGGTGAAGGGTCAATCTGAGCCTCACTGTGTGTGTGTGTGTGTGTGTGTGTGTGTGTGTGTGTGTGAGATGATGGTGGGTGATGACACACAAACAAACACACAAACAAACAAAGAAGCCGTGGGTTTGCTGTGATGTTGTTGTTGTTTAGTTTTCTGTCGACAGGCTTCATGTCGTCATGATGTCGACTGCAGGACGAGCTGCTGGGAATGTTAACCAGCACACACACACACACACACACACACACACACACACACAGACACACACACACACACACACACACAGACCTGAAATAAACACAAAGAAACAAACACACACACTCATCCATTTTTAATGCTCCATCATTCCTCAGGACATATTGACAAACTCTCTCTCTCTCCTTCTCTCTCACTGTCTCTCCCCCCTCCCTCCCTCTCCCTCTCCCTCCCCCTCCCTCCCCCTCCCTCCCCTGAAAATAAACACTATGTGGACAGACCTGTGTGGTTAAAGTGCAGCCATTTCTCTCTTTCACACTTAGATGGTGCTAAAGGTTTTACATGTTGGAGATGAACTCAGTCCTGAGGTCTGAACCAGGACCTCAGGTCCTCTCTGAGCCGGTTCCACAGTCCAGGACAAAGACTGGAGGTTTAGGTTTGAACTGAGAGCAGCTCAGTGTTGACTGCTTTCATTATCAATCAATCTGACTGTTGAAGACTGAGCTGAAGGTGACGTCTTCAAATGTCTTGGTTTGTTCCATCAAAGGCCAAAAGTCCCTAAAATATTCAGGTTACAGTGAAACCTGAAGAAAAGCAGCAAATATAGAGTGAGATGATTAAAATGAAGAATGAATGAAGGATTATTTCACTGACTGATCATCTCCTAATCACTTCAGCTCTATGTCTTTTATCTTTTAAAATGCTCTGTTCCCTCTGATGGATGATGATCTGTTATCTGTTGTTGCTGAGACGACTCAGTCAAACAGTAAAATGTCTGTTTGTCCTGTTCCTTCCAATCGAAGCGTCTGGTTTCTGGTGAATCAAAGCGTTGGCTCGCCGCCCTGAGGAGAGAGCAGATCAGCAGAGAGGGCAGGTGCTCCTCACCTCAGGGTGCTCGACACCCACATACCCCCCACCCACCTCCCACCTCCCCGAGCCAATCAAACGCTCGGCCTCCGGCCACCTCGGAGCTATAACTGCTGACAAGAAATCCATAAATCCTGCCAGGTTAGCGTCTCCTGCCAACACCCAGAGTGTCTCCAGTCAGACGACACGTTGTGATTCAAGGTGAGTCTATCAACATAAATCAGATCTTAGAAGATACTGGAGGATGCAGAGAGACTAACACCCCAACACAGAGCCTCAGTGATGATCCGAGGAGCCAACGTGACTCATCTCATTTCTCATCCTCTGCCTTCTGCAGATGTTAGGAATGAAACAGTCGCTCTGTCAGGAGAGAGGAGCAGTGAACACTGTGGACCTGGTTTCAGTCAGAGCTGTGACTACATGTGTGTACAGTCTGGATTCGGCTTCAGGTTAAAACAGGAAGTGGATTAATGTGGTGTGGAATCAGAGCTCAGCTCCCATGGAAACAAACTGCACGCTCCGTTTGTGGGTTAATTGAAAACATTGGTGATTAGACACATTCATTTGTCTGACACGGTTTTAATAATGAGGCTGATTTATGGCAGAGATGAAACGGTCACAGTCAGCAGTCAGCAGTGTTCACAGGGGGGGGCGACATCAATCCTGCATTTTACTACATCAGCAAGTTACTGTGGAATAATGAGCCCTGTCTACTGCACCTCCATAAAGTCACAGGTGGACGAAGCAGGGTTAAAGATTTCCTCTGAAATAAATCAAATCTCCTCAGTTTCATCAACATGGACTCATCTGGACAAACACTCTGCTTTATGACCACATGAAGGAGGAAAAGAACGAAGGAAGGATGGAAGGAAAGAGTAAAGTGAAAAGGACAAGAAGAGAAAGAAGAGAGAAGAAACAAAGGAAAGAAAAACAGAATAAATAATAAAAGAAAGAAGGAAGAAGTAAAAACAGAAGAAAGATGGAAAGAGTAAAGAAAAGAGGGAAGAAACGATGACAGGAAGAACTGAGGGAAAGAACGGAAGAAAAGTGAAATCAGAAAGTAAAGAAGAAGAAATGAACAAAGGAGGGAGAGAGGAATGAGGAAGGACAGAAAGAAAACACAGGCTTCTGTTTGTGTCAGTAAAATGTCTGCAGCTCTGTTTACTCTGATATCTACACTCATTCACTGAGTGAACCTGAAGGCACCACAGAGAAAACACAGGCCAGAAACAGCTGCTGACAGAGACGATGACCTTTGACCCTCGACCACCGAACTCAATCACTTCACCCTTCAGTCCAGCTGATCTTTGAGGCTTCTGATCAACGTCTCTGAAATCTGATGGGACGACAGCCTGAAAACACTGAGCAGCGGGCGGAGGAGAGCTGCTGAACACCTGACCCTGAACCTAACACCACCTACACTGACAGACTGTGTTCATCTGCATCGTGAAACCAGACAGAGGAATCACCTGGTCACTCTGAATATTCCTGCTCATCCAAACAGAGAGCTGGAACTGGCTTCATTCTGTGGACTCAATCAGAGAAACTGTTTCACTCCCAGTCTCTTCTTTCATCTGAGGATCAGTGAGTGTTTGAGTCTCTCAGGATCCATAAAATGCTTTTCATTTACAGGCAGTTTGCTGCTGAGGGATGGGCCTCCTTCATAATTCACCCAGGATACGGCGGCCATTTTCTGAAGCTCAACAAGCCTGGATGACGGGATTTTACAGCTTGGATTCAATAAAACAGCGACGGAGGCATCGGCAGGTAGATCTGTCTGCACACAGGCCGAGGAGGAGGCTGCTGTCGCTCACGTCGCAGTCGAGGTCGCAGGTCGACGCTGCGAGCGGCGAGGGCTGCAGCTAAATCCACAGAAATCCAGGTGTTTCCAGAATCTGACCAAAGTGCCAGAGAGAGTATTTACAGGCTAACAGCTTCACTGAGCTGAGGCACAAACACTCTGCTACAGGGCAGGTCTATGTGACGCTGAGACACAAACGACACACACACAAACGAGTCACAGCTTCTCTGTGACTCATGTTTCAGCAGGTAACTCTTATTACCACATCACCTGCTGCAGGACCAGGTCCTGAGCTCCTCATTGGCTGAGCAACACCTTGGCGACAGAGCCTCGCGCAGCGCTTCCGGCCGGCCGCCACCGAGCCGCACGCCGAGTTTCAAATCCTCCGCCTCCGCCCGCTCGCTCATGCACGTCAGCGAACAGCGTGACGGCAGAGGTCTCAGAGAGACGAACAGACTGACTGCCATGATGGAAACAGGTCACACACACTCTGACCGTGTGTTTCTGCTGTCAGTGAATCCTCTGTGAGGAGTCGAACCAACGCTCGACTGATTCCACTGCTCAGAGACGGCTGAGCTGCAGAGCTCCGTCCACAGCACACTGTTGCACTGGGCGACATGTTCTTTCATCACCACCAACACACACACACACACACACACACTCAGCAGCAGAAACGCTGATTAATCCGCCAGTGAAAATAGTCCCAAACAAACCTGTTGGGCGGGGGCCAACAGGTCAGTTCAGCGTCACCACCAGCTGGGATTGTGGGTAACCGTGGTCAGAGATAAACGCAGACTCTGCTGAACGTAGTTACATCCCTCAGTCCTGGACAGTTCTCTGATCAGTACAAAGCAGTAAAGCAAACACAGCGTTGGCCTGTTAGCAGCAGGAGCGTGGAGCGAACACGACTCAAACTCAAACACTCCTGTTTGATAAAGCTGCTGATTCAGGAAATCACTGAGCCGCTTTTTAAAAGATGAGACCACAGGAAATCTATACGAGAATATCCCTGAATATTTTCTGTTCATCAGACAAAACAGGAAGTTTGACTCTGGGTCCTGGTCTCATTGAACAGTGAATGAATGACACCACCACGGTTTCTAACCTGAGCTGGTAACATGACTCGTGGACAGTCCTGACAGACCCTATGAAGATTCTATATGTTTGGCTGTATACTGTGAGAAGTCTAACTTAAGTTCAGTACTGACAGAGTCAAACACCCACCATGTGTTTTTAACCTGCTCTGTTCACTGCTCTCATCAGAAGGAGGCTGGCAGAGCAGTGAATGAGCAGCGTGCTGTTACATCTCCACACTCGCTCCACTCCGTCCTGTTAAAGTGTGAGCCCTCACTTTCCACGACCTCCTGAACTCTGGACTAAAAAGCAGCTTTTTATTAAGATGCACTTTTTCGATCGTGGTCTTTGTAAATATATTTTAAGCAGATTTGGTTAAAGACGTCTGGATCTGAAGTTATCAGAGAAACAAAGAAGCAAACGCTTCTTTAACCAGCTTCCACCTGCACACACACCTCATCAGCTCCCGCCCCCTCCAGGTGATACAATGTGATTCATTAAGCTGGGTCTTACCGGGGCACCTGCCCAGGTGTTTGACGTCGATCTGCTCCTGCTTCATGCACGACGCCTCTCGGACCAGGCAGGGGTTGTTGTAGGAGTTTCCGTCGGTGGCGCACACGGGGTTTTCGTTGTGGCCGCTGCAGTCGATGTTACATATGCACCTGAGGAGAGGAGTCATGAGTCACAGGGGGAATAAATGTTCGGTCTGGAGCCTGAACATGTCTTTGTCACACGGCTCCATCAGCACTACATCGTTAGCCCAGACACATCCACCAGTCTTCTAAATGAAGACACGGCTCATTAATCTCCCACAGTCTGGCTGTCTGCAGATAAAAAGAACGACTTTTAATTCTTCTCAGGATCAGACACGTAGACGCTACAGTTCAGAGCAGGATTCATGTTTTCAAATGAATTCACACATTCATTCCCACAGACTGAAAGATAAGCTTCATCTTTCCAAACATCTCAGCTCATTCCTCCAATCGAGGACTGTTACAAGTCAAACACTCACCACACGTCCTCCGAGTCTTCGTCACACTCTGCTCCATATTTACATGTGCTGCACTTGGTGAACTTCTTCCCAACGTCCGAGCCTGAACCCTCGTCGTCTGAGAGAAACAAACAAAACTGCATCAATAAAACTGGGGTTTATCATTCAGAGGAAACACACTGACAGAATCAGATTGTTATTCAGTGTCTGACAACATTATGGAGAGGATTCCTACAGTGAGTTCAACCAGAAACATCACTCTACCAGCACCAGACTCCACTGACAAAAACAGGGATTTTACTGAGCAGAACACAGGAGCTGCTGGTCAGTGTGTGTGTTACTGTGTGGTACTTTTACTGCAGTAAAGTATCTGATTACTTCTTCCACCACTGAAAGTCACACAGTAACACAGACACACTAACAGATGGAGGCAGTGGTATTCCAGCAGCTCCTGGTTAAATCCCTGTTTTTATCAATGGAGTCTGGTAGAGATATATAGAGATGTTTCTGGATCTGACTCTTTAATAAAAAGCTCTGTCTCTGTAGGAGTCCTCTCATCATGTGGTCAGACTGTCACAGATAAGGACAGAGCAGAGTTCAGCTGTATTGTCAGATGAGTTTAATGGAGACAGTAAGGACCTTTAGAGGAGCAGTGATTCCTGACACTGAGCCTTTTATTCTGGAGTCCAGATGTTTCCCCAGAGGTGAGGTCAAAGTGAAGAGAGTCAGGTCTGTGTCATCACCTGTTCACCTGTGACTCTCCACACCTGGTTGAGCAGTAATCACTCCTCTAACATCTTGAAGGCTTCGTCCTCTAACCTCAGTCTCTGTTCAGCTCTACCAGCTCCACATTTTCCAGCCCTGAACAACATAATCAGCTTTTACTGTTATTACTTTCTGCACTTGATTTCGTTTCCCAAACAACCTCCGGCTCACATCAGTTTGTGCTCCTGTGAGCGGCGTCGTGCCGTTAACACTGATGACACCATTTCTAGCATCAACACACGACACGGCTCACACACTTTTCTATCAGACACAGCTGAGTGTGTGAGCAGGCTCCCGGAGCTTATCGGCCAAATGGAAACAGAGCCACACATTATCACCTTACCATATTCTTCTTATTATTATCATTACAGGGGATGCGTTTAATGCCATCTCGCATGACGGCGTCCATTTTCCAGCAGAGAGCGAGCGTGGAGCAGACGAGACGACGGTAACAAGCAGAACATCAAATATCAAAGAGCGGCAGGAATTATTCATGGCTGCCTTTCATCAGGGGAGCCATTCTCATGATTCATCAAGTCCAATTTTGTCGTGTAATAGAGGAAACGCTCGGCGCCATCAAGAGCACTGAAATTAATCCACAGCAAATGACAGGAAATGTAATGACCACGCTGCACGCCACACAACGCCACACCTGGACGCATCACACTGTCTACTCAACCTCACAGACTTAGGTTGTTTTCTTAAAAAGACAGAAGTGAAAGAAATCAGACTAATCTGTTCAAAAGGTAAAGTAACAGACAGAGCCGGACGACCACAACGTGACACATTCACAGCACGAGTCAAAGCACATTATTGGCTGGATATCATCACAGCTTTGTCCCACACGTAGGTAAAGATCATATCCTAATTTAAAGCTGCCACAGTGTGTCTCTGGGTAGGGTGGACAGGTGGACAGGTGGACAGGTGGACAGGTGGACAGGTGCAGTGTCAGCAGTAATGTGGACTCTGTAGAGGGCGAGCTGAGTGGATTTACCTGTGGATCTGTGAGAGAGAAGCTGAGATGAGTTTCCTCTGCAGGGCGTCTCTGGTTAATATGTGTGATGTTGGTTAACTGAAGTTATTACCGTCAGCCTTCATCATTATTAAACAGCACTCTGATCAAAGGTTGGCTCGGCCTGTTAACACTCTGTAATTAACTGGAGCTGCAGAAGCACAACTGAAGCCAAGTGGCAGCAAAATCCAAAAACTGATGAAGACAATGTGTTGGTGTATAAAGTCACCTGACTTCACTTCTGCTGCAGATTTCTGCACACTATAAAAAATGTGACTTAGAGCGACAATATGATTTAAATGGCTTGAGAGGACAGACTCTGAAGTGTGTGTGTGTGTGTGTGCCTGCTGGCTGACAGATTGGCCTGCTGTGTGTGGATGTATTGAACATGGAGAGCTCAGTCGGAGCTCGGAGGCTGCCGATCGATCGACGAGGATCCGCAGCAGAGAGGCTCTTTGTTTCTGTTGGACTTTGCTGACAGCAGGAAGCTGCTGCTGCCGCCGCTTTACACAGGCTCCGCCCACAGCCAGATACACCACCACTGCACCAGCCATCACACACACACACACATCCAGTGACCAGCAACATGAGGATCTGATCAGCTTCTCAACAATCTCTCATTTCAGACACACGACTCTTCATCTGCCTGAACCCTGAGAAACGACCTTTATCACAATCAGACTTTACTGCCAAGTAAGTTTGCACATACAAGGAATTTGTCTTGTATTGATAATAAAGGACAGTTATAATAAAAAGAAAAGAGCAAAAACTATAAGATCCTTCAGTTTAACCAGAAACATCTCTATATATCACTCCCAGACTCCATTGATAAAAACAGGGATTTAACCAGGAGCTGCTGGAATACCACTGCCTCCATCTGTTAGTGTGTCTGTGTTACTGTGTGGTACTTTTACTTCAGTAAAGTATCTGATTACTTCTTCCACCACTGAAAGTCACAGTAACACAGACACACTAACAGATGGAGGCAGTGGTATTCCAGCAGCTCCTGGTTAAATCCCTGTTTTTATCAATGGAGTCTGGTAGAGATATATAGAGATGTTTCTGGATCTGACTCTTTAATAAACAGCTCTGTCTCTGGTGGAATCCTCTCATCATGTTGTCAGTGGTAAAGAACTTTAGTGGACGTACCACCCAGATTAAAAAATACCAGAGTAAAAGCTGTGGATACTTCTTCCACCCCTGCAGCTCGGACAGAAATAAATAATAAATCCTAATTATAAGGAGCAGTTACTAACATGTCCACCTTCTGTCCAAGTTCAGGTTCATCTCCTGTAATGACCACTATGTTTCTTAATTAGCAAATGCTGCTAACAGTATGGAAAACAGCATTAATACTGACTGCTGAGGTCAGGATGAATTCATGCTGTTTTATCTTTGAAAACCGTCCGCCGCTGATTTCATTTAAACTCTCAGACGGTTTATTCTGTCCAGTCTGTGCAGTGACCTTCCTCCTGTTTCACACTCACATCATCACAGTCTGACTTCAACATGACTTCATCCTCAAAACGTCTTCCTTTTATCTAAAGGAAACAGCAGCACGTGATCCGATGATTCACAGTTTAATGTCCAAACAACGCCAACACGTTTCCTCTGAGAACTGACAGAGCTGAGAGATCACATCGTTCACATCAGTTACACTGAGAGGGAACGGACTGCAGACTGTGAGGCACCGAGGAGCAACATGGAGACCACACACACACATTTCCCATTATGGAGGCAGGAGAGGGCTAATTAGATGTCGACTGAAAAGGTTAAAGGATCAAACTGACAGATCAGGATGGAAGCGGAGAGCAGCTGAGACGAATCCTCGCCGCCGTGAAAACACATTCAGGCTCCGTCTGTGGGGAATCAGCATGCAGCTCACACCCTGCCCCCCCACCCCTGCCAAGCTCGTGTACAACTAATGCATTGGTAAATGTGTTTTGTCACCGTCCACATATTTCATTCCCCACAATACGCACTCCTGCAAAGTGGTTAAAAATCTCCTCCACACGTTTTCAGACATTCAAAAAAAGAATCTCGAATATGAACATCACAGTCAACCAACAAGAAAACACTCCTCCTTTTTAGTGCAGGGGGTTTTCATTTTGAACTACAACGACAGTCGTTCCCAAAGTGTTTTAGTTCCTGTCCCTGGAGTCAGAGTCCTGCCGGTTAGAGGAGGAACAACAGAGGGAATGAGAATCGAGTGTTTGGAGCAGGAGGTGAAGAGCTCGTCCCTCGTTTCAGATCCAGGCTGAGTGACGTTAAGCAAGAACAAATCACACGCTGACACTTGTGTCTGCAACACATGAGACCTGCTCCACCACCTGAAAAAACACCACCGGCTGCAGCAGGTGATGCATGAAGGTCAGGAGGAGTAACGTCAGCGTGCAGCAGCGCTGTGCACTGCTTCATCCTCTAGAAAACACACTCACACATGAGATTAATAATCACCTCTTCACTGCTGCTCCAGATACAGGTCTATTCAGTCAAGATACACTGATCTGCCAAAAGGAAAGTGACTGTTAAGAATCCTCTTATCTTTGCAGCTCAAACCAACCACAGCTGAAGGAGAGGGAATCATCAGCTGTGTCAGTCTGCAGCAAAACCTGCCTCGTACTCATTCACAAATTACACAGGTGCTAAAATCAAGAACTATCTACCAGCAACACTGGCTCCTGCTCTCTGCCTGACGCCACTTATTTCAAATCATTGCAGACAAACAGTTAATCAGTGCTGTGAACACAGAGGCTTAAACCTTTAGATCCATGTGTCTGTGTTTGGAGAGTAAAAGACCAACATGAAGCTGCTGAAGTCAGCTTTAATAATTCATCTGTGAGGCTCCACCAGTCAGGAATCACCGGATCATCGGCTCCACCCACATGCAGATGGTGGAGAAACCGTCTCTCCGGAGGCCGCCTCCAATTAAAACCCCCCAGCAGCCATATTAAACAACAAACACCGTGGTTGGCGCTCACAGATGGTCGCAAAATGTCTCTGTTGCCAAATTTGGCAACAGCGAGGCTTTGAGCTCGACTCCCACGAGATGGAAAATATCAGTCCATTCATCAGGGAGGAGTAAACGCAGAGACTGAAAACCTCCACATGGCCTTTATCAGAGAAGTTCATTTTCAACGAGGGAGGGTGGGCGAGGTGGGAGATACAAAACGACACACAGAGGAAGAATAACACGTCCAGGCTTCACACGGACACGTTTGACCCCAGCACTGATTAGTTTCTTCATATCAGCTCAGGCACTTAATGTTTGTGGAGGGCAGATAAAGATTCAGCTGTAATTGATTTGTGTTTGACTTTCACTCGGAGCAGACGTGAAGCCGGAAATGAAATCTTTAAATAGAAAATAAATAACACTCACCGTCTCCGTCTCCTGAACCGGAGCCAGGATCTGTGAAGACACCAGAGACAACAACCACCGTCAGTTACATGTTTATGAAGCATTATTAAACACAGGGTATAATTACACTGTCTCAACTGGCTCATGATCAATACCAATCTGATGTCACAGAGCTGGAGTCAGGATGAAGATTAGCTTAGCATAAAGTCTGGTCAAGGATGGAAAATATGGTGAATCTGAAGGATGGACCTTTCAACAGTCCACACATCGACTAAAACAATGTCTCTGTGGACAAAGAAGACACAGTTCAGCGGTGAGAGAGAAGCTCTTCGGTGTTTCCATGCAGAGCTGACTGAGGCTTTCACGCCGCCCGGCTGCTCCGCAGCTAAATCTCCATCAACCTGTGGAGGTAACGAGATAAAACCAAACGGTGTGTGGAGACAGAGCTCTGACAGGATGGACGACTACAGCGTCTGAGAGGTGACGCTTCATTTAGAACATTTTTAATCAAACACAGCAGTGAGTTGTTATGGCCCTGCAGTTTAATCCTCCCTGTGTCTGAGTTTTTCTCTTTTCTTTTGAGTTTTGCAGCTTTGATGAGTCAGCAGCAGCAGCCACTTGTTCCAAGTCTAAATCCCCTCCAACATATGGATCACGTTGTTTATCCTGCTGTAATATTACTTCAGAGAAAGTAGCTTACTACAACTGCTCACCCAGCCAGAAAGGATGGAGGAGCACGAGGCCAGGTAGCCCTCACCAAAGCTAAGTAACGTCTGGAACTGGGCCCAGAACAGCTCCGACACCAGGCTGAGGCTGTAACAGAGCTGAGTCCTGAGAGCCATCTCCACAACCTGTCACACAAAGAGCCTCCGGGAAAACACTGTCAGTATCCTGGCCCAGTACCATCGTCGACCAGCATCTACTCAGCTGCTGCAACAAGACAACATGGCCACCATCGTGGACATGGATCAAAGAGAGCAGGACAGCATCACCTCCTGATCCTGATCCCCTCAGTCCTCTCTGAACCCTTTAAAGTTAACATCTTCCAAATCAGCAAACTCAAACTGTGTAAATCATGTCAGACTGGATATCTGAACAATGATAAAAGTTATTTTAAAGTTATATATCTGAGTATCGCAGCAGGTCTAAATGAGCGTCTCGTCGCCTCGTTGGCTCAGACCTGCAGCTCCATCAGGAAATGGACTCTGACAGTATAAATCTTGGCGCGGCAACCTTGAATTAAGGAATGGACGCCGTGTGTGTTTGAAGTTGCTGGCACGCTGCTGCTGCATTAAGAAATGGACACCGGCTGCTTTGTTCAATCAAATTTCACCTTTAGCTGCAGCACTTCTTTACAAAGTCATGATGAGATTGTTTTTCATGGAAAAGGAGGCAGAAAATGGTCCGAGAGTGAGCTGAGATATTAATGATTCTGTCAGGATGATATTGACTAAATGTTAAGGGTTCGGTTTCAAACTGCAGGTGGAACTCTGTGTTAACATCTTAAAAAGAGAAAAGTGGTCCTGAGTGTGGATAATGTTCATTTACTAATGAGAAAATCGTTGAAGTTGAGGGTTTAAGTGACAAGATTGAGACTCTTCTCCTTTATTATCCTTGAAACAGGCCTGAAATCAGTAGGTGGAACATCCTGATGAGACAAACACCATCAGCTCTCAATGAGTGTTTGGATTCTACACAAACACGTCCTTTTACTGTGTGAGTTAATATTTAACCTGACACACGTCTGTACTTGTGTCTTGCTCGTGTTCTCTGTTCTCGGCTTCGTCTCATTTCCACCGACTGATCAGAGCTCAGAGGAAGCTCAGGAACTAATGACAGTCACTCAGTCTTCATCTGTTGCCAGGAAGACACCTGTAAATCAGATCCCATCATGTTCATCTACTCATGAATGTCCAAGATCTGAGGTAAATCACTGCAACAGGAAATCAATGCAACAGCACCCATTTGAACTGTGATGGAAAAGGCATGTGAGACACAAAGAGACTGCTGGCAGGTATCTGTAATAACAGGCGATCAGTGATTACAGTGGTTCAGAATCCAGAGCAGGAGCAGATCAGGAACCAGAGCTAGTCCGGTGTAAAAGGCTATAAAATGAAACATCAACTTCACACCGTATTTTAGAATTAGACTACATGTGCTGTGTTTGAATGAATCCAGAGGACGGACGTGTTGTTTCTGAGCAGTTCAAACTTGATTCTACTGTGACAGGAAGCAGGAGACGCTGCAGGCAAGATGGACTGAAGGAAAAAACAGGCAGACAGGTAGAAGTTATTGAAGCTAAGGGTTCAGGCGCTTTAAATCCAATCTGAGCTGTAACTGAGCTGAACTGTAGATCAGAAAAGACACCGACTCCATCTGATGAATAAACTTCAAAGAGTTGAGGAATTAAAAAAAACGCTTCAAGTCTTAGAAGAGAAATCTGTTAAAAACAGAGAGAAAATCTTTTATGAAAACCTGGAAAAACACCTGCAGCTCTGTCTTTGTTTCTACTTCCATCAATACTGTATGAAACTCTAACTAAAGTGGTGAGAGAATATTTGACCATGAAATCACAAAAAGGTCTTTGTTCATTACTGAGTGGACACGTAAACTCTGCTGCAGCTCAACAAATCAACAAATCCTCCTGTGGATTAAAACTCAGTCTTTGTCGCAGTTGAAGAATCAGACGCTGCAGCAGCAGCAGAGTCAATAAAGCCTGCAGAGGAAATTAAACATGGCTGACCCTGTGTTTAATGAAGCTTTTACTGCAGCTCCCTGCTTCTGCTGCTGCAGTCCACATGTGGAAATCCCTCTCAATAACCTTAAAAAGTTTTCCCCTAGCGTCTCTAATGTGAAACATAATGGGCAGAGGAATGAGCCCCGACACGGTGAATCACGACTCGAAGCAGAAATGTACCTTTTTTCGCTCTTTCTGTCTCTTCAGTTGATCTTGACAGCGATGAACAGAGGCAAGTGTTACAATTTAATTCATTACAACAAAGTAGAACCCTTAAAAAATAAAAAATCGAAATACTTCACCAACAGCAAACACAAAGGTCACCTGTAACCCAATTCCACCTTCAATTTTCTGTTCGGTTCACAGTTGGGAACAGAATGTTTTCAGAAATAAGAACAGAAAGAGTCAAACGAGGGCAGAACCTTCACTGTGCCGTCAACTGTTGACAATGACAAAGTGAAATTTTGTTTATCTGCAGCGTCAGTCCGACTGTGAGAACTCATTTCACAACACTTCCAAAAAGTCGACGTGCTGCACGTCAGAATGAAAGTTCATTACAGAGCTCTGGAAAAAGTGATTGATGGTGAGAAATAACAATTTACTATGTTAGGTGTTGTTATCGAGCCAATACCGTCCTCACCTGAGCACAAGTTTGGTGACGTTTGCTTGTGATGTTAATGAATGAAAACCAACATGAACAGCAGAGGACAGGGGTGAACCGGGCCGTCCACCCTGTCAGGTTCATGAGACGCCTGCATCCTCGTCTTGTTGACAGTGATCAGGGCATTCAGATGTATTAGTAGCTGGTACAGAAATGCCCTGGAGCTGCCATCAAATCATTTAACCAGCACTATCTGTGCTGTGACATTAAGGCGGTTGAAATGCTTGGTAGAGGTCTACGAACGACTGACTTTCCACCTCTCTACATAAATAACACTCTTCCTGCACTGGCACTGAGTATTGGGAACAAACAGAAACTGTGAGGTGCAAAATATCCAAAACATCCAGGTCTGTTAAATCCAGAGCCGAGGTTATTAAAAGTTCAGGTTATGAGAAGCCCGAGGTTCAGGGGGAAAAGATTCATGAAGTCACATCCTCTTATTAACTAACTGTGAAATCTGCTGTCAGCTGAAGGCGTCTCTCTCTCTCTCTCTCTCTCTCTCATCCTTTCTGTCTTTCTCAACAACAACACGAGTTTTAAAGAGTAATAAGTCTGGCCTGAGGGAGCTGTGGAGGCTCAGAGCTTCAGCTCCAGAGCTAAACCCACGGCTGACCTGTGATCAGATCCCAGCGTGGAGCCTCGGCCTTCCTACCTCCTCATAACTTCACAGTCTGCTCTCTGAGCGCAGCCAAATCTCTGCATTTCCTCCTCCTGTCTCCTGCTCAGGGAAATAAACTCAGCTGAGTATTTGTGCTGTCGCTTTGGCTCACAGCCGCCGAACGCTCCAATTACAGGAAGCATAAATCTCAGAGAGAGGAAATTGCAGAAGGACAGGAGGGAGGCGAGGGAAGCGGAGGGCATATCGCGGCGCCGGATCCCCGGTGTAACGGGTAATAACAGCAGAGCGCCGGGCACAGCCTCCTGGGAAATCAGGCCAGCGCCCCTGCAGATGGAGTTGACCGCCACCGCCAACAGCACTGCTGCGGTGTTACCATAAGTTTCCCCAACACATCTCTCAAGAGCGGGATGAGAACGTAAACCCTGACTGTCCTGCAGAGGCGCCGGGACCCAGAGAGGGATGCTAACCTGTTAGCGCTTTGATCCTGCCTTAGTGTGGGTCTGATTTATGGCTGGTGATCATCCAGCTGTGGAACATTAAAGCAGCAGGTTTGGGGAAATAAAACCTGCCTCATGACGATATTCCTCACATAAAGTACAGTATCAGTGCTTTCAGGAATACATGAGGTCGCCTTCCACTTTGGGCCTCTGAAGTTCAATCAGGTGAAAATACTTCAGACAATATTGTTGTTCCAGCTTTGTGTTCATCTCTTTCCTGTTTCAACAGGACAACACCGTCCATGCTCAGCTCCATAGAGGAACAGTTCTCTGCACAGGTCTGAGACAGGGTTACTTAGTTTAGCTCAGTTTTAGCCCAGCTGATGTTTTGTTGTGGCAAAAACTGAGCCAGTATTTGTTCACACTGAAAACATCACGTTGAATTATATTAGATAATATCAGTTCAGTGCTGGTTAAATCCCTGTGTTGGCTTCCTCTGTGTGGTCGCTGTGGATTACTGCGGGCCACATCTAGACATTAGATGTTATATATAGAAATCAGCGGAGCTAATTCTGGTGGTAATGTAACTGCAGCGGCTGAGAGAGTGAAGCTCTACGTTCAGCAGGAGGTGGTCGGAGGGACGGAGGACGTACAAAGAGCACGACTGTTACAGACCAGGTTCACATCCAGAGTCTGGTCCAGCTCTTTAAAGGTTGAGTTAAAATAAGTGAGGCAGTAATCTGATTACACAGCAGCTGTGTACTCTAAACACCCTGGGATCAGTAATCTGATTTTATTCTTTGGTCACTTTGACTGTGTCGGACTCTCCTGCTGTACCTGTTAACCTGCAGGCAGCAGTGAGTGTGAGCACAGAGGTGAACAGTCTTCACCTGGGAGCAGATCTCAGTCTATAAAACCTTAGAGTCTCTCCTGGACTGAAGCTAAACTGATGGTCCCGTCTGAAACCTCTGAGGGACTCTGGAGGGTCCCTGGACTCTGGTTTGGGAACCACTCAGCATTGGGAGGATTTTAACGCTTTTCATCCGCGGCTCCTAATTAAAATTGATCTGCGGCTGATTAACTGGCTCGTTCTCTGAAATCAATCTGACTGATGACGTTCAAGAGCTCGGGGGAGAAACGGAGGAGGAGCGAGCGCTGGCTCCTCAATTAAAAATATAATGACAGTGAAGTTAAACGCTGCAGCATGGCCGACTCTCAGGGTGTAATTAAAAGTATTACTGAGGCATTAACAGTCACATTTTTAGCACCATCAGCTGATCTGAGTCTGAGGGACTAAAGACATCTCTGTGCTGTGATGTCTTCACTGGGACTCTGAGGCTGGTGATCAGCTCGAGATAAATAACTGAACTGTTTTGTTTTAATTTCTCGTCGGGTTAAAAACAACAAAGCATAACGTTGCCACGGAGACGGTGAGCTAGCGAGCGTGGGCCGCACACGGGCCGAGTTTCCGAGCACATGTCCTGTTTACACCTGCAGAGCGGAGCTGGATTACGACAGCAGCTCCTGTTGGCTCTGTTACCATGGAAACTGCACCATGATTACTGGATTAGTGAGGAAAATCTGAAGTTCGACAGAAGAGCAGGAATGCACTGATGCTCTCCTGTCCACCAGCCTTTAAAGGATCAGTTCACCCAAACTGAAGTCTCTCGACACGCAGAGTTTTGACCTGAGGTGAACGGAGGTCAGTGTGAGGTGCTCAGAGCTGATACACGACTCTGGATGGATGAATGTGACGTCATCTTTTACTTTGAAAGGAGGTGAACTCAGTTTATCAGTGAATCATTCTGTCTGTTTGTTTACATGTGACACAAGCTGCTCATTCACCAAAACCAAAGAGTGTACCACACAAATCCAGGTCTAAAAAACAGCAGCAAGTTATCAGCTACAAATATGTGCAGTCAGAAGTTTGTGAGTCTTACTGCTGTTTAGGAATGAGTGAAATTATCTTTCAGTCCAATTCTGTTTCTCATCAAACTCATTAAAATCTGGTAAACCTGTTGGACAAGAGTGGGATTTTTTATTTGAGGAGCTTCACTGTAAAACAGTAATTAAGTAATTTATTGTTACACGTTTAATGACAGGCGTGTCCTCGTCAACTGGAGCCATTAGCCGCGGTGCTGTGATGTTTACATTAGAAGTCATTAAGCATTAAATAGACGCTGGTAAAGACAGGGAGGTAACAAATCTCAGACACACATCAGAAACAGTTTATCTCTACCCCAGCAGTTTCTCTTCTTAATTATCCCTCCATCATTTGATGAAGGAGGAAGCAGCCACTGAAACATGACTGATGGACCCGAATGAAGACACGTTACGTCTCTTTTTACGAGGCAGCAGCTGAATTATTTCCTCAGACGACACTTTAAGGACATTTCAAACGGCTGAAACCTTTAAACACTGACTGATGTCCTCACACACTCTTCCACTGGTCGATATCAATAAATGAAGAGTTGTATTGTAATCCCCCCCCTCCACCACATCCCAGCTCCCTGCCCTCAATCAATCTGTGTTATTACAGGTTTCCATTGCGCTGACCCTGTGTATTTCCTGGCAGACTCACCGGCGGAGCAGGGGCCGTCCGACACCCGGGAGATGAGTCTCTGCTGTTTGCAGGACGCCTGTCGCCTGTAGCACTCGTTCTGGTAGGTGTCTCCGTTCGAGCCGCACACGGGGATGTAGTTTTTGTGGCACTGGAAATCAAACACAATCAAATGTTAATTAAGTTTCAATGAGGACACAGCAGAAACCTGACGCAGAGAGAGGCAGAGAGGAGGCTGCTGGGAAGCTCTCAAACTTCTTTTACAGGAACTTCAGCAGGTGCTCACAGGTGGTAACTGATGATCTCTGTAGCTACGATCAGCAGTTTAAACTGCTGGAATCAGGCCCAGAGTAATGAACTGTAGATCTGTTAAAAAGACTTAGACGTCAATAAAAACCAGCGTTCATCTCCGATGTCCAGGAAACTGACGCAAAATTTAATCTGGAAACTTTTTCAACTTGGTCAAGTTCTTTATTTGCTGCTGTTGCACTGATCAGCTCTGAGGATGGTTCTGAGACGAGTTACAAAGACGGAAAAGCTCAGAGGCAGGAGCTGTTTCAGCTGATTTAAAGGAAGAAAGAAGGTAGTGAAACTGTGTATGAGGAGGAGATGGAAACCAGCCGTCAGTTACATAACACGTGCTTCGTCTCTAAATCAATGAGCATTTAATATGATGGAAGTCATTCAGCAGCGAAGGGGAGTTTCATTCATTCTGCATGAAGGTTAGGACAAACTAACCTGACTCTGCCGTCAGATACAAACTGCAGCTGTCAACGTTCAGCAATCCATATTCTATTAACTCACAGCCATCAATCATTCAGCAGGAATCCCCTGCAGCGATGACCTCAGTGACCTCTGTTACAGCCACCACACACTGCACAAACACCCGGTGTGGGGCTTACATACTGCAGGACTCAAATCAACTCCTGTGACGTCTGCAGCTGCTGCTTTATGGAAATTCATTAATGTCAAACCTACAGAGCGCCGATCAATCAGTGAGATCCAGATTTGGGAGCACACGAGGAGAGATTCATGAGCTGGGAGTGAGTTCTGGGAGCGAGCAGAGACGGAGACGGAGCGTCGTCGAGCAGCGGGACGTCCTCTCCCTTGTTATCTTCAAAGCTGCTCGTGCTCAGTTTTGGCAGTTTGTCTCCGTCACATCCAGACTCCAGCTGAGAGAAGAGAAGGTTTTTCTTAGATGTGAAGAAACAAGGCATCATCCTGTCAGGCACAGTCTTCGTTTGCTTCGTCAGCGTTTTGGTGAAAAATAGATCAGACGGAGAAATGTGTTTGTTTTCTGTTGCTGAGCGTCACGTCATCAACATGTTTGTAGTTCCCTGCTTTGTCCAGGTTCCTGCAGAGTTCTCTCCTCCCACACACTGTGTCAGGTGTGGTGCAGGTCATGACGGAGGAGCTGGGTCTCTATCAGCTGGTTCCAGGTTTGATTCATTAAGCTCTGATGCTGATGAATCTCTAATCAAACCTTCTATCTCTCCGGGTTGTTTTCCATCAGCAGAGAAAACCTGCAGGTAGCTTCTCATTTGTGGCGCCGTCAGCAGCAGCAGATCGTATCAGCTGTAGCTAATTCATTTTCATTTAGTCTAACGTGTCCAGTGAAACTTCAGGCTTTGTTCAGGCTGCAGGTATATCTGATTTGTGTCTCCACTCAGATCTTTCAGACAGACTCTCTGCACTGTTATTTGTAGGTGATCAGATCGGACTTGTGTATCCAGAAATCATCAGCCTGTGTGTGAGGGTTGCTGTGGTAACAATGTAGGCATAGCGACGCCTGTGACGGCGCTTTAAAACGTGGAATCATCAGAAACGGACGTCCGTCATCTCGCCCTCCAAACAACTGCACAGTTAAGTAGCGATGCAGAACTCTGAGTCTCTGAGACACATCTGTAGAAATCTGATCAGAATCATCTTTCAACATTTTCCTTCTGCTGCTCAGACTTTCTCAAATCAATCCGGATACAATGTGGACTGACCAAAGAACAGATTCAGGCTGGCAGTTAAGGCCACAATCTGTTGATGCTCTCTCTAAACCACAGACTGGACTCTGCCAAAGACTGTGTGAGACTGAAAGGTCACTTTTTTATGCATCAAATCAAATCAATATTTGAATCTGAATCTGAATCTAACCCCAGACCTGTGAACCCTAAACATACCATCAGATTAACCTTCTGCTCCATGTTCAGTCCTGGAAAGAAGAGCTGTTTCCTGGTTCCAGGGTGGGATGTGAAGACCTCACTGAAGCAGGAAATATAAGCTTGAATTTGTCACACAAGCTTCGAGCGAAGTGAAAGAGACGGAGAGCACAGAGCTCATTATCAGCACTTTCAGATAGAGGCAGAGTCCCTTTGTTCGTCTGTGATGGCTGAAAGTCTTTTTCTGTTTCGAGGAGCCAATGGAAAAGTTTTAATGACCAGGACATAGACGGATCCCTGCTGGTTGGAGCAGAACAGCAGGTTGATTTAGATGGAAATCGAACAAATTAGTCCTTTAAATGAACGACTGCAGAGCAGGACCGATGAGTCTCAGTTGCAGGGGGATGTTTGATATTCTGACTGCGTGGCCCCTGCCTGCAGGTGGGCGGGTGGAGCAGATGGACGGAGGTCCGTCAGGAGCAGGAGCAGGTTTCTATCAGACACTGAGAAAACTTTGATGAGACTGTCACCTAGACAGACATCTAAAGCTGTGTGTGTGTGAGTAATTTACACACACACACACACACACACCTGCAGAGAAACTATAGACTCTTAATGTGTCTTACGTGTTAAGCTTATTTTAGCACCGTGGAAGCTAAATCTGCTGCAAACTGCTGACTCGGGGAGTCCAGTCAGATTTATACTCCTGCATTAAAGGGCTCCTTCAGCTCTCAGCTACCTTTTTCTTTCATGTCGCTGAAAATGCAATAGAAGCATTGCTGCCATTATTATTACAAATGATTATTGTCAATGAGAGAATACTGCCTGAGTCTCCTCACGTATTCAAATTCAGACGTCACTCTGTGAACCTGTTTCTACACATGAACAGATTTACTTTTCGGTTGATGTTCGGGGATCACGTGAGTATTAACTGGAAACCAGAGTAACCTGAAAGTTACAAACTGGCAGAGGTTGAGTTGTATCTGTCAGGGAGGGCAACAAAAATCACACAAAGTGCACAAATGAATTATTGCTGTGAGCGCACACTGATAATTAAAAGTGACTTGTGATGGGCAGCTGTAGGGCAGTATAGGATGTGTTTGTTCCTCTGCCTCCTCGGTGCTGCCGTCTCTCAGACAGCTGTGATGGTGTCCAGCGGCTCTGAGCTCAGGCCGCTGCGTCCTGTTTGTGTGGACGTGGGTAATAAATGCAGGTTTTGCTTTCAGACCACAGAGCGTGACGGCTGCGTTTAAACAGCCTCTCTGTGTCTTGTTATTGCGGCGAAGGAGCGGCTCTGTGGTGAAAATGTTGTTTTCCAGACGCTGCCCTTCACGCCGCCGCTGCTCTTATTCTGTCATGTTGTTTGGCCAAATATGCAACAAACACAACAGGCTGACTGGAGAGTAATTATATTTTGTTTCATATCAGGAGAACAAACAGCAGGCAGCTCATGTTTCCTGACGCGTCTGAAGGAACTTAATGGGGCGTTTTTTCTCTTGTTTTAGCTCAGAACCTCCGCTGCAGCTGTGTGAGGCTGTGAGAGGTGTTCACTACATTTAGTCTGAACTGACAGAGCTGAAGCTGAAGTCAAACACACTGAACGAGGAGCTCCTCAGCACTCAGCTCAGTGTGGCACACAGAACGTTACGTCCTTCTTAAAAGCTCATCAAGGTGCTTTCACACCTGGGCCCTGTTCTTCACAGGTGTTCTCCAGGGGCCGCACCACAGAAACCTCCTGTCTCAAGTCTCAACTTAAGACAGGAAGAGTACAAGATAAGATTTTTCCCAACATGGTATTACAGAAGCAAATCCTAACCAACCTTAGGAATCCTATCTTATCTCAGGTTCAGAAATCTGTTTGGAATTCACACCAACTCTGGAGATAAAAGAGAGACAGTGGGCTAAGATGGCCGCTCTCTGTGGTATTTAGCACATACAAACAGAGCAGGAACATGTCTCCAAAACTGAAGGAATTCCTGACCATATATCCGTCCAATCACCCGACGCTAATGTGAGGTGTTTTTAAAGGTTTCCTTCTTCAGGTGGAAGCAGTGTGCTTAGAGCTGCAGAGCCACAGACAGAGAGAAACATAAGAAAAACAATCATCTCATCTACCTGGAACTGGCAGACACATTTGAGCTGAGCGCCGTCGTCTCTGCAGACGCCTCCGAATCGACAGGTGGAGTCATCACAAACCCTCAGGTCGCTCTTCTTCTCTGACAGATCTACAACAGAGAGACACACAGAGGCAGAAGGTTAAATAAAACAACAGACAGACGGTGAGCAGGGAGATCAATAAGGTGAATCAGACCTACAACACCTACACAGGTATCAGCTGTAAATTCTGACGTCCCTGCTCTGAATAAAACCCAGACAGCTTTATGAGTTTATGAACAATAAACACAGACAGAGAGCAGAGCTGCAGGGAAAAATATGGACACAGTTCACTGCAGCGCACAACACAGGAGACGCCTGTTTATCAGACAGAGCAATAAGGCTTCATGTCACAGCAGACACCTGAACTACAGGTGAGGCTGTCTGCTGCGTTTCCACCAGGGAAATAACAGGTAGACTCAGACTCGGACGGTCTGTGGAGGGAGGACTGGGCTAATGAGACAGGTACGAGTCAGGCTTTCATGGTCTGGGTCTTGTTTCTGTGGACGTGGATCGTGTCCACATCTTTAAGACAGTGAGGTTTCTGAGATGATGCTGCATTATCACACTCACTGCTCCCATGTCAGCTCTAAAACTAACTGGACCTTATTTTCTTTACAGAGCAGAACAGAGGCTGTGATTCTTTAAAAGCTGCTAAAGAGAAATATGAAAATGACAGAAGATTTTTTTTATTTCATCATCCTCTGGGACGAACAGGACGGAGAGAACCACACAGCACGCTGCTGACGAAGGTTCTGTTCCAGCATGTTGTCTGATTATAATCAGGCTGATTTTCACTGAGGTTTTAATATTTCTGGAACAGAACCTGGAGCTGTCCTCTCTGTCCTCCCTCTGCTGTCAACCACACCACGGACGGAAGACACAACTGTAAAGACAGACGTGGAGAAGGTGTATTCTCATCTTCTGATGGAGGCGGGCCAACAGTTCCTCCCTGGTCTCCGGTCTAAGCTGGGCTAACAACAGCCTGGATCTGGCTCTGTGCTGGACTCAGAGATCAAAACTGAGATCCATCTTCTCTGACTCTGGAGAGATTTCTTACTGCTGAGCCCATCAAATGTCATAATGTGACTTACTGACATTCATTTAGAATAAAAAATACTGCACCCTCACACACACACACACACACACACACACAGCTGGCAGCTTGTGAAGGGAGTCATGCCTTCTCTGATAATAACAGGCCTCCATGACTCAGAAATGTGCAAGCGACTTAAATGATCATTTTCTTTGAGATAAAAGCCACAGATTCCTGCCTCTGTGTGTGTGTGTGTGTGTGTGTGTGTGTGTGTGTGTTGGTATGAGTGTCACAGACCACAGCTGAGTGGTCTTTGAAGAGCCATGTAATGGCCTGTAATTACTGTTTGTGGACCTCCCTTACTCCTAAAAATGGCCACCGCTGGGCCGCAGTAACAAGCAGCCACAAAAACCCTGAAGCCGAGCAGCTGAGGGCGGGCGGGTCGGAGAGTCTGAGACCAGGACAGAGAGCTGCTGAGGGCGGGCGGGTCGGAGAGTCTGAGACCAGGACAGAGAGCTGCTGAGGGCGGGCGGGTCGGAGACTGAGACCAGGACAGAGAGCTGCTGAGGGCGGGCGGGTCGGAGACTGAGACCAGGACAGAGAGCTGCTGAGGGCGGGCGGGTCGGAGACTGAGACCAGGACAGAGAGCTGCTGAGGGCGGGCGGGTCGGAGACTGAGACCAGGACAGAGAGCTGCTGAGGGCGGGCGGGTCGGAGAGTCTGAGACCAGGACAGTATGCAGAGTACTAACAGCACAATGGAAAACAGTCATTTCATTTCCCCACGTTGGATGAAAAAGAAAACGGGTTTTCGTTCGCCGTCCGTTCTGCTCTGTTCAAACCACAGGCTGGTTTCATTTAGACGAATCCAAACAACACACGCTTTCTGAGACCTGACACACTGAAACAACAGCTGCATGACTTACACCTCATCTTCCATCACATACTCTACCCAAAGCACCTTCAAAACTGATCTTCAACTACAGAGAGCCGTTAGAGAATTCACGTTTCTGAACCACTCTGATAATAAAGAACAAGGAGTGATTAATGCTTCACTGTTTCCTGGAAACTTTCCTGTCATTTCCTAAAGGTTAGCAGGTATTTAGCTGTTAATTACAGGGGACCCCCGAGAACTGAGCTGGAAAATACAGGACGTCCAACCTGACTGATGACCCCTGAGGTAAAGTACGACCAAACCCTGAGATCAGAGCGGATTTCAGAGCCAGCTGAGATACTCTGAGGTAGAGGGCTGGAAACAGAAGGCGGGAAATGTCTGATTCAGGCCTGTTTGAACCAGTACCAGACGTCTTTTCACCTGGAAATCCCCAAGTCCACGCATGTTACAGAAACCTGCTCATCAGTCCTGTGGAGGTCCACAGACCGAGCCGCCCCGCTGCAGGCCGTTCATGGCTAATTAAGCCTGACGAGCAGCCGCATCCATCAGCAGCTCGGAGCCTGGAGGCCGACTAACGCTGCTGATCCTCTCTGAGTGTGTGTGTGTGTGTGTGTGTGTGTCTGTTCTGCTTCCTGTTCGCAGGTTTCAGAAAGCCCAGTTTTTAATACCCAGACAATTTGGGATTATGCTGAACAACAAGCAGAAGTCTTTAAACCTCCAGCTGGCGACAAACAGAAATGCAAATGAAAGCGTCTCTGCTGAGTTTGGACCAAAGGAAACGAGCTGCAGAGTGTTTCCAGTCTGAACTGTCTGTGTGTGTGTGTGTGTGTTAATGCTGTGTTATCTGAGGAGACACTGGCTGCTGCTGATATATTGTGTGTGTGTGTGTGTGTGTGTCAGTAGTCGACCCCGGCCTTGTTGTGTTCAGGTTCCTCGCCCTCATACATTTTACAACAGAAACAGGGATTTGAAATGCACATAATTCCCTCTTTTGGATCAGAGCAGAACTAAAGAAGCTGACGGAGCGTGGCAGCAGCCGCCGCCCAGAGGCACATCATCCACCGCTCAAATCCCCCGAGCCCGGCCTGGTCGTCATGGCCACCCTGCTGCCACTGCTTCCCCCCCCCCAGCTCTGACTCCTGGAGACGTCAATACCTCATCTTCTGTCAGCTGCTCTGAGGCCTTCAACGCTCCACACATCCTTCAACCCGCTCACAGCTGCAGCAGGGAGGCAGCTGAGCAGAGTTTATATTTCACCTGATGCTAACTCACCGGCAGCAGGGTTAGGGTTAGGTCACAGGAGATCAACACAGAAAAGTGTTGGTGGTCATCAGCTCACAGTTAGAGACTCACTGATCAACAGCTACAACACAGCACTGTATCTGCTGCAGTTCAACACCAAACATTCAGAGCTCACTGCAGCCTCAGTCTGAGAAAATACAACATCAGATGCACAACTGTGAGACAAACACACACACACACACACACACACACACACACACACACAAGAGCTGCTTATCAACTAGTTCTGAACTGAAACAGAAATCAGGTGAGTGTGCCAAAGAGAGGGGGAAAGATGGATTTAAAAATCTCAAGTCGAAACTCCAAACAGATTTTTTTGTTAAATGTGGAAAACTTAAATAAACAGTATTAATGAAGCAGAAGGAGTAAGAAGATCTAAACACACTAACAGATGGAGGCAGTGGTATTCCAGCAGCTCCTGTTAAATCCCTGTTTTTGTCAATGGAGTCTGGTAGAGATACATAGAGATGTTTCTATCAGCATGTTGTCAGACTCTGATTTTTGTCCCTGTTGATCATTTCCAACAGAAACATGGAGAGTAAGAGCCCCTCCTGACAACAGATCACCTCCAGGAAAAAACAAACCTCGGCTGTTTGTCATCAACTCCAGAGTGAGGGTTTCATTTCATAGAGGAGTGAAACCTTCTCAAGGACTGCTGTGGCGTATTGATTTGGTTTTCTCAAAGCAGGGAATTTATCCTCAGCAGAGACGTGAAACAGAAGAGGTGGGGCGACGTGACATTCATGTAAAATACCAACATCACTGATGCATGATGGGACTTCAAATCCCCCATCACGCTCAGAGACACAAATGTTCCAGTTCTCGGTGTGGCTGGGGGGCATTATGGAGCGACTGAAGAACAGAAACATGACTCAGTGATCGCCTCCTTTGTGGGTTTAAGGAACTCATGAATCCTAATGTTCTATGTTTCAAAGCTGCACATATACTCAGTGTGTGCTGGTCTCCAGCTGAAGGAGTGAGGAGCACTCAGAGCTGCCATGTTTACGGCTTCATGAGGGAAAAGATGGAGAGACAGAAGCTGCAGCAGTCGTCACAGCTGCTCCTCAAACCTCATTAAACACAATGACAACATTTTCCTTTTGTCTTAATGTAACTGGTGTTTCTCAGTGGTAAAGTAGCTGCTGAGCTTCCTGCTGCGCCGCCTAATTACTCCATCTGAATAACAGAGTCCGACTCCACCTGCCGGCCGTTCACACCTGCTGAGCACTGACAGTCTGCAGGGAGAGAGCTGACACACTAACAGCGCTGCTCAGGTGACTGACTTATCTCTAATGTTTTCTGTTCTTCACTGAGGAATCAGCCTCCACACTGTGTCGACGCAGCAGGGGACCCGACATGGAGGGCTCCACAAAACAACGCACGGTCGATCAAACACATAAACACTTCATTGGCCTGAGAACAGGATAATGTAACTGCAGCCTTAATGTTGCACTGAGTGTCGGCCCAGTTTAACCTGCAGGAGTTTCTGACGTAGCAGCTCCTCAGATCTGTACTGCAGACAGCTGTTACAGCAGGACCAAGTGTTTGACTGGGAGTCGTCCTGTAACTGGGTCAGTGTGGGAAACGACCAGTGAAGCCGCTGAGATGCCTCCCTCTGACTGAGCAGCCATGGTGTTTGAAGCTGCAGGAAACCCTTCAGTCTTACTGCAGAGACTCGTCAGTCACGACGTGTCCTTCCCTGATCCAGCTCACTCAGATCACTTGACCCATTTCAGCCTCAAGTACCAGCAGTGAATGTAACCTGGATAATGAGTTACCAGTGTGGCTGACCTTGGTGCATTTAACTACAGACAATCAGCTTTGTCTCTGCACAGTGAACAGGACCAGCGTTCAGATTATTTCTGATGTGAGGTGGAACAGACCTGAAACATCACCTGTTCACCTCATCTCTGACTAGAATCTGATCCAAGCCTCCACAGACGTTGCCGTCGTCTCCTGATGAGGAGCAGACTGAAACTCTGCTCATGCTGCTGATCTCTGAACGAGCAGAGGACGTCAGGATGTGACGACAGAGGAGACGTGGCGGCAGCAGCAGGGTTGAGACGTGATGATGGATGTGAGGTCTGTTAGTCTGTTGAAGGCTGAACGCCGCTCAGCTCTTGTCCATTTGTTGCTGGATGTGTGTTAAAGCTGCTGGCAGCAGCAGCTGGATCAGTTCCTGCGTGTGAAGAGCTTTTCTCTGTTCTCCTCTGCCGTTTGAATAAAACATGAAACCCTGACCGCCTCCACCCCTCACCCTCCTCCTCCGTCTTTACCTTCACATTGTTGCTATGGGCAACAAAGCGACGCTGACGTCCTTTAGCACCAGCATCCTGCATTCAGACACTCAGTCCTGGTTTTAGTTTTCCCTCAGATGTCAGCTCCTGTCATCGACCTCCTCTGAGGTTCCATAAGACTTCATATGAAGGAAAACCACCGCTCAGTGGAAACTTTACTTTAAGAAACCCTGAGATGAATCTTCAGGGAAGTAGGAAACAGAGCAAGGCCCTGATCTGACTTTTAATTATTCAGTTTATGATCCTTTTGTGATTCTGCTTCTCTGTCGTCATCAATATTTATGATATGAAGAACATACAAAACACAGTCAGCAGCCGCCCTGCTGGCTCTGAGAACCACACTGTCCACTTCAGTTTATGGTCAGAGCTAACAGCCTCAGAGCTGCTGCTGACTGATACTGAGAAACTGAGGCAAAGGAAGAGGAGGAGCACTGACCTGCAGTAACGTGTCGCTCAGTAACACTGCTGCCTTTCTGCTCTCACTGGGAAATAACATAAGAATAATACTAATATCCTGAAGCCTGAAGGTGTCGCACTGCTGTAATGATAGGAACACACTGTTCAAGCAACTGTAACAGTAACCTGCTTTAAAAAGAAAACAAGTAACTTAGAAAAAGAAAACAACATAGCAGATGTATTTATTTACAGTATTCTGGGGTCAGCATTGATCAGTAATAAAGTGCTCCCTGCTCTGTTGGGCTCTAATTAAAGGGAGTGTCTGCGTATTAAACAAACTCTCCTTAAAGTGAAAAGAGGGTTTTTTCTGTGAAAACAGCAGACCTATTAAAAACAGGATGAAAAATGATGTTGCAGGGAATTGAACCTTCAACCCTGACAGTGACACTGAGCAGATGCTGTCTAATTACCGCCCTGCCTTCCTCCCCCTCCTCTGTAACTTCTCATCTGTCCAGCGGTGTGTGTTTTTTCCCTCGAAGGCAGATCGAGTTGCCCGGAGGCCCGGCACACACTGGGCTCGTTTGGCTCCATCAGCTGTTGCTGCAGACTAATCTTCACCTGGGAAGCAGAGAGTGCAGCGCCAAGATAACAGCTTTGATGTTTTATTCATGTCCAACAGATCAGAGGGACACAAAGACTCCTTCCAGGTTCATTCTGCAGTCTGACGCCCAGGCAGAGCAGGAAGTAATTGACCTCCAGGGAAGTCTCTCCAACACACGGCGGGTCACACGGGCCCGCTGGCAACTCGGTTTGTTTCTAACAAGACAATTAAGCCTCATATCTGCTGCACAAGACTTTACAGTTCTATTCAAGTATCCTCACAGATTTCCCACACAGCCTTACTGCAGCTCGCTGCTCTAGAAACAACAGCTCAGTCTGAAGAATCCATCTCATCCCCACGTCCCTGTCTCTGCACTGTAACCTGCAGCTGTGTCACACAGCTGCTGAGGTGGGACACACTTCAGACTGAGGAGTTTAACGAAGCGGGCGGACCGACTCATTATCCAGCTCAGTGCATGCACCAAATAAAACCCAATGAAATGTCCTTTATTTATCTTCCAGCCCACGTACCTGCCCACAGCTGACAGCGCTCACCTGCAGTCTGTTTGCTGAGGAAACACACAGAGCAAAGCTTCCTGTCACCTCTTCATCATGCTCCTACTAGAATCACCCTGTTGTCTATTCACTGCTTCAGTCACTGTATTTCTGACCTTAATGATTCTCCTCATCAGACAGTGAACACTGTTTCAGCGATCACAGCACTGACAGCACTGCTCCTGCCTCAGTGTTTTTAATCACACAGTAAACATGTCAGCAGATGCAGTGTTTAGGAAACGCAGCCTTGGCACTGACAGTTAGTCAGATGGCTCCAGTTTTACTGAAGATGTTTTCCAGAAGCCATTTAATACATTTAAAGGTGGTGCACTTATAAAAAGTGCAGAGGAAATAAAGAGAAACGTCCTTAAAGCAACAAAACACTGTTGATGTTCTTCGCTGATTCACTGCTCTCAGACCTGTTGTTGCTACTGTTAATGGAAAAGCTATTTGCAGATGCGCAGCACTTTAAACTATAAATCTGGGTGAATTTTATTTGCAGGCAGCGTTCTATTTTGCCTGACTTACGCTGCCATTACAGAGGTGCACATTATGTGCAGTAAAAGCGGTGAGTATTTTTCAGCCAATTTGATTTCCCTCCACAGGAGGAGCAGGACCTGCAGGCAGGAAGTGGACGGGAATCAGGTCCAGATTTGGCTTAAATAGCGAGGTGAAAACAAACAGCAGGATATTAAAGATCTGAAACCTTTGTACAGCTGAACATGGTCACCTTTACAAAGCTGGTTTAAGACTGACAGAAAAGAACAGCTCTAACTCCTATCAACACACCATGAACCATGCTATAGTAATGATGTTTAAATGTCTTCACAGCAGAGGTTAGAGCAAACACTCAACACTACATGTTCACATACTGATAAACAGTTAGGGTGAAACAAACTGATTAACATGCTGCATCCTCCACCAGCCAGTGTGAGTGTCCATCAACAGTCACCATGACTCTGACCTTTGACCTTTGACCTGAATCTAATCACTTCATCCTTGAGTCCAAGTGAATGTTTGTAGCAAAGAGAATGAATAATGGGACGTACAGACAACAACTCATACAGATGTACACAGAGCACTGCACGTCATCATGATGTAGCATCTAATTTAAAATCCATATTTCCTCCTTATGAGATATGGTCACACGTCCTTTACTACACTGTGGACACACTACGAGAGATTCTGCCTCCAGAGGCCACATCAGGAAGGTGGAGGAGGAGGAGAGAGAGGAGAGAGGAGAGAGGAGGAGAGAGAGGAGAGAGAGGAGGAGGAGAGAGGAGGAGGAGAGAGGAGGAGGAGGAGGAGGAGGGGTGTGTGTGTGAAAGATCTTAAGTGCAGAGGGAATTCAGAGGCTCAGTGACCTCAGGCCTTTCAGCCTTTCAGTCTGGAAGATACACTGCACACACTTCATACAGTGTGTGTGTGCGTGTGTGTGTGTGTGTGTGTGTGTGAGAGAGAGAGAGAGAGAGAGAGAGAGAGAGAGAGAATCATGGTTTGATCTCTGACACCTATTATCTAAACTGTAAGCAGAGGCCTCCATGAAATGGCTTTCAAGCAGGCTGCCATTTAAAACTCATTACAGAGGGAGTGTGTGTGTGTGTGTGTGTGTGTGTGTGTGTGTGTGTGTGTGTGTGCAGTTACATGAATGCAGCAAACCTGGCTGTTGACACTCGGCTGATGGACGTGAATGAGACCCTTTCAAACACTTCACAAAGACAAGGAAACAAAAATCACACTCCTTCCTCTCTCTGGCCTTCAGTCTGTCTGTCTGTCTGTCTGTCTGTCTGTCTGTCTGTCTGCCCTCCTGCTCTCTGTATTCTTAAAGCTGCTGGACCTCCTCCTGCAGATCAGCCTGCATCCCCTGACGCCCCGACCTCTCAGACCGCCACAGGAGACCGAGGCACTCAGGCCGAAAGCCCAACATGAAAAGAGCCTTGTGCTGACAAAGAGGAAGAACCACGGGCGTTTTCACTTTATGTGCTCTGTGTCTGGAGGCAGCTTTTAGCCTCGTGTCCATTTTGTCCTCTGTTGTCAAACCTAAAGGGTCCTCAGTGAGGACAGGACGGCAGACAGAGCAAACCTCTTAAAGGCTGTTCAGAACAGAACAGGACTCCAAATGACTAACAGCCACTTACTTAAAGGGTAAAATAAGACACAGTCAAGTTGAGGAGCTGTCAGGGGCTGCAGAGCCATAACTGTACCACTCCACTGTAAAAAAGTAGATATCCAGTAAATGTCACAGTGTGAGGACAGCTGTTCCACACCGTCGTGCAGAGTCACCGTGGACAGACCGGGACACCAGGAAATCAGACTGTGGAGGAGTGAGCCTGGTCATATGTCTGTCTGTGGTCTACCTGCCCACGAGTATGGACATATATGAGACGTTTTTTAGGACGTCTGGAGGACAGATGTGACCGTGGCGTTCGATAGTCAGTAAGGTTCACTGCAGTTTCAAACAAAGAAAAGAGTGTGTTAGTTGGGGACTATTTTCAGCAGCGGATTAATCCACAGCAGAGAGGTGTATGTGGGACTGAGTCATGGTGTCAGGAATGGATATCTCAGTCCGGTGCATTCACTGTCAGCCTGGTTCTTCACGGGGGGTTTTACAGTCCTTCTTCAGCAGCTCGTCAGTGATCCGTCTTCAGTCCCTCCACCTCCAGATGTTTCCGTCCTGGAGCCACAGCTGCATGGAGCGCTCCGAGGCTGTAAAACCAACCAGCAACCTGCTTCATCACCATCACCCTCGTCTTCGTCACCTCGCTGCCGGCTGTGAATCAGCTCGTGTGTCAGCCTCTTCGACTCCCTCCGCCCCCGCAAACCGCCGTGAAATTTGCATAATTATAGCCCTATAACTTCATACAGTATAATTTGCCTGAATGCGATGACGGCTGGTGAATTAACACTGCAGTGAGTGCAGCTTTCAGCATGTTAGTGTGTGTTGTTGTTGTACTGTGGCTTTTTTCCGACAGGGAGGAGTCGTTTTGTCGCTTCCTTTTGTTGTAAAGAGCCACTTCACCCCCAAACCACTCTGGTTTTCATCTGTGATCACAAAAACCTTCACTCACTCTCAGCCATTAGAAAAACAATTTCAATGTGGAAATCTTTGACTTTCTGATCTGCAGCCAACTGTGTTTTTCCATCTTTAATCTGCAGGGCTGATGTACCATGAAGTGACTGGTTTTATTTCATTTCCACCTGCATTAACCTGCAGGTGGAAGATCTGCAGATCTGATCCTCCAAATGACATCGAGAGGCAGATGTGGCCTCATTAACAGCTGATTGGAAACTGTAATGTAGGAGCTGTGGAAATGAAAATACACTTTTGAGCATGAATTGAAGCAAGAGGACAGACGTGGACTGAAGAAGAATCTGGACAGAAACAGACAAGACGACGTGTTTACTGCCAAATATTTACGAGTGGATACTAGAGAGGAAACACCGGGAGTTTCTGCTGAAGGCAAAGACTAATATTTGGACGTCAGATACAAACAACGAAACAGACGTCACATTATCCAAATGATGAAAATACTCTCAGTCTTTTTATCGTTAGATTTGATCAGTGCTGTTTTGTGAAAAAAGCCTTTAAACTTGGAGGAAGTAATGATTTGACATTACTGTAATAATTACTGATATGAACTGAACATTTGATCTGAACGTCTCCGTCTCAGAGAGAAAGACGTACACCCTGTACATCTGTGAAATGGACCGTCGCCATGACTAAGAATGTGGTTTATTTCCGGCACAGTGCTCTGTTTATCTGCAGCTGTGGTGAGATCTCCACACTGAACTCTTATCTGTTCAATTAAAAGCCTTTCCTGTCCGACTCTGATTGATGATGGAGAAAATGTCAACTGTACCACTGACTCTCATCTCCTCACAAACTCTCTCAAGTCTCAGCTGCTTTCACTGGATTTCCATCTGTCTGTGGTTTGCGTCGTGCCGCTTGTTTATCGCAGACACTCAGCTTCTTCACTGAGGTTTTATTCTTCCAGCAGCGGGCCGACCACAGCGGGAGAGCTTCAGTCTCCACATCTGAGAGCTAAATCTCTCTTTTGTCTTCCAGAGGAGACAGAGCCATGTCTCATGTCAAACTCAGGCTGTAAAATCAAATCGAACGCTGCTTACAACAGGTCGTGTGATGCTGCTTCAGAATCAATACCAGGGCCAGAAATGTTCCATCTCTGCAGCGCTGCTAACACGCTGACGGCGAGATCTATGTGATTGCTGAGGTTAAGAGAGGACGAGGTTAAAGACTTGAGGCAGAAGGTAAGACAGATTCTGACAGACGGTGAAAAGGGGGAAAAACTGAGAACAGAAACAACCTGAGAGCTGGACATTAAAAATGCAAATGTGAGTGGATCCACAGGACCATGACAACCCTCGGCTCAGCTGTCAGGTGTGTCCGTGACGGCTGCGTTAAACAAAACGCATCAGTTTTAGAATTAAGGTTTCTAAACGTGTTGTTCCTGTCGTGAGGCTGAATGACTCTCTTTGTTGGGTCTTTGTGTTTCAGGCACCTCAGCAGCAGTGGGAGGTTGTGACAGATTTCGGGTCGGTCGCGAGCTCGTGGCATCCTGACAGCGGCGTCCGCGAGGCTCATAAACAGTCCCAACATGCAGAGAGGCCGTAAACAGTCTGTGAGAAATGCCCGGAGGAGGACAAAAGCCCCTCTCAGTCTCTGTTTGGCTCTGAAGAGCTTTCCACAGTAAAAGCAGCACTTCACCACAAAAACAAAACAGATTTATTGCAGGCAAATCACACAGGAGCAGATCTGTACACAACCTGCAGAGGAGAAACTCCAACAGGTTCAGAGCTGGAGCCTGATGTCGTTCTATTAATGGCCGACATTTTCACAGCGATAACTCCTCAATGTGTTTATGTCTTTATATATTCACCTGCAGGTACCACACAAGATACCAAAACCGAGCAGTCTGACATCACACCCACGACCTGCTGTGATTGGCCAGCTGTGTGGAGGTGAGAGAGCTGGGAATGAACTGGGACTCGTCTGTTTCAGTCAATTTTCATATGAACTAGCAAGTGCAACATTCTGAATGTGTTCCCAGAGAGACGGTCCGACACTGTGCACCATTATCCACATTTTTTTAATGATATCATGCGGAAATCCTGAGGAAAAGACACTGGAGAAGTTGGACGATGGCCAAAGTCATTATGGAGCCATGAGTGTCTGGACAGACGTCTTCTGCTGCCAAATATTCCCTGTAGTTTCAGCTCCTCAGATCTGAGGAGAGTAAATAAACCCTTGGGTTTTGGACGCTGAAATCGTGTGAAGGTGTTTCTTCACAAAACTGATTCAGGTATTTGACAGAATAAAACATGAATCATTTAACTGAGAAAATAATCATCAGGTTCACTGGTGGAATCATTCTTTTCTCTGAGGGGGAGTTTTCACAGCACAGTGAATTAAATGGAAACCAACAGCAGCCTGGAAGCAGGAACACGTTCAATAACCTCAGTGACTGTGTGTGTGTGTGTGTGTGTGTGTGTGTGTGTGTGTGTGTGTGTGTGTAAAACTTCAGCTTCATCAGACCTGCTCATCTTGATCGTCTCAAACTCTGAGCCAACACTCGGGCAGATTTATATGTGAGCTGCTTTTTCTTTGAGGCCTCCTCCTCCTCCTCCTCCCCCTCCCCCTCCCCCTCCTCCTCCTCCTCCTCCCCCTCCTGTCTTGTTGCAGCACTGAATGGATTCACCCGAAGAGTCGGCGATGCGAGACTAATCAGGTCCCATTCCAATTCTGGGCACAGCGGAGGACACCAGACCCCGGTCCCCGAGCTCCAGCAGTAAACCAGCAGGTGATTTGCACTTGATGCATTTTAATTGGTGCACAAAGAGATCCAGAGCTGAGTGTTGTGTGAGTGTTGTGAGCTGAGAAATGCATCTCTCCCCCACCTCCTGACTCGGAGGTAACAGCAGCCTTCAGACAGCGGCGGTGGGCTTAAAGATGCACAGGAGTTGACCCCGACTGGAGCTCCAGGCTCTTTGTCCGTTCACGATCAATAGGAGGGGAAGCTAACCCTGAGCGCTGCGGCGGCTAATGGCTTCACAACAAACCCTGCAGAGAATATAAGCGCCTGAGGTCGGCGCTGACAAAGGTTGAGGAGAGTAAAAGGAGGCCAGATAGCTGCAGACGCGCATACCAACAAACCACCGTGAGGATGATGTATGACGGCCGCAGAATTAAAACGCAGCAGCACTGAATTATGAAAATACTGCTTCAATCAATTCCTGCAGAATAAATAGATGTCTGAATCGGTTATGTTGTCATGCAGAATTCATCACCATCAGCAAGAAGCTGCTCTTTATCCTCCAGCTAATAACAAGAGGGATGCTACATAAAGAGTGGAGTCTGGAGGGCAGACTGCTCAGGCCTTCAGCTCACACACAGCTTGTTTACAGCACATCCATACAGAGAGGAGTGTACTGTTTACAGTACACAGGCTGTGTTCACAAAGGACAAAAGATCTGTTACAAAACATACCTGGATATTTTTCTATATGAACAGGAAGACGTGACTTTCATCAGAGAAATGTTTGTGCTTTTATATAAGAGAAGAAGTGAATGGCTGAATGGATTATTGTAGTTGGTTCTCGGTTTAAGGGATTTTAAGGTTTAAAGATTAACAACATTAAAACCACCCTGAGTTTTACCCTTAATTAAACATGAAGGTACAAAGGTTTTCAAAGGGAAAATTAATGGATTACTTAATAGATTATAAGCAGTTTCTAATTGGATTTCACCAGTTTCACTGGTTTTATAAGAGGAAAGTGATGTCTGAAATTGATGGATTCAAAACACTTAGAGTATATGAGGATATTTTAATGGGGTTTCTGTCTCTTTAAAATCATTATAATTAAACACCTAACATCAAAGACACTCCTGCACTTTGTCACTTAAGTTGCAAGTGTTTCTAAGGGGGAATGGACAGATTCATTAATGGATTCTCATGCATAAGGTCATTTAATTGGCGTTTGAGTGAATAAAACCTCCAGAAAAATAAAAGTTTTGTTCATGTGTTTTAAATTGGTAAATGAATGTCGTAAACTGTACAGTATTTTTATATTCCATGTGGGTTTGAGGAGAAAAGCCTGTTAAAATAAAACCCCTTAATTAAAAACTAAGGTTTCTAAAAGATATGGCTTCTTTCTCCTCAACTGTTAAGGGAACACTTTAATTAAAAGATTAAGGAACATTTTTAGGATTTTTAATGGCTTCCTGTTTGGATTGAGAGATTTTTTTTTTTTTTTTTTTAGAGGAGAGGAAAACCAAACGTCCCCTTAACATGAACCTTAATTGAAAGTTAAAACCCCTACAGCTAATTAATATTATTAGATTATATACTGAGACAGACCACAGTCACTCCTAGTATATTATCTATTAATTAATCCATGAATTTATCCTCATATAAGCTGTACATTAATATGAGGGATATCTGAGTAAACATAACAAACACTAGTTTTTCATCTTGTGTGTTTGGTCATGGTAACGTTCTCATATGGTTTCTAATCTCAGCCTCTTGATATTCACAGTCAGCTGATGGTAACAGGAGGTCTCAGTTAACCACAGTAAAGCGACAGGAGAACACTGGTCCACATTCAGCTCGTCCAGCCCGTTCAGGAGACAGAAAGCCCTTTACACAGCCCGATGTGGGAGGAGAGGCCTTTACAGAAAAGGAAACGTACTCAGCAGCAGTGAACGCAGCGTGGCTAACAGAGGCAGAGCGTGGCTAACAGAGGCAGAATGTTGCTAACAGAGGCAGAACATGGCTAACAGAGGCAGAAGGTTGCTAACAGAGGCAGAGCATGGCTAACAGAGGCAGAATGTTGCTAACAGAGGCAGAATGTTGCTAACAGAGGCAGAGTGTGGCTAACAGAGGCAGAACGTGGCTAACAGAGGCAGAACGTGGCTAACAGAGGCAGAGTGTGGCTAACAAAGGCAGAACGTGTGGCTAACAGAGGCAGAGTGTGGCTAACAGAGGCAGAATGTTGCTAACAGAGGCAGAACATGGCTAACAGAGGCAGAAGGTTGCTAACAGAGGCAGAGCGTGGCTAACAGAGGCAGAAGGTGGCTAACAGAGGCAGAATGTTGCTAACAGAGGCAGAGTGTGGCTAACAGAGGCAGAATGTGGCTAACAGAGGCAGAACGTGGCTAACAGAGGCAGAATGTTGCTAACAGAGGCAGAGTGTGGCTAACAGAGGCAGAATGTGGCTAACAGAGGCAGAACGTGTGGCTAACAGAGGCAGAATGTTGCTAACAGAGGCAGAGTGTGGCTAACAGAGGCAGAATGTGGCTAACAGAGGCAGAACGTGGCTAACAGAGGCAGAATGTTGCTAACAGAGGCAGAGTGTGGCTAACAGAGGCAGAATGTGGCTAACAGAGGCAGAACGTGGCTAACAGAGGCAGAACGTGTGGCTAACAGAGGCAGAACGTGGCTAACAGAGGCAGAACGTGTGGCTAACAGAGGCAGAACGTGTGGCTAACAGAGGCAGAACGTGTGGCTAACAGAGGCAGAATGTGGCTAACAGAGGCAGAGCGTGGCTAACAGAGGCAGAATGTGGCTAACGTGTGGCTAACAGAGGCAGAATGTTGCTAACAGAGGCAGAATGTTGCTAACAGAGGCAGAGTGTGGCTAACAGAGGCAGAATGTGTGGCTAACAGAGGCAGAACGTGTGGCTAACAGAGGCAGAACGTGGCTAACAGAGGCAGAGTGTGGCTAACAGAGGCAGAACGTGTGGCTAACAGAGGCAGAACGTGGCTAACAGAGGCAGAGTGTGGCTAACAGAGGCAGAACGTGGCTAACAGAGGCAGAGCGTGGCTAACAGAGACAGAACGTGGCTAACAGAGGCAGAACGTGGCTAACTGCATGTGTGACACTGAGAGGCTGAAAGACAAAGAAGTTCTGCTAATGCAGACACAGCGTGGTGAAAACGGGGGGTGAAGAGGCGCCAGGCGCCTCCTGTTACCACGGTGTTAACCACAATGCTGAGCTTCAAATAAGGGATGTGGTGTCAATGGGAACAGAGGAGATGAATAAATGAATCCTCCAGGGACTGGGGTATTTACACGTCAGCTGCAGCAATCAATATCTTTATATTCACAATGGATCTAATGACTGTGAACCGACAGAGAATTATCAGCAGCTCTGCACGTTCTCAGCCTCGCCTACTGGTTTGGAGTTTGTAGCTCATTTCCTGTCTGGTTCATCCAGCCACTGTCCACGACCTGTTCAACACCAAACAGCAGACAGAGCCAGTCAGGAAGCAGCTGGTGAACACAGTGGAGCATTTAAACAGAGATTTCCCTCAGGAGCTGGAGGAGCCTGCAGATGCAGAAGACGTGAAATATGGATTTTTTATTGATATCGATTGTTGAGTCACAGTGAAATAACTGCTGGAACAAACTGAATTTTAATGCCTGATTTTTCACAAACTACATGATCCAAATAATGAAGCAGAGCTCTGAGCTTCATGAGCTCCACGTATTGATTGGACCTGATGCATCTCCTGAGTTTAACGAGCTGTGATCAGCTGAGCCTCTCTCCAGAGGAGACTCTGCTCCAACACACAGTCCACTGGTGAGATGTTACAGAGCGATGACCTCCAGTGATGGGACACGAACTGAGATACTTTACATGAGTCAAAGTACCTCACAGTAACTAACAGATGGAGCAGTGGTATTCCAGCAGCTCCTGTGTTCGGCTCAGTTAAATCCCTGTTTTTGTCAGTGGAGTCTGGTACTGATACACAGTGATGTTTCTGGTTAAATGAAAAATCTCGCTCTTTAATAAAAAGGTCTCTCTCTGTATGAATCCTATCATAATGTTGTCAGACAAACAGGGACCAGAGCACAGAGGAAACACAGATGGTTTTAAGCCTGGATTTGAAAATCTCAACAGAGCCTGCTGAAAAAGAAGAAGCGTGATGATCAAAGTCTGAGCCCCCAAAAGGTTTGAGTTAAATCTAGGGAACACTGAAATAACCAGCATTAATGGAGGGTAAAGAAGGTGATGGAGCAGAAGGGGTAATAAGAGCTAAACACACTAACAGATGGAGGAGGTGGTATTCCAGCAGCTCCTGTGTTCTGCTCAGTAAAATCCCTGTTTTTGTCAATGGAGTCTGGTACTGATATTTAGAGATATTTCTGGATCTTCCTCTTTAACAAAAAGCTCTGTCTCTGTAGGAATCCGATCATAATGTTGTCAGACACTGAGAAGAACAATCTGAGTGTCAGTGGTAAAAACAAGAACTTTAGCCGACAGACTTTGATGTGTCGCCCACATTACAGCAGCTGTTCATAGAGTCCCTATCTATTATCAACACACAACCATGGGAAAAAACAGGTCCAAAAACACCAGCGTTATCCTTTAATGTCTGGTCAAACTGATGTGGACGTTTGTGTTCTCACATGCAGCCCCTCTGGGTAACGTGTCTACATTAGTTCAGGGCTGCAGTGCATGTGTGAAAGCAGCTTTATTGTGTTTGTGGGGTGCTGCATAAAATCAGGTCATCTCTCTGCCATTACACATCAGCTCTGCTACTTTATACTGATAATGTAAGATTAAAGCATCACTTTCTCAGAGGAGGTTTTTCTGATCGATATCTGTTTCCTACCTCATACTTATGGAGGCGTTAGTATGTTACACTCTTAATTTTTTCAAACACCTCCGTCCTGATCTGCCTGGATGAACCACAGAGAGAGGTCAATCATCTCCACACACCAGCTGAACTAACTGGACTAATAAACCCAGTGGAAGCTGAGTCACCATTGTTCATTCGCCAGGTCAAATAAAGCAGAAATCACTGGTCTCGTCTTCCACAGTTTAAAGTTGGAGAAGCTGCTATCAGAATAAATACCCGCCGGCAAAGGCAAACAGAAAGAATCCCACCCATGAAGAACACCTAATGTGAATAAAACAGACACAGCTGCTTTCTGCAGTAAATACATTCAGAGCTGAAAACCTCCTCTGGGGAGCTGGAGGTCTGAGAGTAAACAGAGCAGCAGATCAGTCGGTCGGATGATAAAACATCATCTCCTCCTCCACATGCTCTCATCTCACAGTGATACTTCAGCAGGCCCACGTGACCTCTATGCAACGTTAGATTCACTGCACCAGACCTACATTTAGCTCAGTGGTTTCAGTGTGTTTACATCAAGCTGATTTTGAACCAATGTACTTTTTTAAATCACGTTTAGAAATGTCAATAAAACAGATTCACTTACAGATTTAGAAGAATCTTATTTTGTGGTGAAAGCAGTGTGCAGTCTTTTGTTAAATGGAATAAGGTAAGTGTAAGGTATGAGCAGAGCTGCTGTGTTTTTGTTGTTGTGGGTTGTTTTTTTGAAGGAGAGATGCTGAGAGCTCAGACAGCTCACGTTCACTTTTCCATCCATCATTTCTTTACATACAGTCTATGTACTGTACATGCAAATGGATAGAATTAGCTTAATGCTAGCTGGTACTCAGTCGCTGTCACAGAGTATACGACCACATGACTGTTGGGTCTAGTTTCTGTTCGGTATCTTGGGTTCCTCGTTACCTGTCGTCGTCTGTCTTATGTTTTGGTTCTGTGTGAACAGAAATGTGGCAGCGACAACCCAGAATGCAATGCGATTCCCGTTCATAGATTTCAATTACAATACGTATCTTCAGTTCCATTCACCAAACCTTCCAGTTTTACTCCTGAAGATTTCGACTGAAGGGTTTGTTCGTGTATCACTCACAGCCTCGTTTGGATGAAAATTTATTCCTACAAATATTTTTTATGGCTGTTGATTGTTAGTACATTTTTAATAGGATGATGCATCATTTGCATATTTAAACAACACATTTTTAGCAGCAGTGTTTTTTGCATCTGACTTTTCATAAGAACTTATCAAGAGTTTTCTTCACTGCAGTGTGGTCCTGTAGTATCTGCTGTGTGTATTAGGTGCTCGTCACTACACTGTATCTCTGCTGTGTGCTGACTGTTTGTCTGCCTCAGTGCCACCAAGACAAACGACTGTCCTGTCACTGCTCTCCAGATGTAAAGTGATTCTGGCTCCGTGCAGCTTGGAAACTCGCGCTGCTGTTCAATCCATCCTGACATGCAAACTAAAACTAAATCACCACCCTCGTATTTAGCATTTTGATGAGCCCTATTTCTTTAATCAGGCCTGCATTTCACAGGGAGAAACAGTGTTGGTGAAAGAGAGCAGCAGCAGCAGCAGCGTGGAGGCCGAGTCGCTCTAAATCTGACAAATGAGGCCTCCGCAATTTCACTGCCTTCATAAACCTGCCATTCACGCCTAATCTACAGAGCAATCGACGCACGCGGTATTACCTCGCATAATTGACAGCCCACACATTAAGCCAATGTCTCAGAAATCATTTTAATTTTCTCAGTGAGGGGGAGGAGGTTGTCACCAAATCTTAATTGTTCCTCTGGTTGGACGCCCACATGTCCAGAGAGATTAAGACGCGTTAGTGGACTGATGTGGCGACGTGAGCTGATGACAGGATGTCAGGGTGTGGAAGACGTGTTTGTGTTATTTTGTGTTTCATGTGGGCTTCATCGCCGTGCCAACCTGCCTCAACACACTGATAATAAACCCTGAAACGTCGCTCTTTATGTTTAGTCTGCGCAGGCTTTCAGATGATGCAACACACCCTCTGGGAGCCATGTTGGAGGTCCTCACCTCCAGTTGGCTGCGCTTTTAATGCCACTTCATTTAATGTGATATAATTATGGTATTACTTCCTCTTTAACAGAGCTGCAGCATTTCTGCTCCTTGCTCATAACCCTCTGTAAACCACTCCACTTTCAGATGCTCCTGGTTTTTCACTTGCTGCTCCCACATCGTAACAAATGTGGTGAACTTAAAGATGGAAGGAATGCTCAGAGAGTCTGTGGAAAGCTGTGAACACAGGGCAAAAGAATTCAGGTTTGTTCTTAGTGACATGATGCACCTGTGAGCCTTGACGCTGTTGTATTTTTCTAAGCAGCTTCTCGTTGAACTGGGAAATTTTCAACCCTGAAATTTCTGCTACGATACAAGGATCCTAAATGCTCTGCACAGACAGATTCAGGAGACTTGGAGCTTTCAAACAATGTAGAATTTGTCCAGGCTGTGTAAAGACTGAGTCCAGTACAGACCAGAACACACCTGAAGGAGCGGTGCATTTTAAAAGGTTAATGTTCTTGTGGTTAATGGTGTTGAAAAAGTCAGAAATCATGGGTGTCAAAGTATAAAAGGACAGTGACACTGTCTGACCCCGACCTCTGACCCCTGACCTCACATTGGAGGAGGAGGCAGTGAGGAGAAAAGAGGAAAAAAAATCCCCTACAGGAAGTGAGATATCACTTTCCTTCAGAACATCCACCCTGAAAATAATCTTAACAGACGAGAGCGAGATCAAAGAGGTGGATCAATCAGACGCTCCAGACGTCCACACCTGCGGTCCGAGGGTGTTAAGATTTACATTTTAGGAGCGAACTTGATCTGAGGCTT
The DNA here is from genome assembly GCF_001640805.2 of Lates calcarifer. Taxonomy (NCBI): domain Eukaryota; kingdom Metazoa; phylum Chordata; class Actinopteri; family Centropomidae; genus Lates; species Lates calcarifer. The sequence continues at coordinate 1,490,869 of NC_066836.1, read as the reverse complement.
CGGCTGACTGAGATTAGCTCTGTTTGAAGTGCAAACATCAGTGTTTCATGGCGGCTGAGAGCCGGTGCTGCAGGGCGACGGCCGACAGTCGGAGGTTGTCGGCTCTGTGTGCACCTGAGGGCCTGCAGGCTACAACACACCTGTAGAGCTGTAGGATCGACTTACTGTGAGTCACTGCGGCGTCTGTTCACCGCTAATCAAACACATGTAGAGGCTGATGGGTATTTTGTGCTCTCATGAACACTGCTGTCTCTGGCAGCTCAGATTTTTTTGTTCTCCTCACCACAGCAGCAGCGACACCAACGAACAAGAGCTTCCTCAGCTCCTCCTACACAAGCTGCTAAAATGACACATTTTAAAAAAAGCACCAAAGGAAACAATGAGAAACCCATCCACTGAGGTGTCTGTTGGTTGGTCCACCACTGTGCTCCAGAGTCAATTATCTCCACTACCACTGGATGGATTGGTGTAAAATTCATGATCCCAGAGGATGAATCCTGACTCTGGTGATCCTCTGACTTTTCATGTACTGCCATCATCAGGTCAGAGTTTTCCTCGCTTTATTAGAAAGCAAATCTCGTTTCCTTATGCATATGAAATGGTAATTAATGTGGAATTCATGGCACTGCTGTCACAAGAAGCTGCAGTACACATCTAATTAAATATCATACAGCAGTGGTTCCCAGCTTCAGGGTTAACAGAGGAGGCAGGAAACAGTTTCTGGTACATAAAGTAATCCTTGTTTTTTCAGACTTTCCTCTAATTCCCTTTCTTCTTCCTGTAAATTACTGGTTCGTTTGACTTTTTCAGCACGAGCAATAAGAGCTAATGCTAATTCTGCTAATAATAATTCTTCTAATTTAAAACAAACCACATTTCTGTACAAGAGCATTAAGTACTTGAGAACTGAATTAATTTAAATCATGAAAATTTAACTTAACTATGAAGTAAAATATTCAAACGTCTTCAGTCACGTAATATTCTGTAATATTCATACTTCAATATTAACTCAGGTGAGTCTGATCTCAGAGAGTCAACGTGTGAACAACAAACAACAGATGAGTCCAGGCAGTTTGACAGCGACAGACTCTTTCCTGACAGACAGCTGTGGTTTCATCCAAAGAGCACCTTGAATTTGCAACACATTTCATCCTCCAGGCTTAATTAAACTCCAAGAACCACGGCAGATTTAGAAAGTCCACTTCCAGCCAGTTGACAAACAGCTCTTACTGCCTCATGAAAGACAATTAAAAGCGTCTGTCACCCTGTAGCGCAGCAGATAATTGGTTTGCCCTAAACTCAGCCGGCAAAAACTGATCAGTGGATAATTCCCTCTCAGCCAGAGAGAGGCGACGCTCAGAGGAAGTGAACTGACATCAATGAAAGACATGCCACAGGTTGATCCAATCTGGCCTGAAAAATAAAACCTGTCTGACACACTTGGTCCTGGCTTTTCATTTTCAGGACGCTCTGACTCAAAATGAGCAGTTGGTCACAGTGTTTCACAGGCTGAAAGAGCATCTTCACCTCGCTTTGTTTTTTATCCTCGATAGTCGATTAAACTGCTGCAAAATTCATCTGTCTCTCTTCTACAAAACCCCGACATGTCTGCATAGGTTTCAGGACCATCTGATGATGGCACTAGACCAGAAGTCAGATGATCACCAAACAGTTCATCCTGAGGGGAACATGAACGAGATATTTCACTCAAAACTGCAAATGTAACCCACTGACACGGTATGCTGCAGCAATAAGGTTTCTCTTCGTTACACTAAGGGCCCAATTCAGGAAAACAGACGGAGAGTACACAAACATTCATATGCAGGGTGGTCCACAGACATCACAACACTGACAAAACTGATCGGACTACACCTAACGATCAGGATGAGCACTGACAGCGGTCTAAACAAATCTAAACCTTGTTAACATGCTCCATATTTCCCTCCAGACCTCATTACATAACTCTGCTGCTTTTCAAGACCTTGAAAGTATGAAATTAACTTGACATGCTCCTCCTCCTCTTCGATCTTCTGAAGAGTGTCTGTTTTCCAGATGCTACCTGGTCTCACAGGATCTAAAACCCTGTATTTTGATTGGGGGCTCCTGTCAGTTATGTAAGCGATGGAGGGTCTGAGCAGGTAATGACGCCTCAGAGCCTCCGGGGTTGAGAGAAAACGTCCTTGACCGAGACGCAGAGTCAACAACCGCCACAGGGGGCGTTCACCATCTTTAAGTTCCTGTAGCTGTGTGAAAAACAAACCTGACACCTCAGACACAGAACTGCCTCAATACATAGAAAATATAGGAAACATGCCACTTGAATGATTTGAGCACAGAGGTCTCCATCCTAATGAGTCAGTTTGTTTATTACAGTGCAGTGATTCCTCACTAACACTTGATTTTCTGTATTTTCTAACTAGTTCAGTGGAAACTTTCTTCATAGTTTGCTTTTTTTAGCTGTAAATTACATGGAAGTTTCCAAGAGAAGCCTACGCTGTTTGGTACTAATTATAAGGGAAATGGGGGAAGTGTTTCATTCATTTTTAACAGATCTGATTTGTAACAGTTCAAAGTCATGAAGAATGTGTGTTTCTGGGAACCTCGGACAGATACTGTCGTCTGTTTATGAAGCTCACCTTCTACATCATTTACTTGTAGCATCTAACATTTTCTCAAATCCCCTCATAACTGGCACCAAACTGTGTAGACATTTCAAGCTCAGTTTGTTTTAGGAAATCATGAAAGCTTCCAGGAAATGAATTTCTCTCTGGTTTCTGATTAAAAATAAAAAAAAACTTTTTTTTAAACCAGTATCAAATGCCTCCAATGGAACAGAATAATAAATGAAATAAAATAAAAAAGGATAAATCAAACTTGGTTTTAGGAAATTCTTATTTCCTAAAGTTATTTAAGAAAATACAATTTGTCTGGAACAATAACAGACAAACTTTTTAAAACAAACTGATGCAGTTTCATTGAGCTGATATCAACAGGTAGGAACAAACCAGATGAAGAAATAAATGTTCACTACAACACAAACAGAAGCGAAAACAAAACTTTAAACTGTGAGTGAGTCCAAGCGAATAACTGTACTCATGATTGATTTTTTGCAGTGTTATCATCAGAGCAAAAATTTTGGATATGCAATGAAATCTACTTTAGCTACAATATCTGGAATTTTGGCCCGATGTGACTGTACACAGAGAGATGCCACAGAGTCTCTGGAATTAGCAAATGAGTCAGAAACCACAGAAAACTTCTCACAGTTTTTAAGAGACGCAAAAACACCCCCCAAAAATTCTGAGCCAATAATCTCAGAGCCGCCCACGCCACCCGTCCTCATGTTTACTAAAGCAACTGAAGTGTCATCAATCAGCAGCAAATACTTAAAAGGGCCTGATATGTAAAAACCTGGGGGTGGTGTCGTTACTGTGCCAAAAACATGATTAATGTTGTTGTTTCTGCTGCTGTCTGCTGTGGTTTGAATAAATGGATATTTTTTCATAAGGAGACAGAAAGCAGAGGGAACACGTTGTGGTTTATCATCTGTTTCTGCTCCATTACCAGGAATAAAACGCTTGTTAAACAGCATCTGAACACACGGCTTCAACCTGGCACATTTACATACATTTTTACTAAGAGGAAAACATAAAGATGAAGTTTTACTCCTGTGTTTACGCCATCAGCTGCTTTTACAGTGAACTTTTAAGCTGATACTCAGATCACTTTCAGGTCAGAATCTTTTGAAAGAGTAAATATTTTTAACAGAATTTTCCGTCTCTCACCTCTGACTCTGCTTCTTGTACGGACAGAATATTTTGTGGAGGAACTTCAAATAAATCAAATGTCGGATCAAAAGTCACAAGTTTATGAAAGACAACAAGAAAACTGAATCAAAACGGAATTTCAGTTATTGAAGAGTCAGATCCTTTCAGTTTAACCAGAAACATCTCTATATATCTCTACCAGACTCCATTGACAAAAACGGGGATTTTACTGAGAGCTGCTGGAATACCACTGCCTCCATCTGTTAGTTTGTGTTTGCCCAGTGAACTCATTCAATACACCCAGGATCAAAAATACCTCTCAGGACATTTCTGCCTCTCCTCCAGTCCAGTGCAAGTCAATGATTTCAAGTTTTCATTTCTAAAATCAGTAGAAACGTGTGTTTGCAGAGACGATGACATCTGAGTTAATCCACAACGAGGAGCTCTCATTGAACGTGCTTCCTAATAAACAGGTTCTCTGTTCACAGTGAGGTCTAAAGTACCGAGGCCACGGATTCGAAAAGGACATGTTGGTTTTCAAGAGTTTTAATATCATCTTTAACCACTGTTAATCTGAGAGACAGATAAAAGCACAGAACTATCTGACTGCACAGACAACACTGGTGCAATGTGAGAAAACATGTTTTTGTGATTTGTGTGAACTGACCACTCAAAGTAAAATGAATAAAAAAATAGCAAAAGCAGAGTTTTGACCATTTTCTCACAGAAGTGAAAATTCATCCATCTGCCAGTTCATGCTGGGTATATGTTTGCTCTGAGGCACAGAAATAGCAGAACACACCCTCCATTCATTTACCTGCTGATTTCCCAGCAGCCCTAGAGGCCGTTCTCGAGAGCCCACCGCTGAATTATTCGTGAGAGACGTGGTTCTATCAGCGAATCCCAGACAGGCTCGACAACAGCTTCAACGCCAAAGATCTTTACGTCCCACAGCGACGGCTGAACCACGGCTGCTGTTACCCAAACCTCCCTCCACGTTTCAAAACCCTCTACCTGCTCTTCTCTATTCTCCTCCACCTCTGCAGCGTCGCAGGAGGATTACCGAGGAGCTGATGTTGTTCCCATCATCAGCTGCTCTGGATGAGAGCCCCTGCTAAATGGCCTGAGTGTAACTTGTAAACAGTGTCGACAGAACATCAATATTCATCCGCAGCTCTGTTAATGTCAGAGCTCCTGTTGAAATTTTAATCACGCCTGTTGCAGAATATTTGCGAGCTTCCCTCCACCAGAGTGACAAACACGGATGAGCCGCAGAGCGTCCTCTATCAGCCGACGCAGAAAGATTCAGGACTTAATAAGGGGTCTCCCAGGAGGCTTCGCAGAGGGCCAAATTATTCAGGAGGATTTCATTCATCTTGGCGAGGGTGAGCGAGCTCTGTCCCGACCGTCCCGGAATATAATCGGACTCGGCTCAGATGAAGCTCGACTGTTTGAAGACACGTCAGACTAAAAGCTGCTCGTGATGAACGGCTTCCTGTTCAGTTAGAAAACAGCTGGTTTACCTTCACACTGCAGACGTTTTCAAAAAACAACTCCGATGTAGAGTTTGGTTTATGACTTCTTTCACCTCTTAACTACACACTGTACCTGTCAGGGTTCATCCGGGCGCTCGGCCAAGTTCTGCCATTTTATGAGATTTATTACAGAAACTAAAGCTGTGTAACTAAAGAGCGGAGCAGTGGAGCTGGAGAAATCTACTCAAGTAAAACATCAAATGTGAGCGGAGGTGTTCTTGCTCTTCTGTCCAATGAACAAGTACAATCCCCGGACTCAAGACACCAAGTTCAACCAAATCCACAGTGTGAGAGTTTGAGCGCGTTCAGACAGGAAGCAGCTGCTGTCCAGCAGCATCAGTGCAGTATTTCTGGCTGGTCATCTGTTTGACTCACTGCTATATTTACCTGCCAAGGAGGCTGTTTTCACCCGTGTCTGTTTGTTGGTTTGTCAGAGGGATTATGCAAAAAGCACTGCACTGGTTTTCACCAACCCTGACGGAGGGACGGGGCGTGGTCCAGGGCAGCGATTCCTCTCTGTGGTCAGCTCATTTTAGCTCTTGTTTCTGTATGCTGCTCTGTTTAAACACCTGTACACTGTCAGCTGCTTTCCCGTTTGTCATACTTGTGTGTCTGAGGCTGTGTTGTCGTCATGGCCATGTCTCCCTTGAGAATAAGGTTGCTCACCTTCATGGGACTCTACCTGCTTAAATAAAGTTTACATTTTATTCAAAAACTGAATCAGCGGTGGCAACGCACAACTCCCCCGACACAACCTCCAGCTACATCTGATCCCACAACGACGACTGTGTACAACACAGTACAACACGTTATTACTACGGCCACAAGAGGTCGCCCCAAAATAAAACGGAACTGTGGTTGGTAATAAGCCGCTGCACAGACGACCTGCGGGGTCGGACAGGCTCTGCTGAACATATGTGCCTCCAGAAAAACACGCATCCCAAATCAAAAGCTCCGTTCACCACAGAGCTCCATATTACAGAGCTGTGGAGAGCAGAGCTGTGGTCTGAACCAGCTGACAGGAAAACAAACATGCACAACATTTACAGCTGAGTTTAAAGTCAGAGATTCATACTCATTGATCTCATGTGTTCTCAGAGTGCTCAGCAGACAATCGACACAAGAGTCGGACAGAACATCAATAACTGACTGTTTCCAACTGAAGAGGACTTCTGTCTTATTAATTACATCAGTTCATGTTTGAGCTGCAGAAACATGTCCAACACTCTCATGATTCTATTTTGGCAAAATAAATTATGATAAATCTGACAAAATGAAGCAAACAGACATGTTCTCGGCTTGAAATCACTGAGGTGGGTAACTCAGACCTGCTGGAAACACTCCTGTTTGTTTGATAAAAACTACACTGAGGGTTTTTCTGTTAGTTTGAGTCTGTAGATGGGATTTGTGGACAGTAAGTAAAATATAGAATACTAAGTTGGTTGCTGCTTTCATGTCCACCTCGTCTCCTCCCAGGCTCCATGTTCTTCCCCCAGATGTGGCTGTTCTGGCTAAAGTGAGTGAAAAAGATGGCAGCAAGTGGTCAAACTAAAGTCCAGGCTTCAGATCGTCCTCTGAGGAATTCATAGCTGATGTCAGAAATGCCATAACCGTGCTCTTCCCACACTGTGTTTTACAGTACAGTCATAATACCACTGAATAATGGTTTGCTATAAATGCTTGATGCGTCTCCAGGGCTGTATTTTCCCTTCAAACTCTGAACACAGCAGCCTTCTGCTTCCAACAAAGTGCCACAAGCCATTTTGTTCCGTTTCTCCTGCGCCTGTAAAAGCCATCCTTTCTTCCATTTTTTTTGACTAACAACAGTTTTGAAAGCAGCACAGTCAATTATCTGGTATCAAGACTCAGTAAAGTGCAACATGGTTATAGCTGTGCAGGAAGCAGCTGCTGTGTGAACCAGATTTTTCTGTGCTGAAAAACAAAATCCAGGTATTTGGTTTGGGCGTCAGTGTGAGAGCAGCGCGCTCACCTGCGAGGAAAACGCTGCATTTCTCAAAGCAAACACTGTCAATTCAAAGTCAATTCAGCAGGTTCATTAATAAAACATGGCGGAGGCGGTTTATTCCAGAGTGACAGCTAACACTCATTTACATGACTGCTGTTTTTTTCTGCTAAATATTTCATAGAAGCTCTAAAGAGAAAGAACGGGGCGACACTATAATGAATTTATGAGTATTAATATTAATGCACAGGATACAAACATGATAGCGGTGACTATAATCCCTGTCAGTTCAGACTGCAGCAGCATTACAGTGATGGGCCTGATACATGGACTTAAGCTTTTATTCATGTAGATGCTGCTTGTTTTCTTCATGTGAACAGCACATCACATCAAAGTTATTATTATTGTGTCCAGTTTTCTTTCCATTTAAATGTTTGTTTGTTTGGTTTTGTTGTTGTTTCACACTTTTCCTGCACAGTGTCAGTATCAGAGCATCAATAATAATACTAACAATAAAATAATCATCTGAAATGGACCGGTCTACATAATGCATTATTTTACGTTAACTACATTTTGCTGAGAATATTACACTGTAAGTAAAGTTCCTACATTCAAACTGATACAAAATGGTATTTTTCCATTGTAGTAATTTTTCTACCACTGCAGTTATTTTTCAAACAGGTGGATTTGGATTTAAAGACTTTATTTTAATTACAAAGGACTTTAAATGTCTATAAAACAGTGTGAGACCACCTCCTGTGTGAATAACACTAAGACTAGACACTGATATTTCTCTTAAAGTTGAGGCGACATCTTCAGTGGATTGGTTGTGGGTAGTGTTGCATTTTTACATGTTATTTATTGTATTGCTGCGTCACACACGTCCTTGTTACACTGAGTTTATTTGTGGTGAAATGTGCTCAGTAAATAAATCTGAAGAACAGAGACATTGTCACATTATGGAGACTGACACCAATATAAAGTCTCTATACTGAAGCCTCTACAGCATGAACACACACACCATGCACTCATAATGAACTCACTCATAAGTCCCTGTCAGGACACACACTGACACTGCAGCAGGTTTACACACACACACTACACCTCCTCCTGATCCTCATGCTGGAGACAGAACATTGATTTTTCAGCCACATGCAGGAATATGAATGATTCCTGATCAAACGGAGGATGGAGCAGACAGACCAGGACATGAGCCTCTGTAATTAGACTCATCTGACATCTAACGCAGTGCAAAGGTCGCAGTAAACTCAGCACTGAGCACAGCAGCAGCTCTTACCTGTGCAGTCCTTCCCTTTGCCTTTGCACTCTCCGCTCTGTGGGTAATAAGACGCCCGAGCCTCCGGCAGGTAGAGCAGCAGAGACAGCAGACAGGCGGACACCAGGTACCGGACAGCCCCGCCGGGACACCTCCTCCCAGGGCCTGACACCATGATGATGAAGCTGGTGGCGATGATAATGATCCAGTGACACCGGCAGACAGATCACTCGGTTCTCGGTTCAGGTGAAAAGGCGTGCGGACAGTTTAGCGTAATCCCGGGTGAAGCAGGCGGAGATGCACCAGAAAACACCGCGGCTGCCTCACGCTGTGTCCCGCTGCTGGAGGAGAGCACCGGAGAGCGGAGAGAGTGCACAAGTGTGCGGTGAAGATGGAGGAATGTGCAGAGAGCTCCTCGCCTGATTCCGCGTTCAGGAAGCCTGGGTCCGGTTCGTCCAGGGTAGAGGCAGAGGAGGCAGCGGCAGCATCCTCGCCATCCGTCCTTCCTCCGCACCGAAGCTCCGCGTCTCTCTCAGGCAGCTCTGTCTGATGCAGCTTATATCTGTGGGGTGTCGCACACGTAACGAGCCTCCACGTCCCGATCCCCGGCACGAGAGCTTGTCGCGGCGCTCCGGCCAGTGTTTCCGCGCGGTAACGAGGCGGTGCAAGGCTCCGGCAGGAGCGGAGACGCGGTGCGTAAAGAGAGCAGCAGCTGCAACCACAACAAAGAGATCCGGACTGAGGAGGAGAGGACAGACAGGCTGGTCACGTGAGAGGATGCGACACACCCCTCCACCTCCACGCCCCTAACGCACGCGCGCACGCAACACAAGCACGCTTCAAACACGGATGCAACCTGCGAAATGCAGAAAGGCCACAGCGAGTAAAGTGAAGCAGAGCTCAAACCTAGCTCCGGCTCCCAGCCTGAGACTGAGACACGGTCTCATTCAGAGAGAATAAACTGACAAACACCACATGATCAACACTGTAAGAAGAACTGTGACACAGACATGGAGCTCAGGTTTGTGCTGAGACTTTAAGGTTTTATATCAGAGTCAGACCCAGTGCTTTATTTTCTGGAATATTCTCTAGGGTGATAATGATACAGGTGTAGGCCTTTATGGACCCGGTCTAACTCGAGTCCAGGTCTTCAGACCTCTGCACCAACACAGGCAGGAGTGAGAACAGAGCAGAGACTTCCAGCTGGGTGAGCTGACAGCTGGTTAAAGACGTCTTCTGAGAAACACTCGACTGTTAAACCCTGGGTGTGTGTTTCAGTTGCGTCCCAGAATTCAAGCAGAGGATTTCATCACCTCTGTATCATCATGTGGGGCCATACCTGAGCTGGTTGTTTAAACAGGACCCAACACGACTCATTAAACCCCCCGGTGTTGACTGGATTAATATTTACACAGCTCTGATTGGCTCACGGCTCCATTCTGGGCTCTGCTGGCACGCCACCAAGACGGACTATTGGACTAATTTGGCTCACCAGCTTCCATCCAGCTGCTGTTAGTTTGTCGTCTCTACATTACGCTCAGATGTGAGATATTTCCCTCACTTTCTGCAGCAGCAGCAGCAGCGGCGGCGGCGGCGGCGTTCTCTGTGGTGCTGTTGGACATGGTTGGTTCCACGCCGGCGGCTCTAACAGCTCTCCCGGGCACTATCACCGCCTGCCAGACGGCAGAGTGGAGCGAGCCTGTTCTAAATCACTCACAACGCTGCTGATTAGCTTCTTGGACGAGGTTAAAGACCCTCCAGAAGGTGTGGACGGAGAGAACACAGCAGAAATAAAGAAGTCTTCCCTGATTTATTTCACCTCAGACTGACACGCAGCCAAAGATCAGAGAAGCAGACTGGTTGGCAAAAGCCTGGCACTTTAAGATCCCACACAGACCAGGAAATGAATGACCACCCCTCACAGTAATGACTGAGATACTCCTGAGCAAGGCAGGTGAAGGTAGAGTGAAGAGGTTCTACTCACTGGGTTTGAGGTCTCAACCTTGCAGCATCCTCGAGTCTAAAAGAAACCAAAAGAATGAGCAGATGTTAATGGAAGAAACCACCGCAGACGTGTGTGAAACAGTTGTCTGGTACTGAGACATCAGACACATTTATCAAGTAACAGGCCACAGCAATCTAACAGATTTATATACATATAACGTCAACCAGTGAGTTCCAGAGGTGCTGGTAGGTAGACAGAGCCACACCAGCTGTTATGCTAAGCTAAGCAGCTACTGTTGGGGCCTGTAACTCCTTTAAATGATAAGGAGATGTTCTAACAGACGAGGTGTTCATGTTCCGCATCTTTTCACAGACTTTTACACACAAACATAAAACCCTTCTTTACACACAGCAGCACATTATAAAGCTCAGTTACTACTTTGTTGGTGCATAAAGCAGTTTTTATAACAGGACACTTCACAGCTCCATAAAGACGTTTAAAGAAAATGTAAAATCGGTCAGAGGGTTAGAGTCACTCGTGTGCTTCGTGTCCTCTTTGTTCTTGAGAGTGTGGTTAAAGTGAGGCCATCTTCCATTTCATTCGTCTCTGAACATTTGTCATGGTTGATTTCTGTCTTTATCATAACCAAACGTTAAAACGTCTTCTTCAAACCCACAGTGTTACAGAGCAGCTCCTCTGTATCTCAGAGACGATGGGCGTCAGACTAACGGCCTCTCGTCCTTTTCTCTGATCTGCTGAGAAGGTTTTGTCTTAGTTTCTCACTAAGCTTCATCAGCTTTGGGTCTCCTGTTCGGGGGGTTTAAACTGAAGCTCGGCGGTCGTCCAGCAGCCCCTGTCAGATTATTCCTCCTGCCATATGTCTCAATCCCACAACAATCCTACAACAGAGACTCACAGCTTACCTGGCTCTGACTGGGCCTATTACATATTCAGCAATGGCTCCTTTCCTAATAAGTTTTGGGAAGTTTCTCACTAATAACTACAGAATTTGTGAGCAACTGTAAAAAAGAAGAAAACAGTCGTGATCGAGAAAGGACCGTGGATGTGAACTTCTCTCTCAGCAGCGGTTTTCATTGTTCACATCTTTTCCAGTCACTTCTCATCTGAACAACTGAGTGCAACATCTTCATGGACAGACTCAGAAAGTCTGCTGCGTTTTCCACGTTTGTACGACGACACAGAGTCAGTGTGGACACGCTGCAGACACTGTCTGAAGCATAGTGAGGCCTTAAACACCAACCGTCAGTGTATTTACACACACTGAACTAACCAGGTTACAGTTGTCTTTCTGCTGTAAACTGATTTCTTAAACCTGGTTATCCTAATTAGGTTAGAGGACAAGACCAATCTAATTTTCTCTGCAGATTTCTCTGCAGATTTCCCAGCCATGTATAGAAGCTCTGCATTTAGGTCACGATAACTGCCTGCAATTGACTCATGAAGACCTGGTGGAGTGGGGGGGGGTTTAGGTTGAGACAATAAAAAAAGGACTGAGTACAGTCCTAAACAGATTACACACCACATGTGGTGTCTGTATGCAAAGACATTTGTCAGCCCTGATGTGGCTTTTGTTTGCACTGAAGAGCAAATGAAAGAGAAAAAGATGCTTTTTCAGTTTTTGCTGGTTTAGTGTAAACATACTCTAAACTGCCTGTATTTGAACTTAGCAGCTCCTTCAGAAACAGGTCGTCACAAACACCACAGTCCAGGTTCCTACAGCTCTGCTTCTGCTTTTGGCTCAAATAAGATGTTGAGCTTGTGAGATGATCCTCAGAAATCATTTCAAAGCCTGTGGCTGTGAATGTGCCTCTTTTTAAACCTGTGAAGAAAACAGATTCCGGTTTGTCTCAAATATTTTGACACATTCACAAACTTGACTTTCTGGTGAAGAGCGTCTTCGCTGGCTTTAAGGGAGATACTCAGGCTCTGAATTCACTTCTGAAAACCCTGAGCAGGGCTGTGTTGGTGGGCTGCCTGCCTGCCTGCTGTAATGGAGTGTAAATGGGAGGAGAGAGGGGATGTCGTGTGGATTGCAGGGCCTAAATGGAAAGAGAGGGATGGTAAATCAGCAATACTAATTTGATTAAGTTCCATGATAGTTATCTCTAATTGGCTTAGTGCTTTTGTTGTGGATTGGCAGACACTGGGAGCCTGTCGTCTCTGCGAGGATGTCTCGCTGTAAGATCATTTAAGAGCACCAAACACTCGGATCTGTTACTCGAGGAAATATTATTCATGCTACAACAAGTCCTGCAGTTAAAACTGGACTCAGAGAATTATTCAAGTATTAACCTGTGCATGAACCCATTACAGTGAAATTAAATAAAGTCAAATGAAACATTTACAGAGAGCAGAGACCTGCACCTGAGGGGAACACTGCTGTTTTCAGGGTTTTAGCTCTGATCCTGATTGTAGCGTGCAGACTCTAATTTCCTGCACCATCTGTAGCACGAGCTCTTCAACAGGGGAGGGTCTCCCCCCTCTGCCGCTGATAATCCAAACCATCCTGCGGGGCGGGGAAGGAGGGGGGGTCGAGTGTAACCCTTCACTAATCACCACACATCCCCTCAACTGCTGGAAAAAGTCTTAACGAGCCATTTAATCTGAGAGTCGTCAGTGATCAGTCTGAGGTTCTCCTGGAGACCAGTCCCGCTGAGGACACAGGTCACGAGGTCACGTCCTCATTCTTCCTGTTAATGTCCATTTCTGTGATGCCAGACTGACTGATCTTTAACCACTTCATTTTTCTGACTCAGTGTGTTCTTCTCAGAGCAAACATGTTCCAGTCTGTTCTGAAACACACACACCATGTTTCTGGCTGCAGGATTTCATCAATAATTCATACGTCTCGTGCATCATTTTATACCAAAATCCCCCAAATCCAGCTCATGTTTGGTCTCTAACAACAAACATTCAAATAAAATCCTCCCACAGTGGTTGTTTCAGAGTTTAAGATGTTAATGTTTCCTCAATCAGAAGATCAATTTAGCCTTTTACAGTCCTGCTGACTGTGCAGCACCTAAACCTGGATCTTTCCAGAACTTGGATAATGTTTCTTCAGTGCAGTTAGTTAGACAGTGTGGGCTTCATGCTAGCTCTAACAACAAAGGGACGGGGCTTAGCAAAGGATCAATTACTTGCTTATTTTACGAGATGAATAATAAAGTCTTGTGTCTGAGTGTTAAGGTTTAGAAGCTAGAACCATCTGACTGACAAGAGCACAGTGTATTCAGATCCTTTACTCAAGCAAAGGAACAACAATGGAGGCAGCAGTAGACCAACCCTCCTGTTCTGTGAGTCCTGTGGTGTTGAACCATGATTCTGGTCAAATGAAAGGCTCCTTACTGTTTAATGTAAAGGTCTATCTCTCTCCTGACTATAATGTTGTCAGTACTTCTGTGCAGTCTATGTGTGTTTTTAATTTGTCCTTGTGGAGAAAGTGGAAGAGTTTGATTCCCTGTGCAGCTGTGGAGTATTGTAACAGGACACCACCGCTCAGCCTGCAGAGCTGTCCTCCATCTATTGAGCTACAGTGGAGTAGAGTAACTGTAGAGTCATCTTCCTGTGCAGTGGGGACTGATTTTACATAATTAATGACTGCAATAACATTTTAATAAGCTGACCCTGTCCTCTCCTGAAAGACGCTTTACAAAGGTTATAAACTGAGTGTGTCCATAAAAGTTTCACTGTCATAAAAAAGCATGAATGACACATTCTAAATCAGTTTTTATGTGGCAGCTGAGAGCGTCATTTTTAGAACGAGACATTAGACATAATGATTGTTGAGTTATGAGGCTTTTGGAGAAACAGAGTCTGTTTGTTCTCATGTCCTGCTCATGAGCTTCAGTGTCAGTGTTCTACTTTACTCTGCAGGTTTCTGCTTTTCCTCTTTCATCTGTTACCAGAGTTATCAGTTACTTTGTCCATTCACATGTTACATTCAACATGAGGAAGATCTTTACAGGGGTTTGTCAGCTGAAAACGCTGCAGTGTTTTTTAAAGCTGCATTAGAGTAATGTAAGGCAGAGTCTGATTGTCACTAACTGTGACAGGAACCAAGAGAAACTTCTGTTACATCCAACAATCAGACGTCTCGTAGGTAAAACAAAACATGAGGCTCACAGTTGAATGTGGGGCGGCTGCTCTTACTGGACTCTACTGTAAATGAGCGAAGGCTGCAGATAAAGAAGTGTCTGACAACATGATGAGAGGATTCAGAGCTTTTTATTAAAGAGGAAGATCCTTTAGTTTAACCAGGAACAGCTCTATATATCTCTACCAGACTCCATTGATAAAAACAGGGATTTTACTGGGAGCTGCTGGAATACCACTGCCTCCATCTGCTCAGTAAATCCCTGTTCCTGGTTAAACTAAAAGGATCTTCCTCTTTAATAAAAAGCTCTGTCTCTGTAGGAATCCTGTCATCATGTTGTCTGTCCGTGGCAAAAACAACTTTACTGAACGTACTTTGATAGAAACAGCTGTTAGCACCCTTGCTCTTGCCCAGGTTCAAAAATCCTGCAGAAAAACTCAATTTTTGCAGCTCAACAAAAGGAGAATCAGGTCAAAATACCATGGTTGGAAACCAGTGAATCAAAACTCATCCTTCCATCGGAACATCGCACCGAGCTGAGGACATCTCTTACCCCCGCCCTCCGGCCTCCTCCTCCTTCTACTCACATCAGAGCTGGAAAAAGGAAATGACTTTTTCCTCCATCTGTCACCGAGCCGCCGTGCTAATTGAAAGCTGAAAGCATGAATCCATTCAAAGGAGGCTGCATTTCCATTTCCACACAACCTGTCTGATCACAATAGTCAATGAATCTCATTTCAAAAATTAAATCAAGATGAGTCACAGAGGACGTTCAGTACAGGAGGATCGTTTGTGACTCTGCCTTGGATTTCATCCTGCCATCGAATTAAAGGATGTGACGACGTACAGATGAAACCTCAGTGTGACATTCAGGCTTTAATGATGCTGATTACTGACAGCTCCTGATGGAGGATGCTGAATGGTTCATTCAGACTTCACAGTGAACATTTAGATGTCGAGCAGACGTCGGTGAAATACGACCACCTGCTCCTGAAAGACGACCAACTGTGATTCTGAAGGTACAGGTGAGATGACGTCTGTAGCTGCTTCCTGGACTCTGTTCAAAAACATGCATTAAAGCTAATGTGATTTTTCCTCGTGCCCTCATATATCCACACTGTGTTTGTGTTGATGGGGAATTAAAGAGAGTGTGACTGTTAAAAGCCTGCACCTACAGAAACAGATAACTGAAGAAGCAGAAAGCCTAATCCTCTAACTAACCACTGATTCAGCACGTTATGATGTGGGCTTCTTATCAATGTGGTAGCGTTGGGTTCTCACATTATCCCGAATGTTCCCAGGAACTGTCAAACTTAGAGAGATCTGCATTGTAATCATTCAATCATCGTTTCATTTGATCGCCTGTCAGTGGCATCATTTCCACTTTGCCCATGAGTCAGTGCTGTGGCTGAGCGTCAAAACTGACTTTATATCCAGTTTTAGATCTCAGGGGTTTTTAACTTTGTAACTAACTATCTTTTAACCAGATGAAGGGTTTTAGTCGTCAGACGTCTGGATCGATTACTAAACATGAAGCGGTTTTATTCAGTGTTTTTACTGGTTTTAATCACCGACTCTGTTTGTTGTGGAGAGGAAACCTGAAGGAATCCAGACCAGGAGAAGCTGACTGCAGCGACGATGAAGACAACAACTCCCATGATCCTACGCTACTTCACAACATCACCCAACTCTGCCTTTTCTTATTGCTTTAAGTGAAAATGATAGTTTCAACTCCAACAAGGCTGTTGTCAGCGAACATCTGTAGAAAAGTACCTCTGAAGAATGAAGGGATGAGCTCTCTGCTGGACCGTCTGACCACCGATCCTCTGGAAAACAGCTGCAGGACATCTGGAACAGAATCCATTGATAAACTGATTACTGACAGTTACAGCTGCAGACTTCATCAGCTCTTGTAGAACCTTTTATTACGATTATTCGTGACTGCCTAACGTTTTATTATAAAGGGAGAAATCCATCATGCTTCCTAACATTTCAAACATTCCTATCCTGTAACAAACAGAGCTTTATCAGACGTTAATATTTGTGTTAATCTGATGCAGGTGTTTGTTGTTGTTGCCTCTCTTCAGTCTGCGACACTGACGATTAATGATTTTTTCTGTCTGTCTCAGCCGTTTATCTTCAAACACACAAACCCTGTCCAGACTGTTTCCCATCATCCCCTGCTCTGCCTCACTGTGGATGTGCTGCACTTGCCGCTCCGCTTCATTGATCATCATTCAGGTTTTTGGGCTCTATCAGGCAGTTGATCCAATAATGAAGTGGACCTGTTTGAGACCTGCAGATTTAATCCTTCAATACTGCATGAGCGTTATCGATAAAGCTCTCCACACAGCAGCACCAGCTCCAGTTGTTTTGGGTTGTCATCTCACCCCTCCTCCACCTCCACCTCCACCTCCACCTCCCCTCCTCCCACCAGCTCCGTCTGAATCCTCCTGCCGGTGACAATCGATCGAGCCGAGCCACGGATCAGAGAGCAAGCTTACCAAAGCAACTCGTATTGATTTGACCCCGCCCAACATGTTATAAAGTCAATTCAGTCTTGACCTATAAGAAACAAGTCGCCCACATAGTAATCATGGATCAGAGAAATAGATACAGCCTGGTAATAACATGGTTGGAGAGCTGCATCAGAGCCTCAGAGAACACTGAGTGCTGCAGCTCGGTGATAAGGATTCATGAAAATATACAAGAAAACTGTCTCTAATTGGCCCTGAGGGATAAATAAAGTTTAATGACTTGAATTAAAATAAAAACTGACTCAAAGTGGGATGAAAAACCCTCAGATATTTTATGTAGCTGATATTTTTCACATGTACAGTAAAACAGACACTTGTGATGTTTTTAGTTGTAGGCTTCAACCATGATTCATGACTCAGGACACAATCAGGCTCGCTCTGATCCATCCAGAGCCCTGACAACGCCTACATTATACTTCAGCAAGTTTAATCCAACATGTCGCCAGATAGAAGACAAAGATGGGTGTTATCAGGCTCAGAAACATTCTGAATGTTCCCTGTAACATCAGCACTGAGAGCTGACGTGCAGCCTACAGAGAACCAGGTGGATGAGATTTACACAGAAAATTAAATATGTTCAGTGTGAGATGAAGGTTTGTTTGATAAGAAACCAAAAAAAGGTGATGCCCATCGGTCAAATATTTATGAAGAAGTTGAAAAATCTTGCTCTTGATTTTTAGAGTCCTGTGTTTATAGTCTTATGGTTATATGCTATATTTACCAACATGTGTGCTAGTGTACTGTAAACCATGAAAGTCATGAAAGACTTGTTTTAAACTAACACAGGCACAGGGATATGCAAACTAACCACTGCACCAGCCAGCAGAAATTCAAGTTTCTGATTATTATATCTGTGCATTTTATGCTTTTATTTGATGGTGATAGTGGAAATAGAGACTGGAGAGAGAGAGACGGGGTATAATGTAACAGAAACAACCAACCCAAACACCTCGCCAACTTCTAACATTTTTGAAAATGAAGAGGTTGGAGTAGCACTTTAAGCTAACACTCACCTCCAGCAGGCTTGAGTAGCAGCTGGTTTTCTCCTCCATCTTAGATTCATGCTGGTTTCACTGGAACCCGCTTTATAGTATCTTATAATTCAGTTAACATCAATAGAAACGCTTCATTTCTTCAGCGCAGTTCACTATAACTTTACCAACATGTAGCTAAACACTGTTAGCTAGCTAACAGCGCCAGGTGACTAACGATGCGGACCAAACCACCGGCGGGGGAGTTCAACAAACACATTCACCAACAAACCTTTGGCCAGATGTATCTCTGCAGTTTCAACACTTCGCAGGTCAGATAAGTCGTTGTTGGGCAGGATGTCAGTATGACTAAAACCTTTAGGAAAGCAGTTTTAAAAAATCAGCTCACAGAGACAGAAATTAATCGCCCCCTCCCCAATCAGTCATGGTAAAATCGGGAGTTATAAATATGGCTGAAGTCAACGGCAGAGAGCAGTCACGGGGTTTTCTACCCCCGGTAGTAAGTGTAATTAGCCAACTTTAAATACTGTATTGTATATGTTTTAACATATTACAGCCACAATAAACAACAGACACGTGGCTTACAGTGGACCACACCACTTTATTCAGACTATTAATCTGATTTTTGCTGCCATTTTTTGCTGTTAGAGTTCAGCTGTTAGTAGTTAGCATGCTATTAGCATGTTAGCAGGCTAGCTGTTGCACTGTGTAGCTGTGCCATGTCACATCCACATCATATCATGCTAATCGTTAATGCTAATCGTTAATAAGAGGCCACAATAAGTCCAGTTTGATTAAAAAGAATCATTTCAGCTAATTAGAAACAAGATCTGTGTTGTTTGTTTGAATGTTTCCTTTGTTAAATCAATACAAATATTAATGACGTGACCTTCATGCAGTGGAAAAGAGCTTTAAGACAAAAATGAGACATGGACGTGTCTCATTAAGGCAGAGCCGTGCCCTGGTTAAATAAACATTACGTTAGAGAAACACTGGACGGCTGACTCTTATCATGCTGTCAGTCTGTGTATCTCAGTCTGTGATGGTGAGCGGGGAGGTTGATGGGAATCTGCTCATCTCAGCCTTCATCAGACTAAATGATATTGACAGCTGCTGTGTCACCGCTCATCAGCTGCTCAAGGACTCCAGTGTGTGACCGCTGTCTCTGTCTGCGCGTTAGAGGAGGAAACCCGACCGAAAACAGAGCAGGGTCGACTTTGAGTGACTTTGAGAGTCGGGTCAGAGCTGTGTCTCTGTTCAGAAACTGCTCATTGATTTCTGGAGATGAAGAACTCTGTCATTTCTCATTTCTTCATGAGTTCAGCAGCAGCACAATGAATGGTGTTTAAATGTTTGATTTATGTTCACAGCTCATCACGTCGGCAGTGTTTAGCACGTAAAAGCCCACATTAAAAGTTCATGTTTAAAATGTAGAAGCAGAACAACAAGGCCCCCTGGCTGTGGCACTGTTGTCAAAGCGTGTACAGATAATGAAGATGAATTAACCACAGAGCTGTCAGAGCATCGATCACAGTGACGCCGAGGACTCCACCGCCAAATGAAGAGGTTCATCCAAAACCAGCAACGACACAGACAAAATGATGTCGGCGAGAGCTGGCGGCAGGTCAAAGCTCTGTGGTTTCACAGGTCTGGAAACCTGCAGAGGCAGAGGAAAAACCACTACAGTGTAGACCCGCTGTCAAACGAAACCTCTTACCTCCAGTTTTTGAGTTTTTGCTTGCTGAGGAAAGGAAGGACAAAAGACAGAGAAAATGTTACACCCTTAGAAGGAAAGAAAAAACATGGATGATGAGTCCAAACATGGAGCTCTGCCCAGTGTATACACTGAACAGGTTTCTCCTATCAGAGGAGGAAAACACATGCACTTCTAATTCTAGTGTTGTGCCATCACTGCCACAAAGCTGTCTGACCACTCTGCTCGATATCGATTTATCACCCACAATGGAACAACAAGGCCCGCAAATTAAATGACAAAACACCTCATTTGTAACTGCCCTTCACAGCGTCACGTACAGTTCAAGTGTTTTCTGATCAGACAGCGCTGCCACACAAAACTAACAAATCACTGTTGGAGAGTGAATCTGCTCCTTTTCAAGTTGCTCATGTCCCCAACAACCTCCACCATCAGAGGCTTGGTCTGTTTTCACATGGAAAGGACTGCAGGTGACCCAGATGAGTGTATGAATACGTTATCGACTCCTCTGTCCTCTCATCTGGATTTTAGCAGCCGGGCTGTCACAGGATGCAGGAGGACGTCACACTGAAACTGGACACGTCGTCAGTGGAAATCAGAGCCATGGCCTTTTAAAGACGCTCAGTTCCTTCAGGCTCAGTGTGGGACTGACTGCAGGAACACTTCCTCATGTAACAATAAAAAAACGAAATCATTAAAAAACCAGTCTCATACAGAATGAAACGGTGCACAAATGATCCTGAACATGAGGCTTAATGCCACTGTATGTCAGCCTGCCTCTGAATCACTGAGTTGAATAATTGTTTGAGTGTCAGACTGGTTTACATATTGAGAGTGCTTCTTGAGAGCACGGCAGGAAAAAAATCTAAAAACCAACACGCGTGGGCGGATGATTTCAGCTAAAAGCCATTGTTCTGTCTCTCACATACATAATGACTGAACAAACACTCACACAGCTGGCACAGGACAACACAGAGGAATATCTGAATAATGATGAGTAAGTGATACAGCAGCTCTGTGACGAGTCTGTCAGTCAGACTGCACTGGGTCAGTGTCCGACTGTCGAATGCAGTTTGGTTAACTATGACTGTCAGATTCCTGTTGAACAAAGCTGAAGAGAGGATCACGTCCAGAATTCAAAACTGATCCCTGCACTGCCACGACCCCTGCAGGTAGGTCTGGTTTGATGTTAGGGAACATGAACGTGTGTTTGGCACTAACACTAAAGCTTCAGAGCAGCAGGAGACACTGAAGTCACTCTTCCTCTGAATCTGTTGAATAAGGCAAAGAGCAGGAGGTCAGGAGAGGAGTGAGGAGGTGACCATCAGCAGTAAATGCTGTTTGATAAACTAACACAGCACACCTCACTCTGCTGACTACAGGGGTTAGGCTAGCAGAGTCAGACATTTCCCTCTCATGATCAACTGTGAGCAGAGCTAACACATAAACACGGACATGAATAAAACACATGCTGACTGTTACAGTCTCAGACTGTCGTCTGCGGACACTGTGCACGAGTAAAGACGTCTGGACTGATACAACCTGACTGAGCTCATCACTATCTGAAGCTGACTGGTCTAAGCTCTTATGAAGGATGTTCATACTTAACTGTTTATACAACAGATGAGTTATTAGTGGATCTGTGTGTGTGTGTGTGTGTGTGTGTGTGTGTGTGTGTGTGTGTGTGTGTGTGGTGTTCTAGATAGATGCATGAATAGACAGAAGCTTGGGAAATGGACAATTAGATGAAGCACTTATCTTAAGAGCTGAGGCCCTCTGAGACAGAGTTGTGGAGATAAATAACAGAAGGTGGATTTCTTTTGAATCTTCTTAGGAAAATCTCCGTCGTATAAGCTGTTTATTTTCACTGTCCTGTCCTCAGGACTCTGTGTCCCCGTCAGACAAAGACAATCTCACCAACGACGTCTTTCTCTGTTCTGGTTATTTGTTTTATTGTTTGTTTTTGTTTTGAAGTAGTGTGGGATCAGGATTCCTGCAGCAGCTCTCAGACATTTCAATGTGTTAAAGTTACAGAATATTCCTTTAAGTTGCATTTTCACAAATTCAGTATGGTGAAGAGTTCATTCTATTCTAAAAATAAAAAACAACACTGACAGAATACAGAGAGAAAACTCATTTTTTGGCTTGAGAATGAATGATTTTATTTTTTAGAGGAGGATGTTAAAAGGCTGAACTCTGAACCAGTCCACTGTAAAAACCTGTATCTGCTGTGGGTCAGTAGAAATCCTGTTTCTCGTCTCTTTGATCACAGTAAAAGTGACGTTGATGAGCCTGACACGACCAGCGCAACACAAAGGAACACACACTCCGCTGTCGCATTAACACCAAGACCAGCGTCTGAGGTTTCTCCTACGTTAAACAGACATCTGGAGAAAGTACAGTTTCATCATATCCTGTCATAAAAATTTCATCACATCCATCATATTAAAGGCTTCAAAAAGAGAGTTGATGAAACTCTCAGACAGACTGAGTGAAATAATAACGGTCGATGCAACCGTCTGTGTGTTGACAGTAAGTGGGTCGTTGTCTCTGTCAGAGCAGATGAGACGCCTTCATCAAACATGCTCTTCTGAACTGTACATTAAAGAAAGCAGTCATGTTCTGCTGATTCTCCATTTGTCCTGCAAAAGGCCCACACTCTTTTCTAAATGCTGCACGAAGAACTGGACTTAGTGAAGTTTCATCTCTGATCTGAGAGGCTCCTTCAGCTCTGACTCCCAGACATTAAACCTCTTGTGGGGACCCCCCACCAGGCAGTTAGAGCTGGAGAAGAGAGGCCTTCAAGAACCTCAAGAAAGTCCAGAGAGAATCTTCACAGACGAGCTGACACTCATTCAAAACATGTCAATCCAATGGACAACTGTCGACATCAAAGTACGTCCACATTCTGGAGAGACAGAGCTTTTTACTGAAGACGATATATCTGTATATCACTACCAGACTCCACACAGAGACCTGGTTCAGCATCTGGTCCCTCTGCTCTCCTTCAGTAACACTGACGTAAAGACACAGTTGTTCTGGGACAATCCTCGTGAAAATCGTGATTCCCAGAACACTGTGTGAAACTGAAATGAAGTACATCTACTCCATTTCTATTTCTAATACCTTATCCTCCTGCTCGGCTGTATTTCAGAGGAAAACATTCCCAGATGTGTTGATTCCAGTTTGTTGTGAAGGGTCGCCCCCTGGTGGATGTGTAAGGTGTTACTCAAAGGGACATCAGTGTTGTCTCAGTCTAAGTTTAGCTCATAAACCTGAACCTGGACTTACATGTTTTCAGAGTCACTGTTATATATACGCTGTTAGACATCCCACACAGACACCAGCTGGATCACAGGCCACTTTTACTGCCATGTGTTATAATTGTGACTGACTGTGTTCAGCTGTCTGTACTTGACATACTGAAGTGTGACTGTCATCTGTGCAGGTGAAGCAGCTGCACTGGGACCTGCGACACTGACAGGCCGATCTTTATCACTGGATCAGTTCATTTTGAGTCTACAGGATACAGAGGCAGCTAATCTCCAGTGGTGAGCAGTGAGTGTTGATAGTGCTGTGTGAGCCAAGTCATCTGCTCCACTGTGTCCTTGATGTCAGTCATTCACCAGAGTTTTACATGTAGTTTATGGTCTCTGTGGAACGTTTCTATATGAAGCTTGAATGAGGATTAAGTTCAAAGATGCACAAACACACCCACATGGAAACACTGGGTTATGATGCTCTGTGATGGGCAGCGCCCACTGATACTATATATTCTTTAGCTGTGGTGATTATGCAGCTTTCAAACAGTCCCAGAAAGCCTACAGCTTTTAAAAATAAACAGACATGGTTTGATCATGTCCTGAGCGTCAGTATCAAGCCGAGTGTGGGACGTGTTTTTAGTGGTTGAACTTGTCCGGCTTGTTAAAACCCGCAGGCTTAAACATTAATAGTTAATGACGGACTCACCACCCTGTGGTTGACCTCACAGCGACCTTTTCCAGCAGAAACACAACCGCTCATTTGTACAGAAATGACTGTGCTCTCTGTCCTCTCCACGGTCTGATAAAAGCCCTGAGCTCTGAAATAAGAGGTGGTGAACCGCCGACAGGAAACCCGTGTCTGATGTGAACGACTTGTTAAGTGAGTCAGTGTGAGCAGGTGATAGTTCACTGAGCTGAGCTGTTAGCACTGACAACAAACCAGCAACCTCAGCTTTTTTCATCGGAAACTAAAATGTTAACCACTGACCTCAGACCTGTTCTCCGATGACTGACCCAGTTGATTCTTTCTCCTCCCTGATCTACATTACATTGCGGGTTCGTTCTTCATGTTCATAAACTTATTTAAACATCAGTTGAAGAGATTTGTGTGTTTTTGTTGCAGAACCTGGAGAAATATTCACTGACTGAAACGTGCTGTGCTTCAGCTACTTTTTAAAGCCACTGTCTTCTTCTTCTCCACATTTCAGAGCTAAATATTGTCACACTACATTAGCTGCTAGTTTCCTTACAAATTAAGGTTGATGCACATAAAAAAACAGCTTATGAAATATGTTGTTTTGTTATAAGTTCGACCACTGAACAGCTGGTAAAAACACAGCTGAAACAGCTGGTCATTCATTGATTAGTCCGCTGTCAGAAAATGTTCCAACGATCAGAAAATGATCGGTAATTTAATATGAAAATAATCATCAGTTCCTGTTTTTCTCTGTATCTGTGAACAGTGTCTGTCAGGTTCGCCTGTCTCTAACTCGCTGTGTGAAGAGAACTCAGTGAAGCTGCGTTTCATTCCGTCCGTAAACAGAAACTCTCCCGGCCAGGAGCCACAACTGAGTCCAAAACCAATATTGTCCTTGTGGGCTGGGTGAGAGGAGCTCCCAGCCTCCTCTGAACATCAGAGGAGCAGATGAGGAGGTGTCCAGGGAGGCGTCGCCCTGTAAGACCTGATCCAGGAGCAGCTTTGGCAGCACTGTAGCTGTTTTTTACACATGGATTCAAAGGAACAGTCTGGGGAACTTCTCTGTTCTGTCCCAGCGAGCAGAGTCAGATTAATAATGAAGAGCCTGATGCATCAGTTATTAAATATACATCACATGTTCCTTCACCATCAGCCATTTTTGACTCAGTCCCACACACCACGCTGCTGCCCCAAACCAGGATTAATCCGCCGCTGAAAATAGTCCCCTGCAAAGTCTCCTGTTTGTCTGATAAAGACTACACTGAGCTGCTGTTTCAGGAAATGACAGGCTTCAATAAAACATGAAACGGTTTATCTGTGATCCTGTCTGCCGCCCACTCTGGGTCCAGCTCTGCCTCGTTAGAGGAAGCTTCTCTCCTCCACTGAGGGCTGCTCATGATGGGAACTGTTGAGTCTCTGTAAATAATATTACAGGAGATAACTTCTGTTATGATTCAACACTATCTAAATAAAACTGACGTCTTCAGGAGGAACCTGTGGGCCTGGAGCTGAGAGCCTCAGACAGGAAGGAAGTCAGAGGGTGACAGTCTGACTTCTGAGTTAGTCCGTCACCTGTTTATTCTCCCTGCCCAGACTGGACATTAACACAAATCCTGCTAAATATTAGCTGAGTCCAGTCCAGAGCAACAAGAACCACCCAAAACCAACAAAGACTAAGTGAACTGACTTTAGTTGTACTTTACTTTTTCAGTTCATCCAGAAAACACAAAGAAACATGAGCAGAATGACTTCACACTGTTTTCTTTGTGGGTGGTTTGATATCAGACTCCTCAGGATCCACCTCTCTTTAGTTTTGAGCTTTGTGTTATCTTCACTGTGTGTGGGACGTTTGACAGCTGAACATTACGTCTTATCTCATGTGTAAGGTCACAGAGAGAATCTGAAGAGTAGAATGGGACTTAAAGTGTTTTAACTCATACAGAAATCAGGGGCTGCCCTTAGTAATTCAGGGATAAAACTACACACTTCAGTGGCACCAACCTCTGAGTCTCATCTCTGAAGCTCAGTCTGAGGGAGAAAACTCTTTCTCCCAGACTCTTCAAATCTCTCTGTGACACTAAACTCATGATGAGTTTCTTTTTGGGACTAATCCTCTTCCCCTCATTCCTCTCCCACATCAGACTCAGACCTGGACACTGTCACATGCTGCCAAAGCCCAGTCACATGTTCTGCACCCAGATCCTCCTTCACAGCATCTGCTTCAGGTCCTCCTGTGAGGCGTTCGAGTGCCCCTTGGAAAATAGTTCCTCAGTCCAAATTTGTGGAAGTGAGGGGACGAGTGGAAGATTTCCAGTTTCTATTTCCAATGTAGAGGTTGTTAGCATTATAAATAAAGTTACCGTTGGCTGAGTAAATACTTCAACAAAGGACTATTTCTGCTATTTAGAATAACATTATTACATTTCATTATTACACACTGGCTAAAAAAACGTAACCGCTGTGTAAAAAGATATTTCTATATTTGATATTTCTCTGGAGTATAAAGCAGCATAAAGTGGAAATATCTGGACTTATATGTACTTAGTTACTCTGCACCTCTGACAGTACTTCGTTACATCCATCCACTGGTTCATTAGACCAGCCTTTGTTGTTGGTTTGAGTTTGTGATTTTCATCTAACTTTTATTCGTCGATGTTCAACTCAGTTGTTGGTATTTTTAACGTTTATTATAATGAAGCAGGCCACGCAACTTTTTCGAAATGAGTCGGCCCTCCTCTCTCTGGAATGTACCTCAGATTTCCGACAGTCCCTGAAGGCGGCACAAACCACAAGCATCAGCCCTCGTTACCGGACAGGAGAAGACCGCGCGGCACCGTCTGTGAAGACTCACACACCAGCCGGAGAGGATCAAACACAGCGCTCACGTTCCCTGTGAGTCGGTCCCGCAGGTTTTAAAGGTTTGTTCTGGTGTAGTTAGAGACCGGGAGCCAGCTGCAGCGCGTCCGCTCCGCACGGCGGCGGCAGCGGCGGTTGGGTTTCAGTTTCCGGGTTTATCGTCTTTGTGCACACGGCACCGGGCTGGTGCAGAGCGCACAGATCCAACGTGTTACTGTTTACCTCCGCTGAGTGCCAGTGTTTCAGGTCAGAGACAGACACGGGTGGCTGCTCGTAGCGCGGGAGCTGGACTTTATGTGTTTTTATGGCTTGATATCACCGTTGAACTGAGGCCGAGCCTCGGCGGCAGCGGGAGGCCCGGGCCTGGGCCGAGGCCGCCCGGCAGATGCCAACTGTCAGCATCCTCCGAGAAATTTAACGAGATAGCCGCGGCTAGCTGGAAAGCTAACACAGCTAATTCCGTGTTACAAAGTGAAGAGGTGAGGGAGCTTTGTTAGCGTTATTATGAGTTATTCCTGAACATTTAACATCCTAAAGCTACGTTCACTATCGCTGTTAAAGATTAGCTGTTTGTTGTTTTAAGCTAGCGATCTGACGTTCGAAACAGCCACCCCTAACCGCGCTTCACGCCAAACTCCATTGAGAAAAAGTTCAATTTAGTATCTCTCTTCTTACCAGAGCAAGAATACCGTCTCACAACAACCGAACTAACTTTTTTAGAACCCGCTCTTCATTTCGGCTCAACAACCAACAGGCAAAGCAGCCGTTAAGTAGTTTTATCATCCATCTTAACTTAAAACAATGCCGTGGATTATAACTATAATCCATTTATTGACTAAGTGGTATTTTATATTAATCCATGTCCGGAGTTAACTACAACCCCTGAAAGTGTCCTCCGTCATTCAACTGCCACATGTTTTATAAATATGTTTTCTCTTGTGTAAGAGCGTTAATTCCCTGTAAAGAGTCAGACATGTGGTCACAGTGATTCCAGGTGATTCAACAGCAGAGGTGGATGAGTATTTGATTTCGAGGGAAATGTTACACTTTTAAAAGCCATAGTTAGCATGTAAAACACGCTGCATTGTTATTAAAGTAAATTAGTGTTGAATATTGCTTCAAACATGTGGAGGTAAACATGTAAAAAAACTATGTTCCAGTTGTAGCACCTCTGACCTTATTATCAGTTTCACTTCCCTCCTCTTAAGAAGAAAGGAAAAGAAACAAACTGCAGAGTAATGTCAATTCCTCTTAATTTGTTGCTTTTTTAAAACAGTGGCTCAAAACCAAGCACAGTTTGATGAATCATGAACCTGTGTTTCTACATGTTAAACCTGAGCGGACGTCATGTCTCTTGTGTTGCCTGACAAACAGAAGCCACAGACATTCATTCAGTTTACAGTCATTATAACAAGGAGAAATCTTTTCTTGATTTATTGCTGATTTATTGCCACCTGATCAATACTTTGAGGCCTTGTTTTCTCTGCAGAGACGATGACTGAGGAGAGGAGTCAAGCCGTCCTGGCCGTGATGTTTCTCCTCGCCGTGAGTTTGTCCGGCGGCGACTTCTCGGCCAGTTCAGACTGCAGCCCGCCGACGAACGGCCCGGAGCGTTTACTGTCGGCTGTGGTGGACGCACAGAGGGCGGAGCAGAGCCAGAGACAGCACCTGGAGGCTCTGTTCAACAGGTGAGCTCCTCACAGTAACACAGGCAGTATTAAAACTGAACCCAGGACTGTTCAGAGTATCAGGTGTGTAAATAATGTAAAATCAGAACTGAAGGAATCAGATGATGTTTTATGAAATGACAGATATGGAGAAAACGGCACCATCTCTCTGGCCGGGCTGAAGCGTCTGTTACAGAGCGTGGGGCTGGATCGCATCAGGACTGTTATGGTGCAGCATCACGAGCAGCCGGGCCACCATGATCACCCCCACCACCACCACCACGAAGGCCACCACCACCATCACCACCACCTCCACGACAACGACGACTCGCATCACCAGAAACACGTCCACGCCGAAACCTCGCAGCCCAGAAAGTTTCCAAAGGCCGCAGAGAATCAGGATGGCGTGCTGGGGAAGAAGACGGAGAACCCGGAGAGCCATCACAACCTCTACGACAAGAAGACCACGGCGGCTCAGGAGGTCGGCACTACGGCGGCGTACGGCGCTCAGCTGCTGGTGAAACCAGACGAAGCTCATAAGAAACAGGACGGCGGTTCTGCAGGGGAGCAACCCACCGGGGAGACTGCCGCCAGACTGGTCACTGAGAGCCAGACACAGGCAGCTGCAGTCAGCCGAGGGGACGACCACGATCACGACCACGACCACGATCACGATCACGACCACAGTCACGGCCCTATGAACCGCAGTCAGGAGAGTGTAGAGGTACGACATCCTCATTTCTGATTGAGAATCACCTGAAAACGATCAATATCTGTTCCAATCCACTCTCTGAGCTTCCATAACAACACAACACCAAAAAAAAAGCACTCGTCCTAATAAGGGCAGGTTTTGACAGGATCTTATTGCATCCAGATCCTTTGAAACATCTTATCAGGTCTGAACATTAACAAGTAACTGAAGGACAAACTCCATAACGCTGTTAGAACCCAGAGACACACCACCTGTGGCTGGGTTTCAGAGTTACTCTCTGCTGCTGGTCACTGCTGTGCTCATGGGAGTTGTAGTATTGTAGCGACAGTGCTGCACACCATCGCTGAGTTCCACTCAAATTCGGTGGGTGCTAATGTCAAGTTACCATGTTACCCTGACTGACTTTTCCTGTGTTTTCTGTGCAGTGCCTGAACGCCTCCAGCATCCTCTCCTCACATGGGATGTCTCAGGAGGTGGGTGTGACCCTCAGAGACTTCAGCTTCCTCTGCCCCGCCCTCCTCAACCAGATCGACGCTGGAGTGTGCATCCTGCACGGAGAGAGAGGTAGGAGGCGTATGAAGAGGCGTATGACCTGTCATAACCTTATTAATTATTGATCAATGGAGAATAATCATCAGATTAAACTAATGATGAAATGATCATTGGTCACAGACTCAGGGCCAGAATACAGGGCTCTGGATCTCACCAGACTGGTCCTGGTGAGTTCAGGAGCACGTTAAATATCCAGACCTACCTGTTTATACAGGTGACGCCCTCAGACTGTCAGCTGAAGACACAGTGTAGTAATAAATAATAACCACTGCTTTGTGTTTGACCTGATAAAACTGGACTGAGTCAGTCTTTTATTTCCAGACCATAAACACCATAATCATGCTCACGGTCACCATGGTGACCACAACCACTCTGACCATGACCACGGCGAGCACACAGGTGGAGAGAGTGGCAAGAACATCACAACAGGTAAACATAAACACACACAAACAGTTTAACACGCATGAACGTCGGCTCCTGATGTTTTTATTTGTTGCCTCTGAGGAAGTGTCAGGTTAACAGCAGGTGTTTGGTGTGTGTGTGTGTGTGTGTGTGTGTGTGTGTGTGTGTGTGTGTGTGTGTGTGTGTGTGTGTGTGTGTGTGTGTTGCAGCGTGGGTCGGCGGCTTCGTCTCCATCACCATCATCAGCCTGCTCTCGCTCCTCGGCGTTGTCCTCATCCCGCTCATGAACAGGGTTTTCTTCAAGTTCCTCCTCAGCTTCCTGGTGGCGCTGGCTGTCGGCACGCTGAGCGGCGACGCCTTCCTTCACCTCATCCCACACGTGAGTCGAAGCGGCGCCAGCGTCCAGCTGTTACTGTGTTTGTGAATCATGCTCCACCTGCACACTGGACCTTACCTACCGTACCCCGAGGAACATAAACCATCGTGGTCACCTGGGTTTGGATGCTCAGGCCTCGTAGAGTTACTGCAAACAGACAAACCAGCGTTTGACAGGAACTGGTCTCAGACCAGTGTCTCCGTATTTCTTTGTCCACAAACTGGATTTTGGAAAAAAAAACAGTATTAAGATTAAGACATTTCTAGATGAGTAGGTGGCAGAGGTGCTTTAACTCTTCACCTGTGTTTCAGTCTCAGGGAGGCCACCATCACCACCACGAGGATTCTGGGATGAGTGTGGGAGGACACGACGTCCACGGTGAACAAGGTGAAAACCTGGACGCCGTGTGGAAGGGCCTGACCGCTCTGGGTGGAGTCTACTTCATGTTTCTCATCGAACACTTCCTGACGCTGGGAAAAATGTACAAGGACAAGAAACAAAAGGTGAGAGATTCATCAAGACACACACCTGAGAACAGTAAAGTAAATCCAGGGAAATAATCAGTCAATTCAAGAACGTGCTCAGCTCTTTAAACCAGGGGCTGAGACGTTTGAGAAGCTTTTTATCTTTCATTTGATATAAGAAGCCAAAGTGCTGAGATGTTTAAGAATCAGAATTCCTCTGGACACGTCAGACTCACTGAAACATGAGGTTTCTAGTTTTGCTTTGACTGTCGTCGTTGACGTTGTGAATTAAAGCCGAGGTGATCTTCCAAACAGATCCAGAAGAAATGGGAACAGAACGATAAAGCCGATCCAGAGAAGCAGCCTGCTCTGGAGGAGACCGACCTGAAGCCGCCTGAAGGTGAGAAACACACACACACGAGGGTTAGCCTCCTCTGAGGGTGAGGGGCGGTGAAGCAGAGTCTGATGAGCAGAGTCTGACAGTTGGTGAGTTCAGTATCGTCGTCTTTCTCCAGACGTGGAGACGAACGGTGCCGGTACGTTTGGCGACCACTCGAGCCGCGGCGTGGCGGAGGAGGAGCAGGTGATGCTGGCGCCGCAGGTGTCCGTCGTCTCGCAGCAGAGTTATGGCGGAGCGTCGGGCGCCGCCGCCGCCTACACGGACGAGGACTGTGAGAACAAATGCCACTCCCACTTCCACGACACGGTGGGCCAGGCCGACAGCATGCACCACCACCACCACGACTACCACCACATCCTGCACCACCACCACTCCCAGAACCACCACCCACACAGCCACTCACACTCCTACTCAGAGCAGCACTTCCAGCAGGCCGGCGTGGCCACGCTCGCCTGGATGGTCATCATGGGAGACGGACTGCACAACTTCAGCGACGGCCTGGCCATCGGTGAGTTCAGGGTCCTGTCAGATGTCAGGGTGCTGATCGCTTCCTGTACTGGCTCATCACCAGTCCAATCACAAAGGTATTTCACAGCAGTCAAACGGACACCCCGCCTCCACAGCAGGGCTGTTAGCCGAACGTTTCCTCTGAGGAAACGCTCATGTCAGAACAGGAAGTGACAGCTCAACAGTCACATCAACCTGAAACACGGTGTGGTGAAACCATTCCTGAGTCCCAAACGAGGCTTTTCAAACACAGAGCAGAAACACAGTGACGGATATTTTACAGCCTGACTGATATAATATTACACGATATGATCACGCTCACGTTACAAAGCCTCAAAAATCCAGGCTGTAGTTTGATTAATCATTTTAGACTACAACAGAAAACATTTATATCATGATGTGTTCAAGTGTTTCCCACAGGTCGAGCTGGGTGGCACAGCATGTGACCCGTGAGACTGTAACCCAGGTTATTTTCTGTAGCTGTGATTTACAGATGTCCTCTAAACGCCTCACATGTGGACCATCAGCTACAATCTGCTGATGTTTCCTAAACACCAGACATCCAGGCTATCAGCTATAATTTACTGATGTTCCCTGAATGCCTCAGATGGAAGCCGTTAGCTAGACGCCTGCACACAAAGATTCCTCTCAGCTGCTGCTCTGTCAGGCCTGTGGCCCAGAATGAGTTCATGTGAAGAGTAAGATCAGGCGTAGAAGCAGAGTGAAGTGGTGTCTGTGTATCACAGTGGTAGTAAAAGCTGTTGTTCTGCAGGAGCTGCCTTCACAGAGGGTCTGTCCAGCGGCCTCAGCACGTCTGTGGCTGTTTTCTGTCACGAGCTGCCTCATGAATTAGGTAAGACGTCTGATCTGAGCTGCGTTTAAACAACGCTTTCTCATACAATCCACTGTTACTGCAGCACAGTCTATATTTACTCCTACATTTCTCCCAGGTGACTTTGCGGTGCTCCTGAAGGCCGGCATGACGGTGCGCCAGGCCATCCTTTATAACGTGCTGTCGGCCATGATGGCGTACCTGGGCATGGTGACGGGGATCCTGATCGGACATTACGCAGAGAACATCTCCATGTGGATATTTGCGCTGACGGCCGGACTCTTCATGTACGTGGCTCTGGTGGACATGGTGAGTCAACACGTCGTCTCCGTCACCTGAACGCACCACAGACGATACAGCCAGTCGTAAGACAGGTGTCAACACACACGGTCAGCCACACACA
Organism: Lates calcarifer; assembly: GCF_001640805.2. NCBI lineage: Eukaryota > Metazoa > Chordata > Actinopteri > Centropomidae > Lates > Lates calcarifer. The sequence continues at coordinate 1,457,895 of NC_066836.1, read as the reverse complement.
CACACACACACACACACACAGACACTGAGGAGAGGTGAAACTCCTGCTCAGTGTGTGTGTTAACATCCAGTCAGCAGCATCTGTTCTGTGGACTCAACAGGTCTTGACCTAATGTCTGAGAGCAGCAGCCTTCAGGACCAGATGGCCTCTTCTCACACAGTCTCTGTAAAAGTTAAAAACACACGTGACGAGTCTGTAACAGACAAACTCGGTGGAGGACATGTTGTCACAGTCAGCTGCTGCCTTTAAACTCAGCAGAGTCTGTAGTGTGAGGCTGCCCTCTTGTGGCCGCTGTGCTGCACAGCACTCTGTAAGAGTGGAGGTAAAGGTTACCAGTAAAAGCCTGTGTGTCCTGTTTGTCCTCTCAGGTGCCTGAGATGTTGCACAATGACGCCGGGGACCACGGCTTCAGCCACTGGGGCTTCTTCCTGCTCCAGAACGCCGGCATCCTGCTGGGCTTCTGCATAATGCTGCTGATCGCCATCTTTGAGCACAAAATCCAGCTGGACCTGGGCTACTGAGGCCGAGGCGTTCAGGCCCGAGCTCCGTGTTCATTCCAGCGTCTCCGTCAGAAGTGTAGTGTGTTTTTATTTGTTGTTCTAGACAGACCGAGCTCAGTCGGCTCCATTTAGTTCATGTGTCCACCTTGTGTAAGAAGAGGCACCGTTTCAGACACAGGGAGTGAATGTAATGTAGGAAGTGGCCGTGTTGACCCCTCCCTCTGCTCTCGAAGCTGCAGCTGCATGTTCAGGAGCTCAGGCGTCTGCAGCACACAATAGGTGTAAGATATAGATAGTGTTTTCATTTTCTTATTGGACTGCGATTTAAAACCAGGAGCAGTTTCTCCCTGTCGACGAACTCCGAACCACCAAGTCCCCAGGTCTAACTCTACCGGACAGCACTTCATCTTTACAACAGATCCAACAGAGAGTGAAAGCAGCGTGAGCCCCCCTCTCCACCTTTTTTCTTTCTTGCCGTGACATTTTTCCTCCATCCTGTCACATTGTTTATCTGATGTGTTGGAAGTGTTTCTGCTGCTGAGTCAAACCACATCAGTGTTCCAGTAGGTTCCCAAAGTGCCATAACAGACCCACTGTCAGTAACTGAGCTGGGTTTACATTGTAAAGTTCCTCCTGTAGACGCTCTCACAGTCCGATCTGTTTACTGTGATGACAGAGCACAAACTGACCAAATCCCAAACTCTCAGAGAGAAAAACACCAAATACTCAGTAACTGTTACTGGCAGGTTGATGGTTTCTGCTTCAGCTGTGATTAGTTGGAGCCCGATCTCAGTCCGATAATAAGATGTTTATAGGAGGGACTTAGAAAGTGTTACCCAGCACTGTTAAGTTCACCAAACCCATCACGTCATTTAAGGCCTGAAGCAGCCTAAAGACAAATCCTAAACCTCAGTGAACAGTAAAGTGTGGATCAGTAAAGTGACAGTTTGACTTCACAGGAGACAAACAGTGGGGATGGTTTACATGAGTTGTACTGTGCTGCTGTGCTGCCCTCAGCTGGTATCAAACATGCTACTGGTGCCATAGAAACCTGCTGCAGGTCAGGTGGTTTGGAGGATCAGAGGACATGTTCGTCAGACTCCTCAGAGATATCTAATGTGGTTAAACTGGGAATCACTGCAGTGTTTTTTCATGGGAGGTTTATTTAGTAGCTGCATCAGTAAGAATCCGTCCGTTACCTGAAGCTGACTTCAGCCTGATGAAGTTTCTAATCAGCTGCTGCTGGAAGAAGGATTACTGCAGTGTTTTCTTCTGACAGTAGAAATGACTAAAATGAAATTATGTTTAAGAAACAAACAAAAAAAAGGTGTGGAGGACGTGACGAGGCTTCAGGCTTGAAAAGACATCAGTGTTAACCTTTAAATAACACACAGCCGTTCACTGAGGGTGAAGTCAAACCTTTTTACTGGAACCTCCCTGTTCAAACAGTCTGTGTTCAGCTGTCAGACGTCAGGCTCTGAACAAGAACAAGACAAGCAACCATCCAAAAAACTAAATCACTATATCACTAGTCGGCCATGACCTTTGACCTCTCAGTGAACTGTTGTGTGGTCTCTGACCTGTGAAGAGCTAAGAAGTTGAAAAGTGACTAAAAGGAGAAACTCAGCAGCTGTTGACTGTTCAGTGACTTTTTTTAATGTAATTTATTTTATTTTATTGTTACAGTTGAGTTCATCTCTGTTACCTGTTCAGTTTGAGTCTTTGATGCCATGAATTATCACAGCAGAAACACACAAACTACAAATGTCCTGCATGAGCTCAGTTTGAATGCCTTTCTATTTTCCTCTGTCACCGTGTTTTTATTTTGAAGCTGCTCTGATGTTTAGGTCAAAGGCTGTGAAAAAAGATTTTCTGGCCTTTATAAAAACCCATTTAACTGCTACAGAACTGTGTATATTACATGTACGATATTATACTATATGTATATATTTATGTACAATACTGTACAAGTATGTGTGTGTTTGCTTCCAGTCGTTGACTCACTGCTGTCTGTTGTGAAGAATGTGGAGCTGAGTTTGAGCTTGATGAGGAGGAGGGAGGGGGGAATCATTCGTTCTTGTTTTAGTGTTAATGAAGGGATCTACAGCAGGTGGATGAAACCATCACAGTACAATCAGCTCTGCAGGAAACACAGGTCATGACGTTTGCTCTGTTTCATTTTTCAGACTGCAGTTTGTGAAGTTGATGCAAAAAAAAACAGGACGTCTGTGTTAGAGGGGGTTTGTGATGATGAGAAAGACAGTGAGTTCAGTACAAGGTTTATCCCAAAGTGTTCTGTGTCATCAGATAAAACCAGAAACATCTGGGATAAACCGTGGTCTGTTTTAGCTGATTCTGTTGAACTCTCATCGTCACCGCTCTGTTTTTCTTTTTAAAAAATACATGATCATATTTGTCAGTTTTTATCATCACCACTGTGGTGTGTATATTTCTACATTTAAACACCACAGTCACACTAAGTGTGACTTCCATCACTGAGCATCTCTCCTCTAACAGGAAGAAAAGCCCTGATGTTGCTGCAGAGCTGTTTCCACTGTGTTTCTGTTATTGTGTCCACCTGTGTTGACTCACTGACTGCAGTGAACCTGAGGCAGCTTCGATGTTGACTCACTGTGCTCTCTGACATTCCTCAATTCAAATAAACTTGGTCACCATCAACTCTGCCTGAAACTCACGTTGTTTTACCTGCACAGTGAAAAGTGATTTAAATCCTTAACAATGCAAAACTAAAACTAAAAACTTCAGTGTTTCTTTATGTCAACTTTCCTTTATACTACTTTGATGTATTTTCCATGTTTATAGAGGAGGAACTGTCTCTCTGACCATCTCTGTCTGACGTTGTGTTTAACTGTTTATCTTCTTATTGTCCTGCAGGTGTTTTGATTCTTGATCCAGGTGAACTATTTGATGAATTCATTCTTCACTTCACTGGTAAGTGCTGTTGAACAGCTGTGTTTTTTTAAATGCACTTAGAAGTTTTGTCATTAGACACATTTACACTAAGTGGTGGACGTAGTTTTCAGGTCTTTTAGTACCAATCCAAAATGTGAAAGTTCTATATTACAAATAAAATAATAATAAGAGAAGTATTAGCAGCTTCATGTAGGTAAAGTATCAGTAGTAAGGTAGTGACAGCTCAGAGGAGTCAGACATTCAGACAGACTGACTGTCATTCATGTAGGTTTATTTGCACCAACAGTACAGACAAACTGAGTCGTCTCAGGACCAGCTGTTTCACTGAGCTGTAATTACTGCTGATCAGCAGTTTGCATATACACATAACAGATCATTCTCAGTTTTAACTACATTCATTTTCCACTTTGATAAAATATAGAAACTATAGGCAGAAACCTAAATATTCAGGCTCCAAGGTTTAAAGCTTTAAAGTTCATCATGGGATCTATGAACCTGTGATGAGCATTTTTCACTCATGTTTTAGAAGACAAATAACCAGCAGATAAATCAATGATGAAAATAATCAGCACGAAAATCAATGAAAATGTTACTGTTGAGTGTTGATATCAACATCTTATTAGAAACTAAAAGACAGAACAGAATCTTCCTAAAAATGTCTTAAAGTTTGCTGAGTATAACTGATTATTATATTACTACTGTAGGTGCAGTATACAGGTACTAAATAGTTTCAATAACAAAATTATGGCACTTCATGAGTCAAACAAACATAGATAAACAGTTTACTGAATGTAAGAAAACATTCAGATCATTCTCTTTCACCACGTGGTTGCTGATTATTAAAAACAAATTATTTAACAAGAGATAACGACAGAAGTTTTTTCAGCATTCACCATGTTACCCTGAAGTGTGAGTGCGTGCTCACACCAGCTGTAGCATGTTTCCATACAAATCATCATCTTACAATAGCAGTATAAATGCTAAAAGGCTAATAGTAATATTAGCATTAGCATATATCTTTTATCTTGTTAATTGTGAGCATATTATAATGCTCATATTATTGATATGATATTAGCATGACCTAGCAGAACTTTAAAGATTATCTTTCATCATCATCACTGTGGCAGCTGCTAGTGTGGCTTTTTGCTGTACCTGTTAATTATTATATCCAAAGAAATTTCCAATTTTCTGAACCCAACCTTTCTTTTCTTTCCTCTTCTGTCTTTCTTCAGACAATTCCTCCTCTGTTTTTGTAAGTTTATCTCTTCTGGTGACCTTGGAGATTATTTCTGCTCTGTCTCTCATTGCCTCCAAGGACTGGATTCGAGCCTGGTAACCCTCTTTGGCTTCAGACTTTTCTCCTTCAATCAGCATGTCAATGTACTCTGGAGTGGTCAGAGGGTTAGGCCTCAGGGCGATCTCTTGCAGACGAGTTATACAGTGAGCTGACTGATCCATGAGGGACACTATCATGTCTTGAAGGTGCACAATCTCTTCCTCTTGTCTCTCAATCAATTCCTGAACTGTCATCTTTTCTTTTGTAGCTTTTTCATACTTGTCTTTTAACTCTTGCAGAGTCAGCTTCTCTCTCACTTTAACATACTCCCAGCTGTATGTCTGGTTGAAATGCACATTCCAGATGCATTTTCCAGGGCAGACGGTGCACTTCCCTGTCCCATCCATTGATGCGCAGCTGGCTTTTTGATTATCATCTGCTATTGCACATGGATAATGGCATGTTATTGAACATTTCTGGCAGTTGGTTATGTACTCTCCTTTCTTTGTGAGCTGTTTTTTGACAGGCTTTATAACATCCACCTCAATCTCAAAGTTTTCATTTGAGGTCATGACTGTTTCATGCTCTTTGATCTTTTCTTTGGTTGTCTTAATTTCTTCAAGCTTTGCTAATCCAGCTCTAACTTGTGGCTGTAAACCTTCAACAGCCGTTTCAAGCTGCTTTCGTTCTTTTAGAACCTCTCTGGTCATGAGCAAACTTTTTGTTGTCATTTTACGCAAAGCAGTGAAGAACTTCTCCATACTTTTAGCACCCATGTTCCAAAACATCTCATCAAAGTTGTCATCATCATCTTCTGAATCCTCATCACAGGTCCTGTCACTGATGCATCTGTTGTCTGCAAACAATGCAGAGTTGTTGAATTTGAAGTGAACTGGAAGCCCCAGGTCGTTTTTTGGACATGGAACTCCAGAGACATTAATTGCCTCCAGAACCGGTGGCTGCTTGCCATCTGCAAAAGTCACCAGCATCTCAATGTTCTCTGCCACATCTTTGCCAAAAATAGAGAGCACAGAGTCAAACACATAGCGTTGTGTTGCAGTCAGTCGAGCAAGAGAGGCCTGAGTAACAAAACACACTGCGTCAATCTCACTGACTCCATTAACTGAGGTGAAAAGCCTCCTGATTTGTTCTGTGATCTCCTTGTCTCTTCCTACTCCTCTGGTATCCCCAAACCCTGGTGTGTCCACAACAGTCAGGGAGATGGGGATTTTAAACCCTTCTTGGTAGTTGATTTTGTACACAGTGACTTCAGAGGTCTGGCTTTCAGCTTGTGATTTTGACTGATCCTCAACAATTAATTTAAACCTGAAGTTGTCCTTCCACTCTACACCAACAATGTAGTTGATCATTCCATTGATGAGGGTGGTCTTTCCTGATCCAGTCGCTCCAAGAAGCATGATAGTATGATTCTGCCTCATGCTTTCTTTGCCAAAGTGGAACTTCCTGCATCCATCTATGTCCATATCTTCTTCTTCCAGTGGCAGTTTGTAAAGTGAGGGGGATTCACAGTGTATCCTCTTGCTAATATGTTTCAGATATTCTGCAAGGCGAGCAAACTCACGTCTTCTTGTGCAGACATTAACAGTGATTTCCTTGCTTCTTCCAGCTACACCACAACCACATCTGACCCTGACAACATATTCAGTCTCTGACTGGAGTCCTGAAATTATCACCTTTTCAGCTCTCGACAACATCTGTTTCCATTGGAGATCTTCTTCTTTCACCTTATCGTCTCTTTGGGCGTACTCCACGATGTAGCTCAAAACCTGGACGTCTGGTCCAACCTCAGAAGGTTTCTCCCAGCTAACTGATACCTCAGCTGACTGTGGTTCAACTTGAGGTTTTCCAGGAGGGCTGCAAGGCAGTGTTTTAATGGAACCACTGACTTGATTGGATGGTCCAACACCTACTGAGGTCACTGCTCTGCATCTGAACACATACTCTGTGTTAGGACTCAGATCACTCACTGTGACTTCTTCAGTCTTTGACTCTGTCTTCTGTTGCCATCCATCCTCTCCACTGACACAGGACTCAACACAGTAGGAGGTGATGTTCTCTGCTCCAAATCTGGGTGGAGAAATCTTCAGTGTCACACTGTTGTGGTTTATGTCTCTTACTGTGACAGTTTCAGGCTTTGAAGGTGGTTCAAAGTTCTCACTGACAGAAAATCCGTCTTTATAAAGGTGGATGCTTGAACCTTTCTGTTTCTCATCTGTCAAACCCACTGTCAGGAACTTTATGTTCTTGTTCTCCTTGTTGGCCTCAGCATAGTCAATGAACAGCTTTGTTTTACTCAGCAGTGTATCATGTACTTCATTTGAAAGGTACCACTGTTCCCTCTCTACATCATGAGTATATGGATCTTGAGGGTCGTCTGGTTTGGTTGCTCCTCTTAAGTAGTTTGATAAAGCTGAGAGGTACGGTTCAGCACTTCCCAGTGAGGTGAACACAAAACACACAGCATGCTCTGCACTGAGAATTTCCTTGTACAAATGACTCTGAGATGGGATGATCTCTGTGTTTTTCATCTTGTTGGTGAAAGACATTACTGTGTAGATTTCTCTCTCTTTACAGTCCATCCACTCGTTCAGGCTTTTGTTGTTGAAAGGAGAAGAACGTCTCTTCATCAGTATCTCTGTGAGCACAGCCTCCTCTTCACCTCCTCCTCGGATTGATGGAAGCTTCTTTGCCAAGTTTTGTTGAAACTCCAGTCTGAACTCAGAGCACATTTCTTTAAAACGTTTAAGTTTGTTGCCAATCTGTGGGAACTGCTGTGCAGTGGTTGTTCTCATTGCATCGTTGCACCTCATTTCCAGCTCACTGAAGTCCTCCAGGACACTCTGTGCCTCCTGAACTAATCTTGTACTTATCTGACGAACAAGTTGAGCGGCAGAAGAATCTAAAACTGTCAGGGGCAACAGCCAGACCTTCATTGGTACAGCATTTTCTCCATTGGCTCCCAGTAATGTTGGCAGGCTCTGGTAGACTTGTACTGCATCCTGAAAGGATGTTGGAGGTTTCTGAAGAGAAAAGTCTCCATAGAATCTGCAGGAGAATTTCTCAGCATTTGCTCTGTCCTTGTCTTCCATTTTCAGGGAACCTTCACCCTCTATAGAGAGGAGTGGGATCTTCTTGATCATCACTTTCAAGTTCCCCTGAATGTCTTGATGATCTTCCTTTTCTGACACCTCACGGTCAAAGACAAAGAAAGCTTGTGCCCCATAAAGAACAGCTGTGACTACATGTGTTGCTATTCCCTGATCAAAAACGTACGGATGTTTCACGTTGCCTCTTCCAAGATGATTCATTGACAGTTCCTGGACATGTGTGGTAGCCTTGTACTTCAGTGTAACCCTGGCCTGATTTTTGGATGTCTTATGATCATTCAGGTATTTGGCTGATCCTTCCACTTCTACCAGTCCACCCAAGAAACTTGCCTTCAGTGATGCTTCAACATTAAGTGCTGAAGATTTGTCCTCAATTGATTCAGATGCAACTATCTCAAAGGCACTATTAGGTTGTGGCCTTTCTCTTAAATCGTTTTTCAGGTCATTATGGTCCCACAGTGTCATTCCTACCAAAGAGAAGAGAAGAGAAGTTAAACTGCCTTTTATTGCAGTAAGAGGCAGACACAGAAATACTAAGACTGAAAGCAACAAAACTCTCTGACTCCCTTCTTTTTTCTAAGAAACACTCTGTATCATATTGAAAGTAAAATCTTGCTTCCTCTGATCCTTCCTTAAAGATGTTGCTAATCTGTTGCAGAAAAAAACAATACTTACATTAAATTATGCAGAAAATGTACTGGACTTGCTAACTCTAGGCACTAGAGTCTGACCGATGCATTGGCAGGCCAATTCACGCTAATGGCTAATGGCAAATGGCAAATAAACTGGTATCAGCATTTATAACAGCCAATAACTAACAAGATATTAAAGTAATGGAAAGCCAAAAATATTGTTGGTGAGGTGTAGCAGCACAGGCAGGGAGGATCCAAGGCGGTAGCAGGTGGCAGGTACACAGGGAAACACACACACGTTGACATAAGCAGACAATCTGACAAGAAGCTGGTGGCATTGGCTGATTTAAGTGCTGGCTGTGGGTGGGTGGACATCTGTCCACCATATAACTCCTAGCTACTGTCTCACCATCACATTTCAAAACAGCTGGCTAGAACTGGTAACATTGGAGAGACTGTTAGACCAGGGGAAAAACACCACAAATAAATGACAATGAAACTAAATCAGATTCTTGGACACACAGAAAACTCACGCTCCCGTCTGCCTCAACTAGTTCAATGGTCATACAAATAATCTCCCCCAACGTCTTTTCTATTTTCTGTGTCGCTGTAATTTCAGTAGAAATAACTGTTGTTCCAACATTTAGTTCCAACTCCCACATGACGTACCCCCTAATGTTCTGGCAGTTTCATTGCAAGTATGAATGCTCACAAGGGCGGAGGCCACTTGTGTTTGCTCTGAGTCGATCCTATACAGGAGTATAAACCAAGCTTAAGATGAGGCCAGATCTGCATTCTTAGTACAGACATTATGGCGGAGGCGAAGCAACTACCCGCTAGACATAATTTGGCTCAGCTTCTGCTAACTTGAATGTGTCAAAGCCAGGGTTGCCGACTTTGGGTACCTGGCTGGAGTAAGATTTTGATGCCGGGGGCTTAATCGCATGAATGCGCACTAAATCACGGGCACATATTTGAACTCAATTCACCATCATGGTTAAAAAAGTATGCAGGTGCTAACACTCGAAAGGAGCAGGACCTTAGGTCTAAGATTTAAGGATATAGCCTCACTATACCACCCTGGGATTCCACTTAGGCAAATACTCACAACTTTTCAATATTAGACATACACTAAGCTAATAACAGGCACAAAGTTTGATTCACATGCACTCTCTCTCTCTGGTCAGTGGGGAAGAGATATGGAAATTTAATTAGCTAACTGAACACAAGTGTAGACATTGACCTATTACACAAAAATCATAACAAATTACTAAATTAAGTTTGAAATAAAAATGTGGATGTAAGTGTGGTAAACAGCAATCTTTGCTAGCAAAAGTTCTAATAAAAAACACAGCTGGCTAGCAATTTTGGCTATTTGGGGAATCTATGGTGGATGGTATTGTGAGCTAGCCAGTTTACCTGTGATAGTCTAATTTCTTTCCCCTTTACCTTCTTAAAGTGCCTCAATAAATTCGTCATCTTGAATAACAAAGTTTCTAAGTAATTCCTGAAAACATTCATAGTCGCTAGCTAAGTTGCATAGAAAAACCGCGTACCATTGCATTTGTAAGGGGTTCGTTAATGAATTAATCCATAATGGATATCTGTCATGGTCACTTTCCTTCAGCCAGGTTAGATGGGAGTGTGACTGGCTTGCTTGAACACCCTCTGGGGGTCTCAGCTGCTTAATGTTAAGTATTTGCAAGTCATGCAGCAGCTCCCGCCCTACTCTGCTGTGATTGGCTAGTCCTCGTCAGCTGTGAGCATGAGCAGCTGTCTATCAATACGGTAGCTAACCAACCAAAATACAATCGCCAGTTTATCTGAGGCCTGTATGAAGCAAGTTCAACATACCCAGGATATCTTTTCGTTGTCTGGCTTCATTAAACCTCAACAACCACACAAACATCAGACCTGTTTTGTCAGATTATAGCAGGGGGGTGGGGGTGGTGTTGTTGTGCAGATGTCTGTTATGTCATTGTCCAGTGGAAGTTGTTTCTCAGATATTTGCCATTTAACATTACTTTAGTATTGCTTAAATTTAGTGTTTATTAAGTTCTAGTTCTTAACTTACTCCAACATTAGTAGTATTCTTACAATTTTCTCTTGTTTTTATTGTTTGCACATTGATATCTAAGTAAGTATGTAATAGCCTAATTTATTTTCTGCTGATCTTGGGCTTGGCCCACTTTATGTATTTATTCATTTTCTGTTTTATTTTCTGACATGTATAGGATTGTTGTTTTCCTTGTATTATAATTCTATCAGTTATCTTGCTTGAGTGGTTCAACTTATGATGTTTAATTTTAATATGAGAGGTTATCATGACTGTGAGGTGTAATAGATTGTGGCATCTTCATGGGTCATCTAAGGGATTAGGAATCTCTCCATCATAGTTTGGCAAACTAGGGGCCCCCAAACAGCACATTGCAAAGCCAGAAACTGCAGAGAGGAGAGGAGAGAGTTATACTATTCTACTGAATAACAGGTGGTAGTAACACGCCTAGATATCTTGCAATGCACCAACAAAGCAGGAAAGAATGTGGATTGTAAGCTTGTAAACACAAACGTAAACAATAATGGATCTAGAGCACTTAAAAAAAATCTGTTTCACTAATGTTTTATGAAGGAAACACACACATCTGTTAGACCTCAAGAGTACACACTGTGCATTTTAGTGAGTAAATCTAAATGTAAACAAAACGTTTCTTTACGAGGAACCTTAGTGACGGGAAAGGTCCTGTAACTGAGCTAAAAACAGGTTAAGTTTTCACTGGTCGTTGTGTTGGACACTTCATGAATGTAAACATTTCTCAGGTCAGTAAGGTTGTAGGGTTGTAAGGTATTCTGCACTTTTAGGGGGCAAGTAGAGAACAGTTGTTATTGATCATTGTCATTGTCTCTGGGTCTTACAGACATGCTTCTTGTTTTTACTATCACTGGGAGAGATGTTCAAATCTATCTCAAATCTATTCTCATCAGTTCCCAATCTGAATATTTATTTTTTATGTTTTGGTGTGGTTCAGTATCAGTAACTGAATGCATGATCCCTTACCAGGGATGAGTGAGTCTGAGCGGCAGTCATACAGCATCCCAAGGCTAAAAGGCCGGCCAAGTGCTGCCACCTCTAACGGTCTGCTGACTTCAACATCCATTCTTGATCTAGAGTTGAAAAAACAGACAGTTTATCCAAATTGTTAGTCTTCTGTCACTTTGTGTCAAGTCTGGACCAACATTTGCTTTTCAGCAAAAGATAAAGTATCATGGTTAATTGGCAATGTAGAAACTCCATGATGTTTAACCAGAAACATGACTACACATCACTACCAGACTCCATTAACAAAAACAGGGATTTTACAGAGCAGAACACAGGAGCTGCTGGAATACCACTGCCTCCATCTGTTAGTGTGTCTGTGTTACTGTGTGACTTTCAGTGGTGGAAGAAGTAATCAGATACTTTATGTAAGTAAAAGTACCACATAGTAACACAAACAAACTGTCTCTGTAGGAATCCTATCATAGTGTTGTCAGACACTGAGAATAACAATCTGAGTCTGTCAGTGACAAAAACAAGAACTTTAGTGGACGGACTTTGACATGGTCAGTTGTTCAATGGATTACATTGCAGCAGCTGTTGGTTGTGACTGGGTACACTGTCTGTGATCAGGACTGGACAGATTCCAAAGATTTTCAATCATTTACAGCCAAAAACATAAGAAAATAAGACCCAGGTTCAAAAATACCTGCTAATGGCAGCATGGTCACAATGATAATGTTAACATGATCATGTTTGGTTGAGTGTGTTAGCATACTAACATTTGCTGTTCACAAACATACATTACAGCTAAGGCTGATTGGAATTCCAGTTTTGCAGGTGTTGCAGGTTTAAATCAAATTTTACATCAAAGGAATATTAAGATTTTTTTCAGTCTGGACAAAAAAGTTGCATGGACTGACCAGCTAACACTGCTAATTCTGGAACAACACTTAATGTGGCTAAAAATGCAGCTTTATTTTACTCCTTTACCCTGCACAAACATCTGTCAGTTCAGTTAAATACTAAATAAAAATAAGTTATGAAGCAAAAGGTCAACTCCTAAACTTCTTTGATGAAATGATTCTGTTGTTTACTCTTCATCTACTTTTAAAGGAGGATTTATGGGACATTCTGTTACACACAGGATTCTTTATTAAGTATCATTTAAACCACATCATCAGACTTTGGTTAAACAACCAGAAACTACAGGACAAAGTTTACACAGCAAAGACACACAGCACAACTGGTGCCTGCAACACATCATAAAAGGGAGCATTAGTGTACTTACAGCTGAAGTGTGTGTGATCCTCTGAGGCAGAGCTGTAGGTTCAGACTTTATATCCTCTCTGAGGGAGAAACACCCTCACATGTTTATTCATTAGCAGGAGGCGGCACAGAGGAGAAACAGGCTGATTTCCCAGAAACAGTATGACCTGCAGAATAACTTTGTTTTTGTGTTGTGTTTAGTCAGCCTGCTGTGGAAAAGAATCTTATCTACAGTTATGAGTATTTTTCTTTCTCTTTCAAGTCTGCAGAGTAAGGCTTCTGAGAAATGGTCTCATTTATTGTTAAGTCAGGCAGCCTTATATCTACAACACTCCCTTATATACTTCCGCTTTTCTTGCTTGGTGCTGCCTACCACACATGACATGAATGTCACATAACTAATGTGGCACAAATGTGTAATATTTTAATGAAACCTAAACTCAGAAAAAAGATGTGCATTACATATCTTAAAATTTTTGGTAAGGATTAACCAAGTATTAACTAATTGGACACTACACGTTTGATTGATTCGTCCATGTCTGTCTTGTCTTTGAAACTTTTTTCATGCTTTGTCTCAAATTTGGCATACAACATTTTCGAAGCACAATGTGCACACAGCACGGTCCTTCTGATAAACAAACGCAGATTCTGTCCATGAGGGCTGGAATGCCTAAACTGGCGTCTGCTTTTTGGCTGGCGGGGGTTCGCCATCAGTGCGACTGCTGCTACTGCACTGTACTACTCATGGGGAAATTTGAGTAGCTCCCTGGGGGGCATTACCATGAGTCAAACTAAAGAAGATGCGCCGTGGCCAATGGCAGTTCAATAGTGGAGAGGACTCCTAAATATTTTCTATATATATAAAAACAGGGGTTGCAGACCATCGCCTGCATGCCAATGAAAATTCCTTGTTGTGCCACTGGTAGCACGTGGGCCTATGGCTGCTGACCCCTGCCTTAGTCCCTCTACCTTCTGCCTTGACACTCGGTCTTCAAGCTTCTTCAAAGATGTTTTTAACTGTACAGCATCAGGCGTACAACAGAGAATCCATCCTTTTTCCAAGAGACCTGAACACCAAAGTTATCAAACCATCCATCCATCCATCATCCAAACCACTTATTCATAGAGGTCGCAGGGGGAGAGACATAGACAAACAACTATTCACACTCACATTTATGCCTACAGGCAATTTAGAGTCAGAGAACATGCAAACATGCAAACTCACACAGAAAACTCAAACCCGGAACCTTCTCGCTGTGAGTCGACAGTGCTAACCACTGCACCACTGTGCCATCCAACTTAACCTCTTGTTTTTTATCTAGTCTGGATGCCTCAGTAATAAATAATTATAGGATCAGATCTAACCTTTGTTTTTTAGGACAGATCATTGAAAAGGTTGTTTTTCAACAAATGAAGGTTTTCTTGGCACAAAACATTTTCTTAATGTTTTTCAGTCTGGATCTTGATACTTGGTTCAAGTATTCTTGGACCTCAGTGTTGCATTCGACACAGTTGATGATAAGATACTGCTCTGTCTGTGGTACTGTGCTAAACTGGTTTAAATCATGAGAGCATTGAGTTTTATTGCAGTTATGATTAGGGTGTGCAAAAAACAACTTTTCTTTCACTTTCAAGATTACAAAGTAATTCTGAGAAATGGTCTCACGTACTGTAAAGTCATGAATCTGGTCTCTGTCCCTGTTTGTCCCAGCCCTGTGGTTTACACTGTATATAAAGGATCTACAGAGTAACTGAACTCATCCTCCTGATCAGAGTCAGACTGAGGTAAGCTGCTGAACTCACTGAGCTGTTAGTTTAACTCTGGCTATATGTTGTTTTGAATATTACATTGACATTAACAAAGCTGTGTGATTGTTAGTATTTCAAGTATACATGTTTCTCAGACATGTTCAGCAATACACTCTGCTCTAATTGATGATCAAATTTGAGTTTTGTTGAAATGTTTTAAATTTTTTTTGTTTTTTTACATTCTGCTCCACATAGTTGATTTTTAATGTAAAAAGAGGAATCACTTGAGTCTACTTATTGTTTGACAAAATATAACAATAATATAAATATAACAATAGAGTATTATTTCTTTTAGTGTGTCTCAGGTTTCCCATAGGAGGCTGACAGCTGGCAGTATTTTACTAAACTACACTTTATTTTCACATAAGCTCTTACTCAAAGTCATGCTAGATCATTACTGAGTACGTTACTATCTGTTAATAAAAGATTAACTTATATATAAAAAGAAAATCTGATGCCCTGTTTTACAGACTGATCAAATTTGCAGAAAACATCAAGGAAACGTCAGACTTTGGACACTGGACTTCCACAGTGACGTGTTCCTCTGCAGCACCTAACAGATGACCTTTAAGGTAAATGATCAATGGAGTAATGTTGATCATAATGATCATTAAGACAAATGAGGTATTTTAACAGAATTACTGAACCATAAACACAGCTGTTTTTTAAAGGCATGTTGCTCTGTTTTTATTTTAGGTGTTTGATTTAAATCCTCAGCAGCACTCTGAAACCACAACAGCTGCTGGATCCTAAACCCGACGACTGGACTGAGAGGAACCAACAAAGGTTTGTTGTAATTCATTCTTTACCATTTTTACCAGAGGAATCCGGATCCCTTATTCATCCTTAGTGGGAAATTGTTGCATTACAGTGCTCCATTTGTACAAATAAAGTAGAATAAAATAACATGATGATAAAATAAAAATAATAATATAACCCCATGTCAAAACACTGTATAGTTGATATTTAAATGACATTTACACTGAATTGTGCAGATTAAATTATTCACAGAATAGACATCATATGAGATTATTTTACATGTGTGGGAGAAAACCACCAATGATCAATCAGTTTACAGATTGATTGAAAAATCTGGATCACCTGCCATTATCTGTGGAAAGTGTATTTTATCATTTATCACCAGAGCAGCTGTTGCACTGCAAGTCACTGCAAGTAACACAGTGGTGCACTGTTATGGTTGCTGCAAGTGTGTGTTAGTAGGGGTGTAACGAGTCAATCAATACACGATTTAGTTTGATACTCAATACACGGCTCACGATTCGATACACTCACAATACATTTAAGGATATATGAAGAAAGTATGAAAACAACTTAATATCTTGGAATTCTTATTTATTTCTTCTTAGTGTAAACTGCAAAAATAAAATAAAATTCTCTCAAATCTCTTGGTGCCACAAAAACTCAGTCCTTATTGTAGCTAAATTCCAGTTCAGATGTAAAAATAAAATCTTTCTATTATTCTGCAGACAACAATGCACAAGAGAGGATACTGTGTTGGTGGTAATATAAATCAGTTTTTATCCCTTGGTACAATTACATTTCCATTTAGTACAACCAATATTCTTTTTGAATATAACGAGTATTTGTGTAACTATGGTATTTTACAGTGTTGCGTTGTGGATAGTTTAGCCTAATTATGTTGCTAAGCTAGTAAGTGTTGTTGGTCCCTGTATAGTGAGTTTTTCAGAGTGAATCAGCCCTAAAAGTCTTTGGTTAGTTCAGTTTGTGAAGCTGCTGTAACATGATCTGCTGTGACGAGTGAAAACGAGCTAACTGCGTCTCCTGATGTCTTTACTGCAGAAATGAAACGTGGAATAAACCTGTCAAACAGCCGAGAATTACAGCTGTTACAGATGATGAGTCTGAAAAATATTAACTGTTGACTCTCTACAGTCACTCAGTCCACTGATTAGTGTAAAGGATTACTTGAGGACACAGTGCTCACTTTATCAGTCACATCACGATACAGTTTTCACCTTCACAATGTGTATTGTCACGTTTTCTGAATCGCGATGCATCGTGTCACAGTGCATTGTTACACCCCTACTTATTACGTTTTTATATTTCAATATATGCAGATTCAGACCAGAGAGCACTTTGCAATAACAGAAGCAACACTCACATCAAGCTGGATGAACTTCTCTGATCACGAAGACAGAGCAGACAGATCAGAGACACTTCTTCAAAGGACCAGCCCAACTAATTTATCCTTAAATATTGTAGTGACTGATTACCTGCCTTCACCATGATTCATGCTGTCAGGTCAGTCATGATGAAATGTAGAGAAACAGAGCTAGACTACAGTAAACGACTCGCTGATGCTGTTAAAGAAAAAAGCAAACGTCTGGAACCTCAGAGAGAGCCTCTCCCTGTTTATAAAGTTCCCCTGATTGAAGAGAAAATCAATGTGGCTGGATGCAAACGTTTCAGGTTTGGGAAACAGTCCTTTAAACGTAATCGCACCATAATGGTTCTTGGAGCAACTGGTGCTGGAAAATCAACTCTCATCAATGGGATGATCAATTACATTCTGGGTGTTAAATGGGAGGATTCATATCGGTTTAAATTAGTTGATGAAGGTCAGTCAAAGTCTCAAGCTGAAAGCCAGACCTCTGAAGTCACTGTGTACAAACTCAACCATCAGAAAGGTTTTGAAATAGATCACTCACTGACCATTGTTGACACTCCAGGCTTTGGAGACACAAGAGGCATAGAAAGAGACAGAATGATCATAGAGCAGCTACGTAATCTCTTCTCTGCTCAGCTCGGTGTCACTGAAATTGATGCTGTGTGTTTCGTTGCTCAGGCTTCTTTAGCTCGACTCACACCAACACAGAAATATGTGTTTGATTCAGTGCTCTCAATCTTTGGCAAAGATGTGGCAGAAAACATCAGGGTTCTGGTGACATTTGCAGACGGCCAACGTCCTCCAGTTCTAGAGGCAATCAATGCTTCAGGTGTCCCATGTCCTAAAACAAAAGACGGACTGCCAGTTCACTTCAAGTTCAATAATTCAGCCTTGTTTGCTCAGAACACATCATCTGCAGCAGAGAGAGGGAGTGAGGATGATGAAGGTGAAGATGAAGATGAAAACTTTGATCTGATGTTCTGGAACATGGGCACAAAAAGCATGAAGAGGTTTTTTGCTGCTTTGAATAAAATAGAAACCAAGAGCTTGACAATGACAAAGGAGGTCCTCAGAGAGAGACAGCAGCTCGAGAATTCAGTTGAGAATTTGCAGAAGCAGGTTAAAGTTGGGTTAGCCAAGCTTGAGGAGATAAAAGAGACGAGTGAAAAACTTAAAGAGCACGAGGCAGAGATCAACAGGAATGAGAATTTTGAGTTTGAAGTCACTGTCAAAAAGCCTGTTCAGGTTGACATTTCTGGTTCTGGAGTTTTCCTCACCAACTGTCAGCAGTGTCATTTTACCTGTCATGATAATTGTGCCTATGCAAATGATGCAGATAAAATACACTGCTGTGCAATGGGATCTAACGGATACTGTACTCAGTGTCCAAGCAAGTGTCACTGGAGTGTACATTTTAATATGAAGTACAAATTTGAGTACAAGGAAGTTAAAGAAAAAAGAACAGTGAAAGAGCTGAAAGAAAAGTACCTTGAAGCCTCACAGGCTAAGAGACCTGTACAGGCACTGATTGACAGGCTGAAAGCTGAATATGATGATGTGCAGAATGAGGTGGTGAAACTGATGGAGATGTCTTCAAAGTGTCTGAACAGACTTAAAGAGATAGCACTGAAGCCAAATCCTCTGTCCACTCCAGAGTACATTGACATGCTCATTGAGGGAGAGAAGTCAGAGGCCAAACCAGGCTGGAACCAACGAGTTCAGTCCCTGACGGACATGAGAAAGCAAGCAGAGATCATGGCTAAAGTAGACAGAGGAGAGAAACTCCTCCAGAGTCCACAGTGACCTCCAGTGTCCTGATCAAAGAAAATCAAAGAGCAACTAAGAGAAAACTGATACCAGCAGCAACAACACTGACAGCAGTGAGACCCAGGACAAGAAAGACACTGATACCAAACAAGACAAGACTAACAAATTCACAGACACCTTTATTATATAGTCTTGCTTGTTTAACTTTGCCTTACAGTTCTTCATCAACCCTGTAATTAGTTAGCCATAAAGATACAACTTTTAACTTTTTTTTTAAACTTTTAATCAAATAACTGACATGAAAGATCTGATAGTGATGAAATGATGAATTCACAGTCAGTCAGCGCCAGTTCTGTTTTATTGGTTCCAGCTGTGATTAATGTGAGATTAATATTGTTCTGTCAAAGTAGACTGACTTACTGTCACAGTAACTACTGCTGATATAAAGCCATGATCACTACTACTCTAACTGTATGTTAGAGTATGTGTTGCTATGACAATATTTAGTTCTCTGCAGCTGTTACAAATTATATGTATTTTGCATGTTTTTGTTTGAGTTACACAAAAGTATATACCAATGAAGGTTTGATCAAATTACTCAACTGCAACCAGTTTACATTGTTCAGTACAAGCTGTCTTTAACACAGAGCTGACAGCATTTTACTTTTGTCTTTTTGATTGTATTTGGAAAACTGGACAGTAAACAGTGATGGGTAACACTTTAAATAATATTGTCTATTGAATTTCATTTTATTTTCCTGTGGTTTAATAAAGTAGCTCCAAATCCAATTTACCACTGCCTTCAGTGTTTCCTCTTTTTCTTTACTTTAGACCCTTTCAGGTCAGGCTAGCATCTCCTTTGTTAGAGAGACAGATTTTTTTCACAATACAATCAACCAATCAATAAATGATTCTATTCAGTCATTGCCCAACATGCCCCTGCATGCTTACCAGCTCTTCATTTTCTTAAACTTTCATGGTGTCTTAATGGTCTTAATCTGACAAAATCTGGTGAACTAAACAATACAAAAACAAGTGACCACTAGAGGTCACCAAGCTTCCATCAGGTAAAACAACTGCTCTATTACAAGTGAGCATATTAATATTTGTCCTTGAATGTGGTTGGCAAACATATCACTTATGTTGAACTCATTAATTTTTGGTGCCCATCAGGATAAAATAACATTGTGAGCATTTTTCAACATTTTTTGCAATTTCCCAAGAAATAAGGTTTGCAGCCTGTATAAAGCTGGAAAGAGTACAGTTGGGGAGGTTCAACTTTATCTT
Organism: Lates calcarifer; assembly: GCF_001640805.2. Lineage (NCBI taxonomy): Eukaryota > Metazoa > Chordata > Actinopteri > Centropomidae > Lates > Lates calcarifer. The sequence goes on along the minus strand of NC_066836.1, from coordinate 1,438,110 downwards.
CAGGGTGTAAAGGGAACCCAATACAGTGCAAGCACAAGCTTGAGTGAACTGAATTCTTACAATCCTCACAGTATCTACTGTGTACCATTGAGGTCCTGCATGCTCACACAGAAGATACAGGAGCAACTTATTCTTTTTTATCTCCAAAAAGTACTGAATATTTCCTCTCCTCTTGCTCATGTTGACTCTGTGAATGAAATCCAACCAGTTACTCAGTCTTCAGCACGCATGTATTTTGAGTGAAAATAAAGGGGGTGCCTACAATCAAAGCTAATATCAGACATTAAAAAACTAACTAATCCACCACAGCCACACAAAAGACTCTTAAAATGAAATAAATGTATCTCTGTAACAAGTAATTGTCTCAGTGTCAGTGACTAGCACCGGTCCTAGCTAACACTAGGTAAGGCAAATGTTAGCTTTAAGTAACTAACATTTGATAGCAAAACTGCTTACCTTAAGGTAAAAGCTGAAAACTAGCTAATGTTAACGTACATCTGTAGACACTAGACACAAAGTAATTCAGGAACTCTGAGGGAAAGTAAAGGGTATTCAGCAAGCTATATATCTGGTTACTTACATGAACTTACAGTGTCTTCATTGGCTTGTACACACAGAAGCATAGACTTTCCAAGTTTCTATAACTTCAATAACAAATTTGACCTCTTTTTAAAATACAGGTTGCTCTGAATCTTTATTTAAACTACAGACATTTGTAGAATAACAACATGTTAACATCATATCATCACAATATGATTCCTCTTGGAGATGATAAACAGGAATTATGGCTCAACAGTAACAGATTTCTGGAGTATGATAGCTGAAGACTAAAAGCTGAAACATGCTGTTATGAAGTGCAGATAGACGAACATGCAGGGAGATCATGAAGAGACATTTACTTAGCCAAGTTATTTTTACTTGTGTGTATTTAAAACCTTTTTTTTCAGTTCCACTCTGCCAACAGAAGTTAGATAAACCAATCTCCTTGCTATGTTGAGATTTGGAACACCTTTCTCTGCGTAGGTTTTCAGACATGTTTATATACATCTTCATAGAAACAGTTTTCCAGTGTCTTGTGTCCCTGTGACTCTGGTTCTTCTCTCTGCTGGTTCAGGATCCAGTCTCTCTGTGTAGTCAATGAAATATCTTCTGAGCATTTCACTAAATCCTGTTTGATGTTTTACAACACACAAGGTCAATGAAGCAACAGACATCATGACCCCCATGTGAATTTTACTGTAAACACATCATCTTTGGATATGTTCTCATCAAACCAGACGTCATGCTGGTCTGCAGGTTACAGCTGAACTGGTCTGATGTGACCTCCCTCCAGAGCAGATCACTGTCTCTGGGCTTTTTACACTGTTTCCTTTTGTTTCTCCTTCTTGCTCCAGTTTTTCCCACAGCATTTGAATGCAGCACAAACTCCAAGGCCGAGGACAAACATTTACTCCACAGAGTCCTCAGTGAATGGACGTCTGCTGCTGTGGTCGTCCACATGTGAAGTGACGTCGATCTGCTCACATCGCTCCTCCTCCTGACGCCTCATCAGGACCTGAATGTCCCCAACAGGTCTCTGCAGAGAGGGCAGGAAGACATTAACAGAAACAAGTGCTTTATACAGTTTCTGTAGAATATCTTCATTCTACCAAAGCAACATGATGTTTTCTAAGAGCTGGAACTGACCAGTGACTGGGGCAGTGTCTCTTTATGGAAGTATTTCTGGCAGGTATCTGGACGACAGTGGATGATGGACCAGAAGACAGCGAACAGGAGACCGGCCATGATGATGACAGTCACCGTCACAGTGGTCGGCCTCTTCCACGCAGCGTCTGGACCTGTCAGAGGATCAACTGTCAAACATCCGCCTGTCTGTCTGTCTGTCTGTCTGTCTGTCTGTCTGTCTGTCTGTCTGTCTGCACACTGTTGGTATGTTAAGGATTTTCCATCATAGTTTTTACAGACTGGATCATTTGAACGTTAGGATTATGAAAGGTTGTGTTTTCTGACAGAAATGATGATTTGTATCCAGTATTTTTCCCTGTTAGCATCATTATTTATATCATTCCTCCTCCAAAGAGAGGACACGTCAGTAAGGTCGTCCAAAGCAGATTAGTCCAAACGTGTGTGTGTTTGCATGTACACATGTACCTGTGATGGACACACAGTGGGCGTCAGTGCTGCTGCTCTGCAGCTGTGTGTCCAGGACGGTCTGAGCTCTGACGCAGTACACTGCTCCCTCCTGCAGGGCGGCGACATGCAGCACCTTCTGCTCAGCTGGCAGCGTGTGGACAGAGGCCTGAGGAGAGAGGGTGAGAGGTAACAGGTCTGTCTCTGACTAGAAAATGGAATAAACATGGTTAAATCTCCAACTGATCAAAGGGGTTTTTCTACTGTTTTTCTACTACAAATTAAACTTTTCAGTAAAGGAAGAAGAGATGAGGAGGAGAAGGGAAGATACAAGTGTAGATGGAGGAAAGCAGGACAGAAAAAAGACTGTAAAAGAAAAGAAAGAAGGAGAAAGAGATGATGAAGGAAAAAGTACAAAAACAAAAGTAGAAACAAGTAGAAACAGGACAAAGGAAATAAAAAGGAGGGAATAAAGAGGAGAGGTGAACTCTGACCTGCAGCTCGTCTCCTCTCTTCCACACCGTCACTCTGACGACAGCAGTCAGAGGAAGTTTGTCAAAAGACACCTGGAGGGCGTTCCCCACCGCCGACAGCGTCATGTCCGGCACCGTCAGGACGGCTGCACACAACAGTCACACTGAGTCATTCTGAGTCACACTGAGTCATTCTGACAGGTATCATTAAACAGAAAGGTGCCCCCTCTGTTAGTGTAGTGTCTCTGTGCTTTCTCCTGATGCTGACACATTATATGAAATCACACAAAAACACACTCTTTTTTTTGCCTTTGTTTTGAGTCAGGTGAGTGATGTGTGATGTGAGACTGTTTCTTTTACTGGACATTTGCAGTTAGGCAGACTGATGGTCAGCTAAATTAGGACCCCTACCTGATGTAGTGAGCTCCTGGTCAGCTGGTGCTGTGTGCAGCTAAATGTAAGTCACCTCTTCATCTGTCGTTCATGAATATTCAGCTGAGTGTTTTTATTAGGCTGATTAGCTCTGTTGTTAGCACAGTGTCACTGACATTCACAAGCTAACTAGCCTCAGGTGGCTAAGCTTCAGGTATCACCTGAGTGGTAGAAGAAGTGGTGATGACGAAGTTATTCTAGAGTTTTATATGAAGTCATGTGAATAACAAACGTCTGTGTTCTGACTGTAACAGTTTCTGTTGCTGTGCCTCGATCATCAAACTGAACTCACAGACATCTGACACTAATATAAAGAGAGGACAAACTGATCCCATGTTTTAAAGACTGATCTGTAGAAACCACAGAGAGAGAGCGCAGCTGAAATGTTAGGTGCTCAGTCTGACTCAAGATTTAAACTCAGAGCTTGTTGGTCAGTTTGTTCAGTATGAGTCTGACACTGCATGGATGTGACCAGCAGATGGCGCCATTTTCTAACAGTGAATTTCTTCATAGAGCTCCAGTTCTTCACTAAGCAGCAGTTTGACTTCAGCCTGTGTGTTTGTGTGCAGAGGTAACACATGAAGTGACCAGCTGTACCTCTGCTGTGCAGGGCTCATCATGTTGCATGTATCCACTGTTTAATTTCATGCAGAGGAAACTGTGGATCAGTTGAAACCTGCTGCTGTTAGAAGCTCTTACTGTCTCTGCGGTTGAAGGGTCGGCTGAGTCGGGTCCAGGCTGAGAGCTGCGACCCGCACTGCGCTCTGACGTGGAGGTTGTAGTCGGAGTCGGAGCCCAGGTCAAAGGTCAGGTCGCAGTGCGTGTGAGGAGTCCTGTGGCACTCGGGAGCGTCCACCCAGCTGCCGTTCAGGACCGTCAGCTCGAACTCCCTGAAGGACGAGGTGACACACACTGAGCACACACAGTCCTCTCATGATCAGCCATCACATCCTGCATACCGCCGCCAACACACACACACACACACACACACACACACACTGCTGCTGTGCATACCGATGACTCACAGAAGCTCAGCTCACAGAAAAGCCTAATTGTGTTTACAGCAGCTCAGAGAAAGTGAAATTAAGTGTAAACATGAGTCAGCGTCAGAGTCATGCTGATGGATGAGTCGGCCTGGTGGGTCGCTTGGTCACTGTGAACAGATCCACCAGGCTGGGACTCCATTTAGTTTAAATTCTGTGTGGATGACGGCTGCAGACTGAAAGACTTTCTATATGTGAGGAGGAGCTGAGGTAACAAAGATACCAGAACAGAACAGAGACGTGTGCTGAAGACTTCTCAGCAGCTGCAGCCACATACCTGAGAGTTAATTAAAACGTGAGTGATTGACAGCTGACACCACGCAGACTGAACACTGAACCTCCCTCCTGAGTGAGGAGAGACACACCTGCTGATTCTAGTTATTAGAACAGGTGTGTTGCTCATTTCTGTGTTATTAGGTCATAATAAGTGTCCAATTATCAAATAGAAAAACCAGCTGGTTTATTTCACCCTGCAGGTGTTTGATCTGTTAAACTCAGTTACTCCATGAACTGGATTAAAACGTTTGATGATTCATTGTCAGTGTTTCCACACTGAGCTGTTTCTGCAGCTGCGTGGGTAAGAACAGATTTTAGTTTGGATCACTTTCTGTTAGTTATTAGTTATTTCAGTTCAGCTTCTTATCAACACGACCAGCAGCAGCAGAGACAGTTAATGCTACTTTAAAACTCTTCGTCCATGTTGGACTCTGTTCAGGCCGCTCGGTCACACCTGAAACCAGACCAGCCTCCATGAACTGAAACCAGCTGTAATATTGGCAACAGTTTCTTTTCTTTTCTAAGGCATCATTCGTTTCTAGACTGAAACTTTGTCTCCTTAAATTTTTCCTCTGGTAATGTTGTCTTAAATTCTATTCGTCCTGGTGGTGCATTCAAGGACACTGACAGTTATGAACCAGTGGATAAGTCTGGTTTTATTCTCCCATGTTCAGATTGAGTGTGGTCTTCTCTCAGCCTCAAACGCTCTGCTTATTTCAAACATCTGTCTGTTTCTTCAAACAGACACTCGCTGTTGTTTTGACCGAAACAAACAGGACAAAGTAAAGATACATTTGTTGGGGACTACTTTCAGAGGCGGATTAAGATGGAAGGAGATAAAGTTGATTAGCAGTGATGTGTGTGTCGTTAACTTCCAGTAAAGTGTGTTGCATTTGAGGGACTCACCCCTGGAACTGGACCGAGTAGAGGATGGTAGTGTTGCATGAAGCCTGCAGGGGGAGCCACGTCAGTGTGTGTCTCATGTCTACAGACTCCATGGAGACTCTGCTGGGAGCCGGCAGCATCCAAACACCTGCCGACACAATGAGTCCATACTCTGAGTCTTACAGACAGAGACACAGAGACACAGAGACACAGAGACAGAGACAGAGATGCACAGAGACACAGAGACAGAGAGACAGAGATGCAGAGAGACAGAGAGGAATTGAGGGTTTGTAGAGTCTATTATCGTGACAGTGAAACCGAAAGCACAACCACAAGCAGAAAACACAACCAAATTCTTCTCTCCTATTGGAAATGAATGATGGGTTTACTGACAGGAAGTGTTAGGGGTCAGTGCTGCTCAGTCAATAGAAGTTAATGTTGTAGTTTCTGTTCTGACGTATTTTTTTCTTGTTTCCCATTTGTTGTTGTGATTTGAACTTCACAGCCACCGTAGTCGATGCCTCAGGGAGCTGTTAACAGTGGCGGCCATGATGTTTCAGCTCGTGGCTGTACAGACTCATGCAGAACTTTTACAAGTGAAAAGTCTCTTTTCCATTCCTCAAAGGTGGGAACAATATGAAGGTCATGTGACCTGACGGCACCACACCCACCACAGACAAAAACTTCAGTTTAGCATCAGTTAGCTTATAGCTAACCCAACCAGCTAATCTGATGCAGATTCAGTTTTAGTCTGTTGAATCTGAATCAGTGACATGAGTAAAACTCATCACACACACATAATATCCTGAACCTTTACTGACAAAATAATTTGGTCAAATGAGTTTGTTCCACATTAATGATACCAGTTGGTTTGAATGAGTTATAGTTCAGTCTGAGTTTGTTTAAACTGTTAAACTGTGTCCGACCTAAAAAGCTTACAGTACATGTACAAAACCTTCCTCCTCGTGTTTTTGCACACTCTCCAGCTCTGTATGATTGAGTCTCTGTCTCCACTGGGAGTGACAGTGAACTCACCGTTGTTTAAGTCCAGCAGGACGAGCATCATCATCCACAGCAGACTCACGGCCCATCTCCGTCTCATGACCACAGCCTTCAGTTCCAGAGCAAAAGGAGAAACTGGTCTGCTCACGTCAGGTCCACCATGTCTCAGCATGAAAACAGATCCAGAACATGAGATAGAGTCCAGATTATTTACCCTCACCAAAGAAAACCTGGTTACCTTTGGTTTTCATGCAGCGCACATGTTCAGATCATCCCTCAGTTCATCCAAGAGCTGAATAAAAACCTTAACTCACTAATGTCCAAGTTAATCTCTCAGGATCAGGATCCACTCCGTCCACAGTCTGAGGTTTCTGTCTGTGTGTCCGTCTGAGCTGTTGCTCAGGAGCCATGTGAGCCTCTCTGCCACCTGTCCTGGGTCTGCAGAGAAAAGCTGGTGTGTCTGGATGCTGAGGCCGGATCCTGGGCTGCAGAACCGGTCTGACTTGTTGTCAGCTCCCTCGTGGGGCGTCAGCGCTCAGCTCTGATTTACAGGTAAACCTCATAGCACACCTGAGGAGGCTGTAGGACGGAGGTATGGGGCCTACAGAGCTGCAGGTATTTGGAGCTCTGCTGAGACTCAAGCTGTGGCCGACCCATGATCCTGGTCTCTTCTGAAGAGGAAATCCTCAGTTTATTATTAAGTCAGAATTATTTACATGAACAGGGACACAAACATGACGGGTTTTTTCCAAATACAAGTTTCTCTTGAGTTTTGATTGATGTTTCAGCTGGATCCCTTCTTTAACTGTGTGTCTAACCCTGCTGTGTGTTCAGTGGTTTACTCATGTTGTTTCTAATGTTGATGAAGAGCTCTGTCTGTTAAAGCAGATGTGATGTCTGGCAGCCTGCAGTTCAGCTCAGATTTATCAAGAACCCAGAGTGAAAACAGACTTTATGAAATAGCACACCATGAATTAATAAAGGTATTTGTAAACTCAGGATGACGTCTGTCAGTGTCCCAGTTCAACAGGTAGAACAGCTTTGTATGTCACAGTAGGGAACAGTGTGTTTACACACACACCTGGTTTTCATCATGAAAGAAAAAGAAAACAATGAGGATACCTGAGGACTGTGTTACAGAACTGGATAAATAATCAGACAGAAGTAAATACATGTCAGATTAACAAAAACAAGCACATGTAAAAACAATGGCAGACAAATCCAAACACATCTGATTGAATGAGTCCTGTCATGACATTTGTTTCCACATTCTAATAAGAATATTAGAATATTTCAAATATTTTCCTCCTGTGTGAGTGGAGGTTCTGTATGAAGCTGCACATCAGGGTTTTCTCATGAGCAACAGTTTTAAGACAATATAACCACATAAAATAACCAGACAGGTTTCATTATAAATAAAGAAATCGTTTTTCATGTTTCATTTAGAGAAAGTAGATGAGCTGCTTTTCCTCCTCATGATCTGTAAAGATGTTCTGTTCATTTCATTTCTTCCTGAGAGTGAATATTCTGGTTCAGTCTGATCATGTGTGTGTGTGTGTGTGTGTGTGTGTGTGTGTGTGTGTGTGTGTGTGTGTGTGTGTCAGACTTTGGACTCCTGTGATGATCAAACATTAACTGTCACCGACCATAAAGTGATAAACAGAGTGACTCAGGCTGAACCGACCGTCTGCTGCTTCCATCTTTGTTTCAGCCTGAAACCATCAACCTGCCTCAGCCCCAGTCTCTGCTCATTTATTCATTTAGATTTCACACATATTAACCAAGAGTTCTGGTGGTGAAACTCATCTGACTCCTCAGTAAACAGTCGGGTGGAACCTGGAGCTCTTTATTTGGTCCTGTTCCTTCTTCACAGTCTGACTTCTCCTGTTCCCAGAGGGTGAACTTCACTTTGTGGTTCAGTGTGACCAAACAGAGTTTCACTTCACCTTCATCACAGATTGTTCAATGTGCAGCATCAGAATAATGGAGAGGGTGAATGACGCTGAGCAGCGTCGCTGCAGTAAAATGTTTATCTCAGTTTCATGGTAATAACTGCTGCTGGTTCCCTCGATTTCAGTTTCTATCTTAGCTCTGTTCAAATTCATTTAGATTTTCTTTTGAGTGGAATTTATATATTTGTGCAGAATTCATTTCTCTCTGTTTAGAAATATGTCATGTGATAATCCAATCAGGAAATCAGAGCAGAATGTCAGTGTTCTCTGTCAGTGTGGCCTAATGTGCACTGAGGATGGACAGTGGTCAGTTAAACAGCCTCAGGGTTGTTGCAGAGACTCGGGGCTGAAAAAAGGGAAAACAGTTTTTTAACAGTTGACAGAGCTGAGCCTGATATAGAAATGTTGTGTCATGAACTTGTGTCCTATTTATACACCATCCTATAATATCACAGCACAAACACACAGTAAATCTGCAGCTCACTGGGGATCTGTGTTTTATTATTGTTCACTCTCTTACCTAGTTTTCATTTCCAACACAGTTTTCATCGGCTCATTTACTCACTCGCAAAAACATCAACACTGATGGGAAGTAGCTATACAGAATCACCTTAGCAACAACCTACTGTATCCTAGCAACCACCTTAATACCCCATTACCCACTACCCAACTACCTAAGTAACCTTTACTGCAGCAAGCATCTCTCTGCGACGTCCTAACAAACACGTAGCTGCAATTATCAGTGAGCGATCCAAACATCCTGCAGAGAGCTCAGTTAGACCCTGAAGACACCACCAACCACGAAGAAATGCCCCACAGCAACCACACTGCACACTCAGCCTCTCTCTGACACCCCAACAACTATGTCAAAAGCCTTAGCAATGACCTAAAGTCACTGTCGTACCAAAGCAACAGAAAGCCCACCAAGTGGAAATGTCCTTTTAATCACTAGAAATACTCCACCCACGACCAGGTGTTCAGCAGCATCTCTGAACCCGGTACAGCACCGTGTTGTGGCTGAGGTTCACTGTGCTGACTCAGGTGTTTGTTTATATATATGACTTCAGGGCCACGCAGGACTCCTGTCATCATACAGTTTGTATTCAGAGCCGTGGATGGTTTCAGGGTTGTCCAAGGTGTGGCTGAAGACTCACTGTCATCATCATGGTGATCAGTACCAGTGGGTGGTGAGGGGGGGGACAACAGGGAGCGGCTCCCGGCAGTTTATGGCCCCTGGCAGAGTGTAAAGTCCTCCTGCTAGAGCCACAGACGTCAGCTTAACAAGAATTAACTGAAGGACAGAGACCAGTGTCTCCAACAACCCAAACTGCTCCTGAATTCATTGTGAAGGTTTTATCTCAGAAGACCGAGCCCTGCGCCCTGAGACTCTTTCATCGCCTTCAGTAAAGGTTCGACCTGAAGGCCTCATTTTCTTTTCGGTTGGATTTCCTGTGCCCGTCTCTGTTTTTTCACCTCAAGAGTTTTCTGGAAAAGTTGCCATCATGTCGACGGCTTTGGAAGCGACTGGGTTCATCATGTGTATAATCAGCTGGCTGGTCACCGGAGCAGCGCTGGCCAACGACTACTGGAAGATTTCCACCGTGTCCGGCAGCGTTATCATCTCCCAGAGGCAGTTTGAAAACTTGTGGCACTCCTGCGCTGAGAACAGCGCCGGCATCGCCGAGTGTCGGGACTTTGAGTCGCTACTCGGCCTCCCAGGTGAGACTAGAACAATGACCCACTGAGTTTTAAAACTTTTCCTTTCTAAAATAAGGGACATATTCGTACACAGTTAGAGTACAGAGTACTAATGTTAGACATGAACTAATTCATCATTAATCAGTGATGAACCCAAGTTCAGGATTTGAAAGCAAGTACGTCAAAAATACAGCTAATGCCAACCATTACATCCCCACCACTTTTAACTCTGTTGAACCTTATTTTAATTCTTCTGTTCAGTAGCTTATCAAACCCACAGAAAGTAGGCCAACCTGCCATGTGGCACCGTCTCTGAATTAGTCGTCCAAAGGTTGGTGGAAGTGAGGAGTTTCCCGCCTAAAAATCAAATGAAGATCAACCAGAGTTTGGACAGAAAACACGACCACCTCATCATCTCCACTCACAATGTGATTCTTTTTATTTCATACTTAACAACAGTGAAGTTCGTTTGTCAGGAGATTTGTTTTTCCTCCCACAATGTGTCGTATAAGCTGATCCTCTGGACGCCATTTTGAGCTTCCTCCTCCACTGACAGTAAGATGGAGGGAAACGCCTGCTGAGTCCAGTGTTGCTTTATTTTCATGTTAGTTTGTCTTCACTCAGTTGAATCTGTATTTATTCAGGTTACGTCTACACTTGGCTTTAAGAAGTCATTTTATTTGGTCGTAGATTATTCCTGTTTAGGTCGACTGGTTAAACCTCAACTTTAACACACTTTGAACACATGTCCCCAAAGTTCAGCCCATGTTTGGGATCTTTTTAGATTTTTGAGTTTCCATTAGTGTTTTCAATAAAACTCTGTGAGTTTGAACTGAAGAGGAGTTTGTTGTTTTACCAGCTGAAAATAAAAGTCTGTGATCGGTCAGACAGCTCGATTTAGAAAAGACTTAGTTTGACGCACTGGAGAAAACAATAATCTTAAATATTGCACCTGTTTCAGTTAAGAACTGGTCAGTGTGGTCATTTTTATACGACATGGAAACCCCCTCACTGTTTGTCCTGAAACTCCCATAAAGAGGCGCGGCAGCTTTTTATGATCATTAGAAGTCATTTAGTCAATGAGTGACTGCAGCTGTACAGCTGGGTCCTGTACACACACACACACACACACACACACAATACTTCCACTTCCTCCTTTTCTTCAAACACTTTAAACAAGAAGTTAAACAAGTGTTCATCAGTCAGTGTTTCTAACAGGTGTGTGTATGTGTGTGTGTGTGTAAATCCACAGAGCTCCGATGTTGTTTGATAAAGATTTGTCTTAAAGCTAAATCACATTTTATTTCCATTTTGTCACAATATTATGGATTTATTCTGATTATAATGTTTTTCTTGAAAAATGACATTAATACATAAAATATGGCACAGATACTAGTTTTTGTTTGCTTCAGTCAGGATTTATGTTTAAAGGTTCCAGTCCAGTCTTTATCTCAGCTCAGTGTCATTTTTCATTATTCATTTTAAATTAAGACACATCTTTCTTCAGCTCTTTTGTGTCACACTGGAGTTGATATTATTTCCATGAACAGAGCAGAGACTCTGGTCATTTGTATCAAATCCACTGTCTTTTTTCTGTCTGGTGCCATTAGATTCTAAAATGATTCAGTCTGTTGATGGTTCAGTGATGTGGTGATAACATCTGTCCCTCTCTGTGCAGCTCACATCCAGGCGTGTCGGGCTCTGATGATCATCTGTCTGCTGCTCGGCCTCGGCACCATGATCGTGGCCATGCTCGGACTCAAGTGCATCAAGATCGGCTCGGCCACCGACCAGTCCAAGGCCAAGCTCGCCGTCACCGGAGGAATCATGAGCGTGCTCGCAGGTGAGTTTCTCAACTCACACTGAGTCTCCTTCAACAAGGAGTTTCAGAACAGTCTCCTCTGTCCAGAACAATCCAGACATGTTGTGAAGTTTCATTTACAGCAGTAAAAGCTGTGATGGATTAACACTGAGCGTGTGACATAAACAAAGCTGTACAATCTGTTTCTCCACACTGTAAAATGACTGCAGCAGGACACTGAAAATGTAACTTACAGGTGTTTTCATCCTCGAGCAGGAAAACGAGAGGAAGATGTGTGATGTGTCGGTTTTTAATTTGAAATAGGAGGAAGTGTTTTTTATCCTGTAGGCAAAGTACTGTAGCACATTTAAGACAAATAACAAGAGAGAAATATAATTATAATGAATAATAATAATCATAAAGATGTCAGGATCATATAACGTCTGATTTTATTTGAACTCTCAGAGACTCATAAAGAGGCGAAGCAGTGTTTTATGATCATTAGAAGTCATTTAGTTAATGAGTGACTGCAGCTGTACAGCTGAGTCCTGTATACACACATATTACTTCCACTTCCTCCTTTTCTTCAATCACTTTTATGTTTTTATTTCATTCTTTTATTTCAGATGTTATTTCCATTTTGTCATGACGCCACAAAATATCTACAGGTGACCTAGAAAGCTGTGCTTCAAGATTCAAATATTATTTCCTGAGAAACTGACGAAAGAAAGACCTGAATCTTTGACCTCATCAGCACCAAGACTTAACGAGTTCTTCTTCAGCCAGTGATCCATCACTTTAAAAAAACAATCATTACAGCAAATTCAGATGGCAGCAGACCAGGAAACACTGTCTCTGATCTGTCCTATCTAATAATCATCAGCACAGGTCAGAGAGGAAAGAACACAGATTTAAAACTCTCAACATGTTGTGTTGATGTTTGTTGTGTGTTTGCAGGTCTGTGCTGTATGATCGCTTGTTCCTGGTACGCCTTCAGGGTCGTTGAAGACTTCAACAACCCGTTCTTCGGCGGCGTGAAGTGAGTGAATTAAATGAAAACTTAGTATCAGGAGGTGTGTAGATTTCTGCAGTTTAAAGAGTCAGTGAAACATGAAAAGATTCGTCCTTCAGACACAGTACAGCCCTGTGTAAGTGTATGTGTCTGGTTTCAGATGAGTTATCGTGGGTGTTGTGTGACGCTGTGGTGTGTGTTTGCAGGTTCGAGCTGGGTGCTGGTCTCTACATGGGATGGGGTGGATCCTCTCTGGCCATTCTGGGTGGAGCTCTTCTCTGCAGCGCCTGTAAAAGAACGTCAGCTGGTGGCAAGAAAGGGTCAGTGCACACACACCCTCACCTGACCTTTGTTCTGTTTTTTTAACCACTCTTTCTCCGTCCTCTCTCTTCACCACTCTGCTTTTTTTTGCATCATATTTTATTTGTTGATGATAAATTGTGTGGAAATATTCAGGCAACTTATGACGAACTGAGCTAAGTTCATGTTCAGTTACTTTCTAGCACTGACCGTGATAAAACAAGTGTCTGTACAGTTTTATATGATTTATATCTAAACATCATAACGCATCATGTTGTCTCTATAAATTTGCTCTCTCTTGTTTTGCAGAGGTTACTATGGAAACCCACCACAGAAGGTCTACACAGCTACAGCAAAGTCAGATCCAGATTCAGCCCGAGCTTACGTCTGAACACACACACACACACACACACACACACACACACACACACACTGTTCTGCCTGTACTCTATAGACTTCTATTATTTTCTGAAGGCTCAGCCCAAACTTTACCTCCTGATTAATGTAAACTAAACTTTTAACCTTTAAGAGAACAGACCCACAAACTACACACACACACACATGTATACACACTGTACACACTTATACACACTGTACACACTTATACACACTGTACACACTTATACACACTGTACACAACATGTCCTCTGCAGAATTTTGTTCAGTTTAGTTTCTTATTTGTTTTGAAGAGTTTTTGAGATGAAATCATGAATCTAAATCTAAATCATTGGAGCAGATGAATCTTTGTAGATGATTGTTGATGATTGTGTTTCTGAATAAAGTTTGTGTTACATTAAAAAAATGAGTGAGTGTGTTTTTGTGTTTGCTCAAAGTCAATTAAAAACTAAAGAAAACTGTGACAACCATATTGCTCTTGCATGTGCATACTGTGTGTGTGTGTGTGTGTGTGTGTGTGCGCGCACTGTAATCTCCTGTGTAATAATGATGATTAATTCGGTGCAGGGCAGTAATCCACCTCTGTCTGACACCTGCTGACAGGCAGAACAGTGGATTAAAGCTCCACAGCCTCACTCTATCTATAGGAACACACACACACACACACACACACACACACACACACACACTGTGGACTGGATCAAACCTGCTGCTCAACCTTCAGTCTGTGTCTGGACAAACTCTGGATGTCAAAAGTCTGAACTTCTTTCCTTTAGTTTTTCTGCCTGTTCACACTGAAACAAACCTTCCTCTGATCATTTACAGTTTAGACCGACGACATTCAGACGTGATGAACTCACAGTTTACAGCTGCTGCTTCCTTTCAGCCAAACAAAGAGATGTTTAATTTCCCTCCACTTCCTGCCTGTGACTGTATTAGTCTAATCACAGTGTTTTAGGAAATTTGTGTCCTTCTTTCTGAGAGAGAAAACTTTAGATGGTTGGTAGTTAGCCTAGCTTAGCATAAAGACTGGAACAGGGGGAAACAGCTAACCAGGCTCCGCCCAAAGACCGTCCACCCTCCGTCCCAAATACACCTTTACATTTTTTTATTTATTGATGAACTAGTCATATTTTCATTGTTAGTATTAACTCCACTGAATAAACTCATACAGTACTCTCTGTTCTTCCTGTGATTTGTTCCAAATTGGAAAACCTGTAATAATTTCAGCTGTTCCAAATGCTGATGTTGATTAATTCAAACAAAAAATGAAGCATATAAAGAACAGAAATTGGAAAAAGTAGACAAGCATGAGAGGCTGCAATTACCCATAAACTCTCTCTCTCTCTCTCTCTCTCTAATCTGGGTCTGTTGTGCTGACTGAGGGGGAACCAGCTTCAATCCTCTCAGTCGGCTCATTCACAGGAAGTCCACGTCTGTCTGTCCTGTCTGGATGTTGTGGTCTGTGTGGGCTGGAGGGTGTTGAGCATTGGGGGGGGGTTGGTCAAAGTTCACAGCCGGGTCACCTGATTGGCTGACGGAGCTGACGGAGGCTGTGATGGACAGCAGGTGTTTACATATAGAGCTTCTCCTCCTCTGATTCATCAGCACACCTTCCATCTCTGTGACACAGGTGAGTCATTCTCACTCTAACACAGCTTCTCTGTTTCTGTTCTGAAAATCTAACATAGCATCTCATCACTAGAACCAAGAAAGTATTTGTGTATCTGTGGGAAATCCTTGAAAGAAGTTGATTTGTATGTTGTGTTCATTGAATCTAAATGTGTTTCTAAATGTTTTTCATGACAATAGTATTACTTCAACTCAGTACCAAACAGAAAGACTCAGAGAAGTTAAGGAAAGATTGTTCATTTCATGAGATAAATGTCAATGTAAATGTGATATTCTGGCCTTGACTTGATTAGACGTGACCTGGGATGGAGATGTTTTTGCAGCCAAAGGAAGCAAGCTGGAAGAATAAAAGAGAAATGTATATAAATCCAGGTGTAAGCACAGATGTGAAAATAACAGAAATATACAGTTGTAATTTTCTATGACCTTTTTGTTTTAAGAACACCTGCCTTTGAATGCAGTCTTTCCCACTTGTGAACACCAGTTTCCTGAAAATATTATGTGATCTGTAAAACTATCATTGATATTTTTTCTCTTTTTTTAAATGGTTGATTCCAAATTTTTGAAAAGAGATGAAGTTAGTTTGTGGGGAGAAGTGAAACACATCTGAGACTGTTTTAACAGGATTAAGACGTTCAGTTAAATCTGCTGTCATCTCAACTCAATTAATTCAAGAGGAAATCATTCATCTATTCAAATATTCTGTTTTGTTCACATATACTAAAGCTGATTTTGTTTTCACTTATATCAGCAGCACTTCTTGCATGGGCCTTGATTAAAAAAAAAAAAAGAAATACATTTCTAGGACAAAATTACTATGTCGTATTTAATTAGTCTAATAATTGATATGTAGTTCATATTCGAGCCACCGGAGGGCGCTAAAGCTCCATCTTTGACGATGACCGCAGATACAGGTGTTGGTGTTTTTGGCTCTGTTTTTTGTACCTCCGCCATAGCACATTAGAGGGGAAATTAATTTCGTTTTTTTCGGATCTCACGTGAATTTAAAAAAGGGTTAAAATTGAAGCAGAAACAACCATTTACAGTTAGGTTACATTTACAGGTTAGTCTTGGTAATCCACAGAACGCGCTTTGAACAGTTTTCATTGGGACTATTTCTTTGTTAAAAGTAGTTCCACTGAAAGCCGTAGGTTGTTACTGTTCTTTAGAAACACGAAGACGTTGTATCGGGCGACAGATATCGATGTGGAAGTTCAGGTGTGAATATTTCGGAGGTGCACATTCACAGGTACAGAGCCGAAGGCTTAACGTGAAGCTTAGCAGACGTTTAAATAAGCAGATTTTGGCTGCTACTGCTACGAATAAGAGAAAGTTTGGGTTAGGGTCGCCATGTTTGACGACCACCTCAAGGTCTGCAAGACCTTTTGGGTAATGCTACATTAAAATTCACTCATGTGAAGAGTTGTATTGTGGGTACAACTTGAGTGTCATTGTTTTTGTCCTGTATTTGTTCACATTTATCAAAAATAAGTCGAGCCTACAGTGAAGTAACTATCAGGAGTTTACTACCTCTGGAGACTGAAGAAAACTGATGATTCTCTGACTACTCTCTGTTTTCTGTGATTCCCTCCCAGAATAGATTCACACTCTTTATACGTGAAACAGGAAGAAATCCAGGTTCTAACCACCCGCACAAATCAGTTTTACTGCCCTGTTAAAGAATAAAAAGGAAGTGTGCCCAGTTTGAGATCACTATGTTTCAGTTCAAATATTTCTGATCTGTCTCAGATCTATAGATATCCAATTTACTACCAAAATATTTGATTATTTTTCTGCCCATTAGCCAATGGATTAATTGACTATTTGCTTGCTCTGCCATTGATGAGAGAGTCTTAAACCAAACAAGACCACTTAGCTAGCTAGCTTCATTTTGTCATCTGGTCAGCTTAATCTAACCTTCACTAATGTTACAAAGTGGCACCATTTGTTCACTGGTTACACATGAGAAGCCTGAACATCAGTCTTTGTGGGATAAACAGTAGTTTGTTTGGGGTTATTTGAGTGTTGTTGCTGTGATTGTTTTGGATCAGTGCCTCCGTCTGTTAGTTGTATCTTTTGTGCTCAGGTTCAAGGCTTTGACTACAGTCAGGGCCATTTCTTGTTCAATGTGTATTGTTATTTAAGTTGTATTATGCACTGTTGAATGTATAAAGTTGTCGTCACATGAGGGACAAATGCTGACTTTAACTTATGCAGGTGTATTTTGCCGGCATTGCTCTACACCTTTCAAATGACGTCAACTCCAAATGTGTTACTTTAAATGTAGTTAGAATAGCAGTTTATGTCAGATTAAATGAAACTTCTGTTTGTAACAGAGAAACACATGATCAGAGCTTCGACTGTAACATGTTTGAAGGTTTTTAATCCGTCTCGTTCTTCCTCTCAGGCACTGCTGACTCGCTGCCCTCGATCTGCACCAACATGAGTCCAAAAAACATTGTTTTCAAGAAGGTCTGCAAGGACAAGTCGGTGAGTGAAACATCTCAGAGGAATCGATTTCCAAGACTGGAAACAAGGGAAACTCCTCACATGAAGGATAAAAGTCACCCTCTAGCCACCCCTCCTAACTGCTGCTAAACCTGCAGTGTCTCAGATAAATCTTTGAACGGCCATGAGGAAAAGGAAAATATTACATATAATATCTTAGATTGCAGGCACATGATATGCTTTACATGATTCATAACCCCTGATGACCAACCTGCTATCACCATCCTTGTCTTTTTAAATGGTTATTACTCAGACCTGTTGAGCAGTAATGATAGTGACATCAGATAAAGTGGATTAGTGTACAGATGTTTGCCTTTGAGTAAAATTTTCCGTCTCGCTGCGTTTAATTCAGTAAAGCAGTTCAGCTGATCGTCTGACTGATCCTCAGGAGGTCAACACAAAGTCACAACAACGTGAGCTGCACTGAGCCACGTGTGTGATTGACAGCTTTATGTCAGATTACAGCTGATAACATCACTCTGCTTTTGTGTTGCCAGTTTATTAGGAACACCTTTACAATCTAAAGCAGTCCAGTGCAACAGGTCTGCAGGAAACCTGACCTGTGTGATGCTGATGATGTTCAGTTTTTGTTGACCCTGTGTCAGAGAGCGTTGAAATTAATTGCCATTGTTTGATAAATACTTTTTGGTAATTTATTAACTAATCAAATTACAAATCAAATTCCAATCAAATCTCCATTTTCTTATTGAGTTCTTACGAAGCATTAAATCTAGTTTCATGAAGTGTGTAAATACCCTGCATGCAAAGGATTTACAGACGTGCCTTTCCTCCTGCCTCAGGTCGCAGTCTACATGGGGAAGAGAGACTTTGTCGACCATGTGGACTGTGTTGATCCAGTGGGTGAGTTCGTCCAAAAGACAACAACAATCCTCCACCATCAGGACAGAAACCAGAAGTCGCACTCAAGTTTTTACATTTTTTCTAAAAAGGCTCGATCAGATGTAGTGTGCACAGTGTAACCCACAGCTCTGCAGCATCATTTAAAAAAAAAAAAAACTTTTTCTTTTCTTAAGAGCTTTGACTTTTCTCTTCCACTAGATGGCATCATCCTCGTTGACCTGGAGGCTCTGCAGGGGAGGAAAGGTCAGTACCCAAACACACTTTTCATTTACGTCACTCAGCACCATCACAGGACGCTGATCCAGGCTCAGGATACAGTTTATCTCATATTTTATGGGAACCTGGTTCTTTTGATGCTGCTCAGACCTCCACAGCACACCTGTTTGTGTGACTCATGAAGATCTGACGGTCTCTGTCCTTCTCTGGGATCTCTACTTGAATTTGAAATGAACTTCTGTGTGTTTCAGCACAGTTTGGATAAACAGAATGAGTTTTTTTTCTACCATGTTGGTTAAAAAGACACCTGACATTCACATTGTCTCTCCGCTGCCCTCCAGTGTTCGTCACCCTGTCTTGCACCTTTCGCTACGGCAGAGATGATATGGATGTGATGGGAATCGCCTTCCGCAGGGAGCTGTTCCTGTCCACCCGCCAGGTGTATCCACCTCTGCAGGACCGTGAGAAAGGAATCCACACCAAGACGCAGGCCCGACTGCTGCGCAAGCTGGGAGAAAATGCCTACCCATTCTTCTTTGAGGTGAGAGTCAGAAGCAGCTGATCAGAGACGGGCTGGGTGAAGGTGCTCAGCTCAGTGTTCAGCAGTCAGTCAGTAGAAACACAGCAGAGTAATACTCCATCCCAAGCTATAGTCCTACATTTAAAGTCTCACTGAGATGAAATATAAACAGGTTTAAGCAGGAAAATGCACAAATGTCCACAGCGAAATAGCAAGTAGCTTGTATGGAGACTAAAAACACATTTTTGAGAGGAAATACATCATCTACTCAAAGCTGCACAACATTAAAGTAAACTGTGGATGGTGGTGAGATAATTATTTAAGTATTAAATACAAAATACACACTGATATCTTGTATCAGTATTACAACAAATATACTTTATCTGTGATTGATTTACTTGATCAGGGTTTGATATTTTAAAGTGAAGTGTGTTTGATTGCTTGTACCAGCTATAAAAGCAGTGACTGAATGATTGACATGTTTTTGTTTTCACAGTTTCCTGACAACCTGCCTTGCTCAGTGGCTCTCCAGCCAGCGCCCAGTGACGTCGGCAAGGTAAGATCCTGACTGAAGATTCAAACCATCAGCTGCTATTGATGAAGTGAACATGTCACATGAAGGCGACGCCTCGTCTCTCTGTCTGCAGCAATGTGCAGTGGAGTTTGAGATCAAAGCGTTCAGCGCTGAGAGTCAGGACGCTAAAGTCCGCAAACGGTGAGTCTGAGCTAATCTGTCCTGACAGCGAGAAACAAAAGACACGCAGCTGGAGGTTTGTATCGTCTGTGTTTGTTAATAAAGAAAATAAAACCTACAAGGCCCTTCTAGGTCCATTTATTAAGAAAGTAAATCTCACTCAGTCTTTGCAAGTTTGAATTTTTAGACATATTTTTTCTGTGCTTTGTCCAACAGGAGCTCAGTGAAGCTGATGCTCAGGAAAGTCCAGTACGCCCCAGAGGGTGAGGGAGTGGCGCCCTCAGTTGAAACCACCCGGGACTTTGTCATGTCTGACAAACCACTGCATGTCAAGGCCAGTCTGGACAAAGAGGTGGGTTACCTCATATTACTCTGTATCTTCACATACACTGAACACGCAGTGTAGTGAATCTCTTTCAGTCAGTTTGTGTCACATTGAAGACACTCGGCAGCCTCAGTCAGAAGAGCAGGACTTTTTCTAAATCTGCTGAAGTCTAAAATCTCAGTGGATCAAATTCTTCGTGGTTTATATGCAATGACTTTGCACAATTAGAGCTTCATCTCAAATGACAAAGTAAAACATTGTGACTGTGTGATTCAGACCCATCAGTTCTGCGTTATCACCATGAGAAGTGCTGCCTTTTCTGTCCTTTAATAAACAGTGTTTTATAACTCTGACCGTGAGGCTCGTCACCTCAGTGACTGTAACCGTTAACAGGGAACATGAGTCCATCCACTGTGTGTTGATGTTTACCTCCTCTGACCTTTTTTCTTGTTTTTAGCTTTACTACCACGGTGAAACCATCAAGGTGTACGTCAACATCACAAACAACTCCAACAAAAACATCAAGAACATCATCGTCTCTGGTAAACATGATACTTACTGCTCGTACTGTTTTCACCGTGACGAGAGGAGGTTGATTTACATTTGCATGAAGCCTGTGCAGGATCAGAACTGGTGTAAATGTGGCCCACGTGTCTCCTCTTGTCCTCCTCAGTGGATCAGATCTCCTCTGTGGTCTTGTACTCCAATGACACCTACATCAAATCTGTGGCCATCGAGGAGTATGGGTAATGATCAACACACACAACAGGTTACACAGTTACACAGAGAGATGTCGTTATCACATCTGTAAGTCACAGTGTGGCAGTATTACAGACTTAGACTTTGACGGACTTTATTGATCCCTTTGGGATGACTCCCTCGGGGAAATTACGTACAGATGTGCGTCCATAATGAAGAAAATTTTGTGTGATCAGTTCAGTCACAAAAGTCTCCTTAGAAAGGTTTCTCCAGTTAGTGAAATACAGAATCAGTTCCTGTGGTCAGTGGCTTTTGGAAAGGTGAGATAAATAAACAGAGAACAATGACAGCAAAGAAAACCAGAGTGAAGTGTTACAGGTGTTGCACTTTGTGTACTAACACAATGAAGACACTTGGCTGGTTATCTGAGTCAAAAATCAGATTTTGTGCGTTAGACATTGATGTGCTGGGTTATGAGAAAACAGTGCACTGGAGTTAAGTTATTATCATCCTGTTTTTACAGTGAACATTAACAGAATGTCACGTGAAACATTTTGGTCTGTGAGCATTATTGTTTTATTGTACGATATAAAACTGACCTCTGGACCGAAAAAGCAACAACTGACCTGGAACCAGGAAAATGATTATTTTATCTCACTGAGGAGGGACACACTTACAAGACCAGATAAAAACTAAAGCTCAAGAACAAACTCACCTTTTCCACTACTGTGAATACTGCCTCTTCAAGCTGCTGGTGACTCCACACACTGACGTTTGACAGGAAGAAAGACTCAAACTAATTTTGAGTGAATCTCTGGAGAGGAAGAGAGCTTCCAGTTTCCAGCTTCACACAGAGACGAAATGACTTCTAGATTAGAGAAGGATCTGTGCTGTCCTGTCTGTCAAGACATCTTTAAAGATCCCGTCATCCTGTCGTGCTGCCACAGCTTCTGTAAAGGCTGTCTGCAGAGCTGGTGGACAGACAGAGTGCTTCATGATTGTCCAGTTTGCAAGAGAAGATCTTCAAAGGATTTCCCTTATTGTAATTTTGTGTTAAGGAACCTGTGTGAGAGCCTCTCACAGGAGAGGGACCGGAGATATTCAGCAGGTTCAGAGCGTCTCTGCAGTCTGCACTCTGAGAAACTCAGACTCTTCTGTCTGGACCATCAGCAGCCAGTGTGTCTGGTCTGCAGAGATTCAGAAAAACACTCCAACCACAGATTCAGACCCGTCGATGAAGCTGCACGACGACACAAGAAGGAACTTCAGTGGACTCTGGAGCCCTTAAAGAAGAAGTTAAAGAGTTTAGAAGAAGTTAAAGTGAAGTTTGATCAAACAGCAGAACACATTAAGGTCCAGGCCCAACACACAGAGAGGCAGATTAAGGAGCAGTTTAAGAAGCTTCACCAGTTTCTAGAAGAGGAAGAGGAGGCCAGGATGGCTGCACTGAGGGAGGAAGAGGAGCAGAAGAGTCAGATGATGAAGGAGAAGATGGAGGCTCTGAGCAGAGAGATAGCAGCTCTTTCACACACAGTCAGAGCCACAGAGGACGAGCTGAGAGCTGAAGACGTCTCATTCCTCAACAACTACAAGGCTGCAGTGGAAAGAGTCCAGCAGCGCCCCCTGCTGGAGGATCACCAGCTGCTCTCAGGAGCTCTGATAGACCAGGCCAAACACCTGGGCAACCTGACCTTCAACATCTGGAACAAGATGAAGGACATGGTTTCCTACAGTCCTGTGGTTCTGGATCCAAACACTGCTCGTTCTGAACTCTCTCTCTCTGAGGATCTGACTGCTGTGAGGTGTGGAGAGGAACAGCAGCTTCCTGACAATCCAGAGAGGCTGAGGTGCAGTCGCTGCTCTGTCCTGGGCTCTGAGGGGTTCAGCTCTGGGACTCACAGCTGGTACGTCGTGGTTGGAGATAATCCAGACTGGGAGGTAGGCGTGTTCTCAGAGTCTGTCCAGAGGAAAGGACACTTGTGGTCTGGATTGTGGACAATCCGATTCTCTGATGGTAAATACAAAGCACACTCTACTCTGCATTATTCCACTGTTTTCCATCTGAAGAAGAAGCTCCACAGGATCAGAGTGAATCTGGACTGGGAGGGAGGAAAACTTCAGTTTTTTGATCCTGACACTGACACACTCATATACACCTTCACCGACACCTTCACTGACAGAGTGTTCCCGTATATCTGGAATATGACAAATCTCATGTTGAAGATTTTGCCAGTGAAGGTTTCTGTGACTGTTCACACAGGTAGAGATGTGGTAACTGACAAGCTTGATCTGAACAACAGTGAATAAGTTAAATTATCATTTTTATCACTGAGGGATCATCAGAGACATTCAGGTGTCGTCACCGTCAGTTTGACCTGTAAACTAAATTCTTCAGATCATCTGGATAAACTGTTCAGACCTGTTTGATCGTCTTCTTGTGTTTGTCGTTCACAGAGCTCAGATCTTAACTTCTGTCAGTGCAGTGAAATGTTGGCTGGAGGAGATGGACGAGCTGTTTAGTTTAATAAACCACTAGTTTTAAGATTATTACCAACAAATCAAACGTACACACATGGCTTCAGCTCTGTAAAGACACTGTCCTCTACGTTCAGATATGTAGTTTGAAACAAGCTGTTCTTTGTGTTCACACTTGACTAAACTAACTTGTTTCCTAATCTAGATTTTAAAGCTGTATTTATCTGTGTGTGCTCAGCTCTCATGCCTCAACTTGTCTTTTGTTTGAGGTTAAATCTTGGATGATTTTATGTTACGCAGTGTTTTTTGATTTAATCCACGATGTTGCCCTTTAAAGCAAAATATGATCCATTTACAGTTTATTTGTTTAAATAAAGTGATTGCTTTGGGCATAAAACGACAGAAGTCTTACTGGTTCACGTTTCTTTGATTTCTAGTTCGTGCTTTCGACAAAAACATGAAATAAATTTCAATATACAGTAAAGAACAAAATGAACTAACTCCACACTAAAGCAGTCTAAGTGATGTTGTTGGGATCTGAGCTAAACCTGAGAGTAAAACCTTCCTTTAAAGACTTTAGGAGGAAAAAAACCTCAATTGTGTTTTTAAGAAAATCATTATTACGCCACGTTGGCGTGTTGCAGTCGAGGTTGATGACATTTCTACAAACTGTTGGCCGGGCCACTCAGACATATGAGGTTACTAATTCATGAAACACAAGTTTCCTAAGATAAAAAAAAGTTTAGACGTTATTAACATTTGACATTGTCAAAAAAATCAGTCCACACCCAGTATCTGCTTGGTACCAAGCTCTTATTTGTTGGTACATTTGCAGTTCCATTAACCTGGAATGAAACTCTACCTGCTCAGTTACCACAGCTCCACCCCTTAGCTGACTCATGAAACCACTGAGTCACTGACGGACTTTGAGATTCATTCAATAGAAACCGTCACTGCCAACAGACAGAGAGATGGAAACCTGGAGCACTGCCTCTTCAACCTGCTGGAGATTAAATGAACTCAAGGTTTTGCGAGACTGAACGTAAAAAATATATTTCAGGGAACTTTCTAAAGCACGGACTGACGTGGTGGCTGACCGCTTTCCTCTTTGAACCAACTGCCTGCTGTTTCCAGGTTTCACTCAGACTAAATGGCTTCCCACTCAGAGGAGGACCTCCTTTGTCCTGTCTGCTGTGACATCTTTAAAGATCCTGTCATCCTGTGGTGTTGCCACAGCTTCTGTAAAGGCTGTCTGCAGAGCTGGTGGACACAGAAAGTAATCCACGAGTGTCCGCTTTGTAAAAAAATATCTTCACAGGGGGAACTGCCCTGTAACCTGGCACTGAAGAACCTGTGTGAGAGCATCTTACAGAGGAGGGACCGGAGATATTCAGCAGGTTCAGAGCGTCTCTGCAGTCTGCACTCTGAGAAACTCAGACTCTTCTGTCTGGACCATCAGCAGCCAGTGTGTCTCGTCTGCAGAGATTCAGAAAAACACTCCAACCACAGATTCAGACCCATCGATGAAGCTGCACGACAACACAAGAAGGAACTTCAGGAAACTCTGGAGTCCTTAAAGAAGAAGTTAAAGAGTTTAGAAGAAGTTAAAGTGGAGTTTGATCAAACAGCAGAACACATTAAGGTCCAGGCCCGACACACAGAGAGGCAGATTAAGGAGCAGTTTAAGAAGCTTCACCAGTTTCTAGAAGAGGAAGAGGAGGCCAGGATGGCTGCACTGAGGGAGGAAGAGGAGCAGAAGAGTCAGATGATGAAGGAGAAGATGGAGGCTCTGAGCAGAGAGATAGCAGCTCTTTCACACACAGTCAGAGCCACAGAGGACGAGCTGAGAGCTGAAGACGTCTCATTCCTCAACAACTACAAGGCTGCAGTGGAAAGAGTCCAGCAGCGCCCCCTGCTGGAGGATCACCAGCTGCTCTCAGGAGCTCTGATAGACCAGGCCAAACACCTGGGCAACCTGACCTTCAACATCTGGAACAAGATGAAGGACATGGTCTCCTACAGTCCTGTGGTTCTGGATCCAAACTCTGCTCATCCTGAACTCTCTCTCTCTGAGGATCTGACTGCTGTGAGACAGGAAGTGAAACAGCAACTTCCTGACAATCCAGAGAGGTTTGACTTGTACACCTCTGTCCTGGGCTCTGAGGGCTTTAACTCGGGGACTCACAGCTGGGATGTTGAGGTTGGAGACAATCCAGACTGGTCACTGGGTGTGGCAGCAGAGTCTGTCCAGAGGAAAGAAGCCATCCTGTCTGGATTATGGTCCGTATGGTTCTGTGATGGTAAATACCGAACCTTCTCCTCATCACTTCGATCCACTGTTCTCGCAGTGAAGAAGAAGCTCCACAGGATCAAAGTGAATCTGGACTGGGAGGACGGGAAGTTGTCGTTTTCTGATCCTGATACTGACACACACATACACACCTTCACACACACCTTCACTGACAGACTGTTTCCATACTTCAACACTTGGAGTGAACTCCCACTGACAGTTTTACCAGTCTCTGTGAGATGATGATGATGAGGATGATGATGGTGGTTATTTCACTCCTTTTCAGATTTCATTGTGTAGATATTAGGAGGTGGGTGTGCAGACTGTAAGGGCGTCTCCACGTTCACCTGTAGTTCTGCTTTGTGTAGGTGCAGCAGAGCTAAATGCTACAGGCTGAGGTGGAACACAGATCAGAGGAATGTGCTGGTTGATAAATACGTAAATAGGAAATGTGACAACAAAGATTCATCAAGAAAAACCTTTTCCAGGAAATCACAACACCAAACTCTGCAGCCGGAGGCAGGGTGGAGGTTTTTGAATCCGAAATAAATAAGAAAAAAATGATTCAGTAAAGTCATGTATATCACACAGCTGCTGACTTTTCCCTATGATGAATCTACTGTGTCTGCTGGTTATGTCATCAACATGAGACCGTATGTTTTGTTGATATTTACCTGACACAGTGTTTTGTTTGGTTTTTGTTTAGTTGTTTAGTTCAGATAAAAATATTTTTCAGTTGTGATATTACAATATATAAGCATATATAGGATAATAAATGTAACTTTATTTTGCTCTACCCTTTTTCTACAACTCGTTCTGTTTTTTAGGTAAATCGCAGGAGATTTTTATGTTAAGACTTTTTCATGAATCCATAAAGGTGGTGTGTGTCATAAATTCTAAATATTTCTCTAAATAAAGTGATTTCTGTTGGGCAAAAATACAGACGCCCCCTTGGTTCATATACAGTTGTTTTATTTTTTGATTGTGCTCTTAAGCAGTCAGGATGACTCAGGATCATCTCTGTACACTTCCTGGTTTATTACACACCTGTCTGTTGTTGAGTGTTTAAACATCAGATCCTCTCTGTTCTGTTTCCTACTAAAGTTAAATGTGTAACTGTCCTGGTGTCCAGGGACACGGTGTCCGCCGGAGCGACCCTGCAGAAAGAGTACAAGCTCCTTCCTCTGCTCGCCAACAACAGGGAGAGGAGGGGCATCGCTCTGGACGGCAAACTGAAGCATGAAGACACCAACCTGGCATCATCCAGCATGTGAGGGAAAAATCTGAGACTTCAGCCTGAAAAGTTTCTGCAGGACTTGAAATGTCAGCTCAGGATTCGACTCTGTTTAAATGATCTCTGTCTTCTCTCTCAGGATCAAGGAGGGGGTGCAGAAGGAGGTGCTGGGAATCATGGTTTCATACAGAGTCATGGTGAAGCTCATCGTTGGAGGGTCAGTTTCTGTGTGTGTGTGTGAGTCCATACAGGTTCATATGTGAGTGAGATCCACTGAGCTGTCACATGAGCAGAGAGTGTCTGGATCTTTGTGGTGTCACACATGAAATCTCCTGAAACACCCAACAGACAGCTGCTTAGTTCCCACAGAACAGACCTGAGAACAGAAATGAATCAATGCAGAGAAGGAAATCTGACGTCCTGTCATTGGTCATTTTAAATGTGTGTGTGTAGCTCTGCAGTAACATGGTGGATCTGGACGTGTGCAGGGTGACATGGTTCTTTTTTCATACTCTGGGTTGATTGTTAACTCGCCGCCTCCTGACTGTCATTTCCCATGAATCAAAGCTGCTTGTGTTTGTTTCTGCTTGTTCTCTGCCACGCTCACAGGATGATGGGATCAAGGTGAGTTCATGTCCAACTGCTTTCAAGCACCTGTTCAGTTTGTAAATGTTATTCTAAATGAAAGTTAGGAAATGACAGAATGTAGTTTAGCGTCTGACAGAGGCTCACAAGTTTTAAATTACAAGTTAATGAAAACTACAGTTTTATATCCTCGAGACTTGCTGTGCTTTCATTACCATTGCTCAATACTACGTCAGCTAATCTTTAGTTTTCATTTTACACCTTTGAGGTTTTACATTTTTTCAGAATAATGCATATTTATTAATGTTTTCTTTGGTTAAACAAATGTATCTGACATAATGAATCATCATTAACCCATGAAACCCAGTGAGAAACATCTGTTTTGTGTTGCAGTGAGGTCGGCCTGGAGATTCCCTTCAAACTGATGCATCCTAAACCTGATGCAGGTAAACACACTCACATCTGTCTCTGTTTGTTGGTGTGTTTCATGGCAGCTGTGTACGTCTGCAGCCGTCCACATTTCTGATTTAATGGATAATAGAAAGTCGGACAGTCAGACTGAATGTAAACCTTCCTGTCTTTTTGTCTCTGTCGCTGCCAACAGTGAAGGAAAGGTAAGATGTTCTTCCAACACATGTAGAGTTTAAATGTTGTTTGACTCTAAAAGAAGCATCAGTCTGTCAGGAGCTGTGGATGAATGAGTGAACCGTTTGTGGTGAGGACAGATCACAGACAAATGTCCTCTGTCCACTGCCGCTTTGTTCAGGTCATTCAGGGACGGGTTCATGTTCCCAGATCTTTTATCCCTTCATCAGCTCTTTGTTTTTGTTAGTCCTTCATTCCTCCGTCAGCTCCTGTTCAAATCCCTGCACTGTCAGCTCTCCTCTGACTGTTCCTGATTCCTGTTCTGATTCCCTGTTTCTTCATGCTTCCTGGGTGAAAACATTTCAGTCAACCTGAAGATTTAAGAAACTGACTCCCCCACGTGTTTCAGTTGTTGTGTTTCAGTCGATCTCTGCTCAGGTTAAACTGGATGTAACTTTACAGGGAGACTGGTCAGAGGAGTCCCTGGTTCCAGAGGTGTTTTATCCAGTTCTGTATTCCCAGTTTCAGGCTTTTCTTCAAACGATATCCTCCCAGATAATTCAGAGGAGTCATATGTTGTCCGTCAGTGTGGTGGACGGGTCTCTGTGATCCATCAGATCTGCAGTAAATTCACAATGTTTTATCGTTCAATTTGTCCACATCCTCCAAAACTGTGAACTTGTAAACTTCAAGTCTGCTCCCTCTGCTGCTGTCTGTAGTGAGATGGAGGAGGAGATGGTGTTCCAGGAGTTCAAGCGCTCCTACCTGAAGGGGATAGTCTGCGACGACGAGGACGAAGAAGGAAATGTGTCGGGTGGCGACGACATGGCGCCCAAAGAGAAGTAGAGGAAAGAGTCAACCAGGGTGACGACAGCTGGGGGTTTGAGCTCAGAGTTTGTGCTAGATAAAGAATAGGTTTTATTAAAGGACCATGCCAGTGATTTAGCATCTTAGAGTAGCATTTAGACATAATTCACTGTAAATCATTTTCCAGCACACGCTGTTTGGTCACAGTGTTCTTCAGTCTCACTGACACAGTGACAGTTTGAGGATAATCCAGTGGAAGAAGTAAACAGAAGACTTGGATGAGACAGTTGTTAAACAGATGTGAGGAGGTCAAATATGAAATCTTTATAACTTTCTTTTACCTGATGTTTGTCTGCTAACGAGCAAAAACCACAGATATGGTCCTTCAGTTAATAAAAAGCGTTAAGTATCCCTTTAATGCAGTTTGTGAAGATAATTTTTAGTGCTTTTATACTGGACTGCATGTCCAGATCTGAAGTAACGTGAGACAACGTCAGGAGTCATCTGTTCAGTGTGTCATCAGCAGCTGCTGCTGGAGATTTCTGGATTGTTTCTGTAACAATTTTAAATGAAACACTGCACAGAAAGTTCTCATAGATAATATGGGAATTAGTTTCATGTGTTAAATCATCATATGACAGAAATCAGAGGCAGAGAGTAGATCAGGTGAGGCTCAGGAGGAAACGCTCAGACTGATGCATCTGAAGTAAATCTGAAGTTGAGTTCAGATTTATTGTAGGAACATTTTTATAGAAGGCTACGTTTGATTTGGCTTGTAAAGGAGAGGCGACGTTCTGTGTGGCTGCAGTTTGAACTCTGTGACAATAAAAGCTGATTGATCCATTCTTGCATCAGCTGCTCTTTCTTGGTGTAACGCTGTGTCTGAGGCTCAGGGTTGAGGCTGCATGTGGTTCATGTTTTTTTACATCTATAAAAATGTGTAGGTTTTTAAAGGAGAAGTTCAGATATGATACAAACTGTGAACACAATCTAAACCGCTGTATGAACAGTCGAACACAAGCCTCAGGAGAAAGTTAATTTTTAATTTCAGACAAAACCACAATGCACAGATCACAGCAAACTGAGGCGTGAACAGATGATACACTGAAGTTCCTCATCAGGAGCTGACAGTGCTTTATCTTTGTTATGCCACCATCATCACCGTCTGTCACATCCAGGATCACCTGAAGGCATCCTGTAGCTTCCAGCTTTAGCTATAGCTTCTTTTTAATGTGTCTTTAACAAGGGGCTTCATCAGTCATTGGTTCTTCTGCAAAATCAGCCATTTTTATTGATTTTGTGTGTTAGATAGTATAAAATAACAAATCATGTTCCCTCATATTCTGACTAAATTTAATATGATAATATGACTAAAATAATTCCACTTGTTCCTGTGCAGTCTGGCTCAGTATCTGTACTTTAAAATCAGTTCATTTATATAAGAAACAAGTGAAATAGTTTCACTCCAGTGACACATTTAAACAGTTATTATTTTTATTCCATTTTTCCTTAATAAAACTCAATAACTGGTTAAGTTAAGAATTGTTTTAGCAGTGTTGTGACTTCCTTTATGGAGAGTTGAGCAGTTGACCTTCTGTAAGTGTCCATCCTCTGAACAGCCCTACCTGTACATGTCTCAGTGACTTTGTTGCTCCACGTCTCGTTTCCTTCACAGCGTCCCTCCTCATGTTCTCCATGTAAACCTCTTCAACTGATCAAACCTTTGTCTCAGCAAACCTGATTTAACCCTAACGCAGGGTGCTGATTCACATATTTACATTTTCTAACACAAAAATAAGATTCCTATTACAGTCTCTGCTGCTAAATGAGCACTTTGATTGACAGCAGTTACAGGAGAGAAATGACCAAAGCCCATCATCGAGTGGATTGTTTACCTGGCTTGCTTTTAAATAAGGATCCAAATTGCAAGAATTTAAGGATTGTGTTTGTACTGGATGTCTCAGTAACTCTTAAAGGAAAATTCAGTTTTCCAACCTCTCATAGTTTTGGTCAATAGTGTCTGTACATCAGCTATTCTCTTACTGTTGCTGGTTTTGTTCTGGCACCAGAAAGACCAAATGTCAGCTCTGGCCCAGGTATGGCCGTTGGGTCTGGCTGAGGTATTGGGTTTAAGGATTTGGACTGACTCAGTTAACGGTTAATGGTTTTGGGAGTGTTGGACGGCGCCTAGAATCAGACCAGCTTACATTGTCATTCATCACAAGTGTGGAATTAGAATGGCAACCAGCTGTGCTATTTTGTCTGCCTGTAACAAAACACTACAATCACTCTGAGATCATGGAGAAAACTGATCTGCTGGAAACAGCCCTAAAGCAGAGGCTGAATAAATACAAGCTGTAAACAGGCCACCAGTGAGTCGTCAGTGTGTGGACTGTTTTCAGGTATTTCTTTGGCCTCTTGGGGCTGTGAAGCTGTTTCTAGCAGAGCTGACTGAAACATCTAGTTTAGCCAAATCCACTCAGGATGAACAGCAGAGTGTGGATGGTTAGTCCAACTCTACTTCAGACGCTTTCATCAAAATAAAATGACTGAAATAAAACGTCAGAGGACTCGTGATAGAGGCAGCCACTTTGGTTGCAATTTAATTATTATTTTTTTCTCTCAAGCATCAAAATATATGCATCATCAACATTTGAGAAGGTGAAATGATAAAGGCTCTAAAACTAAGCTGCAGTAAGCTGATCTGAAGGATAAAAATAAAATTACTCTCAGGGTGCAAAGTGCTTTTAAAACATTCACCATTGGAGCAGGTTTGAGCCTCTACAGCCGACTGTGGCCAGCTCAGCAATCTAAACATTTATTAAAGTAAGTGCATGATCAAATGCAGATGTCAAGCTGGCACATGTAAGCCTACATGCATTTTTATATGTCAGTGAGTGTTGAATCATGAGAGTGAATTTATCTCCACACTTAAAGGGGGGGTATTTTCCTACTAAATAATTTGGTTTTCTAGAACTTCAATGCAAAAGGCTGTTTTTAGTTAATTAACACACACTGCAAAAAGTTTCAAGAGTGTGTGTTTCTTTAGATTAATATTAAGCAGGTGTAATTTTTACAATACTCACAGCCTTAGTTTAGCATTTGATAGTTAGCACACGGAAAAATATTGGACAAATGCGATAGTCGTCAAATTATTTAATCCAAAACAAAGACAGGAAAAGTCAGAGAACCACCAAAGTCAGTACTGTTAAACCTTTTTTATAAAGAATTTTGTTTTTTGTTTTTGTGTTGTTGTTTTTTCCAGTGTAGTAATACCACACCTATTTGCCCTGCCTCTGACCTCCTACCAGACTCACCTACCAACGACCATATCTAGAACCCAGAGTCAGTCCAGAAATGGTTCTGATTAAATATTGAGTTTATTCACTTGCTTCCAGTGAAGTCACAGTTAGGGGCAGTTGATGGCGCGAATTACTATTTAATCAGATAACAACAGTAAGGTGTTACAGCTGCATAACACAACACACTAACTTATCTGACAGAAATCTCCATCTCAAAAATGGACAATTCAGCTTTTCTAGAATACCCCTCCTTTAAAAACTTGCAGTTATAAATGCACAGAGTGTTTGATTGGATGCATGTGGAAACTTCATCTACAACTGCGACTGACTGGCTGGTGCCTACTATGGTTGAGGAGTGGTGGTATCTTGAGGACCATCCCAGCTGAAGTCTCTTGCTGTAAAGACAGGTGGCTCTTGCCATTGGTGATGTCGGCCCATGGGAATGTCGCAGGAGTCGGGGTACAACAGGTACCCAGAGAACGTGCTGCTGCTCTCGTTGTCAGTGAAAATGCCATTAGTGACGGGATCCTTCACCTGCAGCCACACCTGATCGAATGCTTTGAGGTGGAGGATGATTGTCTGGCTGGCCGTGGCTTGGCTGGTAGCCTCTGTTGTTCTGATTACAGGGTAGCGGTTGAGGAACAGGCCGACCTTAAGAGTCCTGAAGGCGACCGCCAGGTGGTACGAGAAGACGTAGGTGCCGTTGACGGGGGCTCTGTAGATGCCGGTGAGCGGGTTGAAGTGCCCTTGCAGGTTGGTGAGGACATGTGGGAAAGCGATGGGCCAGTCTTGCCTTGGAAATGACTCATTGATACATGCAGAGAATGCTGATTGGATGGCTGGGGTGCAGGGACCTGGTGGACCGCTGAGACCAATCATGCCCTCGTTGCCTTTTGGTCCCATGAGACCCTGTACACCCTGGGGACCAGTGTCACCTTTTTCCCCTTTCATTCCCTTTTCTCCTGGTCTCCCATCAGCGCCGTCCGCCCCATCGGTGCACTCACACACTCCCTGCTCACCTTGATCACCTTTCTGGCCATTCAGCCCAGGGTCGCCGGGCATACCCAGGTCACCCTTATCACCCTTAATACCTTTGGGTCCCACAGCTCCCATTACACCAGGCAGGCCCCGGCCTCCGGCTGGTCCAGGGGGGCCTTGTAGACCTGGTGGACCCTGGGCACTCTCACAGGAGGCAGGACATGTACCAGTTTCTCCTTGGGGGCCTTGTGCACCTGGGGGCCCCAACAGTCCTCGGTCTCCTTTCTCCCCTTGGAACACACACCAATAGTATTTGCGTCACATTTTAATATATACTGAAACATCCCTTAGCATCTTAACCCTTTCCACTCTAGCAGTTCCAAGAGCAGGAACGGGTTTTATCTATTATTAAAATGTGATTGGCAGCTGCCATTTTCAGATGGCTAAAATGGATAGTATTTCATTGTTTTGCTTCATCTCTGTTGCATCAAATTACTGAATTAGTGTCATATTTCTGTCTTTCCCCATATTAAGAGAATCTGTCCAGACTGCATCTGCCTCTCTGTCCAGAATATCTTTAAGTGAGACTGTCCTCCCCAAGAAAACAGCATATACCCAAAATAAACATTTGTTAACATTTCCCTAAGCCTAACCAAGTTATTTTTGTTCTCCAGCCTAATCAAACCTTAACAATGTCAGATATTAAAACTGTTGCATTTTTGTACAGTGCATCTTTTACATAGTGATCTCAGCAGACCTTTGAAGCCTCGCTCGCCCTTTGTCCCGGTGAAACCGACAGAGCCAGTCTGCCCTTTCTCCCCCATGTCTCCCTTCTGACCTGGAACACAAAGGACAACATTCGTTATGATAAAAGAATGAAAAACAAGAGGTGACCTGATTAAGACACTAAGTCCATTGTTCTGTTTTGAAGATACGTTTGGAGACATTTCCACCGGCAGCAGAATGAAAACAACTGAAAAAACTGAGACTTGGTTGGTGTCTCAAGTTTGATTTTCAACTGTAGTCCTCAGGGACGTATATGTTAAAATACTCATAGAAATAAAGCAAAAGGTAAACAGGGAACATTAACACATAGCAGACTTTACATGGGAATGTTTCGTTTTTCTTTCTCATGCGTCAGGATAATTGAAAAGATTCTCTGTGACACAGATGAAACACGTCTTCGTCTTCACATCTGATTGTGACGTTATTCATTAACTGTGAGTGCTCATGGTGTTATGTCAACAGGAGTGGAGATTAAGTGACATGCCTTTCGTTCATCCCCAGCACCGGACCCTCTGCAGTGACACAGGTGAGTCCAACGTTAAGCTAACCTGTAGGTGTACAGATGATGTGTAACTCACCCTTCATCCCCTGAGGACCGGTGAATCCACCTCGACCTTTGAACCCCATCAGTCCTCTTCTCCCGGGACTCCCAGGTTCACCTGATGAGAAATTACAGTCAGGTCAGGTTTTGTTTTATATTTTACCATCAAGTCTTAAAGGGGAATCAAACTACCAACTCTGGCAGTGTTGGCATATCACAGTCCTCACTTTCCTGCAGAAACACATGGTCCTCAAACTGTGTCATGACTTCATTTTTATCAAACATTAACACTATTGTGAGAATTAGTAACAAAAAATAAAAAAGGTAAACTTCATTGAAATAACACAATCTGATTAATGAAGCTTATTTCTCTTTTCATGAATGTTTCTCTGTAGATTCTTTGGGTCCTTAGGTTTTCTGAAACTTTCAGTTTTTACACATAAAAGACACAAAGCTTGTGAGTGAGTCTTGATCTTGTTTTCTTCTTTTGATATTTTAGCTCACTGACAATCTCCTTCTTCCTTCCTGTCAGAAGTCTGTTCCTCTTGGTTATTGCTCCTTCAAGAACTGGTTCACCTTTAGATGTGTATTGTGTTTTTCTGAGCAGGTGATTCAAAGTGTGTTACGTGCCTGGGGGACCCCGGTCTCCGCGGTCTCCTTTGGGCCCCTCGGTGCCCTTACAGTGTGAACAGAGGCAGAAAAATGGAATCTGGTCGACAGGCGGCGGCACTGGTGCGTTCAGCAGTATGTCGCAGATTGATGTATCAGGCAGAGGCAGTGTCAATGGGTTGGTGTCCCCAGTCATCCGGAGCTTGTCGGAGACGTTGGTCATGTTTCTGGGGGGCCATGGTGGTCCTGTGGGGGGCATTTGCAGGGGGCCGGTGCGGGCGGCACCCAGCCAGCGGGACGTTTCCTCTGATGAGTCCGAAGACTCTCCCTCCTCTGAGCCGGGCCAGTGGTAGGTGTTGGGGTCTGAGGTGGAACCGTCCTCTTCGCTGGACACACTTCTGGTGGTGTTTGGTAGTAGCATGGCTGAGCAGAGGGAGGACAGGACGAGGAGCCCCAGCAACCTCGACAGCATCTGTACAAAGAGGAGGAGGATGGGAGCCCAGAGGAAGGAGGTAAGATAAGGAACACTGGGAAAAGTGTGTTTGTTTTTTTAAAGTAAATGAAATGACTTCAGCCTCTTTCCATCAGTTTGTCTCAGGAATTTTCCAGAGTTAAGTGTCATTTCTTATTTTTCACAATCGGTGTCTTTCTGACTGACGTTCACTCTGGAAATGTTTTTTGAAACAAATTGATTCGGATTACAAACAAGTAAAACTATGTCTCCTGATGAGCTGATGTGTAGCACTGGCCCCATTTCAGGTGTCTCACATCCAGATAAAAACCAGGTGACATTTAATACACTTTCATTCACATTCAGCCACATTTTTGTCTTTGTTGACCAGATCGCAAATCTGATCGTAATCCATCTTTGTTTTCCTGTCTGTATGAAAGTCAGGGTCGGCCCTTCTTCAGTCCAGAAGGAGGAGGTAAAAACTTAACTACCAGAAAGCACCGAAGCAGTTTAGTTACAGTTTAGCTCGAAAGCTACGTAACTGTCCATCCTGTCAATGCTCCCTCATCCACACAGATCTACTTGTGATTGAACTGATCAGGGATCAGATAAATGCTGCATCAGATTGCTGTGCCTCCTGTATGATTGTAGGTGTTTTTTTCTTTATGGTTGTCCAGGCTCCAACTTAAAGCCTCTGAACCACGAGAAAAACACAGCCCCAGCTCCCCTTTTTTATCAAGAGACAGACAATGCACCATCCATTAATGTAATAGTTATTTAAAATATTAACATATTTCTTCATCTGGTCATTAATCTTAAACAATATAAAGTGGTAGTATCTAAATATTTTTTTTACAAAGCTGAGGATTGACAACATAATTGAAGAAGAAAAACTTTTTATTTTGCACCTTTACTGATGTTACTGCTCGACCAACAGGTTCAACCTGGATTTAAAAAACTAAGCTACATTATCGTCCAGAGAACCTAAACTGCTTCCAATGAAATCCTCAGAGGCCTTTTAGGAAAAACTCACCGCTCCGTCCGAGTCACGCAGCATCATCTGGAGAAGGATTTCTGGGAAGATGAGGATCGAGGAGGCTTTGATCCATTTATAAGCCTCGCCCAAAACAAAACTTCTTTCAGGGTTCGTCTCACCTGCCGGGGCAGCAGACAAAGGCTGAGGACTGGGGGGAGGAGGGGGAGGGAGGGGAGGCTCGTCTTCATTGTCCTGCTGAAGAAGAACTGGGCCTTCTCCCTGCACCGTGACCTCCTTCACCATGAAACAGCAAAAATATATTCAGAGCAGAAAGAAGAGACGCCTCTCTGTTTATCTCTCCATCGCTCTCCACCCTCCTTTTTCTCTCATCCATTCAGAAAACAAGATTCACTCTTTAATCTTTTCTTTCCACAGCTCCTCTTTATTCACAGCTCCTCTAAAACCTCTGGAATATTCTGCCTGGTACAGTTCGTCCTTGGTTTCAGTGCTTAACATCAATAAATCCCATGCACAGATCCAAACCAACAACACGGGAATCCGTATCCCAAAACCTTCTGACTCAGTAACTTCTTAGACAAACTGTTTGTTAATCTCAGGTTAATATCAGGTTAATCTCAGGTCTCTCTTTTACATGAGCTCCTGATCCCAGTGTGACCTCCTGATTAAATAACATATATTCCAGCGCTCTAATGAGCATTTGTTGTTTTAGGTAAACAGCCGTCCCATCAAACTTTTTAGAGTAAATCTCCTGTAGAAAACAACATAAAAGAAGAATCCTAATCATCTAATAATAACTAATAACCTCATCTGAAGAGAGAGTACTGTGCCTCATTCAGTCGAATATACCTACCAGATAAATACTGTAATGACTTTATTTAAATGAAACAAGCACAGTCTCAATTCACACTAATTCCACAGCGTCAGTCATTTTGACCAGAACAGATTTTTCTCTCAGATAACATTTAAATTCAGCCTAACATGGAGCAGACCACTTTTCATTGCACGTGGATAAACTATCCATTACATCACCTCTCTTGTAAAGCAACACAGAACATATGTTGGTGTATGTGAGTCAGATACAATCCTCACACATTATTCCAGTGTTCAGAGACCTGCTGCCTCACGTCCAGAACACTGTGTGAAGGTCAATTTGTGTTGGAAACAGCTTGAAATGTCAGAAAACAGAACATAATGGAGAAAAATGAGGCAGGGATATTTGTGTGCATTCTTCTTCATCTAAACAAGAAGCTGGTCAACAATAGAGTAATCTAATCCTGTGGAAGCACCCAGCCCTCACAATGAGCAGCCTACTTTTTATTTCCAGCAGCAGAGGACAGTTCATTCTCTAACAACATCTCATGGGATTATCAGGACACATGATATTAATAAAACTAATTACAAACATGAGCAGAAACAAGTGCACACAGGTCAACACTTGGTGGCTGAAATTTAAAACTGAACTCCCCCAAGACTTAAACCAGTGTGAAATAATTCTCATCACCTTCATCCTGTCAAACACTTTACACTTTTGGTCCTTTAAATATCTACTTGATCCTCCTGTACTTTTACTTTAGTAAAACTCCAGACAGCTACTGCTGCAGTGATGTTTCCTCTCTATCTGTCCATCTCCTTTTCCCTCTCACTCCTTTCTCCTCTGCTTCTGTCTTTTCTTTGTCACTTTTGGTTTCGATGTGCGATAAGAAGCCCAGACTGTAAACAGATCTCCTTCAGACAACTCGCTGCTGTTGTGACTGAAGATGCTCCTCAGTTCGTCCTGTTCAAAGGACATGACGTGTGGGAAAGACAAAGCACTTCATCGTTCGTTTCTAATTCGCTGCGTCCGGCCAGTGTTTGACCTCTGAGAGAGAACGTCCTGTAAAACCACTCCCTGTTGTTTTTATGGGTATCTGCTGGTTCCACCATTTATCTCCCCTGTTCAAGCTTAACATTTGCAGAATATGTAACAATTTTAACAACTGATTTTTTATCTGTTTTGAACTTTCTCCTGTTCCAGATTCAGCAGTGTGAAGATTTCCTGTTGTTCTCTGATTTAAACTGAATATCTCTCTGGACTATTGATTTGAAGACGTCACCTCCGACTCTAAGAAGCTGGCAGGGACAGTCTAAGCTATTTTTGCAGACTAAGATTTTATAGACTGGAATTCTTTTAGTCCTAAAATCTTAACAGAGTGAAGATAATTATTAGTTGTGGCCCTATAGTGGAGCTCATTGTAGTTTAGGTTGTGGAAGAAGCTGAAGTTTGTCAGCTGTTAGCATCTCGAAACAACATCTGTATCAGTCAAACTGAGCTCCGCAGACAAGACGACAAACTTTAAAAACACTTCAAGGCAGTAAAGGGAATAAAGAGGAAACTGGACAGTTCTCACATCATCTCATCCTTACAGGAGAGTAATGCCTGGGAATACGTGCCCTCCCTTGCCACTTTCCAAATCGCTGTTTGTCACCCCATCGTCGAGTTGCCTGTGGAACCAGAGATGATCCCTTTATGTCCCCAGGCCAGCTTTTATTCTGAAAAATCAAAACAGCTGAGAACACAAAGGTAAACCGAGCCGAGGGAACAAGGCTGAGGCACAAAAGAAGACAAGGAGATGAATAGTTAACCTTAATAAGTGTCCTGGTTTCCACAGCTGGCGGCGCTCAGCGACACCCCGGAGCCTGGCCCGGGTTTCAGGCCTGTACCTGCTCCATCTCAGGGTTTTACTGTTCACTGACCCTGAGGTGAGCTAGACTATACAAAATATTTCTATTTTACCTAATGCAGAGAGGTCACGTTTTAGAGGGTCACACATGAGATTCTGCTCCGTTTGTCAGCTGCACATTCATGAAGTGACTGTTAGAAGAAGTAAACTGTGGCCTTTAAGAGTTCGTTCTTGATGTCTCTCTGATCTCAGACGTCTTACCAGTTACCTGATGCCTCCGTCTTTGTGCGCTGTGCGTTATGTAAATTGAAAAACAGTATGTTTTGACTACTGTGATCTGCAGCCTGTCGTCATCTGCAAGACAAAGATCATGTGCTCTCCCTGCTCTTTATTTGCCAAGTTCAGACACAGTTCACAGATCATCAGTGTGGAGTTCCAGCAGGTTATTTTCATTTTGTCATTTTTGTATTGAAAATGTGTTTAAAACAGAGAACAGACTCTGGCACATAAACATATATTAAAGTCCAGAGAGTCATGTTTGCAGATGAATATATATATTTCACTGAGTCTTTACATGTGTCTATAAGCTGCTGTATATATTGCTGTTGTTGCCCCTTAAAGGATAAATGGTAGAGATAATGAATGGATCGTTTTCCATATAGTCATTGAGTTACTTTGGTCTGTTCTGTACACATGACATCGTTGAGGAGCGATCCCTGCTCTGTTATTCGTCCTGAGATTTCGACTTCATTTTTCCCTGGCAGAGTTTTTTGGGGGCAGTTTGGTCCAGATTGTGAAGCTCCTCGAGGTAAATTTGTAATATGTGATACTGGGCTTTATAAATAAAACTAACTTGAGTTGAATAAATCTCGAAACTGGTGCAGTTTTCAGCCTGTGGGAGACAGCAGTTCAGCCTCTGTGTGTGCAGCTTCTGAGGCCAGAGACAGGTTCTTACATGCTACCAGTGAGAGCATCCTGAGTCCCAGCAGTCGCTCAGAAAATGAAATAAGAACATCAGCTTTTGGGGAACGGGGCTCTGGTCTGTTGCAGAGGTGAGTGGGTGGAGGTTAAAGAGGAGGTTTTGTGTGTTAACTGTTGGCAGACAGTGTTCAGCTGCAGACTGTGGACTCTCAGTAAACACTGGTAGTTAGTTATTAACAGTAGAAACAGAGCAAACTGTCATCTCCGTCCACAGCGTCGATTCTTCACACGTAAGTAGAAAAACACTCGTCCGTCTCAGAGATGCCTTCATTTTTCTTGGTTGTCGCAGCAGTTTTAAAATGTTGTCTCGGCCTCGCTGGACCCTTGACCCCTGTCGCTCAGCTCATGGGGTCAAAGGTCGTGCAGGGTTCAAACAGGGATTGTCTCCTGCTGTGTGTCAGTCCAGGGGCCTCTGTGGTCTCAGCTGAAAATGATCAATATTGTTGAAATGTTTGACTGGAGCCTCTGAGTGATTATTTGAAACAGTTAAAGCAGAAAGGAAAGCGCACGTGATGTTTGTGACTGTGTCTGTGTGTCGTCTGCAGCTCCTCCAGAGTTCATCATCAACCTGCTTCTGTTCGGTAAGTCACATTACGACCATACCGTCGCTCAGATGTGGATTATGAGTATGAATGTTTGTATGGCTGTCTCTGCTGAGACACGGGGTCAACATAAACACTGAGGAGATAAGATTGTGTCTGGTGTCAGTCTCGCGTCATTGGCTGCAGGTTTGACCGACATCATGTCCCGCCTCGTCCTCTGCGTGTCTGTCGTCGTCGCCCTGTGGTCGGTGTCAGTGCTCAGTCTGTCAGGTGGGTGTGTGTCAGACACAGCCTCTGTATGAACTGATGATACTGAAATTTCTGTTTATTTCCTCCCTCATATTCAAACTGCGTTGTGCTTCTCAGCTCATACACTGTAAGTGACAAGGAATTAAAGGGTAAATTCACCCAAAAAACAAACAGAATATTTCATCACTTTGAGTGAACGCAGCAGAGTCTGTGTTTCTCTGGATGATTCTAAAAAACTAAACCAGATTCTGTTCACCTCCAGTGATGGGGTAGAGACACATGAAACCAAAACTATCTGCACCAGTCTGGATGAACTGACCTGGTTTCATCCTCTGTCTCTTCAGTGTTCTCGGACCCTCCGAAGGCTCACATGCTGCTCCGGTCCCGTCGGGCCAACTCCTTCCTGGAGGAGCTGAAACCCGCCTCCATGGAGCGAGAATGTGTGGAGGAGAAGTGCGACTTTGAAGAAGCTAGAGAGATTTTTGAAAGCAGGGAAGCCACAGTAAGACGTCTTGTGTCTCTGGGTGACCTAACTGTCTCAGTAACACCTGTTCTCTGACTGTGGTGGATTAGCTGTCTGGTACCTGACAAGTCTCTGTCAAGTGATTTTCAAAGAAGAGCATGAAGAGAAAGAAGTCAAAACGCAGATGATTCAGAAAGTTATCAAAGTTCACTTTGTGTTTAATGTCTCAGCTTTAATAAGTGTTTTCATCACTGACTTGTTGCTGTGTGTGTTTGCAGCTGGAGTTCTGGACGGTGTACACAGGTAAGAAAAGCTTCTTCCTCAGTATGAAACACATCATCTTCATCATCGTGCTGCTGTAAAAGTTTCCATATCAATAAAGAGAAGATCAGTGATAAATATTATAAATACTATATTATCGATGCAGCATCATTCTGCAGTTTGGTGACGTGTGTGTGATTCTTGTGACTGTGTCATGCAGGTTTCTCCTGTGTGGATATCTTGTCTCTTTTGCAGCACCTGCAGAGCATTATGGGAAATGTATTCCATGTTGATCTGTGTTTCAGACGGGAACCAGTGTAACTCAAACCTGTGTGTTCATGGGACCTGTGTGGATCTGTACCAAGCCTACGCCTGCCGCTGTAACCACGGATATGAGGGCAGATACTGCGATCAGAGTGAGTGTGTGTGTGTGTGTGTTCATGAAGATGAAGCTTCTTTCTGTCTGTTTCCGTCCACCACACACAGAACAGTCTGTCACCTCTCGTGGTGTTCAGGTCTGCAGATGTTTCCAGGTTTTTCCATCTTTTTAAAAGATGTTTTGGTGTTTGTGACAAAAACCACCTGAAAATCTAAAAACCCACAA
Organism: Lates calcarifer; assembly: GCF_001640805.2. NCBI lineage: Eukaryota > Metazoa > Chordata > Actinopteri > Centropomidae > Lates > Lates calcarifer. The sequence continues at coordinate 1,395,855 of NC_066836.1, read as the reverse complement.
AAATATTTCAACATTTTCAACGTTTTGGAGCCAAACTGAGTGAACGCAGCTTCACCATAGGTCTAACTTTTTCTACCTCACTAATGATAAACATGTTTTCTATGTAATAACAGAAGAAGAGTCTGAAACTAACAGTTACTTTCATTATTGATTCATCTGCTGATTGTTTTCTTAAGGTGAAACTCTTGTTGCCTGTTGTTCAGTTGTAATAGCCACTAACTGCTCTGTGGACAACGGCGGCTGTGACCACGAGTGTTCGGACAGCGACGACGGTCTGAGCAGGAGCTGCGGGTGCGTGGACGGATACAAACTGCACGACAACTCCAAGAAATGTCTCCCAAAGGGTGAGAAAATAAAGGACAGTTTATTTATCACCTCTCCAACCACCACCGACTGTCAGACTTCCTGTTTCCTGAAACTCCCAAGAATGAACAAATCATTCTCACTTCCATTTAGTTTGTGAGCATGAGAAAGACAAAGCAGAGCACTTTACATAACGCTGTGAAAACAAAGAAAAGAAGGACAAACAGAGAAAACACTTCTCAGTAAAGTTGTATAAATGTTCAGGTACTTAAATGACAGAACTATTGTGCACAAATATTAGTGAGCAACTGAGATTTATTTCCACTTTCACATTTCTGACATTAGTGCTCAGTGGTTGTTGTGATGCTGTTGATCATCTTTAGCTGATTTCAGTCAGCTGCTCGTGTTAAGGCTGTGCAGAGAAACACTGGTAAAATTCTTAAATCACTGTCTGTGTTTTCCCGGCAGGACCTTCGTCCTGCGGCCAGCTGCTGGTTGGCAGGTCGTCCTACACCAAACCAATGGATGGTCTGCTGCCGTGGATGGTGGGAGGGGAGGTGGGAAAGAAGGGAGAGAGTCCCTGGCAGGTAACAGGACTTTTACTGTCACAGCAGCTGAGCTCAGCAGCACACACCAGACGGTTCATACAGACAGACAGGAGCAGATGTGTTAATATCTACTCTGGGAAACAGACAGCTCGTCTGACCTTCCACTGAAAACAGCAGATGCAGGTGTTTTCATTTCTTATCTTGTTTTGTGTGTAACACACAGGAGAAAAAGATTTGCAGCCCTGGTTTCTCAGAACAAAGTTTTGGCTGCATTAAAACAGGTGGCCATCAGGGGGCAGCAAACACCAGAAGGTTGAAGAAAACGGAATTTCTGAATTTCTGAATTTCGCAGTTGTATGTTTCCACCAACCAGTGAAGTTGCAGAAAATGTGGTCAGGATCTCTCCCAGTAAAGCTGACCTTTGACCTTTTGGATGTAACATGCCATCACCATGTGTAGACAGGTTGTACAGAGTGTTTTTGTGTGCAGGTGCTGTTACTGAACGCAAGAGGGCAGTTTCACTGCGGAGGCGTCCTCATCGACGAGAACTGGGTCCTGACAGCCGCTCACTGCCTCACCACCAGCCTGAGATTCAGAGTACGACTCGGTCAGTTTTCACAGACACTCCACGTTTAATCTGCCTCTCTGCACCACCTGCAGCGTTTACGCTCACAGATAACAATTACTTTTATACTTATGGATGAATTGACCGGCCATGACATGAAGCTTGAACTGGAAGTAAGCACTGACCCTGCTGGTTTGTATCCTCAGTGTTGACATAAAGAGAAAGGCAGCACTGACTTGGTGAAATCCTGGTGTGAACAGCAGTTTGAACATGTTAAATAGAAACCAGGCAGACAACTTACCACCTGATATCCTGGGGAAACCCTGTGATCTGTGTCCTCAGGTGACTACCAGCGTTTCAGAGACGAAGGCACTGAGGTGACCCTGAAGGTCGTCAGCACCTTCAAACACCCAAACTATGACAGCAGGACGGTGGACAACGACATCGCCCTCCTGCGTATGGAGACCCCCGCCCCCTTCTCTGACTACATTGTCCCCATTTGCCTGCCGGGACGCGAGCTGGCCGAGCGGGTGCTCCACCTCAATGGCACCACCACCGTGGTGACCGGCTGGGGCAAAGACAACCTGAATAGCACCCACTACAGCTCGGCTCTCAACGTCATCAAGATCCCACTGGTCAACAACAGCATCTGCAGCCAGCACATGGCCCACGTCATCTCCAACAACGTCCTCTGCGCCGGGATCCTCGGACAGAGGATGGACGCCTGCGAAGGGGACAGCGGCGGACCGATGGTCACTCTGTACCGAGACACCTGGTTCCTAGTGGGTCTGGTGTCCTGGGGAGAGGGCTGTGGCAGGAGAGACAAGCTGGGCATCTACACCAAGGTGTCCAACTACAACGAGTGGATCAACACAGTACGTGAAGAGTGGGACCAAAGTCATCCTCTACCACAATCCCCAAGCATCTGAAGCAGCTGTAGCCCCGACAGTTGATCCAGTCTGGTTTGTTAAACCCACATAAAGGCCTCAGAACAGCAGAGATGTAACACGATTTGTTAAATAAACTCATTCTGTCTCAAGAGGCTTCAGTTAACTTTTTTACCCTAAAATGAGCCAGTGCTTTAACCACATTAATGATAAAAATGGCTGAAAGTAATGACACCGTCAGTTCAAAACTCTATATAAATATCTAAATATCTCAACAGCTATTTCATGGATTGGTGTGAAATTTACAGTCATGGTCCCCAGAGGATGACTCCTCCTAAGCCATCCTCAGACTTTTCTTCTGGCGCTGCCACCAGGTCAGTTTACACTTTACCTCCAGACCTAAGGAAGTGTCACAAAGTACTGAACAACGTCAGTTTAAACACCAATAATCAGTGGTCAAAGAGCATCTGAACCCCCTCCCACCACATCTTTCACATAATAGAAAAATCAGATGAGTTGTGTCCATGTTTGTGGAGGGGCTCTGATAGCTGGCTCCCTTTTGGATTTCAGAGACATGTCTGTATTTTCAGATAAAACCAGGGTTAAACAGCTCCTGCACATTCAGTTCAGCTCCGACTGATTCTGCAGAAAGTTTAAAGTTAATAACTTTTGTGGTTTTTCTGTTTCGGGTCATTAAACATTTAAAGCTCTGTGTGAGAAAATGGTCACAGGCGACCACTGAGAGGAGGTCGTAGTCTGAGGGTCCAGATCAGGTGAAGAGAGCAGGTCCTGGACCACTTCACATCTACACTCAGAGAATAACTGCACCAAATCCAGAGCTGACTTGTAATTTTCAAAAATCACAAAAATGATTAACTTCAAGCTTTCTGCAGAATCTCTCCACCTCTACTGCAGCGCACAAAGAAATTTCACCTACAAACTCTGATATTTTCACTCCGTCGATCTCAGGTCAGTGCATCAGTCTCATTATAATAGATGAGAGCAGTTTTAAACATGATACTTCACAGAGCACACAGAGCTGATTCCTCAGTGATGAACACGTCTTTATTTCATTGTTCAAGCATTAAAACTCACAGACATTTGTACATTAGCAGAGTCTTAAAGGGACAGGGAGCATGTTCAGGCCTGATGTGTTCATATGTGCTGAAGGCCTTTGTTTTATCTTTTTTTTTAACGGCGATAAAACAACAGCAAACGTATTTTTTTTATCACCACAGACTCATTTAAACACAGCTACTGAGGTCTGATGTTCTAATGTCACCTGTGCATTTAAAATGATTCCTTTTGATTCTCTAAATGGCAGCACCACAAAAAGAGGAAGACACACCTGAGATTTACACACTCACAAACACACACACACACACACACACACACAGACTCCTCAAGTACAGTGTGTTCCTTTGTTTACATCAGGTCTCTGGAGAGAAAAATATCTCATCTGTTCCAGACATGAAATGAAATCATGGTCATTCAGTTTAAACAGAAACCACAGAATCATTAAACAGCAGTGATACAACACACTCACATTTAAAACCATGAACCAATGATTCTGTAAAATCTACATCTAAAAGATTCAGCTGTTGAATACATTATGCTGCTCATTAAACACTAAAATGTCCGTTTATTTCACAGTTTTCTATTTGCACTTCAGGATAATGTGTCTCTTAATCTCATTATGACTTTTATCCTGAGCATTAGTCCAGAACAGTTTAAGACATTTGATGGCTTGTTAGGAGCATTAATCAGAAAGAGATGAATAAAATTTTACCTCTAAAACTAGACACTGTACAAACAATTAAAAAAGAAATAAAGATAGATAACTCAGTACCTGTTACCTCCTAAAGGATGCTGCAGACCAGCTTAAACACATCACTGACGAAGCCTCTGTTTCCCCCCTCAGGTGTTTCCAGGTGTTCTGCTCAGGTAAGAAAGAGTAATGATATATAAAGTATGGTCATGATATTGATGGTGTTTATATCAGTCTAACCAACGTCTTTGATGCAACCTGATCTGTCTCTGACTCAGTGTGAGACTTTCTGTTTCTCTGATCTCTGATTCTCACTTTAACCTTCGTTTATGTAGATTCTTTTTCAGACGGTGTCCTGAGCACTGATCTGGATTTTGAGAAGTGAGGGAGAAACAGCTCCGTTAAAACGTGTTGGAGTGTGTGAGCTCTCCTGAGGCTTCTGGAGAGTGAACAGGTGAAGGAGAGAGGAGCTGACGGCTGGAAACACCTGTGTGAGGAGACTGAACACTCTAACATCATCCCTCTGACTTCCGTTAACAGCGAAGGAGTCCTGGTGAAACTGACCTGTGATCAGTCAAACTGCCTTCATGTGCTTTTATTTGTTGGAGTTAAATCTTAACACGTCAGAACTTTAAACGTGTTGATGCTGGAAACTGATCTTACACCCTGAGTTTCTTTATGGTTCAGATCTGATGAAGTGATGAAGTGATCTTTACAAACCCACCCTGCCTGCAGAGGAGCCCTGACTCCTGATGTGTTTAATGTGCTGCATCGTTTTCTATGGAAATGCTTGCATCTAGAGGTAGAAGGTGGAAGTGCAGCCACAGTCCTGCTACAGAGACACAGAGAGGGTTCGTAGTCCAAGAAGACCAACATGAATTCAGGTCTGTGCTTTAGACAGAGGAGTTTCAGGTCAGACAGACTCTGTTCCTCACGTCCTGTTTTCACAACTTTTCCTTCTCAAATATGGAGAAAATCTAATCAGCTGCTTCTCTGAAGGCGTAGACACAGTGTGCAATAAATATAATGTCTGTGGAGATTATAATGACTTTAATATTTATATCTCTGACCTCTGACACACTGAGGTCTGCAGAAAAAGCTGTAACTCTAGATATTTGACTGTTTCCTGTCAGGTCATCTAAACTACTGTTTGCTGTTTAACCTACTTTCTATCTGCTGGTCTACATTTGACTGTACAAAGTCTAAATATTTTACCATCACATGTTCTGTTCAATAAATGTCAGAAAATAGCGAAAAATATTCTAATCTACAGCTCAACACAGTAGCTTTTTTTTTTCAACCAACCGTCCAAACCTAAAGATATTCTATTTCATTTGTTATTTATGAGCCAAAGAAAGCATCAAATTCTCACTTTTCAGAAGCTGGAACCAGTGATAATGATCATTCGAACCATCAATCGATAATCAAAGCAGCTGTCAATTAATTTTCTGTTGACAATTCAGTCAATTAATGTTCCCAGGATATATTTTTTGTTCACGTCAACATATGAAGTTAATTCTGAAACTACAGGTTAACTGAGACGTTTAAACCCTGACTTTAATATTAATCGTGTTGTTTAAGTTTTAGGGGTTTAGGTGAGAACAAACTGAGAGACTCGGCTCAGTCTGGAGCAGTGGACAGGAAGCAGTTCACCTGCCCGTTGTGTTTTCACATGGAGACCTTTAGGACTGTATCGGGGCTCCTGGTTGAGGATCAGGACTCTGTCTCTCCTCGTCTTTTCTTCAGCTCCTGTTCGTATCTCTGCAGCTGAGACATGAAGCCGGGGTTCGGGTCGATCACGTGACGAGCCGTCTTCACTTTCTGACAGAAGAGAAACAAACAGGAGCAAAGTTATTACACCGATGATTTACAGCGGTGTGACGGTTCTCAAACCGCAACCACGATACACGAAGACCGAACCGCGATCCAACCCCCAACCACTGCAGCTGCAGCCTCTTCAGCTCTCATTATTAAACTTGTGACCTTCACACAGCAGAATGCCCCTGAACGCCTCATCGTTACATTCAGACCAGCAGGTGTGATCTGCTCCGCCCTCCTCACCTGTAGGGCGTCCGTCAGCGTCAGTCTGCGGTGCTTCATCAGGTAGGCGATGCAGATGGTGGCCGAGCGGCTGCGTCCGTTCTTGCAGTAGACGACGCTGCGGCCTCCGCGGTTCGCCTCCTTCTGGATGGCGTCGGCGCAGCGGTCGAAGTGGCTGTACAGGTCCTCGTTGGGGTCGTCGTAGACCGGGATCTGCAGCTTGGTGACGCCGGCGGAGGGGAACGGCTGCTGCTTGGACACGTTGATGCAGAGCGTCACCGCCTCCTGCTGGATGAGCTCGTCGCTGCAGGCTGAGCGGGCGTTACTGATGAACAGGGCTTTGGTGACCTTACACAGCTGCAGCATCCTGGTCACAGTGTGGACGAACTGACCCTCACAGGCTTCCTTCCTCACGCACTGAGCCTCTCAGGTGACTGATGCCTGGTCAGAAAGAGAAACATGACATTTCTGACGGTCAGGGTTACAGTTAAAGAAAGATGGTGGGGGCTAAAAGAAACCGAGTGTTCACAGGAGACGAGATGTGACCTCTGACCTCATCCCTGGTCCACCCTGTCTCTGCTTTGTCCTCTGAGTGAGGACTGTCATTATTTATCATGATAGTAGTAACAACCACGGTGGTTATGTCAGTGTTGAGGACGGTCTTTTTATCAGAGTTTTGGAGCGAAACTGACCCTCAGAGACTTCCGTACCCGAGCCAGTGCTCACTGGGCCTAATGTTGGATTTCCCTTTAGCTCTGTGTTTGGTCTCCTCCACCTCCTGAGTTAAATCTCTGGCTCTTGAGCTGCTCCCCTGTGTTCACCCTGTGCTACTCATCTGACTGCGTCTCTGCTGTTTGCTGCTGAGCAGGTGGACGACGCTGAGAGCCGTGAGAGTCAACCAGAGGAGCCGAACAAAGAGCTGAAAGTCGCTGTAAAGATCTGAGGAGCTGCACATTCACATTGTATATCTGTATTTGATTTGTGGGCCATTGAATGCAGTCAGTGGATTATCTGAAAGCATCTGCTGCTGCTACATCAACGTGGCTGATATCACTGGCTCACCTCAGCTTCACACATGCAGTACATCAGTATCAGTATCAGTCACATCCATCCCTGTCTCTCAAAGAACAAATCTACAGGGAACCCACAGAAGTGGCGGTCAGTGAACGCCTCACCCGCGCTGTCAACACCAAGGACACACTGACTCACGTGCAGCCGTCAGCTGATCTCTTCAGGTGAACTCAGTCTCTCTGGCTTTTTAGAGGAGACTGGTCCCGGTCCGGTTCGTTCCAGAGGGTTCAGACTAATCCGGTCTGTTCAGGTCTCCTCATGACCCCCAACTGCTCCGAACAACACACACTGCTGCTATATTTACTGCACGGACTGACAGCTGCTCTGCTCTGGGTCCTAATGCGGCTCACATTCATGACTGACGGGCTCAACATGGACAAGAGGGAAACAGCGACGCACGGCTGCAATCAGTGATCAATGATCGATCCCAATATCGATTCTTCTGTCGAGGGTTTTTGATTCTTTCTTCGCAGAGCTGAAGGTGGCGTCCTCAAATGAATCTCTCTGTTCTACATCAACGATCAGTGACAGAAAATGTTCTGACTGTGATGAATAAATGATTGATGATTAAATACAGTAACTGTGTCTGAAATTAGCACCAATTAATTAAATAATCTGAATAATTCTCCCATCACTGCAAAATCATTATATGCAATATAATCTGCACGGGTGAAATGTAACTGAGTACATTTACTCAAATACTGCTGAAGTACGACGCTGATTGTCCTCCACTGCATCTAAACCACTGATATGGACCACGTCAGTTAAATGATCCGTTCAGTATTTGAGCTTTAATTAAATTCATTTTAGGGTTTTTTAATGATTTTATTTTACATTTACACGTTTTAATTACATTTACAAAAATTACATACAAAAAAGCATCGTACGGTAACATATGTCTGTGACCTTAAAAAATAAAATAAAATAAAATAAAATGGCAACACTTCGACCATCTCCTACTATTTATTTCTTTATTCGCTTTAACGGAAGCCGGGAAAAGTTAACTCACTTTCACTGACGGAACTTCTCAGTGTGACACCTACCGGAAGTAAACAAACAGAGAACTAGCATCGTTCGCTGTGTGGATGTGTGGAGTTAGCGGGAAGACGGTGGTGTAGTCGTATCTGAGAGAAATATTTCAGTGGTAATGAAGCAACAATGTCTTCAGTTCAGTGTTTGAGAGAGTTTGTCAACGAGCGACTAACTGCTGCTGCTGAAGAAATATCCAGAGTCTTTGAACAAACTATCGTCGAGTACGAGGAAGAGATCGATCGTCAGCGCAGACTGCTGGATATCGTGTGGAAACCTGAGATAAGGCTGCACAGGACAGGTCTGTGTGAGACATCAGATGTTTGTCAGTTGAAGTCATTGAACCACCGGTAGTTAACTACAGCTGATGACCTGCTGTTTGTCATGTTCCCTCCGGATCCAGTCGCGTCTTCTTCCTCATTTCCACCCAGTGTTGACAGGAAGAGGACGGTTAGCTCAGCTCCGAGACCGGAGGAACCATCCATAGGTTACTGTTTGAATGACACAAACCAACGGTATTCTCTGTACCGTCGTGTTGCCTGAACCTTTGTAAACTTTGATAAAAGGAAAATGATATTACATTAAAGTCATGATGAACACCCATTTTGATTGCTAGTGTGCAATTAATGTATTGAACATACATTTGTAAAGGATAACTGCATTTTTTCCTCAATAGCTTCCATCTATCATGTGACTGAATGTCAATGCTCAGTGCTGTGAAAAAAGTGAGCAGCTGTTACCTGAATGTTTTCTACACTGAGCTTCACTAAGAAGTGTGTTAGGACTAAAGAGACAGTTGCACTGGTGCACAAATACATTCTCTCACCATGAATTTCACTCACATGTGAGCAACATGTTCACTCTGCTCTGCTAATGGTTTAAACTTGTATTCATTTGCTCAGATGTCAGTTTTTCCATCGTCACATCACTGAGCTGTTTCCTGTGTGTGTTTGTCCGTGCAGAGCTCCCACAGCAACATGTCTGTAAGGAGGAGGAGGTTCTCACTGAGCAGCAGCTCTGTAACCAGGAGAGGAACTCCAGTCTGGACCAAGAGGAGCCAGAGCCTCCACAGATTAAAGAGGAACAGGAGGAAGTGTGCAGCAGTCAGGAGGGAGAGCAGCTTGTACTGAAGCAGGAGAGCCAGACCTTTATGTTGACTCCTACTAATGAGGAAAGTGAGCACAGTGAAGCAGAAGCAAACAGTGAGCAGCAGCTCCTCTCTCACAACTCTCCTGTAGCTGAGAGCCAAGATCAGAGAGGAAGCCAGCATGTGGACCCAGGATCAACTACAAATGTAGAGACACAGACAAAGAGGAGACGTCGCAAAAACACAAGTCACAGGAACAATGAACACAACTCTCCCACAACAGAGACTCACTGTGACACTCAGAAAGGTCAACAGACTTTAAGATGTGACACCTGTGGGAAAGATTGTAAGTTTTACTCCCTGTTGGTCAGACATTTGAGAAAACACACAGATAAAAAAGCATATGTTTGCAAAACATGTGGCAAACGTTTCAAACATGATAACACTCTGAGAGTCCACATGACAAGCCACACAGGTGAGGGGCCATATTCATGTGAAACATGTGGGAAAGGATTTAGTTACAAGCCAGCACTGAATATGCACATGAGAATCCACACAAGTGAGAGACCATATTCATGTGAAGTCTGTGAGAAAACATTTAAAAACCAAATAGCATTGAGAAGACACATAAAAACTCACTCAGGTGAGAAACCATATGCTTGCAACACCTGTGGGAAAGCTTTTACAACAAGTAACAGTTTGATGGTCCACAGGAGAATACACACAGGTGAGAAACCATTTGTCTGCAGCACCTGTGGGAGGAGATTTAGACACCATTCAATGCTGAAAAAGCACCTGAGAACCCACACAGGTGAAAAACCATATTCTTGTCAAACTTGTGGAAAATGTTTTGGACGTAGTGATTCCTTGTTGAACCACACAAGAATTCACGCGGCAGAGAAGCCATACACCTGCAACACCTGTGAGAAAAAATTCAGTCATTCATCAAACTTAGAACGGCACAAAAGACTCTATCATCCCAACTGAACGAGTGGAAGTGTTTCTAAATAACAAACCCTGGTTAAATAAAGCAGTGAAGGAAGAATTATGTGAGGTTTTCTGGATCTTTTTGTAGAAGGAATCTATTATTGCACCTGTGGCCAAAACTAATTTCCATAAGAGCTCGATGACCTGAGGCCTGTGGCTCTGACTTCACTGGTAATGAAGACTGAGGCTGGTCAATCTAATTCTGACTGATAAGGTTCAGAGCCAGCCTGACACAATGCACTTCACATACTGGGCAAACAGAGGGGCAGGTGATGCTGCTGTTACCCCATTTAATTACTCGTACAAGCATCTCGAGGAAACAAAGACACATGCTAAGCTTTTCTTCGTAGATTTCTCCTCAGCTTTTAAAACAATTCAGACACACATTTTAGTTACCAAACTACTGTCCAGTCTTGACGCTGACATGGTGAAACGGGTGTTGGTTTTTTGACTTGTAGGCCCCAGGCCATCAGAGCTAACAGTGCTTTATCCCACAGGCTCACCACAGGGGTGTGTCCTGTCTCCCCTATTGTATATTCTTTATACAGACTATTGTAGGAGTAATTACAACAACAGGCGTCTTCTAAAGTTTGCAGATGATACAGAGTTAATCAGTCTGCTCCAGGATGGAGACGTCGATCGCAGACCGGTCCTGAATCACTTTGTAGAGTGATGACCACTTTCTGAAGTTAAATGTCCAAAAAATGAAGATGTGGCCATTGACTTCAGAAAAACCTCCCACTCAGCCTCCCCATTTTTTATTAAGGGCTCACTTGTTGAGACAGTGGAGTGCTACAAATACCTGGGAACAGTGATTGATAGAAATTTGAATCGTGAAACCAGCACATCTGCAATCTGCAAAAATGGCCTAGTCTTGACTTGAACAGAAAAATCTTATTCTTTTTGTCGTCATGGTTGTTTTGTTACTGTTGTGATTGTTGTCATTTATCCTACTGTTAATTTATTTTCCCCTTTAGGGACACTAAAGATCTGAGCTGAACTGATGAGACCTGATACAGTTTAAAAGTGGTGTACTCACAGAACAACATGTTACTCAGTTAAGGTGCGTGATTACGTCAACTTGATTTTAATTTTTTATACTTCACAGGTGACACAGACACAAATTGTAGGAAATGAACTACTTGGTTGAATAAAAAGTGTAAAATAAAGAAATAAATAAACTGACTTTGTGTGTTTCAGTGCTGGTTACCCAGACTGATGTTTCCACACTGATGGACTGAATGATTACAGTAAACACCAGCATCAGTTTGACTGATAATAAATAAACGTGGACAATAAAATGTTTATGTTAAAATGTTAAAGGTGTTTAATGTTGCAGTTCACCTGCTGGAGGTGAAGTTAAAGTATGATACAGTTTGCTGGTTTGATCAATAGCAGTTCTTCATATTGAGCAAACATATTTACATAAAGGGAAAGTAACTGAGTGCTTTTACTATTTAAATTCTCAGCCCAAGTAAAACACAGATTGTCCAATGCTGCATCTAAATTACACAGATAAGAAGTTTCAATATCTCTCTTTCGTATATTTGCTTCGGTAAATATGACTACGACATTTCAGAGACAAATGGACTTAATACTCCACCACATTAACTTAACAGCTGTAGTTACTTTGCTGGATAAAGTTTTATACATAAAAACTAATAACGAGGTTATAAAATATGATGTCTTATTGAACTATCCATCATTATGTAAAAAAGAAAAGAAAAAGAAAAACAGAAATAATACAGATCCATCGCAACCAGCTGCTACAAGAAAATGCTTCTGTTCAGGGGAAGCGGAAAAGTAAAGCGAACCCCGTTCCACCGCCGGAAGTTCACAGTGTGACACCCAGCGGAAGTAGCCACACAAAGAAAGCGCTAGCAGCGTTAGCTCTGTGGATGTGTGGAGTGAGTTTGAAGACGCTGGTGGAGCCGTATTTCACTTCATTGGTTCTGAAGAAACAATGTCCTCAGTTCAGAGTTTAACGGAATTTGGGAAGCAGACACTAACTGCTGCTGCTGATGAAATATACAGAGTTTTAGATCAAACTATCGTCGAGTACGAGGAAGAGATCGATCGTCAGCGCAGACTGCTGGATATCGTGTGGAAACCTGAGATAAGGCTGCACAGGACAGGTCTGTAAAACCACAACGGTCTGAATGAAACTAACAGAGGAACATGGTTCATTCAGGAAACTCAGTGAAAGAAACTTTAGCTCCAACACTGATGTTTGATATTTTAGTTCAAGTCTTCACGCTGTTTGAAAGCCACTTTCAGGTTTGTGAAAACTTGATTGTATTTGTTATAAAGGACAAAACCAGCGATTCCAGTTTTCATCCTGTTTAGACCACATCAGACCAGGTCTAGATCAAAAACCAAGTCCATGCCTCCGTGTTGTTTGTGGTTCTCATGAGGATCCCCTCCTTATCAACGAGAAAAAAGCGGGAAAGTTATTTTTACCCTTTAAAATGCAGTGAAACGGCATATTTATAAAAGTCATTTAGTTCCTTTACTCACTAATTCCTCTTTGAAATAAAAGTTACTATTGTGATTCATGTTTACTCGACGTGTTAATAAAGATTTCACAGATCAACTCCAGCTGTGATCAGTGCACATGTAGAGTTTTTAAACTGAACCTGGTCTGTTGGAGAAAACACAGCTCTTCCATAAATACAATCAAGCTTTCTCTAATTAGAAACTGAGGTCTTATATATCATAAGCTTTAACTACAGTGTGAAACATCTTTTCACGACAATATGTGATGGAAAAACAGAATCAGTCTCTCAGGATTGTAACTCAAGTTTCCTTTAACTGTTGGATGAGAATTTAACTTTCCATCGTCACATCACTGAGCTGTTTCCTGTGTGTGTTTGTCCGTGCAGAGCTCCCACAGCAACATGTCTGTAAGGAGGAGGAGGTTCTCACTGAGCAGCAGCTCTGTAACCAGGAGAGGAACTCCAGTCTGGACCAAGAGGAGCCAGAGCCTCCACAGATTAAAGAGGAACAGGAGGAAGTGTGCAGCAGTCAGGAGGGAGAGCAGCTTGTACTGAAGCAGGAGAGCCAGACCTTTATGTTGACTCCTACTAATGAGGAAAGTGAGCACAGTGAAGCAGAAGCAAACAGTGAGCAGCAGCTCCTCTCTCACAACTCTCCTGTAGCTGAGAGCCAAGATCAGAGAGGAAGCCAGCATGTGGACCCAGGATCAACTACAAATGTAGAGACACAGACAAAGAGGAGACGTCTCAATAACAACATACACAACTCAGTCACAACACAGAATCACTGTGACACAGAGTTTTTTAAGGAGCGACTAACTGCTGCTGTTAAAGAAATGTTTGGAGATTTTGAACAAACCATCGCAGAGTACGAGGAGGAGATCGCTCGTCAGCGCAGACTGCTGAATATCGTCTGGAAACCTGAGATAAGGCTGCACAGGACAGGTCTGTAAAACCACAGAGGAACATGACATGTTTACCTTTAATTTTTGCTTCACAGTTGTACATGATTGAAAAACTCTTTCATTTGTAATCACTGTGAGAGGTGGCGGCCATTTTGCAGAACCTGAGATTTCCACTCTGCCGTGGAATTCAAAGGGGAAGGGTGGGAGATGGACGCTCACTCTGAGATCACACATCAGCTCATTTAGAATATGGTTGAGTTATTAAAGTTAGCATATTATTTATTCTAGACTCTGTCCTGTCTTTATCCACTCCTGATCTAATGGTATGTCAATCATTCATTGATAACCTCTGTTAATGCTGCTGCGGTTGGATGTGGAAGTCGCTCCATGCCTCAGTATAGAATGGCATTTTATCTGGATCTCTGATGAAGCATCAGTGAAAGAATTAGATAGAAAAACAGCTTCCTAAAGTGTGTCTCTGTTAAAGCACTTAATGTTCCCAGGTCTGAGTTTAGTGGCTGGAAAATGTCTGGTTCAGTAAAGTAAAATACCCCCCCCCCCCCCCCCCCCCCCACCATGAATTTCACTCACATGTGAGCAACATGTTCACTCTGCTCTGCTAATGGTTTAAACTTGTATTCATTTGCTCAGATGTCAGTTTTTCCATCGTCACATCACTGAGCTGTTTCCTGTGTGTGTTTGTCCGTGCAGAGCTCCCACAGCAACATGTCTGTAAGGAGGAGGAGGTTCTCACTGAGCAGCAGCTCTGTAACCAGGAGAGGAACTCCAGTCTGGACCAAGAGGAGCCAGAGCCTCCACAGATTAAAGAGGAACAGGAGGAAGTGTGCAGCAGTCAGGAGGGAGAGCAGCTTGTACTGAAGCAGGAGAGCCAGACCTTTATGTTGACTCCTACTAATGAGGAAAGTGAGCACAGTGAAGCAGAAGCAAACAGTGAGCAGCAGCTCCTCTCTCACAACTCTCCTGTAGCTGAGAGCCAAGATCAGAGAGGAAGCCAGCATGTGGACCCAGGATCAAGTACAAATGCAGAACCACGGCCAAAGAGGAGACGTCTCAATAACAACATACACAACTCAGTCACCACACAGAATCACTGTGACACTCAGACAGACTTTGTCAACGAGCGACTAACTGCTGCTGCTGAAGAAATATTCAGAGTCTTTGAACAAACTATCGTCGAGTACGAGGAAGAGATCGATCGTCAGTGCAGACTGCTGGATATCGTGTGGAAACCTGAGATAAGGCTGCACAGAATAGGTCTGTAAAACAGTCTGAATAAAAGCTAACAGAGGAATATAGTTCATTCAGGATTTGATTTTTTAATTTTTAATTTTGATACTATTTTTTTTTTTTCATTCTACAACCTCTTAATGTAACAAATAATGAAAAGGGAATAAATTTACATTCAGCATCAACTATGACTTTAATCTTGAGGATGAAATGTTTCTCAAGTAATTTACTGTCACAATCACTGAATCATTCTACTGTAGCATGTGTTGTAGTTTCCTTTAGAACATTATTTAGTGACATTGTTAAACTATTATTTCTGATTTTGTTAATTGACTTAAAAAATCAAAATAAAGAAAATTCACAGTGGCATTTTTGGTTATTGATGTTTTATTACTCATTGTCTGCAGATTGCTGGAAAATTAGCTTTAGTAAAGGGAAAAAAAAACAAAATTGGAAAAAAAGGAGAAAAAAAAGTTCAGCAAAATGTACACAGTCAAAACTCTAACTCTGCACAGACCTCTGCTGTTCAATGTTGATGTGTGGGAGCAGCAGTAAATGGTGGGGGGCAGGGCTGTTGAGGTGAACTGAAGTGTGGGTAAACGCCGTCTGATCACAGCTGCTCTGTTGCAGGAATGTGGGGAGAGTAGTTTCCCTGTTATCTCTGTCGTAGCGCCACAGTGACCTGCAGCAGGTGATCGGCCAGAGTCACACGGCTGTCCTCAGTCTGTTCTTTTAATTCCACCAGCACAGACACACACCCTCTGCACAACTGTCTGGTCAGTTTGTGGTTCTGTGTAAAGTCTAACATGATGAACAAAAATGTTTGTATTTTGATAAATATGTAATACATAGTTCTCAATTCTGATTTCTGTTTCTATCACGCCGGTGTTTTTAAATAACAGGCTTACAGATTGTAGAAAATGAGATAATTTAACGCACCTTCGATTATAATAACAGGACACATTTGTGTTTATGATATTTTAGGTTCAGGTTACTTTATTTATACAAACAGCTAGATTTGGTTTGATTGATTGTGAATCATTAAAATAGTTATACATTGCTGATATGGATCAGTATTTAACAGCATGTTGTGTACACAGACCAACGTAGGCACAATCCTCAACATATTCTAATCTCAGTTAAAATACAGAGATAGAGTGCTTTTGTGTGAACAAGGTAAAAAATTTAAATATCTCCACCTCAACCAGCTGCTACAGTTGCTTTTTATCAAAGGCGGAATTAAAAGCTAACCTACGTCCACTGACGGAACTTCTCAGTGTGACACCCAGCGGAAGTAAACAAAGACAGTGCTAGCTGAAATGTTTAATGAGGTTACAAAACATGATGTCTTGTTAAACAGAATGTTAACTAGATTTTTTAAAATCCTCCTCAACTGCCTGCTACAAAAATACTGTTTGTTTCGTTTTTTTAATCGAAGGCGGAACTAAAATGAACTCCCTTCCACT
This sequence comes from Lates calcarifer, assembly GCF_001640805.2. Classification (NCBI taxonomy): domain Eukaryota; kingdom Metazoa; phylum Chordata; class Actinopteri; family Centropomidae; genus Lates; species Lates calcarifer. The sequence goes on along the minus strand of NC_066836.1, from coordinate 1,379,456 downwards.
GACGGAACTTCTCAGTGTGACACCTACCGGAAGTAAACAAACAGCGCTAGCATCGTTCGCTGTGTGGATGTGTGGAGTTAGCGGGAAGACGGTGGTGTAGTCGTATCTGAGAGAAATATTTCAGTGGTAATGAAGCAACAATGTCTTCAGTTCAGTGTTTGAGAGAGTTTGTCAACGAGCGACTAACTGCTGCTGCTGAAGAAATATCCAGAGTCTTTGAACAAACTATCGTCGAGTACGAGGAAGAGATCGATCGTCAGCGCAGACTGCTGGATATCGTGTGGAAACCTGAGATAAGGCTGCACAGGACAGGTCTGTAAAACCACAACGGTCTGAATGAAACTAACAGAGGAACATGGTTCATTCAGGATCCTGGTCAGGACTCTGCGGTTACATTTAGTTTTAGAGTCACTGCTGCAAAGAAGCAGGGAAATAGTGTCTTTGTTGTGTTTGGACAAATGGATTGAAATTTCCTGTGTGTGTTTGTCCGTGCAGAGCTCCCACAGCAACATGTCTGTAAGGAGGAGGAGGTTCTCACTGAGCAGCAGCTCTGTAACCAGGAGAGGAACTCCAGTCTGGACCAAGAGGAGCCAGAGCCTCCACAGATTAAAGAGGAACAGGAGGAAGTGTGCAGCAGTCAGGAGGGAGAGCAGCTTGTACTGAAGCAGGAGAGCCAGACCTTTATGTTGACTCCTACTAATGAGGAAAGTGAGCACAGTGAAGCAGAAGCAAACAGTGAGCAGCAGCTCCTCTCTCACAACTCTCCTGTAGCTGAGAGCCAAGATCAGAGAGGAAGCCAGCATGTGGACCCAGGATCAACTACAAATGTAGAGACACAGACAAAGAGGAGACGTCGCAAAAACACAAGTCACAGGAACAATGAACACAACTCTCCCACAACAGAGACTCACTGTGACACTCAGAAAGGTCAACAGACTTTAAGATGTGACACCTGTGGGAAAACTTTTAAGTACAAGTCTCAACTGGACGTACATCTGATAATCCACACAGGTGAGAAGCCGTACCTGTGCAACACCTGTGGGAAAAGATTCAGTCAGATATCAACATTGAATGTTCATCTGAGAATCCACACAAACGAGAAGCTGTATCCTTGTGAAATATGTGGGACACGTTTTTTTATGTAATAGTGTCTTAAAAGTTCACATGAGAACTCATACAGGTGAGAAGCTGTACACCTGCAGCACCTGAGGGAAAAGATTCAATCAGAAGAGAGAGTTGGAAAGACACGCAAGAACTCACACAGATTAGAAGTTGTATACTTACAGAACATGTGCAGAAGCTTTTAGACCCACACCAGATACGTTGTCATTTCTCTTCATTTTGACTTCTATCGAATATAATTTAATTCAAGTTTTAACTGACTTTAGAGAAAAAAACATTTCTATCTACTGATGTGTGAATATCTGGAGCTGGTGGAGTCAGTTTTTCAGTTTCCAATAAGAGTAGCTTCTTCCATCTTTGTGTTTAAAGCAAATTTAACTTTAACTTAACCAGTTCGTCCATGCTATGCTTTCTTTGTAGATTTAATATCTTTTACTTCTCCATCATTTGACAGTTTGAAGTTGAAAGTAAAACATTTCAAACGTGAGAATTTGGACATGATTTGTATAAGAAATGTAACTCAAAAGTTTAGGAGGAAACTTTTAATGACTTTATTCCAGACAGCATTTAACAAATTACAGCAAAGATAATAAAAGACATTTTACCACAAGGAAACACTTGTTAGAGCTGGTTAGGGTTAATGTAGATATGAGCACGTCCACTAAGCATCTTTGTAATCATTTAACTGCTTATGATACAATTACCCTGTAAATAGTTGTATCATAAGCACTTGAATGTTCTCACAGGTGTTTAATAAAGACATATTAGTCTTGTGCCCATGACTACATTACAGAGGGTAGAGAAAAACAGTGTTTTCATTTGAACAACAGGAAACCAACATTGTTTACAGCAGTTAGATGGTGGAGGTCTCTTGTCTAATTAACAGCTTTGTAACACTTTTGTTTTCTTTCATCCACTTTAGGCTGTTGTCATCTCCTGCTGCAGAGACAAGAACGTGTTAGTCACAGAATCTGATCAATAAATCTGTTTTTCCTTTTCTAAATCTAATAACTTATTTTACTAAGTCACTATACTATGACATTTTTTTCACTTTTGTGACACCCTACTATACTGTGACTTTTTTTGACGCCATACTATACTGACTTTTTTTTCACTTTTTTGATGCCTTATTATACTATGACATTTTTTTCACTTTTTTGATGCCTTATTATACTATGACCTTTTTTGGCGGTTTTTATGCCATACTATACTATGACATTTTTTTTTACTTTTTTGACTATACTATGACATTTTTTGAATGCTTATTATACTATGACTTTTTTTTCACTTTTGTGATGCCTTACTATACTGTGACATTCTTTTTCACTTTTTTGATGCCTTACTATACTGGGACTTTTTTTTCACTTTTTTGATGATTTGCTATAGTATAATTTTTTTTTGGCCTTTTTTGACTCCTTATTATACTGTGACTTCTTTTTCACTTTTTTGACACCTTACTATACTATGACATTTTTTTCACTTTTTTGACGCCTTATTATACTATGACATTTTTTTTCACTTTTGTGATGCCTTACTATAGTATAATTTTTTTTGGCAGTTTTTGACTCCTTATTATACTATAACTTTTTTTTCTTCACTTTTTTGACGCTATACTATACTAGGACATTTTTGTCACTTTTTTGATGCCTTACTATACCATACCATTTTTTTTCACTTATTTGATGCCTTACTATACTGTGACATTTTTTGCACTTTTTTGATGCCTTATTATACTATGACATTTTTTTTCACTTTTGTGATGCCTTACTATAGTATAATTTTTTTTGGCAGTTTTTGACTCCTTATTATACTATAACTTTTTTTTTTTTCACTTTTTTGACGCTATACTATACTAGGACATTTTTGTCACTTTTTTGATGCCTTACTATACCATACCATTTTTTTCACTTATTTGATGCCTTACTATACTGTGACATTTTTTGCACTTTTTTGATGCTTTACTATAGTATAAATTTTTTTTGATGCCTTATTATACTATGACCTTTTTGGTGGTTTTTATGCCATACTATACACTATACTATGACATTTTTTGAATGCTTATTATACTATGACTTTTTTTTCACTTTTGTGATGCCTTACTATACTGTGACATTCTTTTTCACTTTTTTGATGCCTTACTATACTGGGACTTTTTTTTCACTTTTTTGATGATTTGCTATGGTATAATTTTTTTTGGCCTTTTTTGACTCCTTATTATACTGTGACTTCTTTTTCACTTTTTTCATGCCTTATTATACTATGACATTTTTTTTCACTTTTTTGATGCTTTATTATACTATGACATTTTTTTCACTTTTTTGATGCTTTATTATACTATGACATTTTTTTCACTTTTTTGACGCCTTACTATACTGTGACATTTTTTTCACGCCTTACTATACTATGACATTTTTTTCACTTTTGTGACACCCTACTATACTGTGACTTTTTTGACGCCATACTATACTGTGACATTTTTTTTCACTTTTTTCACGCCTTACTATACTATGACATTTTTTTCACTTTTTGATGCTTTATTATACTATGACATTTTTTTCACTTTTTTGATGCTTTACTATAGTATAATTTTTTCACTTTTTTGATGCCTTATTATACTATGACCTTTTTTGGCGGTTTTTATGCCTTACTATACTATGACATTTTTTTTTACTTTTTTGACTATACTATGACATTTTTTGAATGCTTATTATACTATGACTTTTTTTTCACTTTTGTGATGCCTTACTATACTGTGACATTCTTTTTCACTTTTTTGACTCCTTATTATACTGTGACTTCTTTTTCACTTTTTTGACACCTTACTATACTATGACATTTTTTTCACTTTTTTGACGCCTTATTATACTATGACATTTTTTTTCACTTTTGTGATGCCTTACTATAGTATAATTTTTTTTGGCAGTTTTTGACTCCTTATTATACTATAACTTTTTTTTTTTCACTTTTTTGACGCTATACTATACTAGGACATTTTTGTCACTTTTTTGATGCCTTACTATACCATACCATTTTTTTCACTTATTTGATGCCTTACTATACTGTGACATTTTTTGCACTTATTTGATGCCTTACTATACTGTGACATTTTTTGCACTTTTTTGATGCCTTATTATACTATGACATTTTTTTTCACTTTTGTGATGCCTTACTATAGTATAATTTTTTTGGCAGTTTTTGACTCCTTATTATACTATAACTTTTTTTTTTTCACTTTTTTGACGCTATACTATACTAGGACATTTTTGTCACTTTTTTGATGCCTTACTATACCATACCATTTTTTTCACTTATTTGATGCCTTACTATACTGTGACATTTTTTGCACTTTTTTGATGCTTTACTATAGTATAAATTTTTTTTGATGCCTTATTATACTATGACCTTTTTGGTGGTTTTTATGCCATACTATACTATGACATTTTTTTTTTACTTTTTTGACTATACTATGACATTTTTTGAATGCTTATTATACTATGACTTTTTTTTCACTTTTGTGATGCTTTACTATACTGTGACATTCTTTTTCACTTTTTTGATGCCTTACTATACTGGGACTTTTTTTTCACTTTTTTGATGATTTGCTATGGTATAATTTTTTTTGGCCTTTTTTGACTCCTTATTATACTGTGACTTCTTTTTCACTTTTTTGACGCCTTATTATACTATGACATTTTTTTTTCACTTTTTTGATGCTTTATTATACTATGACATTTTTTTCACTTTTTTGATGCTTTATTATACTATGACATTATTTTCACTTTTTTGACGCCTTACTATACTATGACATTTTTTTCACTTTTGTGACACCCTACTATACTGTGACTTTTTTGACGCCATACTATACTGTGACATTTTTTTTCACTTTTTTCATGCCTTACTATACTATGACATTTTTTTCACTTTTTGATGCTTTATTATACTATGACATTTTTTCACTTTTTTTGACTCCTTACTATACTGTGACTTTTTTTTGGCAGTTTTGGAATGCTTATTATACTATGACTTTTTTTTTCACTTTTTTGACTATACTATGACATTTTTTGAATCCTTAGTATACTACGACATTATTTTGCTGTTTTTGACTCCTCACTATGCTAAGACATTTTTTCCCTTTTTTGACACCTTACTATACTATTCAGTGCTCAATTCCAATCTTTTACTGTGTACATAGATGTTTATACTGTTCATATTGTTTGTAATTTTAACATTTTGTTATATATCATATTATCTTATTTTATACCTTGTCATCATAACTTTTATTGCTGCAGTTGCTGTTCCTCCAATAAATACATCTGAACAATATTTTGCCAATATTTTGTCTGTTTTTATTGTCTTAACCAGGGGCTAGTTACAGTGGGTTTTTGCCACTTTTAGCCAGAGGTTAGGATCAGGGTTAGGGTTACAGCTTTTAGCCTGAGGTTAGGGTTACGACTTTTAGTCAGAGGTTAGGGTTAGGACTTTTAGCCAGAGGTTAGAGTTAGGGTTATGACTTTTAGCCACTTTAAGCTGGTGGTTAGGGTTAGGGTTACGACTTTTAGCCACTTTAAGACGGAGGTTAGGGTTACGACTTTTAGCCAGAGGTTAGGGTTATGACTTTTAGCCAGAGGTTAGGGTTATGACTTTTAGCCACTTTAAGCCGGTGGTTAGGGTTAGGGTTACGACTTTTAGCCACTTTAAGACGGAGGTTAGGGTTACGACTTTTAGCCAGAGGTTAGGGTTATGACTTTTAGCCAGAGGTTAGGGTTATGACTTTTAGCCACTTTAAGCCGGTGGTTAGGGTTAGGGTTACGACTTTTAGCCACTTTAAGCCGGAGGTTAGGGTTATGACTTTTAGCCAGAGGTTAGGGTTAGGGTTATGACTTTTGGCCACTTTAAGCCGGTGGTTAGGGTTAGGGTTATGACTTTTAACCACTTTAAGCCGGTGGTTAGGGTTAGGGTTAGGGTTACAACTTTTAGTCAGAGGTTAGGGTTACGACTTTTAGCCAGAGGTTAGGGTTAGGGTTATGACTTTTAGCCGGATGTTAGGGTTAGGGTTACGACTTTTAGCCACTTTAAGCCGGTGGTTAGGGTTATGACTTTTAGCCAGAGGTTAGGGTTACGACTTTTAGCCGGATGTTAGGGTTAGGGTTAGGACTTTTAGCCAGAGGTTAGGGTTAGGGTTATGACTTTTAGCCGGATGTTAGGGTTAGGGTTAGGACTTTTAGCCGGAGGTTAGGGTTATGACTTTTAGCCAGATGTTAGGGTTAGGGTTAGGACTTTTAGCCAGAGGTTAGGGTTAGGGTTACGACTTTTAGCCGGATGTTAGGGTTAGGGTTAGGACTTTTAGCCAGAGGTTAGGGTTAGGGTTAGGACTTTTAGCCGGATGTTAGGGTTAGGGTTACGACTTTTAGCTGGAGGTTAGGGTTATGACTTTTAGCCGGATGTTAGGGTTAGGGTTAGGACTTTTAGCCAGAGGTTAGGGTTAGGGTTACGACTTTTAGCCGGATGTTAGGGTTAGGGTTAGGACTTTTAGCCAGAGATTAGGGTTAGGGTTAGGACTTCTAGCCAGAGGTTAGGGTTAGGGTTAGGACTTTTAGCCGGATGTTAGGGTTAGGGTTATGACTTTTAGCCAGAGGTTAGGGTTAGGGTTACGACTTTTAGCCACTTTAAGCCGGTGGTTAGGGTTAGGGTTACAACTTTTAGCCAGAGGTTAGGGTTAGGGTTACGACTTTTAGCCAGAGGTTAGGGTTAGGGTTACGACTTTTAGCCGGAGGTTAGGGTTACGACTTTTAGCCGGATATTAGGGTTAGGGTTACGACTTTTAGCCACTTTAAGCTGGTGGTTAGGGTTAGGGTTAGGGTTACGACTTTTAGCCACTTTAAGCCGGAGGTTAGGGTTACGACTTTTAGCTATAGGTTAGGGTTGCGGCTTCATCCACTTGTAGCCAGAGGTTAGGGTTAGGGTTGCGGCTTCATCCACTCGTAGCCGGAGGTTAGGGTTAGGGTTATGGCTTTTAATCAGAGGCTAGAGTTTTTAGCTTCAACTATACGTTTTAAGTGCAGGCTACAAATAGGGAATTGTTGGCATTTCTGCATTACAACATCATTTTTGTGATATTCATTTAAAAATAGAGAAACTCAACTCAAAAGTTAAGCAACAACTTTATTGATTCTGTTACAGACAACATTTAACAAACCACAGTAAAGATAATGACAGATATTTGACCACTTGGAGACACATCTTTTTATTCTCTCACCCCACATTTCATGTAGTGATGATCACATATGAGGACATGCTTATTAAAATCTTATACATCTCTAGACATCTTCAAGAACATTTTACTATTCTTGTTGTCCTCTTCAGATGATGCAGTCTTCTCCTCCTGCAGAGACAGAACATCAATCAGTTTTGTGACACTGACCACAGAGGATACAATGACATTTTTTTCACAATTTTGACACCATATTATACAATGACATTTTGTGACCGTTTTTGACACCATACTATACTATGACATTTTTGTCACTTTTTTAACGCTTTACTATACTAGGACATTGTTGTCTCTTTTTACACCTTACTATACTATGACATTTTTTGACCATTTTTGATGCCTTACTATACTATCACATTTTTTGACCATTTTTGACACCATACTATACTATGACATTATTGTCAGTTTTTTAACTCTTAACTATACAATGACATTTTTTGACCGTTTTTGACACCATACTATACTATGACATTTTTGTCACTTTTTTGACCACATGCTATACTATGACATTTTTGTCACTTTTTTGACGCCATACTACACTATGACATTTTTGTCACTTTTGATGCCATACTATAGTATGACATTTTTTGATGGTTTTTGACACCACACTATACTATGACATTTTTGTCACTTTTTTAACGCTTTACTATAATAGGACATTGTTGTCTCTTTTTACACCTTACTATACTATGACATTTTTTGACCGTTTTTGACACCATACTATACTATGACATTTTTGTCACTTTTTTGACCACATGCTATACTATGACATTTTTATGACATTTTTGACTACGTGCTATACTATGACATTTTTGTCACTTTTTTGATGCCATACTATACTATGACTTTTTTTGATGGTTTTTGACACCATACTATACTATGACATTTTTGTCACTTTTTTGACGCCATACTACACTATGACATTTTTTGATGGTTTTTGACACCATACTATACTATGACATTTTTGTCACTTTTTTAACGCTTTACTATAATAGGACATTGTTGTCTCTTTTTACACCATACTATACTATGACATTTTTGTCACTTTTTTGACCACATGCTATACTATGACATTTTTATGACATTTTTGACTACGTGCTATACTATGACATTTTTGTCACTTTTTTGACGCCATACTATACTATGACATTTTTGTCACTTTTTTTGACGCCATACTATACTATGACATTTTTTGACCGTTTTTGACACCATACTATACTATGACATTTTTGTCACTTTTTTTGACGCCATACTATACAATGACATTTTTTGACCGTTTTTGACACCATACTATACTATGACATTTTTATGACATTTTTTGACTACGTGCTATACTATGACATTTTTGTCACTTTTTTAACTCTTAACTATACTATGACATTTTTGTCACTTTTTGGCGCCATACTACACTATGACATTTTTGTCACTTTTTTTAACTCTTACCTATACGACATTTTTTGACCGTTTTTGACACCTTACTACACTATGACATTTTTGTCACTTTTTTGATGCCATACTATACTATGACACTTTTTTACCATTTTTGACGCCATACTATACTATGACATTTTTTGACCGTTTTTGACGCCATACTAAACTATGACATTTTTGTCACTTTTTTTGACCACATGCTATACTATGACATTTTTATGACATTTTTGACTACGTGCTATACTATGACATTTTTGTCACTTTTTTGACGCCATACTACACTATGACATTTTTGTCACTTTTTTAACTCTTAACTATACTATGACATTTTTTGACCGTTTTTGACGCCATACTATACTATGACATTTTTGTCACTTTTTTAACGCTTTACTATAATAGGACATTGTTGTCTCTTTTTACACCATACTATACTATGACATTTTTGTCACTTTTTTGACCACATGCTATACTATGACATTTTTATGACATTTTTGACTACGTGCTATACTATGACATTTTTGTCACTTTTTTGACGCCATACTATACTATGACATTTTTGTCACTTTTTTTGACGCCATACTATACTATGACATTTTTTGACCGTTTTTGACACCATACTATACTATGACATTTTTGTCACTTTTTTTGACGCCATACTATACAATGACATTTTTTGACCGTTTTTGACACCATACTATACTATGACATTTTTATGACATTTTTTGACTACGTGCTATACTATGACATTTTTGTCACTTTTTTAACTCTTAACTATACTATGACATTTTTGTCACTTTTTGGCGCCATACTACACTATGACATTTTTGTCACTTTTTTTAACTCTTACCTATACGACATTTTTTGACCGTTTTTGACACCTTACTACACTATGACATTTTTGTCACTTTTTTGATGCCATACTATACTATGACACTTTTTTACCATTTTTGACGCCATACTATACTATGACATTTTTTGACCGTTTTTGACGCCATACTAAACTATGACATTTTTGTCACTTTTTTTGACCACATGCTATACTATGACATTTTTATGACATTTTTGACTACGTGCTATACTATGACATTTTTGTCACTTTTTTGACGCCATACTACACTATGACATTTTTGTCACTTTTTTAACTCTTAACTATACTATGACATTTTTTGACCGTTTTTGACGCCATACTATACTATGACATTTTTTGACCGTTTTTGACGCCATACTATACTATGACATTTTTTGACACCATACTATACTATGATATTTTTGTCACTTTTTTAACTCTTAACTATATTATGACATTTTTTGACCGTTTTTGATGCCTTACTACACTATGACATTTTTGTCACTTTTTGGCGCCATACTACACTATGACATTTTTGTCACTTTGTTAACTCTTAACTATACTATGACATTTTTTGACCGTTTTTGATGCCTTACTACACTATGACATTTTTGTCACTTTTTTAACTCTTAACTATACTATGACATTTTTTGACCGATTTTGATGCCTTACTACACTATGACATTTTTGTCACTTTTTGGCGCCATACTACACTATGACATTTTTGTCACTTTTTTAACTCTTACCTATACATTTTTTGACCGTTTTTGACACCTTACTACACTATGACATTTTTGTCACTTTTTTGATGCCATACTAAACTATGACATTTTTTTTGCCATTTTTGACGCCATACTATACTATGACATTTTTTTGACCGTTTTTGACACCATACTACACTATGACATTTTTGTCACTTTTTTGATGCCATACTATACTATGACACTTTTTTACCATTTTTGACGCCATACTATACTATGACATTTTTTGACCGTTTTTGACACCATACTACACTATGACATTTTTGTCACTTTTTTGATGCCATACTATACTATGACACTTTTTTACCATTTTTGACGCCATACTATACTATGACATTTTTTGACCGTTTTTGACACCATACTACACTATGACATTTTTGTCACTTTTTTGATGCCTTACTATACTATAACATTTTTGTCACTTTTTTTGACCACATGCTATACTATGACATTTTTATGACATTTTTGACACCATACTATACAATGACATTTTTTGACACCATACTATACTATGACATTTTTTGACCGTTTTTGACGCCATATTATACTATGACATTTTTTGACACCATACTATACTGACATTTTTGTCACTTTTTTTGATGCCATACTATACTATGACATTTTTTGACCGTTTTTGACACCATACTATACTATGACATTTTTGTCACTTTTTTTGACGCCATACTACACTATGACATTTTTGTCACTTTTTTAACTCTTACCTATACAACATTTTTTGACCATTTTTGACACCTTACTACACTATGACATTTTTGTCACTTTTTTGATGCCATACTATACTATGACACTTTTAGACCATTTTTGACGGCATACTATACTATGACATTTTTTGACCGTTTTTGACACCATACTACACTATGACATTTTTGTCACTTTTTTGATGCCATACCATACTATGACATTTTTTGACCGTTTTTGACGCCATACTAAACTATGACATTTTTGTCACTTTTTTTGACCACATGGTATACTATGACATTTTTGACTACGTGCTATACTATGACATTTTTGTCACTTTTTTAACTCTTAACTATACTATGACATTTTTTGACCGTTTTTGACGCCATACTATACTATGACATTTTTTGACACCATACTATACTATGATATTTTTGTCACTTTTTTAACTCTTAACTATACTATGACATTTTTTTGACCTTTTTTGACACCATACTACACTATGACATTTTTGTCACTTTTTGGCGCCATACTATACTATGACATTTTTTGACCGTTTTTGACGGCATACTATACTATGACATTTTTTGACCGTTTTTGACGCCATACTATACTATGACATTTTTTGACACCATACTATACTGTGATATTTTTGTCACTTTTTTAACTCTTAACTATACTATGACATTTTTTTGACCTTTTTTGACACCATACTACACTATGACATTTTTGTCACTTTTTGGCACCATACTATACTATGACACTTTTTTACCATTTTTGACGCCATACTATACTATGACATTTTTGTCACTTTTTTTGACCACATGGTATACTATGACATTTTTATGACATTTTTGACTACGTGCTATACTATGACATTTTTGTCACTTTTTTAACTCTTAACTATACTATGACATTTTTTGACCGTTTTTGACGCCATACTATACTATGACATTTTTTGACACCATACTATACTATGATATTTTTGTCACTTTTTTAACTCTTAACTATACTATGACATTTTTTTGACCTTTTTTGACACCATACTACACTATGACATTTTTGTCACTTTTTGGCGCCATACTATACTATGACATTTTTTGACCGTTTTTGACGGCATACTATACTATGACATTTTTTGACCGTTTTTGACGGCATACTATACTATGACATTTTTTGACCGTTTTTGACGCCATACTATACTATGACATTTTTTGACACCATACTATACTGTGATATTTTTGTCACTTTTTTAACTCTTAACTATACTATGACATTTTTTTGACCTTTTTTGACACCATACTACACTATGACATTTTTGTCACTTTTTGGCACCATACTATACTATGACACTTTTTTTACCATTTTTGACGCCATACTATACTATGACATTTTTTGACCGTTTTTGACACCATACTACACTATGACACTTTTTTTACCATTTTTGACGCCATACTATACTATGACATTTTTTGACCGTTTTTGACACCATACTACACTATGACACTTTTTTACCATTTTTGACGCCATACTAAACTATGACATTTTTGTCACTTTTTTTGACCACATGCTATACTATGACATTTTTATGACATTTTTGACTACGTGCTATACTATGACATTTTTGTCACTTTTTTGACGCCATACTACACTATGACATTTTTGTCACTTTTTTAACTTTTAACTATACTATGACATTTTTTGACGGTTTTTGACACCATACTAAACTATGACATTTTTTTGACCGTTTTTGACACCATACTACACTATGACATTTTTGTCACTTTTTTGACGCCATACTACACTATGACATTTTTGTCACTTTTTTAACTCTTAACTATACTATGACATTTTTTTGACTGTTTTTGACACCATACTATACAATGACATTTTTTGACCGTTTTTGACGCCTTACTATACTATGACATTTTGTGACCGTTTTTGATGCCTTACTATACTATGACATTTTTTGACAGTTTTTGATGCCTTACTATACTATAACATTGTTTGATGGTTTTTGACACCACACTGTATTATGACATTTTTTGACCCTTTTGACGCCATACTATACTATGACATTTTTGTCACTTTTTTAACGCTTTACTATACTACGACATTTTTTGACCGTTTTTGACACTATACTATACTGTGACATTTGTTGATGGTTTTCGATGTTTTACTATACTATGACATTTTTTGATGGTTTTTGACACCACACTGTAACTGCTGTTGGTGAATTACCTGGAGGCCTCTGTCCTGGTCTCATACAACTTCTTACTACTTTATGACTTTTTTGACAGTTTTTGATGTCTTAATACTGTGAATTATTTCATACTACTTCTGGTGTTACTAATTACTTTTACATTACTTCTATTAATACAGGTTACTTATTCATTATTTTTATATTGCAGATTACTTCTATTGTTACATTTTTCTGATATACTAACTACTGAACATAAACAGTTTAATGTCAGTGCTCTGTGTTGGACAGTTGATGTAGAGTGGTTTGTGAATTACCTGGAGGCCTCTGTCCTGGTCTCACAGAACTTCTTCATTGTACAAAGACTCTCTGTGATCGTGGACTACGTCTCTGTAATCGCGGACAATGTCTCTGAGATTATAGACAAAGTCTCTGCGATCATTGACAATGTGTCTGTGATCGTGGACGATGTCTCGAAGATGATAGACTGTTTCTCTGTGACCATTAACAATGCCAGCTGATCGCGGTCATGCCGTCGAATCGAGGAACCACAGTGTCACTACCGATTCTTGTACAGAGCTCTGCGAAGCAGCGACAATGTCTCTGATCATGGACAACGTCTCTTTCATCTTTGACAAGGTCTCTGCGATCACAGACAACGTCTCTGATCGTGGACGATGTCTCCCTCATCCTCAACAATGTCTCTCCGATCATGGACCATGTCTCTGTGATCGTTGACGCCTCTGAGATCGTGGACTACGTCTCTGTGATCGCAGACAATGTCTCTGAGATTATGGACAAAGTCTCTGCGATCATTGACAATGTCTCTGAACGCCGGCAATGCCGACTAATCGGGGACCGAGTCACCACGAGTCATGGACAATGTCTCCGATCGTGGACGATGTCTCCCTCATCCTCAACAATGTCTCTCCGATCATGGACCATGTCTTTGCGATCGTGGACGAAGTGGTGACACCTGGAGGAAATCAAAGAGAAACATACAAAGGAAAAAGGAAAATGATCAATTACTTTTATGATTACACTTTTCCGATATATTCAATACTGAACATAAACAGTTTAATGTCAGTGCTCTGTGTTGGACAGTTGATGTAAATCTGTTGGTGAATTACCTGGAGGCCTCTGTCCTGGTCTCACAGAACTTCTTCATTGTACAAAGACTCTCTGAGATCGTGGACTACGTCTCTGTGATCATGGACAATGTCTCTGAGATTATGGACAAAGTCTCTGCGATCATTGACAATGTCTCTGAACGCCAGCAATGCCGACTAATCGGGGACCGAGTCACCACAAGTCATGGACAATGTCTCCGATCGTGGACGATGTCTCCCTCATCCTCAACAATGTCTCTCCGATCATGGACCATGTCTTTGCGATCGTGGACGATGTGGTGGACGAAGTGGTGACACCTGGAGGAAATCAAAGAGAAACAAACAAAGGAAAATGATCAATACACTGCTACCTATTCCTCATCAACAGTTTAACCATGAAAACACAGAGAAATATTCAACATTACAGCTGAACTAGAGCATTTAACAAAACATGTTTATGCCTTATCCTACTAAGACATTGTCTTGCCTTACTATACTATCATATTTCCACAACATTTTTGATACTTTTCAATTCAGTTTTATTTATATAGCGCCATATCACAACAACAGTCATCTCAAGGCACTTTTCATATAGAGCAGGTCTAGACCGTACTCTTTAAAATAGGTATTTACAGAGAGAGACTCAACAAATCCCACCATGAGCAGCACTAGGCGACAGTGGCAAGGAAAACTTCCTTCACTATACCACTCAACCAGTTGAGGCAGATGGCTGCCCACCCTGAGTCTGGTTCTGTTCAAGGTTTCTGCCCCTTAAAGAAAGTTTTTTCTTGCCACTGTCGCCTGGTGCTGAGTACGGTCTAGACACCATACTATACTATGACTTTTTTAATGTCTTACTACATTATGACTTTTTTGACAGTTTTTGATGTCTTAATACTGTGAATTATTTCATACTACTTCTGGTGTTACTAATTACTTTTACATTACTTCTATTAATACAGGTTACTTATTCATTATTTTTATATTGCAGATTACTTCTATTGTTACATTTTTCTGATATACTAACTACTGAACATAAACAGTTTAATGTCAGTGCTCTGTGTTGGACAGTTGATGTAGAGTGGTTTGTGAATTACCTGGAGGCCTCTGTCCTGGTCTCACAGAATTTCTTCATTGTACAAAGACTCTCTGTGATCGTGGACTACGTCTCTGTAATCGCGGACAATGTCTCTGAGATTATAGATAAAGTCTCTGCGATCATTGACAATGTGTCTGTGATCGTGGACGATGTCTCTAAGATGATAGACTGTTTCTCTGTGACCATTAACAATGCCAGCTGATCGCGGTCATGCCGTCGAATCGAGGAACCACAGTGTCACTACCGATTCTTGTACAGAGCTCTGCGAAGCAGCGACAATGTCTCTGATCATGGACAACGTCTCTTTCATCTTTGACAAGGTCTCTGCGATCACAGACAACGTCTCTGATCGTGGACGATGTCTCCCTCATCCTCAACAATGTCTCTCCGATCATGGACCATGTCTCTGTGATCGTTGACGCCTCTGAGATCGTGGACTACGTCTCTGTGATCGCAGACAATGTCTCTGAGATTATGGACAAAGTCTCTGCGATCATCGACAATGTCTCTGAACGCCGGCAATGCCGACTAATCGGGGACCGAGTCACCACGAGTCATGGACAATGTCTCCGATCGTGGACGATGTCTCCCTCATCCTCAACAATGTCTCTCCGATCATGGACCATGTCTTTGCGATCGTGGACGAAGTGGTGACACCTGGAGGAAATCAAAGAGAAACAAACAAAGGAAAATGATCAATTACTTTCAATTAATTAAAAAATTTTATGATTACACTTTTCCGATATATTCAATACTGAACATGAACAGTTTAATGTCAGTGCTCTGTGTTGGACAGTTGATGTAAATCTGTTGGTGAATTACCTGGAGGCCTCTGTCCTGGTCTCACAGAACTTCTTCATTGTACAAAGACTCTCTGTGATCGTGGACTACGTCTCTGTAATCGCGGACAATGTCTCTGAGATTATAGACAAAGTCTCTGCGATCATTGACAATGTGTCTGTGATCGTGGACGATGTCTCGAAGATGATAGACTGTTTCTCTGTGACCATTAACAATGCCAGCTGATCGCGGTCATGCCGTCGAATCGAGGAACCACAGTGTCACTACCGATTCTTGTACAGAGCTCTGCGAAGCAGCGACAATGTCTCTGATCATGGACAACGTCTCTTTCATCTTTGACAAGGTCTCTGCGATCACAGACAACGTCTCTGATCGTGGACGATGTCTCCCTCATCCTCAACAATGTCTCTCCGATCATGGACCATGTCTCTGTGATCGTTGACGCCTCTGAGATCGTGGACTACGTCTCTGTGATCGCAGACAATGTCTCTGAGATTATGGACAAAGTCTCTGCGATCATCGACAATGTCTCTGAACGCCGGCAATGCCGACTAATCGGGGACCGAGTCACCACGAGTCAATGACAATGTCTCCGATCGTGGACGATGTCTCCCTCATCCTCAACAATGTCTCTCCGATCATGGACCATGTCTTTGCGATCGTGGACGAAGTGGTGACACCTGGAGGAAATCAAAGACAAACATACAAAGGAAAAAGGAAAATGATCAATTACTTTTATGATTACACTTTTCCGATATATTCAATACTGAACATAAACAGTTTAATGTCAGTGCTCTGTGTTGGACAGTTGATGTAAATCTGTTGGTGAATTACCTGGAGGCCTCTGTCCTGGTCTCACAGAACTTCTTCATTGTACAAAGACTCTCTGAGATCGTGGACTACGTCTCTGTGATCGTGGACAATGTCTCTGAGATTATGGACAAAGTCTCTGCGATCATTGACAATGTCTCTGAACGCCAGCAATGCCGACTAATCGGGGACCGAGTCACCACAAGTCATGGACAATGTCTCCGATCGTGGACGATGTCTCCCTCATCCTCAACAATGTCTCTCCGATCATGGACCATGTCTTTGCGATCGTGGACGATGTGGTGGACGAAGTGGTGACACCTGGAGGAAATCAAAGAGAAACAAACAAAGGAAAATGATCAATACACTACTACCTATTCCTCATCAACAGTTTAACCATGAAAACACAGAGAAATATTCAACATTACAGCTGAACTAGAGCATTTAACAAAACATGTTTATGCCTTATCCTACTAAGACATTGTCTTGCCTTACTATACTATGATATTTCCACAACATTTTTGATACTTCACTATACCACTCAACCAGTTGAGGCAGATGGCTGCCCACCCTGAGTCTGGTTCTGTTCAAGGTTTCTGCCCCTTAAAGAAAGTTTTTTCTTGCCACTGTCGCCTGGTGCTGAGTACGGTCTAGACACCATACTATACTATGACTTTTTTAATGTCTTACTACATTATGACTTTTTTGACAGTTTTTGATGTCTTAATACTGTGAATTATTTCATACTACTTCTGGTGTTACTAATTACTTTTACGTTACTTCTATTAATACAGGTTACTTATTCATTATTTTTATATTGCAGATTACTTCTATTGTTACATTTTTCTGATATACTGACTACTGAACATAAACAGTTTAATGTCAGTGCTCTGTGTTGGACAGTTGATGTAAATCTGTTGGTGAATTACCTGGAGGCCTCTGTCCTGGTCTCACAGAACTTCTTCATTGTACAAAGACTCTCTGTGATCGTGGACTACGTCTCTGTAATCGCGGACAATGTCTCTGAGATTATAGACAAAGTCTCTGCGATCATTGACAATGTGTCTGTGATCGTGGACGATGTCTCTAAGATGATAGACTGTTTCTCTGTGACCATTAACAATGCCAGCTGATCGCGGTCATGCCGTCGAATCGAGGAACCACAGTGTCACTACCGATTCTTGTACAGAGCTCTGCGAAGCAGCGACAATGTCTCTGATCATGGACAACGTCTCTTTCATCTTTGACAAGGTCTCTGCGATCACAGACAACGTCTCTGATCGTGGACGATGTCTCCCTCATCCTCAACAATGTCTCTCCGATCATGGACCATGTCTCTGTGATCGTTGACGTCTCTGAGATCGTGGACTACGTCTCTGTGATCGCGGACAATGTCTCTGAGATTATGGACAAAGTCTCTGCGATCATCGACAATGTCTCTGAACGCCAGCAATGCCGACTAATCGGGGACCGAGTCACCACGAGTCATGGACAATGTCTCCGATCGAGGACGATGTCTCCCTCATCCTCAACAATGTCTCTCCGATCATGGACCATGTCTTTGCGATCATGGACGAAGTGGTGACACCTGGAGGAAATCAAAGAGAAACATACAAAGGAAAAAGGAAAATGATCAATTACTTTTATGATTACACTTTTCCGATATATTCAATACTGAACATAAACAGTTTAATGTCAGTGCTCTGTGTTGGACAGTTGATGTAAATCTGTTGGTGAATTACCTGGAGGCCTCTGTCCTGGTCTCACAGAACTTCTTCATTGTACAAAGACTCTCTGAGATCGTGGACTACGTCTCTGTGATCGTGGACAATGTCTCTGAGATTATGGACAAAGTCTCTGCGATCATTGACAATGTCTCTGAACGCCAGCAATGCCGACTAATCGGGGACCGAGTCACCACAAGTCATGGACAATGTCTCCGATCGTGGACGATGTCTCCCTCATCCTCAACAATGTCTCTCCGATCATGGACCATGTCTTTGCGATCGTGGACGATGTGGTGGACGAAGTGGTGACACCTGGAGGAAATCAAAGAGAAACAAACAAAGGAAAATGATCAATACATTACTACCTATTCCTCATCAACAGTTTAACCATGAAAACACAGAGAAATATTCAACATTACAGCTGAACTAGAGCATTTAACAAAACATGTTTATGCCTTATCCTACTAAGACATTGTCTTGCCTTACTATACTATGATATTTCCACAACATTTTTGATACTTCACTATACCACTCAACCAGTTGAGGCAGATGGCTGCCCACCCTGAGTCTGGTTCTGTTCAAGGTTTCTGCCCCTTAAAGAAAGTTTTTTCTTGCCACTGTCGCCTGGTGCTGAGTACGGTCTAGACACCATACTATACTATGACTTTTTTAATGTCTTACTACATTATGACTTTTTTGACAGTTTTTGATGTCTTAATACTGTGAATTATTTCATACTACTTCTGGTGTTACTAATTACTTTTACGTTACTTCTATTAATACAGGTTACTTATTCATTATTTTTATATTGCAGATTACTTCTATTGTTACATTTTTCTGATATACTGACTACTGAACATAAACAGTTTAATGTCAGTGCTCTGTGTTGGACAGTTGATGTAAATCTGTTGGTGAATTACCTGGAGGCCTCTGTCCTGGTCTCACAGAACTTCTTCATTGTACAAAGACTCTCTGTGATCGTGGACTACGTCTCTGTAATCGCGGACAATGTCTCTGAGATTATAGACAAAGTCTCTGCGATCATTGACAATGTGTCTGTGATCGTGGACGATGTCTCTAAGATGATAGACTGTTTCTCTGTGACCATTAACAATGCCAGCTGATCGCGGTCATGCCGTCGAATCGAGGAACCACAGTGTCACTACCGATTCTTGTACAGAGCTCTGCGAAGCAGCGACAATGTCTCTGATCATGGACAACGTCTCTTTCATCTTTGACAAGGTCTCTGCGATCACAGACAACGTCTCTGATCGTGGACGATGTCTCCCTCATCCTCAACAATGTCTCTCCGATCATGGACCATGTCTCTGTGATCGTTGACGTCTCTGAGATCGTGGACTACGTCTCTGTGATCGCGGACAATGTCTCTGAGATTATGGACAAAGTCTCTGCGATCATCGACAATGTCTCTGAACGCCAGCAATGCCGACTAATCGGGGACCGAGTCACCACGAGTCATGGACAATGTCTCCGATCGAGGACGATGTCTCCCTCATCCTCAACAATGTCTCTCCGATCATGGACCATGTCTTTGCGATCGTGGACGATGTGGTGGACGAAGTGGTGACACCTGGAGGAAATCAAAGAGAAACAAACAAAGGAAAATGATCAATACATTACTACCTATTCCTCATCAACAGTTTAACCATGAAAACACAGAGAAATATTCAACATTACAGCTGAACTAGAGCATTTAACAAAACATGTTTATGCCTTATCCTACTAAGACATTGTCTTGCCTTACTATACTATCATATTTCCACAACATTTTTGATACTTCACTATACCACTCAACCAGTTGAGGCAGATGGCTGCCCACCCTGAGTCTGGTTCTGTTCAAGGTTTCTGCCCCTTAAAGAAAGTTTTTTCTTGCCACTGTCGCCTGGTGCTGAGTACGGTCTAGACACCATACTATACTATGACTTTTTTAATGTCTTACTACATTATGACTTTTTTGACAGTTTTTGATGTCTTAATACTGTGAATTATTTCATACTACTTCTGGTGTTACTAATTACTTTTACGTTACTTCTATTAATACAGGTTACTTATTCATTATTTTTATATTGCAGATTACTTCTATTGTTACATTTTTCTGATATACTGACTACTGAACATAAACAGTTTAATGTCAGTGCTCTGTGTTGGACAGTTGATGTAAATCTGTTGGTGAATTACCTGGAGGCCTCTGTCCTGGTCTCACAGAACTTCTTCATTGTACAAAGACTCTCTGTGATCGTGGACTACGTCTCTGTAATCGCGGACAATGTCTCTGAGATTATAGACAAAGTCTCTGCGATCATTGACAATGTGTCTGTGATCGTGGACGATGTCTCTAAGATGATAGACTGTTTCTCTGTGACCATTAACAATGCCAGCTGATCGCGGTCATGCCGTCGAATCGAGGAACCACAGTGTCACTACCGATTCTTGTACAGAGCTCTGCGAAGCAGCGACAATGTCTCTGATCATGGACAACGTCTCTTTCATCTTTGACAAGGTCTCTGCGATCACAGACAACGTCTCTGATCGTGGACGATGTCTCCCTCATCCTCAACAATGTCTCTCCGATCATGGACCATGTCTCTGTGATCGTTGACGTCTCTGAGATCGTGGACTACGTCTCTGTGATCGCGGACAATGTCTCTGAGATTATGGACAAAGTCTCTGCGATCATCGACAATGTCTCTGAACGCCAGCAATGCCGACTAATCGGGGACCGAGTCACCACGAGTCATGGACAATGTCTCCGATCGAGGACGATGTCTCCCTCATCCTCAACAATGTCTCTCCGATCATGGACCATGTCTTTGCGATCATGGACGAAGTGGTGACACCTGGAGGAAATCAAAGAGAAACATACAAAGGAAAAAGGAAAATGATCAATTACTTTTATGATTACACTTTTCCGATATATTCAATACTGAACATAAACAGTTTAATGTCAGTGCTCTGTGTTGGACAGTTGATGTAAATCTGTTGGTGAATTACCTGGAGGCCTCTGTCCTGGTCTCACAGAACTTCTTCATTGTACAAAGACTCTCTGAGATCGTGGACTACGTCTCTGTGATCGTGGACAATGTCTCTGAGATTATGGACAAAGTCTCTGCGATCATTGACAATGTCTCTGAACGCCAGCAATGCCGACTAATCGGGGACCGAGTCACCACAAGTCATGGACAATGTCTCCGATCGTGGACGATGTCTCCCTCATCCTCAACAATGTCTCTCCGATCATGGACCATGTCTTTGCGATCGTGGACGATGTGGTGGACGAAGTGGTGACACCTGGAGGAAATCAAAGAGAAACAAACAAAGGAAAATGATCAATACATTACTACCTATTCCTCATCAACAGTTTAACCATGAAAACACAGAGAAATATTCAACATTACAGCTGAACTAGAGCATTTAACAAAACATGTTTATGCCTTATCCTACTAAGACATTGTCTTGCCTTACTATACTATGATATTTCCACAACATTTTTGATACTTCACTATACCACTCAACCAGTTGAGGCAGATGGCTGCCCACCCTGAGTCTGGTTCTGTTCAAGGTTTCTGCCCCTTAAAGAAAGTTTTTTCTTGCCACTGTCGCCTGGTGCTGAGTACGGTCTAGACACCATACTATACTATGACTTTTTTAATGTCTTACTACATTATGACTTTTTTGACAGTTTTTGATGTCTTAATACTGTGAATTATTTCATACTACTTCTGGTGTTACTAATTACTTTTACGTTACTTCTATTAATACAGGTTACTTATTCATTATTTTTATATTGCAGATTACTTCTATTGTTACATTTTTCTGATATACTGACTACTGAACATAAACAGTTTAATGTCAGTGCTCTGTGTTGGACAGTTGATGTAAATCTGTTGGTGAATTACCTGGAGGCCTCTGTCCTGGTCTCACAGAACTTCTTCATTGTACAAAGACTCTCTGTGATCGTGGACTACGTCTCTGTAATCGCGGACAATGTCTCTGAGATTATAGACAAAGTCTCTGCGATCATTGACAATGTGTCTGTGATCGTGGACGATGTCTCTAAGATGATAGACTGTTTCTCTGTGACCATTAACAATGCCAGCTGATCGCGGTCATGCCGTCGAATCGAGGAACCACAGTGTCACTACCGATTCTTGTACAGAGCTCTGCGAAGCAGCGACAATGTCTCTGATCATGGACAACGTCTCTTTCATCTTTGACAAGGTCTCTGCGATCACAGACAACGTCTCTGATCGTGGACGATGTCTCCCTCATCCTCAACAATGTCTCTCCGATCATGGACCATGTCTCTGTGATCGTTGACGTCTCTGAGATCGTGGACTACGTCTCTGTGATCGCGGACAATGTCTCTGAGATTATGGACAAAGTCTCTGCGATCATCGACAATGTCTCTGAACGCCAGCAATGCCGACTAATCGGGGACCGAGTCACCACGAGTCATGGACAATGTCTCCGATCGAGGACGATGTCTCCCTCATCCTCAACAATGTCTCTCCGATCATGGACCATGTCTTTGCGATCATGGACGAAGTGGTGACACCTGGAGGAAATCAAAGAGAAACATACAAAGGAAAAAGGAAAATGATCAATTACTTTTATGATTACACTTTTCCGATATATTCAATACTGAACATAAACAGTTTAATGTCAGTGCTCTGTGTTGGACAGTTGATGTAAATCTGTTGGTGAATTACCTGGAGGCCTCTGTCCTGGTCTCACAGAACTTCTTCATTGTACAAAGACTCTCTGAGATCGTGGACTACGTCTCTGTGATCGTGGACAATGTCTCTGAGATTATGGACAAAGTCTCTGCGATCATTGACAATGTCTCTGAACGCCAGCAATGCCGACTAATCGGGGACCGAGTCACCACAAGTCATGGACAATGTCTCCGATCGTGGACGATGTCTCCCTCATCCTCAACAATGTCTCTCCGATCATGGACCATGTCTTTGCGATCGTGGACGATGTGGTGGACGAAGTGGTGACACCTGGAGGAAATCAAAGAGAAACAAACAAAGGAAAATGATCAATACATTACTACCTATTCCTCATCAACAGTTTAACCATGAAAACACAGAGAAATATTCAACATTACAGCTGAACTAGAGCATTTAACAAAACATGTTTATGCCTTATCCTACTAAGACATTGTCTTGCCTTACTATACTATCATATTTCCACAACATTTTTGATACTTCACTATACCACTCAACCAGTTGAGGCAGATGGCTGCCCACCCTGAGTCTGGTTCTGTTCAAGGTTTCTGCCCCTTAAAGAAAGTTTTTTCTTGCCACTGTCGCCTGGTGCTGAGTACGGTCTAGACACCATACTATACTATGACTTTTTTAATGTCTTACTACATTATGACTTTTTTGACAGTTTTTGATGTCTTAATACTGTGAATTATTTCATACTACTTCTGGTGTTACTAATTACTTTTACGTTACTTCTATTAATACAGGTTACTTATTCATTATTTTTATATTGCAGATTACTTCTATTGTTACATTTTTCTGATATACTGACTACTGAACATAAACAGTTTAATGTCAGTGCTCTGTGTTGGACAGTTGATGTAAATCTGTTGGTGAATTACCTGGAGGCCTCTGTCCTGGTCTCACAGAACTTCTTCATTGTACAAAGACTCTCTGTGATCGTGGACTACGTCTCTGTAATCGCGGACAATGTCTCTGAGATTATAGACAAAGTCTCTGCGATCATTGACAATGTGTCTGTGATCGTGGACGATGTCTCTAAGATGATAGACTGTTTCTCTGTGACCATTAACAATGCCAGCTGATCGCGGTCATGCCGTCGAATCGAGGAACCACAGTGTCACTACCGATTCTTGTACAGAGCTCTGCGAAGCAGCGACAATGTCTCTGATCATGGACAACGTCTCTTTCATCTTTGACAAGGTCTCTGCGATCACAGACAACGTCTCTGATCGTGGACGATGTCTCCCTCATCCTCAACAATGTCTCTCCGATCATGGACCATGTCTCTGTGATCGTTGACGTCTCTGAGATCGTGGACTACGTCTCTGTGATCGCGGACAATGTCTCTGAGATTATGGACAAAGTCTCTGCGATCATCGACAATGTCTCTGAACGCCAGCAATGCCGACTAATCGGGGACCGAGTCACCACGAGTCATGGACAATGTCTCCGATCGAGGACGATGTCTCCCTCATCCTCAACAATGTCTCTCCGATCATGGACCATGTCTTTGCGATCATGGACGAAGTGGTGACACCTGGAGGAAATCAAAGAGAAACATACAAAGGAAAAAGGAAAATGATCAATTACTTTTATGATTACACTTTTCCGATATATTCAATACTGAACATAAACAGTTTAATGTCAGTGCTCTGTGTTGGACAGTTGATGTAAATCTGTTGGTGAATTACCTGGAGGCCTCTGTCC
This sequence comes from Lates calcarifer, assembly GCF_001640805.2. Taxonomy (NCBI): domain Eukaryota; kingdom Metazoa; phylum Chordata; class Actinopteri; family Centropomidae; genus Lates; species Lates calcarifer. The sequence continues at coordinate 1,354,115 of NC_066836.1, read as the reverse complement.
TGGTCTCACAGAACTTCTTCATTGTACAAAGACTCTCTGAGATCGTGGACTACGTCTCTGTGATCGTGGACAATGTCTCTGAGATTATGGACAAAGTCTCTGCGATCATTGACAATGTCTCTGAACGCCAGCAATGCCGACTAATCGGGGACCGAGTCACCACAAGTCATGGACAATGTCTCCGATCGTGGACGATGTCTCCCTCATCCTCAACAATGTCTCTCCGATCATGGACCATGTCTTTGCGATCGTGGACGATGTGGTGGACGAAGTGGTGACACCTGGAGGAAATCAAAGAGAAACAAACAAAGGAAAATGATCAATACACTGCTACCTATTCCTCATCAACAGTTTAACCATGAAAACACAGAGAAATATTCAACATTACAGCTGAACTAGAGCATTTAACAAAACATGTTTATACCTTATCCTACTAAGACATTGTCTTGCCTTACTATACTATGATATTTCCACAACATTTTTGATACTTCACTATACCACTCAACCAGTTGAGGCAGATGGCTGCCCACCCTGAGTCTGGTTCTGTTCAAGGTTTCTGCCCCTTAAAGAAAGTTTTTTCTTGCCACTGTCGCCTGGTGCTGAGTACGGTCTAGACACCATACTATACAATGACTTTTTTAATGTCTTACTACATTATGACTTTTTTGACAGTTTTTGATGTCTTAATACTGTGAATTATTTCATACTACTTCTGGTGTTACTAATTACTTTTACATTACTTCTATTAATACAGGTTACTTATTCATTATTTTTATATTGCAGATTACTTCTATTGTTACATTTTTCTGATATACTAACTACTGAACATAAACAGTTTAATGTCAGTGCTCTGTGTTGGACAGTTGATGTAGAGTGGTTTGTGAATTACCTGGAGGCCTCTGTCCTGGTCTCACAGAATTTCTTCATTGTACAAAGACTCTCTGTGATCGTGGACTACGTCTCTGTAATCGCGGACAATGTCTCTGAGATTATAGACAAAGTCTCTGCGATCATTGACAATGTGTCTGTGATCGTGGACGATGTCTCTAAGATGATAGACTGTTTCTCTGTGACCATTAACAATGCCAGCTGATCGCGGTCATGCCGTCGAATCGAGGAACCACAGTGTCACTACCGATTCTTGTACAGAGCTCTGCGAAGCAGCGACAATGTCTCTGATCATGGACAACGTCTCTTTCATCTTTGACAAGGTCTCTGCGATCACAGACAACGTCTCTGATCGTGGACGATGTCTCCCTCATCCTCAACAATGTCTCTCCGATCATGGACCATGTCTCTGTGATCGTTGACGCCTCTGAGATCGTGGACTACGTCTCTGTGATCGCAGACAATGTCTCTGAGATTATGGACAAAGTCTCTGCGATCATCGACAATGTCTCTGAACGCCGGCAATGCCGACTAATCGGGGACCGAGTCACCACGAGTCAATGACAATGTCTCCAATCGTGGACGATGTCTCCCTCATCCTCAACAATGTCTCTCCAATCATGGACCATGTCTTTGCGATCGTGGACGAAGTGGTGACACCTGGAGGAAATCAAAGACAAACATACAAAGGAAAATGATCAATTACTTTTATGATTACACTTTTCCGATATATTCAATACTGAACATAAACAGTTTAATGTCAGTGCTCTGTGTTGGACAGTTGATGTAAATTTGTTGGTGAATTACCTGGAGGCCTCTGTCCTGGTCTCACAGAACTTCTTCATTGTACAAAGACTCTCTGAGATCGTGGACTACGTCTCTGTGATCGCAGACAATGTCTCTGAGATTATGGACAAAGTCTCTGCAATCATTGACAATGTCTCTGAACGCCAGCAATGCCGACTAATCGGGGACCGAGTCACCACGAGTCATGGACAATGTCTCCGATCGAGGACGATGTCTCCCTCATCCTCAACAATGTCTCTCCGATCATGGACCATGTGTCTCTGATTATGGACGACATCTCAGCAATCGTGGACCATGTTGTGGATGAAGTGGTGACACCTGGAGGAAATCAAAGAGAAACACACAAAGGAAAATGATTAATACACTACTACCTATTCAACATTACAGCTGAACCACATTAACAAACAGTGGAGGGCTGTTTCAGAAAATCAACAGTTGACTGACATCACCTCCTGAAGAACCAACAACAACAAGTATCTAAGTACAATGATTATCAATTGTGTGTCCATCAACTAATCACTGAAGCAGTCATGTTTGTTACTGTGAACTGTGCAACAATAATAAAAACTATCAGTTAAGTAAATGTTTGAACGCAAGATTTTAACTTGTGTTGTTTGTTATACTTCAGTAAAAGGAATATTTCTTCCACCACAGACGGTCACAGACAGAATCATCATTTCACATTTCAACCTTCTTCTTATTACCACATATTTGAAATGTCTTTGTTTTGTGTTGTTTTCATATAATGAATAACAACCAAATTTAAAAGTCTTAACAGGAGCTTATATGAAACCTTTAAGTAAATAAGTGTAGAACTAGTTGTTAAATACTATAGAGATATTTTTTTTAAAAACCCTCTGACCAACACTTAGAATTAAAACACTTATGAACAACTCACTCCAGTATTTTTGTATCCTAGTTTTGGCTGGTTAGCCATTACCATCTTTTAGCTCTGTATCATGCTTGAAGAATACGCTTGACGATAGTGCTAACACTGACATCCAGGTGTAAAACCAGTCAGTTATAGGCTCAATATAATATAAAATGACCACAATTAGTCACAAAACGATGAAAATGACATGATAGACCGCTATAAATTGAGTTTAAAATGAGCAGGATGGAACACAAAATGACTGTAAGTGACTGTAAACAATTACAACAACAAGGTTCTCATTAACCCTTTGTACTGAGTGTAAATCCAGGTCGTCTGAAAGCTCTCCCAGATGATGATTTATAAACATATGACTCTCAACATGTATGAATTCTTAGATGCCTTTTCATTTCTTGCTATCTAACAGAACCTTTTTCCATATGTTCAGAAAGAATACGGCCTCTCACCTGTATGAGTTCTCATGTGGCGCACCAACGTTTAACTTTTTCTGAAACCTTTCCCACATGCTCTACAAGAATATGGTTTCTCACCTGTGTGAATTCTTTCATGATTTTTCAGTCCTGATCTCTGACTGAATGTTTTCCCACAGGTGCTGCAAACATACAGTCTCTCACCTGTATGAGTTCTCATGTGGAGCAGCAAGGTTGTACTAGTTCTAAATCCTTTCCCACATGTTGGTGTTGCAAACATATGGTTTCTCACCTTTGTGGATTCTCAGATCTGGTCTCAGATCTGTCTCATTAGCAGAACAGAGTGAACGTGTGGCTCACATATGTTCAGAGATTCAGATTGGATACGAAGCTAAAACCTCAACTTTAAGTCTCTAAAAGACTTCATGCAGCCTGTTAGAGAGGATGTATTAAGTTAAATCACTTTTCCCTGTGTCTTATACATCCTGTCTATTTCATGTTAACTGTTTCCTGATTAAAGTCATGTTATTTCTTTAGAACTAAAATAACTGCTCTGTTTTTCATTCATGAGCAGCAGTGACTCTAAAACGAAATGTAAGCGCAGAGTCCTGATCAGGATCCTGAATGAACCACGTTCCTCTGAAAGTGGCTTTCAAACAGCGTGAAGACTTGAACTAAAATATCAAACATCAGTGTTGGAGCTAAAGTTTCTTTCACTGAGTTTCCTGAATGAACCATGTTCCTCTGTTAGTTTCATTCAGACCGTTGTGGTTTTACAGACCTGTCCTGTGCAGCCTTATCTCAGGTTTCCACACGATATCCAGCAGTCTGCGCTGACGATCGATCTCTTCCTCGTACTCGACGATAGTTTGTTCAAAGACTCTGGATATTTCTTCAGCAGCAGCAGTTAGTCGCTCGTTGACAAACTCTCTCAAACACTGAACTGAAGACATTGTTGCTTCATTACCACTGAAATATTTCTCTCAGATACGACTACACCACCGTCTTCCCGCTAACTCCACACATCCACACAGCGAACGATATTAGCGCTCTGTTTGCTTACTTCCGGCAGGTGTCACACGGAGAAGTTCCGGCGGTGGAAATGAATGAACATTTAGTTCCGCCCACATTTCTGATCTGTGTCGCTTCATTTCACAGAGACATTTATTTCTCTGTATCAATACATTTAACTGATGTCTTACAGAGTAATTTCATGAGCAATAATTTTGTATAAATGGGAGAAGTCAACAAAGGAAAGTAAAAGTAGCAATAACTCAGTGTAAAAATAACCTTACATTGCAAGACCTTTACTAACACATTGATGTAACGTTAAATTACAGTTCAATAGCTTTGTCTTCAATATTTAATAGTAGCCAAACAGTAATTTCATTAATGATTTTTATACACGGGCGAATGTATTTTTGTTGTTACCATGGTATTTGTGTAGTACTCCTGTAAAGTGTCATTAATATTGTGCATTTTCTATTTTTACATTATAGACCAGTCTATACTGAACCAGTACTCTTGAATAAAGGAGAATTAATTTAACAACCTAAACCAGAGAAAACCTTTAAGCATAAGACACTTTCACTTACATTGTCACCATAGAAAGTTTTATGGTTAGAATAAAAACATGAGATCAGAAAAACAGAACTGCCCATGTTCTTTAATATTCTGATTGTTGTATGCAATTACATGAAAACATGAAACAATGAATTTATATCAAAGTACATAAAAATTATACAATTAACGGATGCAAAATTAACGGACATACAGCAAAAAAAGAAAAACTCTAGTTGATTGGATGACAACAACGTACATAAACCAAAAGCACTAATGGTTTCTCAGCTTCAACTTCAGAGTCTAAGTCATTATATCAGTAATATGGTATTTCTGCTTGTGTGGAATCCATCTGAATCTTTTCCCTCAGGTGCTGCAGGTGTACAGCTTCTCACCTGTGTGGGTTTTCAAATGAACATTCAGTGATGATCTCTGACTGAATTTTTTCCCACAGGTGTTGCAGGTGTATGGCTTCTCACCTGTATGAGTTCTCATGTGAACTTTTAAGACACTATTACATAAAAAACTTGTCCCACATATTTCACAAGAGTGTGGCTTCACACCTGTGTGGATCCTCATGTGCCATTTTAACAGCGAGATTCTACAGAATCTCTTCCCACAGGTCTTGCAGACGTACGGCTTCTCACCTGTGTGGATACTCATGTGAAGTTTCAAGCCACTGTTACGTTTGAAAGCTCTCCCACATATTTTACATGAGTATGGTTTCTCACCTGTGTGGCTTCTCGTGTGCACCAGTAAGCCACTACTGCATCTGAAACCTTTCCCACAGGTGCTGCAAACATACGGCCTCTCACCTGTATGAGTTCTCATGTGGAGCAACAAGGCTGTACTAGTTCTAAATCCTTTCCCACACGTCTCACAGGAGTATGGTTTCTCACCTGTGTGAATTCTTTCATGATTTTTCAGTGCTGATGTCTGACTGAATTTTTTCCCACAGGTGTTGCAAACATACGGCCTCTCACCTGTGTGGCTTCTCAAATGTACATTTAGTTTGGACTCATACTGAAAAGTTTTCCCACAGGTGTCACATCTTAAAGTCTGTTGACCTTTCTGAGTGTCACAGTGAGCCTCTGTTGTGGGAGAGTTGTGTTCATTGTTCCTGTGACTTGTGTTTTTGCGACGTCTCCTCTTTGTCTGTGTCTCTGCATTTGTAGTTGATCCTGGGTCCACATGCTGGCTTCCTCTCTGATCTTGGCTCTCAGCTACAGGAGAGTTGTGAGAGAGGAGCTGCTGCTCACTGTTTGCTTCTGCTTCACTGTGCTCACTTTCCTCATTAGTAGGAGTCAACATAAAGGTCTGGCTCTCCTGCTTCAGTACAAGCTGCTCTCCCTCCTGACTGCTGCACACTTCCTCCTGTTCCTCTTTAATCTGTGGAGGCTCTGGCTCCTCTTGGTCCAGACTGGAGTTCCTCTCCTGGTTACAGAGCTGCTGCTCAGTGAGAACCTCCTCCTCCTTACAGACATGTTGCTGTGGGAGCTCTGCACGGACAAACACACACAGGAAACAGCTCAGTGATGTGACGATGGAAAAACTGACATCTGAGCAAATGAATACAAGTTTAAACCATTAGCAGAGCAGAGTGAACATGTTGCTCACATGTGAGTGAAATTCATGGTGAGAGAATGTATTTGTGCACCAGTGCAACTGTCTCTTTAGTCCTAACACACTTCTTAGTGAAGCTCAGTGTAGAAAACATTCAGGTAACAGCTGCTCACTTTTTTCACAGCACTGAGCAGTGACATTCAGTCACATGATAGATGGAAGCTATTGAGGAAAAAATGCAGTTATCCTTTACAAATGTATGTTCAATACATTAATTGCACACTAGCAATCAAAATGGGTGTTCATCATGACTTTAATGTAATATCATTTTCCTTTTATCAAAGTTTACAAAGGTTCAGGCAACACGACGGTACAGAGAATACCGTTGGTTTGTGTCATTCAAACAGTAACCTATGGATGGTTCCTCCGGTCTCGGAGCTGAGCTAACCGTCCTCTTCCTGTCAACACTGGGTGGAAATGAGGAAGAAGACGCGACTGGATCCGGAGGGAACATGACAAACAGCAGGTCATCAGCTGTAGTTAACTACCGGTGGTTCAATGACTTCAACTGACAAACATCTGATGTCTCACACAGACCTGTCCTGTGCAGCCTTATCTCAGGTTTCCACACGATATCCAGCAGTCTGCGCTGACGATCGATCTCTTCCTCGTACTCGACGATAGTTTGTTCAAAGACTCTGGATATTTCTTCAGCAGCAGCAGTTAGTCGCTCGTTGACAAACTCTCTCAAACACTGAACTGAAGACATTGTTGCTTCATTACCACTGAAATATTTCTCTCAGATACGACTACACCACCGTCTTCCCGCTAACTCCACACATCCACACAGCGAACGATGCTAGTTCTCTGTTTGTTTACTTCCGGTAGGTGTCACACTGAAACGGTCCGGCAGTGAAAGTGAGCTCTGGTATTGCTGCCTCTCTCAGTCTGGACAGCGCCGGTGTTAAAACTCTACATCCTGGGACAAACCTGGGGTGTGGAGGAATTCCAGCAGCTTTGTTCTTCAGGTCTCGGAGACTAAAAACAGTTTTCCTTCAGATCTCGTCAGGACCAGTCCAGTCTGAGACCAGCAGAGGCTTAACATCAGCCTCAGATTTCAGTTTTTATTTCCAGTGGACCTTATATAAGTGATGTTTCTATATTTTCCACGATGTTGCTTTCTTTTTGCTCTTTCAGTTTCGCCTGCTGTGTTTCTACATGAACTGGATCTCACACTGAGCTGCTCAGGTTGACATTTCATTGGAGATTCTGATCCACGTGCTTGGATTTAACCCAGTAATGAAGAACTAAGTTGATCCCACCCAATTCCAACAGATCCTCAGATCTGTGCTGTGTAAAGCCATGAAGCATGTGATCACAGATCAGTCTGTTTACTCTTTAGAGAGCAGAGTTTATTTCGCCCAAGCTACAAAACAAACAGGAATTTTGTATTTAAACAAAGGAACAGCAGCATTTCTTTGGCCACATTCTTTGAGGCACTGATCACTTTATGCACTTGGATACTGTAATCATCCAATCATCAATGTGGGAACATCAGTCTGAATAACCAGCATTAAAGGAAATATTTGTATTATCAAAACTCTTTGACAAAACTGAATCAGTTTATTCATGTAGCACCTTTAACCCTCTGTAGTTCATCTTGTAAAACTTGTGTTCATGTGTCACCTCTAAAGCCCGAAACAAGAAGAATTCTATCATGTCGATGTAAACACAAAATACACAAAAATGACAATAACACTTCAGTCAGCAGGATGGAAACATAAATGACCCAACAGTACTAAAAGGTATCTCAGTTCATCATCCACTCACTCGCCTTCTTAACTCAGGTGCAGTGATGTGGTTTCTCACCACTGTGGGCTCTTAAAGGATCGATCAGTGTTAACGTCCGATTGAATTTTTACTCTCGCCTTGGGTTTGGAAAATGGTTTGTCACCCGTATGGATCCTCATGTGCCTTTTCATATGTCTCTTGTCACTAAATCTTCTCCCACAGGTGTTGCAGGCAAATGGTTTCTCACCTGTGTGGATTCTCATGTGGAGCGACAAGCGGTCACGACCAGCAAATCCTTTCCCACAGCTGTTGCAACAGTATGGTTTCTCCCCTGTGTGGATTCTCATGTGCCTGGTCAATGTTGGCTTGTAACTAAATCCTTTCCCACATGTTTCACAAGAATATGGTTTCTCTCCTGTGTGGGTCCTCACATGTTTAATCAACCGGCACTTAAACTGATATGTTTTTCCACACGTGTCGCATTTGAAAGACTTTTTACTGCTTGGAGTGTTTTTGCGACGTCTCCTCTTTGGCCGTGGTTCTGCATTTGTAGTTGATCCTGGGTCCACATGCTGGCTTCCTCTCTGATCTTGGCTCTCAGCTACAGGAGAGTTGTGAGAGAGGAGCTGCTGCTCACTGTTTGCTTCTGCTTCACTGTGCTCACTTTCCTCATTAGTAGGAGTCAACATAAAGGTCTGGCTCTCCTGCTTCAGTACAAGCTGCTCTCCCTCCTGACTGCTGCACACTTCCTCCTGTTCCTCTTTAATCTGTGGAGGCTCTGGCTCCTCTTGGTCCAGACTGGAGTTCCTCTCCTGGTTACAGAGCTGCTGCTCAGTGAGAACCTCCTCCTCCTTACAGACATGTTGCTGTGGGAGCTCTGCACGGACAAACACACACAGGAAATTTCAATCCATTTGTCCAAACACAACAAAGACACTATTTCCCTGCTTCTTTGCAGCAGTGACTCTAAAACTCAATGTAACCGCAGAGTCCTGACCAAGATCCTGAATGAACCATGTTCCTCTGTTAGTTTCATTCAGACCGTTGTGGTTTTACAGACCTGTCCTGTGCAGCCTTATCTCAGGTTTCCACACGATATCCAGCAGTCTGCGCTGACGATCGATCTCTTCCTCGTACTCGACGATAGTTTGTTCAAAGACTCTGGATATTTCTTCAGCAGCAGCAGTTAGTCGCTCGTTGACAAACTCTCTCAAACACTGAACTGAAGACATTGTTGCTTCATTACCACTGAAATATTTCTCTCAGATACGACTACACCACCGTCTTCCCGCTAACTCCACACATCCACACAGCGAACGATGCTAGCGCTTTGTTTGTTTACTTCCGGTAGGTGTCACACTGAGAAGTTCCGTCAGTGGAAGGTAGTTCATTTTAGTTCCGTCTTCAGTTCTGATCTGTGTCGCTTCATTTCAGAGAAATTAGTTTATTTTCTTGATACCACCACATTTAACTGATGTAACCCAGTTATTTCGTGAGTAATTGTTTTGTATAAATGGGAGACGTTTGCACAGGAAGGCAAAAGTAGAAGTAATTCAGTGTAAAAATAACCGTGCATTGCAATACTTTTACTAGCAAGTTAACATAATATTTAATTATAGATCAATCGCATAGTCTTCAATTTTAATAGCAGAAGAAATGTAATATTATTTATGTTTTTCATATATGGGTGATAACATTTTTGTTCATACTAAGGTATCTATGGAGTACTCCTATAGAGTTGAATATTGTACATTTTCTGTTTCTTGTTTTACAACCTCAACCAGAGATAACCATTGAGTATAAAAAAACCCTTTCACTTACATTATCACCATAAAATGATTTATTGTTAGAATAAATACGAGATCAGAAAAATATCATTTCTTTAACCACGTTCTTTACAGGACTGATTGTTGTAAGCATTACTACCACCTATGCTGATGACACTGGTAGTTACCTGAATCATTAAATCAGCCAAACCTGGAACATCACTATGAATATTCAGCATGGAATGAAGTATTCCACTTATAAAAATTCTTTGACAAACAAGACTTTATTTTATAAAGCTCCTTTTTCAAAACCATGAAATAAGATGAAAGGACATGTTGTTGACAACAGAAAGCCAGAGAGCTCATGGTTCACTCATATAACTGAGGTAATGTTAAAAAAAAAATAAAATGAAACAATTAAAATTCACATACTAATAATTTCAGAGGCACTCACTCACATCTGTAGGAACACTACTGTGGAACAATTATTTTTCAAAGATCTGTTTCATCGAAGCTCTTCTCATGTGGACTGTCAATTCAAAGTCGACTAGGTCTGAAAACTTTCCCACATGTTCTGTAAGTATTTGACTTTTAATTTGTATGAATTCTCATGTGGCGTTGCAAGTGTGTTGTCCGAGAGAATCTTTTTCCACAGGTGTTGCAGGAGTACGGCTTCTCACCTGTGTGGATCCTCATGTGCCTTTTATTTGCTGCCTTATCATTAAATCTTTTTCCACAGGTGTTGCACAGGTACGGCTTCTCACCTGTGTGTGTTCTCATGTGACTTTTATATGTTGCTGTGTAACAAAATCTTTTTCCACAGGTGTTGCAGGAGTACGGCTTCTCACCTGTGTGGATCCTCATGTGCCTCTCATATGATGCCTTATCATTAAATCTTTTTCCACAGGTGTTGCACAGGTACGGCCTCTCACCTGTGTGGATTCTCATGTGCCTCTCATATGATGCCTTATCATTAAATCTTTTTCCACAGGTGTTGCACAGGTATGGCTTCTCACCTGTGTGGATTCTCATGTGCCTTTTACATGTTTCCTTACGACTGAATCTTTTCCCACAGGTGTTGCACAGGTACGGCTTCTCACCTGTGTGGATTATCAGATGTACGTCCAGTTGAGACTTGTACTTAAAAGTTTTCCCACAGGTGTCACATCTTAAAGTCTGTTGACCTTTCTGAGTGTCACAGTGAGTCTCTGTTGTGGGAGAGTTGTGTTCATTGTTCCTGTGACTTGTGTTTTTGAGACGTCTCCTCTTTGGCCGTGGTTCTGCATTTGTAGTTGATCCTGGGTCCACATGCTGGCTTCCTCTCTGATCTTGGCTCTCAGCTACAGGAGAGTTGTGAGAGAGGAGCTGCTGCTCACTGTTTGCTTCTGCTTCACTGTGCTCACTTTCCTCATTAGTAGGAGTCAACATAAAGGTCTGGCTCTCCTGCTTCAGTACAAGCTGCTCTCCCTCCTGACTGCTGCACACTTCCTCCTGTTCCTCTTTAATCTGTGGAGGCTCTGGCTCCTCTTGGTCCAGACTGGAGTTCCTCTCCTGGTTACAGAGCTGCTGCTCAGTGAGAACCTCCTCCTCCTTACAGACATGTTGCTGTGGGAGCTCTGCACGGACAAACACACACAGGAAACAGCTCAGTGATGTGACGATGGAAAGTTAAATTCTCATCCAACAGTTAAAGGAAACTTGAGTTACAATCCTGAGAGACTGATTCTGTTTTTCCATCACATATTGTCGTGAAAAGATGTTTCACACTGTAGTTAAAGCTTATGATATATAAGACCTCAGTTTCTAATTAGAGAAAGCTTGATTGTATTTATAGAAGAGCTGTGTTTTCTCCAACAGACCAGGTTCAGTTTAAAAACTCTACATGTGCACTGATCACAGCTGGAGTTGATCTGTGAAATCTTTATTAACACGTCGAGTAAACATGAATCACAATAGTAACTTTTATTTCAAAGAGGAATTAGTGAGTAAAGGAACTAAATGACTTTTATAAATATGCCGTTTCACTGCATTTTAAAGGGTAAAAATAACTTTCCCGCTTTTTTCTCGTTGATAAGGAGGGGATCCTCATGAGAACCACAAACAACACGGAGGCATGGACTTGGTTTTTGATCTAGACCTGGTCTGATGTGGTCTAAACAGGATGAAAACTGGAATCGCTGGTTTTGTCCTTTATAACAAATACAATAAAGTTTTCACAAACCTGAAAGTGGCTTTCAAACAGCGTGAAGACTTGAACTAAAATATTAAACATCAGTGTTGGAGCTAAAGTTTCTTTCACTGAGTTTCCTGAATGAACCATGTTCCTCTGTTAGTTTCATTCAGACCGTTGTGGTTTTACAGACCTGTCCTGTGCAGCCTTATCTCAGGTTTCCACACGATATCCAGCAGTCTGCGCTGACGGTCGATCTCTTCCTCGTACTCGACGATAGTTTGTTCAAAGACTCTGGATATTTCTTCAGCAGCAGCAGTTAGTCGCTCGTTGACAAACTCTCTCAAACACTGAACTGAAGACATTGTTGCTTCATTACCACTGAAATATTTCTCTCAGATACGACTACACCACCGTCTTCCCGCTAACTCCACACATCCACACAGCGAACGATGCTAGTTCTCTGTTTACTTCCGGTAGGTGTCACACTGAGAAGTTCCGGCGGTGAAAGCGAGTTAACTCTTTTTTCCCCGTCTTCAGTTCTGATCTGTGTCGCTTCATTTGATTTTTTTCTCTGCTACTTCATAAACAATAATTATGTATTAAATATGGAGGCAGTGATGGAAGAACTTAGTGTAAAAATACCTGCTCTGCATGCAGTACTTTGAGTAAAATGTAATGCTTAAGTAAAAGTACTCATGCCTGTCTGTTACTGAGGACATGATTTGTAAAAAGGTGATGTTTTCATTCACATTCTGCTGGACATTTTAACAAGACATCATGTTTAATAAGCTCAGTGGACATCTTTGTATTTCAAATCTTATTCAGTAAAATTACTACAGCTACTAAGTGAAAGTAGCAGATAAAAAATAAAACTGAATTGTTTTTGTTGAAATGAACTGAAACCACCGTCTGTTGGAAAAAACACTCAGACATTCACAAACACTATGGTAACTTCAGAAAAAGGACAACGATAAAATGTTTTCGTCTCAAACACAAACAGTTTTTCTTCTTATATAAAAGACAAACAGAAAAATCTGTCAGTGACGACAAAATACAAAAACAAGTGAAGGAAGTGATTTTATTGTTGGGGTTGAAAATTCATCACACATGCAAACAGCGATGTCGAAGCCGTGTATCATCAATATTTTATTAGCAAACCAGAGAGAAGTTAACAAAAAAAAAGAGCTGAAGGAACTGAACAATCTGTGTTTCTGTAGTTTCTGTACAGGTCCAAATATTCTACAATATATACTATTATACAACTGGATTACAATTCATGTCATTAGTACAGCAGTCACAAAGAAAAACTTCAAGTCTGTTACAGCAGTGTCGTCTGAGCAAACTTTTCCTCCTCCTGTCCGACCGACCGGTTTCCTCTCTGACTGACTGACGATTCAGGTTCAGCTAAGACCAAGCTGCTACACTAACATTCCCTCTTTTTCTCAAACAAAGTGCTATGTCTTACATCTGTTCACCTCAACGGCAAAATAAACCTCAGAGAGCTGAAAAACTGAAGGACTGTGATTCACAGGCTGAGACTGAGATTTCACTCAGAGCAGAAAACAAAAAGTTCAAACTGAGATTTCACTAGGAAAGATTTAAGATGAAATAAATGGAGTCTGAGGTTAAACGGACAGTTAGAAGTAAAACAGAAAAAAACCTCAGTGTAAAACAAACTGATTTTAAGGCCTGATGATCAGTTCCATCACCATGTCATTTCAAGAGCAACATGGAAACATGGAAAAATGTTTTGTTGGCAACCAAAGTGTAAAGTGACTTTCAGTCCTGTTGTTTCAGAGGAATAAAGTCTGGCACAAACCTCCTGTTAATAAACTGGTTTCAGTTTAAGCTGCTTCATCTTTGGCCGCATTCTACTTTTTAAACGAGACGTTTCAAACATAAAGCGACGACTGAGCCAGTGATCGGTCACAGTCCTCCTCTGTCCCTCTGACCGGCCTCTCAAGAAATGAATGTTATTACTCCACTGTGTTTTTAAACCAACATGTTTAGTATACTATCACACTGACCTACAGTTTGTGATCAATATTTATTGATTACCCACATCATAACTGTTCCATGAGGTCTTATGTCAGGGCTGCGTGTTGAACAGAGGAGAAATGTGACCGTTTGTAAAGAAGAAGAAATGAAACGTGAAGCTTTAACAGGAGTCTTCATTCGTGATTCCACTGGCTGCTTCTTCAACAACTTCCATTTAAGGGAGAAGTGGGTGATATTTTTGTAGAAATAGTAAAATATGATATTTGGCCATTTAGTCATCCAGAGTGTGCTGACTCATGAGTCCACTCGTTTCATCAGTGTTTGGATGTGAAGCACCTGATACAGCTGCTTCCTCATCATTGGTTCAACACACCTGCACCACCTTCACACACCTGAAACTTAAACTGAGCCACGTGCAGGTTACAATCAGTGAGTGAGTGTGTGTGTGTGTGTGGTTTTCATACAAACAGTGGAGCGTCAATTTTAACAACATGACTGTAAAACACAAAGTGTTTCCTGATGATTTTAGAAATGTCTCATTTATTTCCCTTGACACCTGATCTGAGCTTCACACGAGGATGATGTCTTAATATTACTAATTATAACTGTGAACTGTTCTGCTAAATACATTCCAGATTTTAATAAAACCAAAGTTTACAGTTGAAATATTCTGAATAAAAGACAAAACTAAATCAGCTTAATCATGTTTGTTTGGCCTCTGTAATTACAACTACAGCTCGACCAACCCTGTCTCTTTAAGGCTAATAACCCAAACTGTGATTATTTCATTATTGGCCAAATGTTTTTTTTAAACATAAAACACGTCATTAACAAATATTCTTCATAAGAAGAAGAATTAAAATGTGGCTATAAAGTGTCTGTGAGCACTTAATGTGCTTTAAAGGACGTTTAAGAACCCGTCAGTGCCGTCTGTTTCTAAATGACTTCAAACATATAGTTGGGATTTTAACGCTGACAGTTCAGATCCTGAATGTATGTGTAACAGTCTGTGGACACATGACGCTGCACTGCATTAATCAGTAAACAAAGCATTTTAGAGGTTTAGATGTAGGAAATGAACACAGTGTCACTCTTTACCTGCAGGTGTGAGAGTGAAAGCTGCAGCAGCTGCTACTCACCTGTGGGTGGTGCAGGTTGGTCTGGACTCAGGTGCTTCACATCACTGACTCTGTGTCAAATTCATTTTTTGGGGGTGGGAGATAAACTGTCCTGTCAGGGGGTCAGACGGTCAAGCAAACACAGATCCAGAGTTCTCCCTGCGGTCCTCAGACAGACAGACGGACGGTGGAGAAGCAGATTTCAGTGATGAAGGCGTTGATGCGTAGCAGAGGCTGGTGCACCTCTCAGAGCGTGCACTTTGACGGAAGCATGTTTGCAGGACGTTGCGCTGCCGACGACCAGCAGCTCTCCTCCTGGTGGCAGATTAAGACTCAGAGGATTTCTCTATCTACAGGAATGCGTCTCACACACGAGTATCGGTGCGTGTTTATAGCGAGAGGATTAGACGTCTGCAGGTGGGAACCACAGGACTAAAGATACAATCCTGTCACGGCGCAGGCGACTGCGATATATTGTAAGACAGTTATTTATGATACATCATCAACTGCAGAGAAAAACTTATCTTAAAAAGCAAAACAATTCCTTTCAAACGGGGGAATCAATCACAAGCTGTGTTTAATATTTAGTGCATTATGTAGTTTGACAGTCGTGTAGACAGCGGAGATGAGAGTGTGTACCAAAGTGCATAGAGTTTAAACACACACAGCAGCAGCTTCAGTATTGCAACAGAACTGTGATGTTGGTGTGAGAGGATCAATGATGTATCACAGACAACGTGTCACAATATATCGCCTTATTGATTAATGTCCCACCCCCCAGTCTGCAGGGGGGCGAGGACGGTCGGCCCGCTCTTTAGTCATGCAGTAAAGACAACGAAACACGATGAAGACCAAAGCTTTAGGATCCGACCTGAGGCGTTATGACCCACAGATGCTGGCCAGGCGGGGTGGGGGCGGGGCGGTGCTGGGCGTCAGGAGCGATCAGGAGTGATCCATGGGTTCGGTGGCGTTGCTCTGCCCGGCGTCCTGGCTCTCCATCTCCTCCGGTTCCTCTGCCTTCCCGTCTGGTTTTCCAGCCGAGGAGGAACCTGCTGCAGCCGGAGGTTCGTGGCTGGCTGGAGGTGTTGGTTGGCTTGCGCCCGTCTTAGTCCCGCCTGTCCGCTCCTGGCTGACCCCGCCCCCTGCGGCGGCAGCGCTCTGCTGCTCTCTCAGGTGGCGCTCCATGGAGGCCTGGATGGAGGAGACCATCTCCTGCAGTTTCCTCCGCTGCTGCTCCATCAGGCTGGGGTCCAGACCACGACCGTCCTTCATGGTGACAAAGCCCGGCGCCATGCGGACCAGTTCCCTGGTGGCATCCTCAGGGATGTCCGACAGGTCTGGGGGGCCCCTGGACACGCTGGCGCTCAGGTCCACGCCGCTGCTGTGCTGGCGTGTGATAGGCCGGTGTTCAGGAGGGGAGGAGCTACCGGCACTGCCCAGAGAGTGACCTTTACCCTGGAAGGCGGTGACGCTCTGCAGCTGCTCCTTCTTGCGGACGACACCGCCGCTGCCCAGCCGCAGCACGCCGTGCGACGGACTCCCCTCTCTGCTGCCCCTGGTGGCCGCCTCCGAGCGCAGCTGCACCAGCGCCTCCTTCACCAGCTCCTCCACATCGGGGCCGACAGGGAAGTGACCGGCGGTGTCTACGCAGAGCTCCAGACGCTCCTCTGCTGCGTTATACACAAACGTTTTCCCCGTCAGGTGAGGCAGCGTGCAGTGTTTCCCATCCATCAGACCTGAGAGAGAGGAAGACAACCACTGTTCAAGACACGTCAGAAACATTTCTCTGCATCTAAAGTTAGGGACATGAAAAGTAAAGAGGGAGGTCAGGTCTACCAAATATACCGAGTTCATCTTCCTCAATAAGGAGATTAAACAGATCCTTATACTCTGTTTGAACTGCTCTGTTTCTATCAGCAGTTTTTTGTTTCTGGTGGGGGGCCCATTCAAACCTCACTGCTGACCTGAGTGTACCTGCAGCGCTCGTTGGGGCAGCGTGTTGTATGTCACATTATGTCTTCCCATATCCTTGATAAGAGACTGTAGACGAGTGTTATCATGGTTTCACCTCCTCCTGACTTGTTTTAGTGCATTAGTGAAAGAAGATGCTGCTTCATTAACAGGTTCTGTAGTGAGAGAGCACGGGTTTGATTTTCCTTCTCTGCACATTCAACAATCGATCAAATGTTCAGTGGGTTGGGGTTAGGACAGACTTCTAGAGGCTTCTTAGCATCAGTTATTTTGTATTTGAGGATGCATGTAAACTCTGCTGCTTCCTGTCTGACGTTATGTGTTTCAGAAATGTAGATAAGTTCACCAGGTGTGTCTTATCTTCTCCTCTGACCACAGACCTTGATCTGATCTCATTACCTGACTGTACCCTGGAAACTGAGCTGCATATAAATACACTGCCTGAGGGATCAGACGATCACTGTGAAAACAAACCTACCCATGTCTTTCTTGACAATGTTGTAGAAGACGCCACCCTGCTGGAATAAGTGCGGCAGCTTCTTTGCGTACGACCAAACGTCCTCACCTGGAACACACACAAACAGTCGACACCAGTTAACAAACTCTAAACACAGCACGAGGTTTCAATGAGTCTGGATGTAAAGATTAGTCCTCATGCAGCTGTAATGATGCAGAATCGATTTATTATATCAATCACTGAAAATATCTTATTATTGAAACACCATTGAAACTGAGATCATTTGTTATCAAAATACACAGGTGTGACTGTGCCGTTTCTATTTTTGGCAACAACACAGAAACACAAGTCAACATCAGGGGAGCTGTAAATCACAGAAAAGTAAAGAGGGAGAAGAACCTCGACTCAAATATCACGTATTCAAACTGTTCACTGAAGCATCTGAGTGAAGAATCTGAGCTCCAGGTTAGAAACAGACTGAGGATGTTTTGTTTTTCCTTGGACTGGAGCATTATTGAATATGAGCTCTTGCTAACAGGAAATGCAGCGTCAGGCCTGCAGAGCGTTCAGAGTGCAGATGAAACCTTCCTGAATATCGACAGACGCTCTCAGTCACGCTGCCTGTTGGCCTGCTGATCTGTTTATCTGAATGCAGCCGCGACCTTTGACCCTGTTGGCAGGTGAGATGCCTGAGTCAGCATATTCACAGCACACACACACACACACAGTTTTTCTGGTAGCATTCAGGGCAGCTGATCAGAAACAGACAGTGTGATGGGCGTCACCTGCACCCTGCTCAGTCCACACGTAGCCATTAACCTGCCTGCTGTGACCAATCAGGAACCAGCGTGCACGTGTGCCGTACACCTGGACTGCTGAGCGGAGTGAAACAGCCACAGTTCCCTCTCGCTCCCTGCTAACAAATAATATGAATAACACACTGCAGGTCGCTGTGTAAGTTTGATGAACGCTGCCGTTCAGCCGCATTCAACGACGTAGGCGTAGGACACTTCCTGATGCGATTCTGATGGAGGTGACGGGGGACAAATGCTCCGTCACTGTGAATTAATCTAAAGCTGATCTGTTCAAATCAAAGATTCAGACTTTTTACTGTAAGATTCCCTCTTCATGTACAGTGTTTCCTCACTGAGCTGCAGTGGAAGAACGATAACACACCGACACTAACTTCAGAACATTTCCACTGGATCTGATGAACTCAGACTGTTGGAGTCTCACGTGAACTAAAGAGAAACTTTAGACTGTGTTTTTACACTGACTGAGGACTGCTGATTTTGTCCCTCATCACTTACACTGAGAGATCTCTCAATGAGCAACAGGAAGAATGATTAAAGCTGCTTTTACACAGTCTGTCCAAGGCGGGGATGTTGCACCATTATTCTGCCTCACTGTTCTGTTGATACAGTTCCACCTTTAAGCCAGCAGCAGAGGCAGTCAGAGAGCTGAATCGGTGGGCATGGTGGGAAAGACGCAGACCGATTACGTCGGCTCTGTTTGGTTCAGTGTAGACGAGCAAAGATGGAAGGAAGGCACAAACGAGCAGAACACGAGGTTTAGGACGAGTCTGAAAAATTTCTGATGGATCCTTTAATGTGCAGAGTAGATTCAAATATGACCAACGAGGTGAATCGACTCACAACCAGGAATCTAATAACTGCTCTGAAAATCACAGTAAAACTCCATTTCTGATAAACTATCTTCATGTCTTTGCAGCTGTTATTTAAGTAGCTCTGAAATGTTTATAGTGGCATCAGTTGTAATGTTAAGGGAATTTCATTTGCTTGCTCAGGACTGGACAGAATGACACAGTCTTGTTTCAGCTAATCAAAAAGTCACTTCAGCTGCAGGTTTTAGCCTGAGCTGAAAAATGTGAATGTGAACATGATCTTGTGCTGGAACAGTTTGTTAAATGAAGGTTTGACTGTTTAAAATAAAATACATTACATATTTCAGCCAGTGTTCTGCTCCTCTCTGTTTCATACTGTGTTTCATACTGTGTTTACTCTAAATGTTTCACTGCTTAGTTAAAAATAATCAATAGAATAATCACTAATGGAGTTGATTATTAGTTCAGCTGATAAAGTGACTTGCCTTACGTTACCTGGATACAGTGACTCAGTTCATCTCTGCTGTAAAATCTGCTCTCATGACTAAACTCAGTGTTTCTGTAAAAGAAGTTTCATGAGGAGGAGGTGGTTGGGGGTGGGGGGGATCTCGGGGGAGGCGGCCTACATGTCACATTCCTCTGTATTCTTACCCATCAAGGTTGCTAGGAGACAGAGGGAGGACATCTCAAGGTCAATGCTGTCCTGGAGTTCGCGGCTGCTCATCCTGCCGGACGTCACGGCGTCCTCGCTCTTTACCGAGTGCAGGGCGGAGTGCGAGCTGGAGGCTCGAGGGATGGAGGCCGCGGGGCTCTTGTCCTCGGGGCCCCTCAGTATCTCCACGGTAACCCTGTCACCATGCTGCAGCGCCACGGGCTCGTTCTCCTCGCCATCCTTCGGGGGGACCAGCTCTTTGGGCGGGAAGCCGTAGCGGATGCACTGCTGCGCCGGCGGCACGCCAAACTGGTTGGTGATGCTCCTCTGCAGCTCTGAGAAGGTGGTGTGGGCCTGCAGGGTCAGCATGGCCTGCCTGCCGTCACTGGTGGTCACGCGGATCTTCTTCTCCTTGTGGGATGAGGAGGGGGAGGAGGATTTTGTGGGCGTGGCCGGAGCAGAGGAGGAGGAGGTTTCTGGAGACCCGCCGGGGGAGGACGTCCGGCCGTGGCCTTTCTGCTCCTGCTTCAGCTTGTCAGTCCGTCGCTTCTGAGTGACGAAGGCCTGCTCGCTGATGCTCTGCTGGATGCTGCGCTCGGCTCGGCTCATCGTCAGCTCCTCTTTGTGGAGCGTCTTCGCTTTCTGACCGGTCAGGATGATCTTAGTGGGTGGCTGGGGGTCGGCCACCTGCTGAGTCTCTGTGGTGTCGGTGAGACGCTGGACATGAGCCCCGTCGATGGACACTGGGTTGTACTCGTCCGGGTTCTTCTTGGCGGTGTGATGCAGGATGGTGTTGACCACTTTCTGCACCAGGATCTCGCTGCCAAACTCTCCTGGGAAGTGCTTGGTGACCAGTTTCATGGCCACGTCATACACATTGCTGTTCAGGGTTGTGTCCGTCTCATACTGGAACCAGTACACAGTCTCTCGCACCACCCGACCCCCCCACTCCAGCGTGATGGGGAAGGCCTCGGGGAGGTTGTCATATTCCTTCCCCTCCCAGTAATGCTTGAAGCCACATCCACACTTCCCCCCCTGGGAGCGGGTGTTGGTTCTGTCCCCGTCCAGGTAAACCACAGACCCGTTGCCGCGGATGTGGCGGACTGACGTGCCGTGACACCAGTTGCAGGTGTTGAGGGAGCTCAGTTTGTAATCTGGGACGAGGACATCTCTCTGGGGGTCATAAGAGCAGACCACGTTGTTGAGGGGGAAGCTGTAGTTCTTGTCTGGCCGTAGCTGGCCGTGTGTGGACTTGGCCAAGTTGTAGAGCTTCCCACCAGGAACCAGCCACTCTGGAGGGACGTGGAGCTCAGAGAGGGCGCCGCAGATCAGGCAGCGGTGCAGCCGGTTCTCCATCACCGACTTCTTAGCTGCCTCAGTCACCTCCTCAGGCTGGATGCCGATCACGCCGGTCCGCCTGTACACGTACTGGTGCACATCAGCCACCAGCGACGGGTGGATGCTGTGCTTCTCCATGAACACCTCCTCCATGGCGTTGACCAGCCTCATCAGATATTTATCCTGCAAGCTGCGGTCGCCGCCGATCACGCAGCTCCCGTCCGGCTCCAGCTTGATGTACTTCCTGATGAGCTCCTGGGGGACACCCCAGGCCTTCGGCAGGAGGCGGGCCGGCAGTTTGGGCAACACCGTGTTCTTGATTCCCACCAGAGGGATGTAGTGGTTCCTGCCGGAGCTGCTCCAGGCGATACAGATGGGTTTGTTGGGCTTCCCGTCTTTGCCCCGGCACTGCTCCTCAGGCACCAGCCCAGGCAGGAAGGTGGCTGAATAATCCCCAGAGCTCCTCATTCCGCTCAGGGAGTCCAGCAGGATTATGGGTCGGTGGAGGACATTGGCTAAGCCAAATATGTGGATGTTGCGCAGTCCAAGCGGCACGCCTTCAGGTGGGATGAACAGGGGGTCGCACTCATTGATGATGTCCTCCCACTCTGCGGCGTCGATAAAGTCCTGAAACAGGGCCTTGTAGCGGTCCAGGTTCTGCTTGAAGTTCTGTTTGAGATTCTCTCTCAAGGCGTGCCAGAACAGTTCTCTGCCCACCAGCGCTCTGGACACAGCGTGGACCAGGCAGTGCCCGTCTCCATCTACATGGACCGGGATGAGACACTCTCTGTTCCCGTTGGCTTTCTTAACCTCCTCCAGGGTGTCGTGGAGGTATATGAGGCTTCCTGACCGGTCCTTGCCGTAGCCCATGGTGGACACATGGTCCGGCTCGATCAGGAAAGCCCTGTCTCCCAGGAGAGAGCAGTCAAACATCTCACCTTGGTTCATCTCCCTCAGCAGCTTGGCTTTGCCGGTTTGTTTATCCATGCCGTACCTGGTCAGGACCGGGGACAGGAGCTTGCAGTGGTAATTAGAAAGCCCCATTACCTTCACCAGCTCGGTCCCTTTCTTCGGGGCCCCGGTGACGCCGAGCAGGGCGTTTCTGAGCAGATTGTGAAGCACAACATCCGGATCGGTCACTTCTTCGACATTTAACAGGTTCTTCTGTTCGTGGCGTTGACCACACTCGGTGCACTCGATGCTAACGGAGCCGTGAGCGGGGAAGAACAGCCTCGCCTGACATTTCGGGTCTGGGCAGGTACCAGACAAAATACGCTTGTCTTTTTTCTTTGAGCTCTGTAGCAGCGACATTTCGGGGGGAAAAAGGCTGAAACTGTCTGTCAGCTTCACAAAACCATGATAGTCACACTCCGGCGAGACCGTCAGACGAGCCCGGACCCTGCTAACGACTGTTATTAACCAAAATAACACCAGAACAACACGGAAGCGGCTGTTTTTTTCTTTAGCGACTGACCGTTGCTAAACGTGAAACGCAATGACGCCAGATTGTGGGAGTTGTAGTTCTGCTGCGTAACTACGTTTAAATATTTACACGTAATCCTCTACATAGCTGCATTTTCTGTTTTCTTTGTGCCAGTATCGACCCGAAACAAGAGAAAACTCATTTAGTTAAACCTGCATTTAATGTTAAATGATTAAAATCAGCTACATTCAAATTCGGTTGACTACATTTACCAGAATGCAACGCGTCGAGCGACGTTTTGTTGTGTCAGGAAGTCAATACGGCAGAATCATGGCAGTTTAGACAGAATGAACTGATTACATCCGAGGAATTTGACCCCGAAATGTATTAAAATCATTTCTTGGCTGAATGTGCCTTTATAATACTGTGGTTTGGTTGATTCGGGGGCATAAAACTAGTTGAGTGTGAAGGCAGCGATACTGATAACGGGTTAGTTAAGCTGTTACTACTGGATGACTAAACCAAATACAGAAGGTGTATATGGATTATTAATTATTACAGTTATTACTCAGAAGCAGAGGTTTCAAACCTCTGAACATCCAGCGACCTCGTTTCAAATACACGTTCCCCGTCTTGAGTCTGGGTTTTGAGAGAAAGCTGCAGTCGCCGTACTCCATTCAGAAATGTGTTAATTAAATGATTACTTGTTGTCAGTCACTTCAGACAACTCAAAGAACCAGAATGACACATTTATATAAATGCTGAGTGACTTTTCATCAATACGGCATTAACTTGCTCCACCAAGTTACACTTTCTACTCAGTGGAAAACTGGTTCACACAGCCTGCTGCTGCCATCTGGTGTGAACTTTGTGGCAAATGATTGACAATAAAAATCAAGTTAAATACTAAAGATATTTCGGATGTGAATGGAAGTCTGGTTTGTGAATATGAAACATGAATGCCTTCTTTAGTCTGTTAAATGTTGTGAACAACAGCAGCAGGATTAAAAATAAAGAAGAATTTCACCCAAAACACCTTTAAACAAAAGCAAACAAAACAGAGATCAGATCGTCCGAGTGCCTTTTGTTAACAGCATTGACTGTAAGTGTCAGTGACTGTTGTGTGTTGTTTTGTTCAGTATTGGCCATTCTTGTTATCTTTATTATAATTTATTTGCTAATAAGAGCATCATCATGTCGCCATGGCAACCGCATCAGCATCTGGATCCCCCTGCACTTCTTCTGATTAACCACAGGGTGGCGGTCTTACACTTTGATTTCCCTTTCTCTCTTTCTTCTCAGCAATAGCAGCAAACAAAAACCCACCATACAAACCTCATCTGTCTATAACCTAATAATCATGAGATCTTGTGGTTGAGATCACTGTTGTAAGGAAGACCTGAGGCGATTTCCCTTAAAAGAGATTTAAGAAATCATTTCCATTTATAAATAAGCAAATAAACTCCTGTTAGTCTTTGTATTTCACAGAGCTGAAGGAATGCACTTCAAGAAAGGCACAAATATAGATGTTGTGAATCAAAGGAAGTGAATCCACTGCAGACGTTTTCATGTGTCACAGGTGGAAATCTTACACAGGTGTGACAGGTTTACAACATCTATATTTGTGCCTTTCTTGAAGTGCATTCCTTCAGCTCTGTGAAATACAAAGACTAACAGGCCTTTTGTCGGACACTAGCCTCCTGTGTGGGCCGCAGGGGCTGATGGGAGGAGTGAGGAGCTGTCAGAAAGCACGTGGCCCTCGTCTGATCTCACAGCTCGTCCTTGTTTGGCCTCAGCTGCATCAGAGCGCCACTTCTCCCCAGGTTCACCAGAGGAAACACCACTGCACAAAATGCTTTTCCTCCCAGCTGCTGCTCTGTGCTGTCTGTGTTCAGGTGAGTGTTTCCAGCCAATCAGGAGCCAACAAACTCAACCTTTAACAAACACTGTCACACTGACCTTCATCTACCTGTCTGTGTCTCTACAGCGCTGGTTGCCATGGCAGAAGATCTGGTTCAGGACCAGTTATCATTGACTAAAAGAGTTGGTGAAACTGACACCATCAGCTGTAAAGGAACTGAGCAGTGTGATAAAAAGCAGGTTTATTGGTACCAGAAGACAGAAACAGACCCGCTCAGAGTGATTCTGCGTATCGACCTGACTGATGGGAAGGTGAATTCCCGCTATGGTCATCCTCAGAGAGATGATTTCAAAGCTTCAAGAAAATCAAATGGCTGTGAGCTGGTGATCAAAGAAGTTAAACTCACCCACTCAGCCACCTACCTCTGTGCCTGCTGGAAAAATGCTGCCCACAGTGAGAAATGATGGGTGCAGCCTGAACAAAAACCAACAGATGAACAGATGTCAAACAGTGTTTGTGACAGGAAGAGAGCAGTAAACCACAGCCCAGGTTCACATATTTCACCTCCATCCCAGCCCGAGTCACTAACAGTCTGAACTGAGACACTTTCTTTGGCCCCTTCACAGAAAAAGCCCTCTGCCAGCTCTCTGTGACTCTCTTGGTGACCAGTACTTATTAATTTAACTGATGTTTATGCTGCAGATTGGTTGAAATTGTTTGGGTGAAATTCCTGATGATGATCAATAAATAAAACACACCCTATGCTGTAGAATTTCACTGACACAGCAGTTATACCTCCACAGATCAGACCCTGTCAAATAAAGTGACTCAGTGGAACATTTTCTATTTAATCTTCACACAGGCTTCATACACTGTTGCTGTCACACATGAAATGTTAAGTTAAACTAGATTTTTAGTTTTAACTTTCCTCTGCAGAATCCATTTTTAAGGGAAGAGTGAGATATATCCACTGTCCTCGGATCAGCTCTCTGCAATACTCAGTTGTATCCTAGTTATATCCCTCTCTATCCCTAACCCCCAGCTTGAAAAGAAAGAACTGAGCCTGGGCTTGGAAAAAGAGTTGATACAGTCAGTGACAAAATTCCTACTTTTGAACTCAAAACATTCTATTCTTTATCAAACATGATGGAGGATCAGCACTGGGCCCTCTGATCATTTCGCTTCTAAACATTATTAATGATCTTCCACAGCAGTTTCACAGCATGAATGTACAACTCTATGCTGATGACACTATTGTTATACATACATGAAAAAATCTGTCCACCGCAGGGGCTGATGGGAGGAGTGAGGAGCTGTCAGAAAGCACGTGGCCCTCGTCTGATCTCACAGCTCGTCCTTGTTTGGCCTCAGCTGCATCAGAGCGCCACTTCTCCCCAGGTTCACCAGAGGAAACACCACTGCACAAAATGCTTTTCCTCCCAGCTGCTGCTCTGTGCTGTCTGTGTTCAGGTGAGTGTTTCCAGCCAATCAGGAGCCAACAAACTCAACCTTTAACAAACACTGTCACACTGACCTTCATCTACCTGTCTGTGTGTCTACAGCGCTGGTTGCCATGGCAGCAGATCTGGTTCAGGACCAGTTATCATTGACTAAAAGAGTTGGTGAAACTGACACCATCAGCTGTAAAGGAACTGAGCAGTGTAGCACTAACTATGTTTACTGGTACCAGAAGAAAGACACAGAGGCTTTCACTGTGATTCTGCGGTTTGATCGCACTGGTCAAAAACGTACCTCATTTTTTAGTCATCCTCAGAAAAATGATTTTTCAGCTATGAGGAAAGAGAATGGCTGTGAGTTGGTGATCAGCAATAACAGCCCCTCTCATTCAGCCTCCTACTACTGCTCCTGTTATAGTTCCCACAGTGAGAAATGATGGGTGCAGCCTGAACAAAAACCAACAGATGAACAGATGTCAAACAGTGTTTGTGACAGGAAGAGAGCAGTAAACCACAGAAACCTCATAAACCATTACTGTAGTATAATCCACTCACCCATTATACAATCATAAACTTAATATTCTCCAAATACTCATAGGTTCATTATAATGATGCTGAACTTCTATTGTGTCTTTGGGCTTTTAGGTGCCATCATCTTCTGCAGAAATGTATTCCTCATGAACCTGATCTCACTCCAGTTTCATACTTTTTATTTATCTAGTCATTTATTTTATAAAACGAAAAGTCTGCAAACAAGAAGGACTGCACAAAAAATGTGGCCTCAACAATGGATACTCTAGTTCTTGATTTGTTACTGATGAACTTCTAATTTAGTTGTTTCATACACAAAGCAGTCTGTACACATACAAATACTCAAAAGGATTAATACATATATCAGCAAACAGAACTTTAAAGTCCCTCAGAGGAATGAATATCTAATGTTAGTTTTTGTTTTATTCCACTGGTACCGCAGGCTGTTCAGCAGCTATGACTAAATTCAAACAGAGGTGTTAGATCGAACGAAGGGAGAGAGAAATGGTATTACTTTCTAAAAGTAGGTTGAAAAACAAACTACTAACAAAGCAGAGTTAATATGTAATGTGAGGTTTACAAAGATTAATAGTAGATGAGCCAAATAATTTTTTTCTTCATTTCTACATGTGTGATTTTTTCCCCATTTAGCCTGAAACTGTTCAAGATAATATGTCACTTTCTGTGAGTGTGTGTTAATTAACCTTTGATCAGTCTACAACAGTGTCACAGCATGAATATACAACTCTACGCTGATGACACACTTTTATACATACATGGAAAAACAGCAGGAAAGGCTATTTATCTATATTTGTCCACTGCAGGGGCTGATGGGAGGAGTGAGGAGCTGAACTGAGCAGTGTGATAAAAAGCAGGTTTATTGGTACCAGAAGACAGAAACAGACCCACTCAGAGTGATTCTGCGTATTGATCTGACTGATGGGAAGATTTACTCACTCTATGGTCATCCTCAGAAAAATGATTTCTCAGCTTTAAGGAAAAAGTACGAATGTGAGCTGGTGGTGACAAAAATTAAATTCTCTCATTCAGCCAACTACCTCTGTGCCTGCTGGAAAAATGCTGCCCACAGT
This sequence comes from Lates calcarifer, assembly GCF_001640805.2. Classification (NCBI taxonomy): domain Eukaryota; kingdom Metazoa; phylum Chordata; class Actinopteri; family Centropomidae; genus Lates; species Lates calcarifer. Next base: position 1,326,744 of record NC_066836.1, on the reverse strand, counting down.
GAGAAATGATGGGTGCAGCCTGAACAAAAACCAACAGATGAACAGATGTCAAACAGTGTTTGTGACAGGAAGAGAGCAGTAAACCACAGCCCAGGTTCACATATTTCACCTCCATCTCAGACAATGACAATGGTAAATGGTTGAAATACACACACAAAATACTCAATGTAATCTTTATATATACTGTAATCTGCATGTGAACATTAGAGAAACACATCATGGAGCTGAAATATGATACTGCTTCATCATTTGGACTCGTTCACCTCAGCTGACACATTCAACAGCAGACAGGTTTTTGTATCAGTCTCTCTCACTGTGGGAGGATCAAGTGATTCCAACAACTACTTAATCCTCGGCTCTGGAACTAAACTGTATGTAACAGGTAAGAATAAACATTTATTATGTTTCAGTTGTTTGTTGATCAAGTTTTTAAGTTTGTTAACTCATGCTTTAAGTTTTATGTTGGTATTAATCGTCTGTCTTTTCTTGTGCAGCACAAAATGTTAAAATGGTAGAAGTAATGAGAGGATCCTATCAGTGATATATTTGCTCCATTTGCTGTTTTATTAACACCTGCAGTTTAATAAACCTTCAGACTCCATCAGTGAGTCAAGAGGTGATTTTATCAACCTCTCCTTACAAATATGTCTGTAAATCTGCATCATTTCTATTGTCTTTAATGTTATTTATCCATGTGCTACATTATTTCCACACGTAATTATAAGTATAGTGAATATATTTTAATTGATATATGGTGGCAAATATTTTTTGGATACTAAATATATTTTAGAAAGTAATAATCAAAATCATGAAACATTTTATATATATCTGTGTGTACTATTATATGATTCCAAATATTTTATTATTTAATACAAAAAATATACATATTTATGTACAGTATAGTTAGATATTATTTCTGTAAAAACTATAATAACAATATTTACCTAATCGTAAAGGTCAGTCACTGTTCATGCCATTAGGATTTTATGAAACACACAACAACAAAAAGCAAAGATATTATTATAACATATCTTTATAATAATGTTTATAAAGTTTTGTTGGGTAAAAGATGAGAAAATCATATATAAATGATGAATGATCACACATGTGATAAGCTTTAATGGTGAACAAAATATTGCAATATATTAAAATTATAAATTTAAATAAAATATTAACATTTTTGAAATGGAAAATATTTCTTGTATGAGATTGTATAGTTTATCGATAAATATATGGTTTTGATTTTCATGTACACACATACACACGCATGCAATATTCTGATCATGATATACACTATGCCATGAAAATTAGAATGTCTGTTTATTGTTGGTGGATATTGTATATCTTATTATTAATGTATATTTTCTTTGAATATGGAATTATGTAGTAAAGTGTTATATGAATATGTTTTATATGCATATATACATGTATATCGTACACACACACACACACACACACACACAAACACACACTTTTCTCTGATGATATCCATAATATATAAGCATGATATATAGCAGAGAATGTTTCTATGTGAAGGTGAATCCAGTATATGTGGTGAACTTTGTGCTGTATTGATGAGTAGTTTAGTGATCAGAGTCCATGTAGTTTCCAGGATCAGACTGAATGCAGTGCAGTGCTGGAAACTGCTGTTGACTGTGTGAATGTGTGTGTGTGCTGCTTGTTGCTGTTGTCAAACTTCAGATGAGGACGTAGTGAAGCCCGTGGTGAGCGTGTACCCAGCAGCATCCAGAGCCCACCTGGAGGGGAAGACCTCCCTGCTGTGTCTGGCCTCAGGCATGTTTCCTCCTCTGGTCCAGTTCTCCTGGAAAAGACCGAAGGAGGATGGTTCTCTGGAGGAGCTGCCCTCTGCTGAGGGAGAGCAGCTGGAGCTCAGAGAGTCGGGACGCACTGCCTCCATCTTGCTGGTCGACCGAGATGCTTTCTACACATATAAATACCACTGCTCTGTCAAGCACGAGACGGGCACAGTGGAGGCCCAAACACTACAAGGTAATGAAGGTTTGGTGACTGTGTTGAGCAGTGATTCAGCTTCATGTGGAGACGCTGTCAAAGAGAGCAGAGGAGCAGAGGACTGACTGATTTCTTTTTGAATCCTTTTCTGTTTCAGAGGTTACTGCTCCTCCTCCTCCACCACCAGGTCCAGTCCTGGTGACCTGGTACAGAGAGAAGTTGCTCTGTCTGCTCTACGCAGTGCTGATAATGAAGAGTCTGGTGTACTGCTGTGGACTCTCTCTGATCAGGATCGTCAGAAACAAGGCACCGTCCACCAACCACACATATGACGACTGACCGTCCTCCAGCAGCTTTAACTTCTCACTGATGCTTGTTAAAGAAAAACTCCTGCGCTGCCGAATGTAAGATGCTCATTAAAACTCAATTGCCTTCTTCTTTTAAGATAACCAAACCATGAATGTATCCTGACAAGTGCTGTCTGTGTAGCTAAAGCCTGAGCTCCTGTGTCATGTAAAAGTAGTGACATACATTTGTGCAAGTGGAATTTTACATTTTAAAATCAAAATGATGAACGTGATTAATTGTAGTTTATTTCTTTCAGTGGTGAGCACAATAAACACTGAAACTGGCCCATGAGCATGTTTGGTGTCATCTACCGTCTACCCACAATGCAACAGTGAGGCTCATTGATGCGTTTTTTAAATAGTTTTCATCTCTGTGACACAGAGGAATAAGATGACTCAGGTTCTGATAAACAGACTGAACTTGTTCAGAGTAGACCATGAATGATTTTGCTGATACAAACTAAAAAGAATAACACCAGCCTCATTCTTCAATCAATTTTCAAAATAATAATCAATTATCTCATTATCCATAGATAGCAAATGTAGTTTTTAACAAGTGTTAATATAAATATCAAACTTTTATAAGTTTTATAATTATAGCTTAATTAAAAACAGGACATTTGATCAGGAGATTAGAGTGATTCAGAACTCACTCAGCTCTTAGTTTTTTTGTTTTTTTTTTACATGATGCTTATTTTACTAAACATTTCTCTCAATTTTCCTTTATGTTATTAACTCAAATGGCTGTTTTTTTATCCTGACATTTTTTATTGTGATATTTTTAGTGACTATTAAGCACATGTAGTAAAATCTGTTTAAAAAATAAAGATACTTTCTCTCATTTTTTCATTCATTAGTCATAGCACTGGTACATACAATAATACTGTGTTATTCATGTATACAGTGCCCAGTTTTAATAAATGTAATAAAAACATTCAACATGGGACTATTCTTTTTTAGGTAAGACAAACTGGATATATTCTGGATATTAATTTAAAACTTCTAACTTCTAAATTGAAATTCTCACCTACATTCATCATCATTTTCTTGAGAAATGTAAAAATCTATCTGCACAGTAACTTTACAAAGTATTTATAGTGATTAAATTACTGTACTTTACTGTAATAAATATATAATAGATAAATATACTTAAAATATATATGCTTTAATATTCTGAATGGTGATCACATTTTTTTTTACATTTCCTCAATAATTTTTTAGCCAACACAAAATAAAAACTGAGGAATTCATTAAAAAAATCTAATTGAATTTCTCATTTCCCCTTGGACATTATGTTTGTTAGGTTGACTGTAATGAAAAGGGAAGCTGAGATAATTCTGAGGATGTCATCATTATGCAGCAGCAATAATTTACTGAAAATAATTACACCATAAACAAAGCTGCTACATTCTTCTTTGTTCAACCATCAAGGTTGTTAAGATCTGGGAACCTTTCTTTCTCTTGTTTGTTTGCTGTTTTATATAATGAACATGTAACAAAAGTATTTGAATAATCAGATGTTAACAAGAAAGGTGTTAGATGTCTCATGTTGGAGGTTACTGACTTGTTTGCACTTGGCAAAAAAAAAATAAAATAAATAAGAAAAAATTCCCAAAGACGAGACCTCCAGGTGGGTGGGCTTTGTGTTTAACTCTGTGTGGGTGGAGGGCTCAGTGGAAAAAAGGCTCACTAAGAGACAAACCACAGAGAGGGAGGGGGGGTGATGAGTGTGTACAGCAGCAGATATTAATCTGTTCTCAGTGGTTATTAGGACTCATAAAAAACTGTTGACAGCGAATCAACACTTCCTTTCCTGCAGCAGACGGGCTGTGTGGGTTTCTGCTCTGCAGCCTCCACACCGTTAGCTGTGGCTTTTCACTTTAATAACACAATGATTACAACCATCCAGAGACAGAAACACAAACCACTGAGACAAACAAGTCATGTTGTTGTTCTCTTCTCAAAGCAGAGCTAGAGCGTCCATGTTGGTTCACCTCAGCTCTCATTATTTCAGTAGGTTACAGTTGATAAAAACAACAAAACCTGTTGTCAGAGGAGTCAGAAAATAAATGCACCCATCATTTATTTAAATTTCAGCCCCGACTGATCAAGCTGCTGTGTGATCATTGTTATAACAAACGTAGTTTCAGATCATCTCCATCTGCTGGTTGTTCATGTGTGTAAACAATAGTGTCATCAGCGTAGAGTTTTACATTCACACTAACACAGTTTTAAAACATGATTAATATACAACATAAATGATCAAGAGACCCAGCACTGAACCTGGTGGTACACCCACGCTTACGTATTCTTCATTTACATTGTTATCCTAAAATCAATACAACACACAATGATTACAAAACAATTCAATTCTGTGTAGTTTATTGAGAATTGTACACCGAATACATTTGACAATAAACTCTATCTCATCAATTTGTATTGAAAACAAACAACCTAAGGGGAAAATACTATGAATGAAAACACATCTACCAAACAGCTGATGATTCAAATTCAAATTTCTATTATTTCACAAGTCAGAATTAAACATGTAAATACTGTAAAATAGAGCATCAAAATGACACTCAAATACAGAACTCACACTGAGTAACTGCAAACATACAAATGCAAATAAGATGAAGTGATGAGATTAGATGGAGAGAAAAGGTGAGCAGAAGAAGTGAGTCAGTCAGCATGTGTGCAGTTGGTGGACGGTCCCTAGTTTCTGAGCATGGTGAGCAGAGAGAGTCCACAGCCGTACACCAGACTCTTCACTATCAGCACTGTGTAGAGCAGACAGAGCAGCTTCACCCTGCACTGAGGCTGGAGAGGATCCAGGGGAACCACTGCAACAGAAAAGGATTCAAAAAGAAATCAGTCAGTCCTCTGCTCCTCTGCTCTCTTTGACAGCGTCTCCACATGAAGCTGAATCACTGCTCAACACAGTCACCAAACCTTCATTACCTTCTACTGTCAAGTGTTTATGACAATTCCAATCACTCCAGGATCAAATGGAAAGTCCAAATATAAAGAGACACAGGTTATAATGACTTTGAAGTTGGATTCACTGATATTCTTTTTGTGGCCACTTGGGGGCAGAAGAACTCCACAACAAGCTAAAAATACTCATCTCTGACCTTTGACCTGACACAGAGTCATTAGATTCATTCTTCATATAGAAATATTCATTAGTGGAGCTTTAAGATATAGTCCCTAAAGTTTTGATCAGCTCCCTCAAAGCCCCACATTTAGTACAGAGTCCCCAACAGGTGTTATTAGTCAGAACGGTGAAGTGAAAGCTGTGTGATTGGGATTTGTTGTGCTGTTGGACACTCTAACAGAATCAGGGAGTGTATGTTGAAATCCTTCAATGATGAGCAGAAAGTGAACAGACTGATATGCAGCCCTAACTGCAGCACAACATTGGAGCTGTCCATGCAGAGAGGCAGCAGGTGATCTTACAGTCAGCTTGCTGTGGAGCTGGCTGCTCTGTTGGCTCTCTCTCTGGAGGACAGGAGGCTGCTGGAGCTGGAACCTCTGAAACAGAAAAGGAGTCAAATGTTTGGAGTTGCAGTGAGAAATGTCAGTCCTCTGCTCCTCTGCTCTCTTTGACAGCGTCTCCACATGAAGCTGAATCACTGCTCAACACAGTCACCAAGCCTTCATTACCTCGTTGTATTTGGGCCTCCACTGTGCCTGTCTCGTGCTTGACAGAGCAGTGGTATTTATTCGTGTCGAAAGCATCTCGGTCAACCAGCAAGATGGAGGTGGTGCGTCCTGACTCTCTGAGCTCCAGCTGCTCTCCCTCAGCAGAGGGCACGTCCACCAGATTACCATCCTCCTTCGGTCTTTTCCAGGAGAACTGGACCAGAGGAGGAAACATGCCTGAGGCCAGACACAGCAGGGAGGTCTTCCCCTCCAGGTGGGCTCTGGATGCTGCTGGGTACACGCTCACCACGGGCTTCACTACGTCCTTATCTGAAGTTTGACAACAGCAACAAGCAGCACACACACACATTCACACAGTCAACAGCAGCTTCCAGCACTGCACTGCATTCAGTCTGATCCTGGAAACTACATGGACTCTGATCACTAAACTACTCATCAATACAGCACAAAGTTCACCACATATACTGGATTCACCTTCACATAGATTTACTCTGCTATATATCATGCTTATATATTATGGATATCATCAGAGAAAGATCAAGTTCAACAAAGATGGCAACAGGATTTACATTCTTTATATTCATATTCAACTTTTAGAAATCACAAGCTCAGAATAGATGTGTCATCATAATATTATATATTTACTATATTTAAAAAATATCTTTAACAAAAAGACATATTTAACATTATTTAAAATACAGGGACAGTCATTAGATATACAATATTAACTACATATTTCACAATGTAATTAATATAACAAACATTTTAATTTGACATAAAATAGAAAACATTTGTAAGTATGTGTTTTGGTATTTACATATTTTTAAGTAAAGAAGTGAGAGTGTGTTCTGTATTGTCTTATATCTACACAGATATAATTTCTCTATGTATATACATATTTATTTTTAATCCTATTTTTGTGTAAGATAAATTTCTAGTCTATTGATCAGATTGTCATGATTAAAATACACTTTTAAATAAGTTCTACATTAAACTAAATATGTTTTGCTGAAATAATTATGTTCATATAAAGAACAGTTATTATTAGAAAACAGATTTATCAAAAACAATATATAACCTATTTATCTTTAACAAAAAGACATACTTGCCATTATCTAAAAAACAATGACAGATATATACAGTATTAACCACATAACTCACAATATAAACAACATTACAGGATTTAATATCTAAAATACAAAAAGCATTTACCATGATACATTATGGTCATATATATTTTTTTTTATAAATAAAGATGTAAGCGTATTTTTGTATCGTTTTATATCCACACATATAATTTCTGTGCGTATACATAACCAAAACATGTATATATTGATATTAAATTTAATTTACATATTGATCATAATCTCATCATTAAATGATTTACTCTCATACAATTTTAAATAAATTCTCAATTAACCTAAATTCATGTTTTTGTTTAAGAGATATTTACAATCATATAAAGAACAGTTATTATCAGAACACTAATAGAATAAAAACAATATATCGCCTATTTATCTTCAAATAATTTTAAATATATTTCACATTATTTTTAAATATATTTTACACAAAAAGACACATTCACCATTATATAAAGTGCAGTTACATTCATGAGATTATTATTAGATTTCAACATCTTTTCACTAATTCTTCAACTTTTTCATTGAACAACGGCTGCATAAGGAACTTTGGACTAACTCTGAAAAAACTAACATGTAAAGTCTGAAGCAGCAGAAACTGACTTCAAACACATTTTCAACTTCTTCAATCAAACAACTGAAGGAAAATCAATGTTTATTCTTACCTGTTACATACAGTTTAGTTCCAGAGCCAAAGATGTCTCCCACAGTGAAAAAGACTGATACAAAAACCTGTCTGCTGTTGAATGTGTCAGCTGAGGTGAACGAGTCCAAATGATGAAGCAGTATCATATTTCAGCTCCATGATGTGTTTCTCTAATGTTCAGATCAACATGACTGTCTCTTCTTTTCTTTGCTTTTTTCTTCACACTGAAATATCTCAACAAATATTCCCATTTCAACTGGTTCAGACGTTCATGTTCCCCTGAGGATCAACTGGAATAACTTTGCTGATCCTCTGACTTTTCATCTAGCGCCATCATCAGGTCAACATTTTCATGTGTCCAATACTTTGTCAGGGTGACGGCCGTGCCTCCAGTTTTTCCCTTGTGTTTCTTGGATTTCTCTTTCCCCTGTGCTCCTCTCTCTCTCTTTCTCACACCTGTGATCCATCTATTCATCAGGTCAGCTGTATATCACCATGGAAAATGACACTGTGTTATTTTTACATGTTATTTCAAACAAGCACAGTCAGTCCACTGTGCTTCACTCAACACATTAATTCCCAATTCATTATCATTAAATGTGCAGGGAAGTAAGAACGTAAGCTTTAATTTGCTGCTTCCTTTCCTTGTATTAATTAACTACATATATACACAGAATTGATGGTCTGATGATAGTTCCTGTAGAGCTCCCCTGTGCTTCCTGGTGTTCTGTGTCTTTGTTGCCCCGTTTCTGCTTCCCTAATGTTTTCCTCTCCTGTGTCATCTGTCGGTGTATTTTCTGTGGGTGCTCTCTCTCTGCAGAGGCATGGGTTGTGGGCACACCTGCACCCAGTCCACTCATCACACACTTTATAAGAAGCCCCGCTCAACCTCCACTTGCTGCCAAATAGTTACATGCCATTTGTGGTAAGGCTACGCTATTCTATCCAGTTAAGGCTGTTACTAGTTATGTGCTTGTCTCTTGTGTGATACTAATACTATTTGTCTTATGTTCAGTTCTTCACCTGGAGCTTCCCCACCACTACCTCTGCCAATTCCACTGCCTGCCTACTCACCTGGGTGGATGATCGCTTTGTTTCCCTGACCACTCCACTCATCACGTGGCTTCGATTTTTTAAAACCATTTTAACAACTGCATGTCATTAAAGAAGAAAGTGGAGGATACATGTGTACTATATAGTAAGAGCAGAACCCCAAGTAGGCTGAAATTAAGTTAATAAGTTAACAAGAGTTTTCCAGCACTTAACTCTCTTCAAGGTGAGAACATTGATCTATTATTCCACCTTGCTGTTCTGTATAAAAGTTACAATAGGACAGGGGTTGTCTAAAGACCGTCAGTCGTCCCCTACCACCACCACCACAAAAAAGGAAGGAAAAAAAACAAACTATGTAGTGGATGGTAGAGATATGTGGACCAATAAATGGTGTTTCTTATGCTCCGCATTTTCCATTTTCACTTTCAGTTATTTTAATCTGTTTTTTTTTCTCACAATGGGGGTGAGGGGTGTTATTGTCCTGAAAGACAATATAAAGTGACAGGCTGTTGTAATTGTAGACTACAGACCAAGTAGCATTAATGATGGAAATATGAATGTGAACCACTTTATAGAAGGTTTCTATTTGATCCAGGTTCAGTTTCCACTGAGGCTGAAATACTGTTAACATGAAGTTCATACTGAACATAACAGCATTACATTCATACATATACAGCCTGAGTGTTCCAGGCAGAACATCATTAACAGGAACAGCTCATTCTCAGACATGTGACCCACGTGTTGACTGTAATCCAAGTATCTGAGAAATGATCACATATGTTCTGTGTCCTTCCATCTCATATTACAGATGAAGAATCCAGAGAACATGTGACCAGTCTCTCTGTCTTTGTTGGTTTGACATTGTGTCGTTAGAGTCTCTTTAAATTCCTCTAAACCCACAGAATTAACGTGCGCTCTTCATCTGAGAGATACGGTGCACGCCCCTTTAATCAACACACACTAACTCTGATTAAGTTAACACCGACTCAACTGACCCACATCTGAACCACCGTCGTACCGTTTAACAGACCGAGGCAGTCAGGGTTTGTCAACCCCGACTTTACCTGAGAACCTGAGTTAAACCAGAGGAGGTTCAACTCTCTTCATAGTATAGGCCTCAGGTATTTGTAGCACTCCACTGTCTCAACAAGTGAACCCTTAATAATAGTTGGTGAGGTTGAGTGGGAGGTTTTTCTGAAGTTGATGGCCATGTCTTTGGTTTTTTGAACATTCAACTTCAGAGAGTGGTCGTCACACTACTCTACAGTCATTCAGCAGACTGATTAAAACTATATCGTCTGCAAAGTTTAGAAGATACCTGTCATTGTAATTACTCCTACAATTGTCTGTCTAAAGTATACACAATAGAGGAGACAGGACACACCCCTGTGGTGAGCCTGTGGATGACAGCTGCTTTCAGAATAAAGCACCATTAGCCCTGACTACCTGGGTCCTACAGGTTAAAAAATCCAACACCCATTTCACCATGCCAGTGTCAAGATTAAAAGTGGACAATAGTTTGTTAGCTAAAATGTGTGGCTGAATTGTTTTGAAAGCTGAGGAGAAATCTGCGAAAAAAAGCTTAATAAGCGTTTTCGTACCCTCAAGATGCTTGTACAAATAATTGAATAGGGTAATAGTGGCATCACCTACCCCTCTATTTGCCCGGTATGTAAATTGGAATGGATCAAGCTGGCTCTGAACCTTATCAGTCAGAATTAGTTTGACCAGCCACTTGAAAGTCTTTATTACAAGTGAAGTCAGAGCCACAGGCCTCAGGTCATTGAGTTCTTTTGGAAGACTGTTTTTGGCCACAGGTGCAATAATAAACTTTCCACAGTTTTGGGACTTTGTGCTGGTCAAGTGACGAATTAAAAAGATCAGAAAAAATATGACAGAAATGATTACATTTGAGATGTACAGACTTTAAGAAATTTGCCAGTGATCATATCTGTCCCAGGGCTCTTTCTGATGTTACATTGGAACATGGATCTGACAGAAAGGGTGCTGATTATAGGCTGGGGAGTGGCAGAAGAGTCACTCAGTGAATCAAACAGATCACTGTGCATATTTGTACAATCACATTCATCGTTAAAACATAAGTAAAAGTCATTCAACGCATTCACAAGTCCAGAATTTGTGTTGAAACCATCAATACTGATTGGCCCATACTTCTTCCTGTCCTGGCTTGTCACAGCCTTCAAACCATCCCTACTTTTAAATGCAACTTGTCAATTGACCCGTCCTTTCTCCAAAATCCAAAATGTTACCAGACCACTGATTTATTCACCAGAGGAGAGACAATATCTTCACTGACTTTTTTCTAGCTGCTTGCCATGGCACCATTCACAGTTTGTTTGGAGGTGTGTGTGCTCAGGTTGAGAAAAACATGCCTGGGAATTTCAAAATAAAGGCGCGGCTTACAAATGATTATACTGCGATGTTACACGTTATGTTAGTGTGGGTCAGTGAAGAAACATTGTTCAGGCTGTTAGCTTTAAGTCCTGTTATTCCAGGGTTAATAAATGAACATGTTTCTGGCTTAGAGGTGGTGAAGCCTGTCATGTCAGCTGCCTGTGCTGTCCATCCTGGGAAAAAAAATATGGCCTGTCAGTACCACTCAATCAACCCTAAAGTAGGACCAGTAATATTTCGCTTTCACTCTTGTTTTCCATGCCAGTACAGAGAATGCCATACATTGCTTCAAGCAAAACCTTAATTGATTAAGTTAAATATACCAGTTACGCAACTGGTCCATTTACCTCATACATTGTATGGATTTTGTCTCTTTATCCTTATCTGATGCCTACTTCTTGGAAAGAATCAGGATGACCAACCCCAAAGTTTTCTTCAGCCCACATTATCTGATCCAGCTAACATCCCCACTTCCATACCATAGGCCCCACTCTCTGTGCACCAAATGCCACCCAGGAAATGAGCAACCCCATCTCCTACATTATCGGTATCCCACCTCTGGTCACTGCGACATCACATTCCACCAAGGTCACCCAATGATAAGCTCCCTTCAAAAATCACCAACTGCATCAGCCTCACCTCAAAAAGCTTTAAGAGAGAGGGCCATTCGCCTTCAACGAACTGACAACGTGACAAAACTTTTCAGTAACCTCATGTTAGCCTGTCTCTCATGGCTCTGTTAACACCTGCTCTCTTCTGAGTGACGTCACATCGCAAATACCTGTTACATGTTGTGATGTCAGCTGCCCCATTAAAGAGGCACCACCAACCCATATTTAAAAAAAAAAAAAAGAAATGAAAGTAGGAAAGAAGAAAAAAAAGTATTCAAGTATGATATAAGTATGCTTCTTTTGAACTAACAAGTAGGAACTAACAAGTAGGAAGGAAAAGAAAATTTAATTTTTGGCCAGATCTAACACAACCAGGGCAACAGCAACCATCTCTAGCTCACAGTAGCTAGAGCCACTGGCACTGGGATGCTAGTGCCCCCTGCAACCTCCTGCTTCCAAACACAACACTTTGTGACAGCTGAAGCTTCTGGCACTGTGATGCCAGTGCCCCTGTTGACTCGTAACTCCAACCACAGCAGCTCACAGTAGTGGGAGTTGATGGCACTGGGATGCCAGCGCCAACCGCCACCTCCCTCCTTGAATCACAGTAGCTCACAGCAGTTGGAGCCATGCTTCTCTCTCTACAGAGGTGTTGTTGCTTTCATTACCCCACCATATCCCACCTGAAAACTACATGTCCATCATCCGCAACCAGCCCTCCATTTTGGAGGAAATTGCTTTTACTCATACAACTCTCACTTTGCCTTTGCCTTCAACAGTTTAACTAGGCCAACAAATTGGGGGAACACTTGACACAGAACTCTACTGCCAGAACTTTGCTGCCCCTACAGCCCTTACTTGCTCTTTGTGCGGAGGTCCATCTCACCCAGCCTCTTCATGCTCCATTCATATCCGCAACAGCTTCTGTCTTGACTCACATCTCTCTAGACAGCTCAAGCTGCACCGAACTTCAGCTCAATTTTTTTGCCAACTGGACCAGGATCTCTTTCTTCTACAATGACCAACTGACTCATCCTCACAACATTCACTTGTACAACAATGCTGCTCCTTCTTTGGGGGTTTCCATGAGGGAGACAGTTCACAGAAGAACAGCCCACTGCGAAATCTATCACAGAGTAGCAGCTGCCATTTCTTGGGGCCACCAATGCAAGTGTAATCTTATACTCAGACCATCTTGCAGTAGTAGACATAGTCTACACTTGGACTCTTTATCCATCATGCCACTCATGTGCCACATAACTTGGTCTTCTGCACATACCAATATCTTCGCTCAGCTCATGTTCCTTGTCAGTTTAATGCCATTCCTGACTCTCTTTCCCAATTCCCCTTCCCAAAGTTCAGAAGCTTAGCTCTGCACACAAGTTCCTGGTCTACCCTGGTTCATCAGCTTAAACTGTGTAATATATAACATAAATGGGATAAATAATCCCATCAAGAGGAAAAAACTCTATGGTCAGCTTAAGAATTTAAGATGCTCTATCGCACTAGTCCAAGAAACAAGAAACTTAACAGAGAAAGAACATGTAAAGTTGAAGAGAGAGTGAGTGGATCAGTTGTACAGTGCGTCCTGTAAATCTGAAAGAAAAGAGGGGTTGCTACCCTTATTATTAAATCAATGTATTTTCATAATGAAGAGATGATTCAAGATGATGAAGGCCGGTATGTGATGGTAGTGGGCACAGTAGGGGACATAAGAATGACTATATTGAATCTATATGCTCCTAACAACCCTCAATTTTTTAAGAAACTTGCTTCTTTTCTAGCTGAAAAAGGTAAAGGAACGATTCTAATAGGAGGAGATTGTAATTGTATACTGGATAGGTAACTGGACAGACTCCCTATAGATAATGCACCCAGAACCAAAAAGACTATGGCACTTCAAGGGATGATGGAAGAAGTAGGGCTGGTAGATGTTTGGCACTCCCATCACCCGAGAGAATGAGAATTCACGTTTATGTCCCAGGTGTATGGAAGCTACTCTAGACTAGACTTATTCGCTATTTCAAAAAAGGACCTTATATAGAGTCAAGGACAGTAAAATAGACCTGATCACAATAGCAGATCACAGTCCAATTACTCTAAAAATATGCTTAGGATCAGACAAACACCTTAAATATTGGAGACTCAATGTCTCACTACTGACTGATCCCTTACTCTGACAAGAAATGTAGAAGGATCTGATGGACTATCTATCCTTAAATGATAATGAGAGTGTTTCTCTCTCCATATTATGGGAAGGGGGTAAAGCTGTGATGAGAGGGAAGATAATAGGCATATCATCCAGGATGAAGAAATGTAGATTAAAGCAACAGCAGAACTGTGAGTCAAGAATGAACAAACTACAACAAGAACATTTAAACAAGAGACAAAAAAAAACAAAACATCAAGGCTTCTCAATTACAGGCTGAGAAAACAAGGGGATAAATTTGTCAAATGGATTACACTGTTCTATCAGGACCCTAAGTCCAGAGTCAGAGTTAATGGACACTGCTCCAAATTCTTTCTCCTCAAAAGTCAAAATTGTGACAAGGCAGGGAGATGTACTGTCTTCAGTTTTAACTGCACTCAGTTTCGAGCCCCTGGTGGAAGCCATCAGGCAGAACCCACAGATCCAGGGTATAACAGGTGAAGGAGGGACTCAGCATAAGATAGCATTATTCGTGGATGACATTCTATTATTTTACAAAATTCTCTGTCCTTGATCCCTGTACTTATGAGGTCTCTGCACACGTATGGTCCAATCTCAGGCTACAAAGTTAAAGAAACAAAATCTGAAGCAATGATGTTATTGGGATCCTGGCCCTCACAATTGAATGATATTGTGTCCTTTCGGCACTCCCAGCAAGGTTTTAGATATCTGGGAATTATACTCATGCCTAGTCCTACACAATTTTACAAGTGAAACTATAACAATTCATTAAAACAAATAAGACTTAACAAGATGCGAGGTTCTTTCACTTTCTCTGTTTGGTAGAAGCAGTGAAAAAGAATATATTGCCAAGGCTGTTTCAATCCCTGCCTGTTTGGGTCCTTATGTTTACTTTTACTTTGCAGGATAAACACATATCCAGATTTATATGGCAAAATCTTTGATCAGGATATCAGTCAGTCCTTTAACTCACACATAAAACAAACTTCTAGGACTGCCTTTTTCCATCTGCGTAACATCTCCAAAATTAGACATTTTCTGTCCCAAAAAGATACAGAAAAACTAGTCCATGCATTTGTTACTTCCAGGCTGGACTACTGTAATTCATTATTATCAGGCTGCTACAACAAGTCTGTAAAGACTCTGCAGCTGATTCAAAATGCTGCAGCACGATTACTGACAGGAACTAGGAAAAGAGACCATATTTCTCCTGTGTTAGCCTCTCTACATTGGCTCCCAGTCAAATCCAGAGTAGAATTCAAAATCCTCCTCCTCACTTACAAAGCCCTTAATGGTCAGGCTCCATCTTACCTTAAAGATCTCATAGTCCCCTACAATCCTACCAGGACTCTGCGCTCCCAGAATGCTGGTTTACTGGTGGTTCCCAGAGTTTCCAAGAGTAGAATGGGAGGCAGAGCCTTCAGTTATCAGGCTCCTCTACTGTGGAACCTTCTCCCAGTTTCAGTCCGGGAGGCAGAAACACCCTCTGTACCTTTAAGAGTCGGCTTAAAACTTTCCTCTTTGATAAAGCTTATAGTTAGGGTTGGCTCAGGCTTGAACCATCCCTTAGTTATGCTGCTATAGGCCTAGACTGCCGGGAGATCTCCCATGATGCACTGAGCTCCTTTCTCTCTCTCTCTCCCTCTCTCCCTCTCTCTCTCCACTCAATATGGATTCATATCCCATGTTACATGTTACTAACTCAGTATCTTACCTTTCCTGTAGTATTGTGTTCTCCCGTCTCTCTCTCCTCTTCTGTCTCTTTCTGCAGGTATTTCTGCCTCTGGAGCTGTAGAGTCTGATCTGTGATGACAAGTCTCCTGCTGCTCCTACAACTCCACTCAACACCTGCTGCTAGAATTAGAAATTACTTACACTGCTATTAGTTGTATTGCTGTGTTAGCAGTTAATACTTTAATTATCACTACTATCATTACTACTGCTGTATTACTGGCATCACCTTACATCTGATATGGAACCTGTGTTATGCTATGTTCTTCTTTCTCTATCCTCTACCCCCTCTCTCTCCTTCTTAACCCAACCGGTCGAGGCAGATGGCCGCCCACCTTGAGTCCAGTTCTGCTCGAGGTTTCTGCCTCTTAAAGGAACTTTTTCCTCTCCACTGTCGCTTAGTGCTGCTCATGGTGGGATTTGTTGGGTCTCTCTCTGTAAATACCTATTTTAAAGAGTACGGTCTAGACCTGCTCTATATGAAAAGTGCCTTGAGATGACTGTTGTTGTGATATGGCACTATATAAATAAAATTGAATTGAATTGAATTGAAATTGAATTAAAATAAAAGACCTAGAGTAAGACTAAAAGTATTATGTCTATGCCATAACTCAATGGATTTCTAATAACCAAAAAGTGGGGTGGGTAGAGATAGAACAAAATTCAACACAGGGGATTAGTCTGTCAGTCTTACCCTTCCTGGACAAGAAACTTTGGAATAATAAATTGAACTATATTTTGTAAGTATAATTGAAAAGCACCTGGCAACAATGAATCATGTTGCACATATTCATAGGATGTTGAAAGTATATATGGCAGAAAACACATCTAACGTGAAAGAAAAGTGGGAGCTAGAACTGAATGTGATCATTGAGGACAGGACCTGGGAAGATATATGCATGAATAGTGACAAAAGGTATCAATAGCAATTTATGGAAGGAATTTGACTGGAAAATAAAAATATTATTCTTTCAAACTCCACTGGTAATCTCAACATTTTATAAAGATTAAGCATCTCCACTTTGTTGGAGGAATTGTGGGATGACAAGAGATCACTCAAATGTCTTCTGGGACAGTACTTTTTTTTAATGAATCTACTGAAAAATAAAAAGGGATAGGGAGATTGAAAAAATCTGAAAAACATTGTCAATCCAATGGACCTTATGTTGTTTGAACTGGAAGTACCCCCAGAGAATGTACCAGGGAAAGATCACAGGTACCTACTGTGTATACTACTAGTAGTACACTACTAGAAAAATCATAACCTTAAACTGGAAGAAAGCATCCTCATTGACAAAACTCAAATGGGCTCAGAGACTGAAACAAAAAAGGTACATAACAATTGTGCAGGTTTTCCATAATTTTCAAGAACAAATCAGTCAGTCCTGCTGAGAAGCGCCTTGAATGTGTTTGACTTGACTGCAGCCTAAGGCCCATATTACATCACTGGAGCAGTGGTACCTCTTGTAATGTGTAATGTTGGAACACTAATGAAATGTTATGTTCACAGTTTACTCTTTTCAGGAGAGAATTCAGGGCCTGAACCTTGATGAATCTCATCATCTGCTGCTGCTCTGTCTGATAAGGGACCCATACAGGATGTTGAACTTGCTGTGCTCATCATTTGGAGACCCTACACCTTCAACATACCCTGTCCAGGATTAGTCAACCTGGTGTGTCTGCCAGAGATGAAGGGAGATGACCTCTGACACTAAGGGAAGTGCTGCAATCAAACCCCCAACACCTGCATTTCTACACTGCTGCACATGGACCTCTACATTTTGGAGGAAGGGGTCCTCATACTGGACCAGATGATGAAGCACTTGGACATAGACACAGAGTTGTAATAACCAGCTGCTGTGTATGGAAGATCCATGACCATTACCCTGAGGTTCTTCAAGACATATCAATTGTAATTTGAAAGCCCCCACAAGATTGTGGTCATGGTTAAAAGAACAAAGCTGGACACAGACTCAGAGTTTGAGGGAATAAGAAACAGTTTGTTGTTTGTCCTGAGGGACTGAAGGTGGATGGAGGTGAGGACTACAGCAGGTGAAGACAGAGAGAGAGGGAAGCTGGTGGCTGATGAAGCAGGACAGAGTAGGGATGAAAGCAGGGCTGTGAGCGTGGCTGAATGACTGATGGACTGGCAGGGAGACAAGCAGGAGATCCCGTGGCTCAGAGAGACAAGGATTCATTCAGTGAACAACAGCAGAGTCAAAAACTTGGAACGTACGATTCTAGGTGGCCTGTGAATGTGATCGACCAAAAATGTGTGAAACAAGGATTTGGAGATGAATGGATGAAAAACAGGGGTTGATACACAGCTGAGCTGATGAGTAGATGGATCGCCTCCACAGTCACCAGATCTCAGTCCAACAGAGCAACACTGGGATGTGGTGGAACAGGAGATTAGCATCATGGACGTACAGCCAACAAATCTGCAGCTACTGTGTGATGTTATCATGTCAACATGGACCAAAATCTCTGAGGGATGTTTCCAGCACCTTGTTAAATCTATGCCATGAAGAACTAAGGCAGTTCTGAAGGTAAAAGGAGGTGAAACCCAGCACTATCAGGTGTACCTGATGAAGTAGCTGGTGAGCGTATGTAGCTAGCTAAATACAAGGAAAGGAAGCAACAAATTACAGATAACATTCCTGCTTCCTTGGACAATTAATGATAATGAACTGGGAATGAATGTGTTGAGTGAAGCACGGTGAACAAACTGTGCTCGTTTGTAGTGGTAGTAGTAAGTAGTACAACTGTTACGGATACTCTAGGAATAGGACCCCAATGCAGAGAAAACACACAGGTAAGTTCAAAACGAAGGCTCTTTAATGAGGCACAGAGAACTCAGGAAACAATAAGCAGGACAGGCTCGGCTGGAAACTGGCTGACTTGAAGGAGTAGGAAGCCACGAGGAACTGGAGTAGCTTGCCACAGGAGAACACAGGTAACCACTGAGAACAGGTGAAGCTGCCACTGGAAGACGTATGAAGCCACAGAGAAACAGGAGAATCGAACACAGGAAGCACAGAGGACTAGCACACAGGGAAGCAGCAAGCAATACTCTGGCAAGGGGCTGGAGTGAAGGCCGGGCTTATGAAGGAGGAAGGAGGACGAGCTGAGTGGAAACAGGTGTGCCAGATCAGCCAGCAGGAGGAGAGCCACACCCCCTGCAACACACCAGCTCTGCAGACAAACAGAAAAAGAAAAGGGAAGGGGAAACAAAGAGAAAACACAAGAAAAACACAACACAAAAACAAACTAACCCAAACCATAACAACAACTCTTGTTTCCTTTTTTTCTTTTATGGAAGAACCAATTTGACAAGTCCGGATTTCAAGTCTCAGTCAGATCAATGTGAACTGAGTCTGAGTGTCTTCTTCTAATGACAGAGAGAAACCTGACACTGACTGCCCTCTAGTAATTTTTTTAAGAGAAACTACAGTATGGTATTTGACTCACAGATTCCACAAAATTTACAGACATTAGTGTGTCTAATTTGTAGAAATATAATATTTTTGATTGTAGAATTGATAAAATTGCCTTTATGTCATTTTATACTTAGATTTCAACAACCAGGTTGTTTTGCTGCCTTTGATTGTTTCATAAAGGAAATGTATACTGTAACTTCATCTAAAACCTAAACATTATATATTTAACCTATATTAAATTAATGAGAAAAGATTTGTTAATTCTAAATTCCTGTATGATGTTTTTTAAGATGTTAGTTAACATTATGTCATTATTATGTTCATAGAAAATATACATGTTTATAGAAATCCAGTCACAGTGATGTTTCCTTCAAATTTGCTTTTGCAGATTAGTAGAAAGGTTATTTTTAGAAGGCAGGGTCTGCACTGCTGTTTCATTTCACTCAGTATGATCTGGCAAGGCCATGAATGAATCAACATGAGCCAGATTTCATGTAAAAGAATGTATAACAATTTCCTCATTCTCTCAAACACTTTTCTTTCAAGTTACAAGTTATTTTTGATTCAATTGTCTGTGATTTATTCATTATATTTAAATTATGTGTCCATTGTTTTTATGTATTTCCATTTTCTCTTTAAGGAAATGTAACTGCACAAACTCAATTATTTCTGATGGTGCTGATTAACTTTTTTTTCTTTACAGGGTGTGTATTTTTGTACATCTGAATGCATAAAATAAGTGACATGGTGTTGTATAATTTATCAACAGGTATGCAAAGAGTGAAGTGCCTTTAAAAGTAAGAGTACTACATTAAGCTGGTTTTAAAGAAGTAATATGTGGAAATGGTATTATCAGTATTCACTGTTAAAAAAAAAAAAAGGACATGTGTTGTATGTATGTTATGTGTGAGTAGATGTTAGTGTTCACTGCATGCTTACTTTGTGTGAAAAAGACATATAATTTAAAAAAAATGAAACAAGGAAGAGTTAAGAAATAATGTGGTAAAAAAAAAATAAAGGTGACTTAGTTTTAATAAAAAGTAAATACAATCAGAACAGGCCAGAACATAATGGAGTAAAGCAGCGTGAGAAAAGGCCAAATGAGGACAGGGTCTGCCCTGAACACGACCCTGCAAGCTGGAGTGCAGCCAGAAAAAAAGCACTGGGGCTGTCCAGAAACAGTGGCCTTGTAGAGAAGATAAGAGTCTATTTTTAGAGCCCAGGTGCTTCTCAAAAAAACAGTGACCTTGAAGATAACACGTGAGAGATATTATTTTTTTGGGGAGCCCCAAGATAGACATCTAAATGAACCAATGTTTAAGTGGTGTCAATTGGTTTGACCAGTAAAATGACCTGAGAGGCGTGGAAAGTCCTTGTCAAAAATGTATAAAAAGGGACAAAGCCAGTACTGTTTTGGAGCATTTCTGGTGTATCATGTATGCACTGTGATCGGTTCCCAGGTTTCTTTGTCGACGAATAAACTCTGCTGCCTTGGACACTGCCGACTCCTGATAATTTTTGGACACCTGAATTAGGCTGAAGAATTCTGATCGTAGCCCCGTGGTTTGGGACTTTAAACCAAAATCAACATCAATGGCTGATGTCTAGCTGTACAGTTAGTATAAACACTGTAGGTTTTTGTACAGCTGCTCAACCAGCTCCAGTCACTGTGTGAGTCTCGTGCACAATAATAAACAGCAGAATCTTGAGTCTTCAGACTGTTCATCTGCAGATACAGCTGCTGTTTGCTGTTGTCTCTGTTGATGATAAACCGGCCTTGGACTGATGGAGCATAGTTTTTGGTACTGCCACTATGGTAAATGATAGAAGCAATCCACTCCAGTCCTTTTCCAGGAGCCTTTCTGAACCAAAGCATCCAGTAGTCACTGAATGAGAATCCAGAGGCTGTACAGGTCAGTGTGTGGGATTGTCCTGGCCTTTTAATTGCTGATTCAGATTGTGTCAGAGTCTGACCATCAACACCTACCCACCAGAGAGTTAAAAGCAACAGTCCTGTCCTGCAGTCCATCGTGATCAAACTATGTCCACTGTTCTCTGTCATCCTCTGTGCAGTCATAAAAGTAGAGGCAGACGACATCAAGGTTTTGCATTGACTCCTCCTCAAAGAAAGGAGAAAAGTGGAGTGGACATGACTTATATAATATTTGGAACTAACAAACAATTTCTGATTTGAATTCTGAATTTATTCAAAATTCTATTAGGATAAATAATTTATTCATGACATTATAATCAATATATATTTTTGTAACAGAAATAGAATTTAGTATCAATTTTTAGAATATATATATATACAAAATTTTTCTTATGCAGATATTACACAATACCAAAAATATGACACACTTACTCTCTCTTTCTCTCTCTCACACACACACACATATATATTTTAAAAACAAAAATCTAATGGACAGATGATGAATTGGAATTTCCTCCTAATCAATACTGACTGGGTGTCAGTATTGATTACTGACACCCAGTCAGATTTAGCTCCTGAGCTTCCACAGCTCCTCACTTCTCAGGTTTCTGAAAATTCATTTGCATGATCATAGTTAACAGACTGTGTAGTTTAGCTGATGAACTGTAGAGAAATCAGATCGTTAAACTCTCATTTGTGTGATTCTGGAGGGTCCTGACAAAAAACCTGTGTCAGTTATGTAGGAACACTTGTTGGCAGTTTAAACTGTAACTTGACCTTTGATTGTTAAAACTCCAAATCCTCATAAAAAATCCCATGGATGAGACCTCCAGGTGGGTGGGCTTTGTGTTTAACTCTGTGTGGGTGGAGGGCTCAGTGGAAAAAAGGCTCACTAAGAGACAAACCACAGAGAGGGAGGGGGGGTGATGAGTGTGTACAGCAGCAGATATGAATCTGTTCTCAGTGGTTATTAGGACTCATAAAAAACTGTTGACAGCGAATCAACACTTCCTTTCCTGCAGCAGACGGGCTGTGTGGGTTTCTGCTCTGCAGCCTCCACACCGTTAGCTGTGGCTTTTCACTTTAATAACACAATGATTACAACCATCCAGAGACAGAAACACAAACCACTGAGACAAACAAGTCATGTTGTTGTTCTCTTCTCAAAGCAGAGCTAGAGCGTCCATGTTGGTTCACCTCAGCTCTCATTATTTCAGTAGGTTACAGTTGATAAAAACAACAAAACCTGTTGTCAGAGGAGTCAGAAAATAAATGCACCCATCATTTATTTAAACTTCAGACCCGACTGATCAAGCTGCTGTGTGATCATTGTTATAACAAACGTAGTTTCAGATCAGCTCCATCTGCTGGTTGTTGATGTGTGTAAACAACAGTGTCATCAGCGTAGAGTTTTACATTCACACTGACACGGTTTTAAAAGATGATTAATATACAACATAAATGATCAGGAGACCCAGCACTGAACCTGGTGGTACACCCACACCGAGTTATCCTTCTTTTTACATTGTTATCTTAAAATCAATACAACACACAATGATTACAAAACACAAACAGTATGATTTTTAGTTTATTGGGAATTTTACACTGAATACATTTGACAAATCTAAACTCAACAAAATGTATTGAAAAAAAAAACAAGTTAAAGAAAAAATACTGTGAATGAAAACATGAAAATTTACCAAACATCTGCTTCAGCATAAATGTCTATTATTAAACAGCCGAGAATTAAATGTGTAAATACTGTGAACTACAGCATCAAAATAACACTGAAACACAGAATTCACACTAAGTAACTGCAAATATACATGTGTATGTATTTAGGATAACTGTATCTAAACCAAGCTTGTGACTGCTGAGCAATGAATAAATGAGATGATGCTGAGATTAGATGGAGAGAAAAGGCAAGCAGAAACAGTCAGTCAGCATGTGTGCAGTTGGTGGACGGTCCCTAGTTTCTGAGCATGGTGAGCAGAGAGAGTCCACAGCCGTACACCAGACTCTTCACTATCAGCACTGTGTAGAGCAGACAGAGCAGCTTCACCCTGCACTGAGGCTGGAGAGGATCCAGGGGAACCACTGCAACAGAAAAGGATTCAAAAAGAAATCAGTCAGTCCTCTGCTCCTCTGCTCTCTTTGACAGCGTCTCCACATGAAGCTGAATCACTGCTCAACACAGTCACCAAACCTTCATTACCTTCTACTGTCAAGTGTTTATGACAATTCCAATCACTCCAGGATCAAATGGAAAGTCCAAATATAAAGAGACACTGGTTATTATGAGTTTGAAGTTGGATTCACTGATTTTCTTTCTGTGGCCACTTGGGGGCAGAAGAACTCCACAACAAGCTAAAAAATACTCATCTCTGACCTTTGACCTGACACAGAGTCATTAGATTCATTCTTCATATAGAAATATTCATTAGTGGAGCTTTAAGATATAGTCCCTAAAGTTTTGATCAGCTCCCTCAAAGCCCCACATTTAGTACAGAGTCCCCAACAGGTGTTATTAGTCAGAACAGTGAAGTGAAAGCTGTGTGATTGGGATTTGTTGTGCTGTTGGACACTCTAACAGAATCAGGGAGTGTATGTTGAAATCCTTCAATGATGAGCAGAAAGTGAACAGACTGATATGCAGCCCTAACTGCAGCACAACATTGGAGCTGTCCATACAGAGAGGCAGCAGGTGATCTTACAGTCAGCTTGCTGTGGAGCTGGCTGCTCTGTTGGCTCTCTCTCTGGAGGACAGGAGGCTGCTGGAGCTGGAACCTCTGAAACAGAAAAGGAGTCAAATGTTTGGAGTTGCAGTGAGAAATGTCAGTCCTCTGCTCCTCTGCTCTTTTTGACAGCGTCTCCACATGAAGCTGAATCACTGCTCAACACAGTCACCAAGCCTTCATTACCTCGTTGTATTTGGGCCTTCACTGTGCCCGTCTCGTGCTTGACAGAGCAGTGGTATTTATTCGTGTCGAAAGCATCTCGGTCAACCAGCAAGATGGAGGCGGTTTGTCCTCTGAGGTCCAGCTGCTCTCCCTTATCTGAGGAACTATCCTGTCTTTTCCAGGAGAACTGGACCAGAGGAGGAAACATGCCTGAGGCCAGACACAGCAGGGAGGTCTTCCCCCCCAGGTGGGCTCTGGATGCTGCTGGGTACACACTCACCACGGGCTTCACTACGTCCTCATCTGAAGTTTGACAGCAGCAACAAGCAGCACACACACATTCACACAGTCAACAGCAGCTTCCAGCACTGCACTGCATTCAGTCTGATCCTGGAAACTACATGGACTCTGATCACTAAACTACTCATCAATACAGCACAAAGTTCACCACATATACTGGATTCACCTTCACATAGAAACATTCTCTGCTATATATCATGCTTATATGCATATTTATATTTATTTATGTCAATGCCATACAGAGTCCGTTCACCCTTAATTCTATTCTATTTATTTTTGTTTTGCTATTCTATTTATATTCTGTGTCGTTTGCTAACTGTCCTGCATGCTGCCCTGTCTTTCGTTCACAAACTGTTGTAGTGCCCTGTGTGATGTGTTCTGTCTGTATTTGCTGCTGGAAACGTAATTTCCCCGAGGGAGTCATCCCAAAGGGATCAATAAAGTCCGTCTAAGTCTAAGTCTAAGTCTATATATTATGGATATCATCAGAGAAAGATCAACAAAGATGGCAACAGGATTTACATTCTTTATATTCATATTCAACTTTTAGAAATCACAAGCTCAGAATAGATGTGTCATCATAATATTATATATTTACAATATCTGAAATATATCTTTAACAAGAAAATGGAAGAAGAAAAAAGAAGTGACAGTGTGTTCTGTATTGTCTTATATTTACACAGATATAATTTTTGTATGTATATACATATATAAAAATTCTATGTATTTATAATAAATCATATTTTGTTTTAGATAAATTTATAGTCTATTGATCAGAATGTTCATGTTTAAAATACAATTGTAATTAAATTTTACGTTTAAATACGTTTTGGTGAAATAATTACATTTATATATACATCTATATGAAGAGTATTTGAAAACAAATTTGTAAAAATAATATAGAGCCTGTATATCTTCAATAAAAAAATATATATTTTCCATCATTTAAAATACAGTGGCAGTTATGAGATAAAACATTTACTGTGATATATTTTGGTTTTGTATATTTTATCAAACATTGTGTTGTTGTATCATTTTATATCCACACGTATAATTTTTGTGTGTGTACATACACAAAATTTTATATATCTATGTTGATTGAATTACATTTTTTGTAACATCACTATATATTGATCATAATTTTGTTATTGAATAATTTACCCTTATAAAATTTTCAATAAATTCTCTATTAAACTAAATTCATGTTTTTGTTTAAGAAATATTCACAGTCATATAAAGAACAGTTATTATCAGAATGCAAATACAGGAAAAACAATATATAGCCTATTTGTTGTCAAATAATTTAAAATATATATAATTCATATATTTTACACAAAAAGACACATTCACCGTTATATAAAGTGCAGTTACATTTATTAGATCTATAGTTTTAACACAAGACATATGGACTGTGAATTGATATAATATATGACATGGTAGCAAAGAAAATCCTCCACAATCATTCATCTAGAAGTGAATTGATTTGAGGAGAGAGAAGAGAGAAAAGAAAAGCAGTCTGATGATTCATTAAGCAGCAGCTGATGAGAATCCACAATGCACTTACAATACAAGACTTTTTGGACTCTTCCAAAACTTTGGAGCTCAAGCAGAAAGAAAGAATTCCTTCTGGTGTGCAGTGAGATTTCAACATCTTTTCACTAATTCTTCAACTTTTTCATTGAACAACGGCTGCATAAGGAACTTTGGACTAACTCTGAAAAAACTAACATGTAAAGTCTGAAGCAGCAGAAACTGACTTCAAACACATTTTCAACTTCTTCAATCAAACAACTGAAGGAAAATCAATGTTTATTCTTACCTGTTACATACAGTTTAGTTCCAGAGCCAAAGATGTAGACGTTGTTTCCCACAGTGAGAGAGACTGATACAAAAACCTGTCTGCTGTTGAATGTGTCAGCTGAGGTGAACGAGTCCAAATGATGAAGCAGTATCATATTTCAGCTCCATGATGTGTTTCTCTAATGTTCAGATCAACATGACTGTCTCTTCTTTTCTTTGCTTTTTTCTTCACACTGAAATATCTCAACAAATATTCCCATTTCAACTGGTTCAGACGTTCATGTTCCCCTGAGGATCAACTGGAATAACTTTGCTGATCCTCTGACTTTTCATCTAGCGCCATCATCAGGTCAACATTTTCATGTGTCCAATACTTTGTCAGGGTGACGGCCGTGCCTCCAGTTTTTCCCTTGTGTTTCTTGGATTTCTCTTTCCCCTGTGCTCCTCTCTCTCTCTCTCTGTCTCTCTGTCTCTCTCTCTCTCTCTCTCTCTCTCTCTCTCTCACACACACACACACACACACACCTGTGATCCATCTCCTCATCAGCTCAGCTGTATATCACCATAGAAAATGATGTTGTTGAATTGCTGTGTTTCTTCTTACAAACGAGCACAGTTTGTTCACCGTGCTTCACTCAACACATTCATTCCCAGTTCATTATCATTAATTAGCAGTAGCAGGAAGCAGGAATGTTATCTGTAATTTGTTGCTTCTTTTCCTTGTATTTAGCTAGCTACATACGCTCACCAGCTACTTCATCAGGTACACCTGATAGTGCTGGGTTTCACCTCCTTTTACCTTCAGAACTGCCTTAGTTCTTCATGGCATAGATTTAACAAGGTGCTGGAAACATCCCTCAGAGATTTTGGTCCATGTTGACATGATAAGGATAGGAGACTGTCCTCTTCTATATCAAATGCTGTGTAGAAAATGTGACAGTCAACAAACACATCCGGGTCTTCCCAAACAGGAAACCCTGGATGACAAGTGAAGCCCAGGCCCTGATCAGAGAGCGTAACTCAGCCTTCAGGACGAGGGACAGCTCACTGTACAGCACTGCCAGAGCCAACCTGAGGAGAGGCATCTGACAGGCAAAGGAGGCCGACAGGAAGAAGACGGAGGGCTATCTGATGGACAACAACCAGCGACAGATGTGGAGGGGCATCCAGGCCCTAACCAACTACAGAGGTCAGAGCCCCACATTGTGTACTTCTTGTATATTGTGTACATTTTCATATTTCTTATTGTATTTAAATCTCTTCTATAGTGCACTGTTTGTCTTCATGGAGCACCCACAATTTCATTGTACTTAACTGTACAATGACAGTAAAGTCTATTCTATTCTATTCTATTCTATTCTAAGAAGGCAAGTGGTGGGTTCAGAAGCTGGTACCAGCTTAGATAATGAATGAAAACATACAATCTCAAAATTCATCAGAGCAGAAACTCTCTGAGACTCAGTGTGATGCTCAGCTGGTTCTGCAGCAGATGCTGGAGAAACTGAACTGATTTTTAATCTAATCTCATCAATTTTACTGCAGAAAAACTTCTCACAGGCAGTAAAGGGTGAGCAGCTAGGAGCCTGCTGCTTTTCAGTGAGTTTAGCTACAGTGTCAAAAGGAAATCTAGGATTATGTTTATTGCTATTGAATAAGTTTGAAAAATATGCTGCTCTGGCAGTAGACAGTGCATGCTTATATTCCAGAACACCCTGGTGCCACTGGAGATACAGAGCTTCTGATTTGATTTACACCATTTGCGCTCTAATTTCTGACAGGCCTGCTTCAGAGCACTGTGTCATCTGTGAACCAGGGAGTGGACCTCTTTGACTGTCTAACTTTAGTGGTGAGAGTCAACTGAATCAAGGAGACTAGACAAGGTTGTATTTAAATCCCTGGTACAGTTTTCAACAGAACCTATTGCTGCAGTAAAAGGGGCCAGGACCTCTGGTAGTTTCTCTTGTCTGACTTCAGAGCACAGCACTCGGGCTTTGCCATCTTTGCCAGTCCTTTCACCATCGACATCACCAGTGCGCCCCATCACCTTCAGCTGGAGTTAATCGAGCTTAGCTGCTCACTATTGTTGATTGTACGTTATTCTGACCTCCTCGACTGTGGCTAACGCTATCTGGAGGTAATGCTAGGAGAAAGGAGCTGCTCTAGTTGACGGACACGTCTCTCTAGCAGAGACACCCTGTCTTCAAGAGCAGAAAAGCTAACACTAGCCATAGTGGTAGTTAGTTAAGCTAGGTTAGCTGTAGGACTGAGAAGGTGAGGCTACAATTTAAAATAGGCTAATGAGGCTACAAACGGCTAAGCTAAACTAACAACGAACAATAAACAGGTAGCGATCAAAAATAAAATATAATATTACAAAGCAGCAGCAGATAATGTGTAACAGAAGACTTCAGGACAGAAAGTGAAGAGAGCAGCGAGTGAGTGTCAGTTTCACAGAATCACGGCGTACGGTACAGGTGGTATCACAGGTAGGTACGTAGGAGAAGCACTGGTAAAGACTGTAAGCAGAACCTCTTCTGCTGTAGTCCATCTGCTTCAAGGTTCAGAGATGATCTTCTGCAGACCTTGGTTGTAACCAGTGGTTATTCAGTTGTTGCCTTCCTGTCAGCTCGAAGCAGTCTGTCCATTCTCCTCTGACCTCTGGCATCAACAAGGCATTTTCACCCAGAGAGCTGCTGCTCACTGGATATTTTCTCTTTCTCTGACCATTCTCTGTAAACTCTAGAGATGGCTGTGTGGGAAAATCCCAGTAGATCAGCAGTTTCTGAAATACTCAGACCAACAACCATGACACGTTCAAAATCACCTTTCTTCCCCATTCTGATGTTTGGTTTGAACTTCAGCAGCTCGTCTTCACCATGTCTACCTGTCTAAATGGTTTTTTACAGGACAGTCTCTGTGGTGCAGGGTATACGCTGGTATACAGAATATAACCACTTACTGTTCAGTCAGCATTGAGTAAACCCACTTCTAAAATCCCCCCGATGCAAATCCTTCAGTCGTCCTCCACAAACCAAGTATGTTTTCCTAGAATGATGAAGGAATGACCTGCTCTACTCTGCCTCTAACTGGCTGGTACATGTTGCTTCTCTGGTTGGGTTGGTTCGGTTTAGGCATGAGGAGTGATGATTGGTTTGGGTTAGAATATCAGGATAAGACAATCAGAGACAGAGAGGGCAGGTCAGGCCTTCACCTTGCCATCCTCTGAGAAAAATATGGCTGTCAGTACAACTCACAGCTGATCCAGTTAGGATAAAACCCTAACCCCAAACCAGGACCAGTAATATTTGCAAACTGTCCCTCGACTAATAATGTTAGTTCAATAATGGTGGAAAACTCTGACCTTCACTATCTGTTACTGATCAGCTGTTCAAAAACACAATTTACAGAAGAAACTACTGGTCCACAGACTGTTTACAAGGCGGGAGAATAGTTGTTAAATTTTCATGTGAGGAAGGAAAAAGGAAATGTTCACTGAAAATGCATTGTTATGTAATTGTCTCACCCTGTAGTCTTTGAGCCAGTAGTGATGTAAAATCTGCATCTGTTCTGTAGCTTATGGTGATTTCATAATGATCCTTACTCCCTGAAATCATTTCATTATTGTGCTTGTGTATTTCTTCTTTGTCCTCACTGTGTGGAACAACAGGAAACCTGCTGAAATATCAGCTACAAATATGAATCAATATCAGAGAAAAGTCCAGAAAAAGTGTCTGAGATGGAGGTGAAATATGTGAACCTGGGCTGTGGTTTACTGCTCTCTTCCTGTCACAAACACTGTTTGACATCTGTTCATCTGTTGGTTTTTGTTCAGGCTGCACCCATCATTTCTCACTGTGGGAACTATAACAGGAGCAGTAGTAGGAGGCTGAATGAGAGACTTTAACTGTCTCTATCTTCAACTCAGAGCTGCTCTGTGTTCCCTCAGCTGTGAAATCATTTTCCTGAGGATGATTGTAAGGTTTCTCTGGGGTGTCACCAGGGTAAATATACAGAATTGCTTTGAATGTTTCTTTGTCTTTCTTCTGGTACCAGTATACAGTACCACCACCACACTCCTCAGTTCCACAGCTGAAGGAGACAGATTGACCAACTCTCCTGGTCAATGATAACTGGTCCTGAACCAGATCTGCTGCCATGGCAACCAGCGCTGTAGAGACACAGACAGGTAGATGAAGGTCAGTGTGACAGTGTTTGTTAAAGGTTGAGTTTGTTGGCTCCTGATTGGCTGGAAACACTCACCTGAACACAGACAGCACAGAGCAGCAGCTGGGAGGAAAAGCATTTTGTGCAGTGGTGTTTCCTCTGGTGAACCTGGGGAGAAGTGGCGCTCTGATGCAGCTGAGGCCAAACAAGGACGAGCTGTGAGATCAGACGAGGGCCACGTGCTTTCTGACAGCTCCTCACTCCTCCCATCAGCCCCTGCGGCCCACACACAAGGCTGCTGCTGCTGATTGACGCTGAAGCTGAAGCTGAAGCTGTTGTGTGGTTTTCCTCTCAGGAACATTCAGGTAGAAACAGCTTCTATTTGTCAGTGTGTGATTGGTCAAACTGAGACCTTCAGTCTCCAACAGGCTGTTTGTCTTCAATCTTCAAATGGTTGCTGTTGAAAAAGAAGATGAAGGTTACTGTCAGCCTGCAGAGGGGATTCATTTCTTATTTCTACTCTGTCTCTTTCTTTTATTCTCATTCTTTCCATCTGTTTCTAAATGAGGATTTTTCCCAGAATTCTCTGTTTCTCTGAACTGACTGAGTGAAAAGTTTCTTGGTCCTGATTTGAATCTGACAGCAGATCAAAGATCTGGGTCACCATGATGCAGAAACACAAGAAAACATTCATGTTCCCACAAACACACTCAGGTTGGTGGTGAATTTAGTAACACACTCTGTTATCTGTTGTTGAACAGCTGTGATGGAAACACACAGCTACAGATCCACAGAGTGTGTGTGTGTGTGTGTGTGTGTGTGTGTGTGTGTGTGTGTGTGTGTGTGTGTGTTGGGGGCTGAACAGGGGCCCTCAGGTCCCTTTAGCTCTGGGGGACTCTAACAGGTGAGTGTGGCCCTGTGTTGATGTGGCCCTCCTCTATATTCTGCTGATGCTTTAGCTTGGAGGACTTGTTGTTTTCTGATGTGACAACACTGTGGTTAATGTTTGGTTAGGTTGAAGGAAAGATGATGGTGCTGCATAAATGCACTAAATCATTGGAAAATCCAGTTTACACTCGTTGAATGGGGCACCACCGTCCAGTTTTGGCATGGAAATCAGGGATATTTAATTTTGATATCAATATTCTTTATTAATATCCACACAGTAAATTTTAAGATCTAAGATTGTGATTCCTCGAATCAGGGATCTGGCTCACCATTGCAAAGAAACACACAAAACTGCTGGGTCTACAAGTGTATTTACAATTTATTGATTACTAAGGTGAAGATATATAGAGTGAAAACATGTGAAATAAATATAAAACAGAAGTGTAAGGATGATCAACT
Source organism: Lates calcarifer (assembly GCF_001640805.2). Lineage (NCBI taxonomy): Eukaryota > Metazoa > Chordata > Actinopteri > Centropomidae > Lates > Lates calcarifer. The sequence continues at coordinate 1,295,111 of NC_066836.1, read as the reverse complement.
ATCATGGTGAACTAACAGCAGGTAAAATGAGCAGTGATCTGGTGGAAGCAAATCGTTTTAGTCTGTAACTATAATCTGTTTTGGAGATTCTATCGATGGTGAAATTAAAGTTACTTATTTTATCATCAACCCTTCTCACAAGCAGAATGTTAAGACCAGCCTACTGTGAGTTGCAGCAGCTGCAGACTTGGCTGGAATCCAGGTGGCTGAGGTTGTGGTGGTAACCTTGGAAACGCAGGATCCAGGTGGATTCTCCTGGAGGCTGTGTCTCTGGTTAACACGGTGACGGATTCTGCCGGTGTCTCAGCGGTTCAGCTTTAGTTGAGTTCACTCTCAGCAAACTTAGTTTCTTGCAGGTTTCTCTGCAGGTGGTCGTGTAATCTACAGGCCTCTCTTATGGGGTTGAGGAAAAATAATCTCTCATGTAGCCTACTTAATGTTTTCTGGATTACTTTAGAGGACGCTGGTGTCGGCCAGATGACTCTAAAAGTGTCAAAAATCTTCAGAATAAAAACGCAGGATTATCAAAAATTTGTTCTAAGTATTCAGATATTTTTGTTCCTTTGGCATAACTTGACGTTTGCTTGACTTGAGGAATATTGAAAGTCACTTGTGCGTACAGATAAAAGAAGAAGTTACTTGCGGAGTACGTGGTGAAAAGAGAACAAAGGAACAGAGAAAATTAAAGTGCACAGCGAGTGGCTGTAGCTTGGAGCTGATTTCAACCAAAGGCATTTATCTTTGTGCACCAGAGTCTTTATTCTCTTGAGGATAGTATCAGGTTTACAGGCAGAGTGAGGTGGTCTCAGCCAATCATGGTTCGTTGTCCTCACTTTGTCTCAGTTAGAGCAAAATATGATCCCTTAATAAACTCTAAATTATTCATCTGGAATACTTGTGCATATCACATATTTGTCTTCCACCATGATCAATTAGGAGACTGTATAAGATGAGATATAACTTGTGGCGCTGATACCTAAAGAAAGACAATGCATTAATACAAACACGAATTAAAACACATTTCTCTTAAATCTTAACACAGTTAAGCTGATTAACTGATGAAGCTGCAAAAGAATAAATTGTGTTCATCATTAGTAATAAATAAGTGTCATTACAAGACATGAGGAATAATCATTTGATTCCAATACCTGAAAAAACATTGTGTCTATCTTCTTTAGTTAAGCTTAGACATGGTCAGTGGATGGTAATATGGTTCCATGGCAGATGTTTGAATTAATTCCTCACTTTATTAACTTAACTTAGCAACATGGTAGAAAATTCTGATTTTCACAGAATTACTTATAAGCACTTGATCAATAAAATGGCGTTCTTTACAAAATGGTCAGACAGTTATTTCATACAGTTTCAAACATTAGAGGATTGTATCCTGGAATGTGAGGTAATTTACGAGCAGATCTCTGGTGCAGAGAAAGATAAACAATGGAGGAGACAGAACCTGGTTAGGTCTGTGGATCTCAGGGAGTCCAGTCTGCATAGTTCTCTCTCAGGCTACTTTCTTGATAAAGTCACAGTTAAATGTTGAATGCAGAGACAAAATTTGTTGCACAGAGTGTTTATTCATAAGTTCCATATGAACTGTGGTCCATTAGAATTGTCCCTTCTGAATGGGCCATTTGACCTTTGACCCTGGAAGTCCAGAAAAGGTGTCTGAGATGGAGGTGAAATATGTGAACCTGGGCTGTGGTTTACTGCTCTCTTCCTGTCACAAACACTGTTTGACATCTGTTCATCTGTTGGTTTTTGTTCAGGCTGCACCCATCATTTCTCACTGTGGGAACCAGACTTCCAACAGGAGCAGTAGTAGGAGGCTGAATGAGAGACTTGAACTGTCTCTATCTTCAACTCAGAGCTGCTCTGTGTTCTCTCAGCTGTGAAATCATTTTGCTGAGGATGATTGAAAGGTTTACGTGGGGTGCGACCAGTCTCAATGTACAGAATTGCTTTGAATGTTTCTTTGTCTTTCTTCTGATACCAGAATAGATATGTACCACACTGTTTTGTCCGTCCACAGCTGAAGGAGACAGATTGACCAACTCTCCTGGTCAATGATAACTGGTGCTGATCCAGATCTGCTGCCATGGCAACCAGCGCTGTAGAGACACAGACAGGTAGATGAAGGTCAGTGTGACAGTGTTTGTTAAAGGTTGAGTTTGTTGGCTCCTGATTGGCTGGAAACACTCACCTGAACACAGACAGCACAGAGCAGCAGCTGGGAGGAAAAGCATTTTGTGCAGTGGTGTTTCCTCTGGTGAACCTGGGGAGAAGTGGCGCTCTGATGCAGCTGAGGCCAAACAAGGACGAGCTGTGAGATCAGACGAGGGCCACGTGCTTTCTGACAGCTCCTCACTCCTCCCATCATCATCATTAAAGTTCACTTCCACATGTTCTGATACAAGAAAAGAAAAAGACTTGTTTAAAAAGAGTGTGTGTTCTTTCTTCTTCTCTCTCATTATTATCTATACTTGGTGTTTATTGGAGCTGTTTTTCATTCTAATATTCTAACATTCATTTGTATATAATATTAAAGTGTCCACTTACAGACACACTGAGAAATTCAATATTTCTTCATGAATATTCAATCAAAGCTTTAACAGCAGACTCTGAAACAGCTGAAAGAAACTCAAATATACAAGTCAGCACTTTGATTGATTTGATTGATTTGAAACCAAAGTGAACTCTCCTCTTTTTAGATCAAATATTGGATATTATTCTAAAAGTCTTGACTTTAAACCTGTAGTTATTACCTGATAGGACAGTTTCTATGACATCACCTCCATCTGCTCTGTGCTGCTGCTGTCAGGAATAAAACTGACACACTGCTGCCCTCTGCTGGCTGCAACTACACACTGCAACCACACTGTAGGACTACTACTGTTACACTTCAACTATCACCACTAATATTCAAATGAACATTTCAAAAAGTCATCTGAAGCAGCTGCAGGAAATTCTAATGAGCAGTTTTCACTCTGACTTGGTCTTTGACAGACAAAATGATGAATCAGTTGATCAAGAAAAGAACCAACAGATTGATAAGAAAAGTCAAGTTGGTTTATTGCAGCCAGCAGAGGGCAGCAGTGTGTCAGTTTCAGTCCTGAAAAGCACACAACAGCTTCAGCTTCAGCTTCAGCGTCAATCAGCAGCAGCAGCCTTGTGTGTGGGCCGCAGGGGCTGATGGGAGGAGTGAGGAGCTGTCAGAAAGCACGTGGCCCTCGTCTGATCTCACAGCTCGTCCTTGTTTGGCCTCAGCTGCATCAGAGCGCCACTTCTCCCCAGGTTCACCAGAGGAAACACCACTGCACAAAATGCTTTTCCTCCCAGCTGCTGCTCTGTGCTGTCTGTGTTCAGGTGAGTGTTTCCAGCCAATCAGGAGCCAACAAACTCAACCTTTAACAAACACTGTCACACTGACCTTCATCTACCTGTCTGTGTCTCTACAGCGCTGGTTGCCATGGCAGCAGATCTGGTTCAGGACCAGTTATCATTGACCAGGAGAGTTGGTCAATCTGTCTCCTTCAGCTGTGGAGGGACTGAGGGGTGTTATAATAGCTATATAGTCTGGTACCAGAAGAACGACACAGAAACATTCAAAGCAATTCTTCTTTTTGATGCCAGTAGTGGTAATGTTCATAAACCTTACAATCATCCTCAACAAGATGATTTCACAGCTGAGAACAAAGAGAACGGCTGTGAGTTGAAGATAGAGACAGTTCAAGTCTCTCATTCAGCCTCCTACTACTGCCTCTGTTTGAAGTCTGGTTCCCACAGTGAGAAATGATGGGTGCAGCCTGAACAAAAACCAACAGATGAACAGATGTCAAACAGTGTTTGTGACAGGAAGAGAGCAGTAAACCACAGCCCAGGTTCACATATTTCACCTCCATCTCAGACACTTTTTCTGGACTTTTCTCTGATATTGATTCATATTTGTAGCTGATATTTCAGCAGGTTTCCTGTTGTTCCACACAGTGAGGACAAAGAAGAAATACACAAGCACAATAAGAAAACTACATCAAGACTAAACAGTTGTAAAGTAGATTTCATTTCCTTTCATGTGTTTCTACCTCAGGTTTATTTTGCTTGAATATCTGTTCCTTATTTTTAGATCTTTACCTGTCATTTTGCTAAGTCCCGCCTCCTGTGTCTTTCTATTGGATGAGTGTCAATCAGTCCTTGATAGCAGACGTCAGTTGTCACCTGTTGAGGTGCTCCAGAGAAGGTGAGGACTAGAATGGAGCTGTTAGTGTAGTGGAGGAACAGTGGAGTCAGCTGCAGAGTTTGGACACTGAGAGCCTGTGTGCGTCCATTGACAAGTAAGTTTCCTTTTCTGTTCGCACAGATGAGTCCAAGTTAGAGTTAGACTTAGACAGACTTTTATTGTCATTCAGTTTGCAGCAAGTGTATACAGAATGAAATTTTGTTTGCATAGGCCTCAGTTTTTCAGTTTCAGTGCAGTATAAATGTATGTGCAAAATTCCTACAAGCAGAATGGGAATAAATATACATAAATATTAAATATGTACAGCAGGATTTTAGGGTGTATGGCGATTTGAACAGCAGCAGTATAGATTAAATATATAAATATATATATAAATAAGCATCAGCAGTCCAGTGTGAGTCCAGCAGCACTGAGTATATACAGACAGAGCTGTTGTAGAACCTGATGGTCCTACACCGAATGCTGCAGAACCTCTTTCCAGAGGCCATCAGGGTAAGCAGTCCATGATGGGGTGAGAGGAGTCGCTGCAGATCTTCCTGGCCCGGGACACACAGCAGTTCTCTGCAGTGTCCTGGATGGAGGGGAGAGAAGTCCCGATGAGTCTCTCTGCTGTCCTCACCACTCTCCTCACATCCTTCCAGTCAGAGGCACTGCAGCCTCCACACCACACTGAGATACAGCTGGTCAGGATGCTCTCTATGGTGCTTCTGTAGAATGTGGTGAGGATGGGTGGGGGCTCTTCTCATCCTCCACAGGAAGTACATCCGCTGCTGTGCCCTCTTCACCAGTGATGCAGTGTTTACAGACCAGGTGAGGTCGTCTGTGATGTGCACCCCCAGGAACTGCTGACCACCTCCACGGTTTTGTTGTTGATGAGTAGTGGAGCATGGCTGGACTGGTTCTTCCTGAAGTTGACGATGAGTTCTTTGGTCTTGTCCACGTTCAGGATCAGGCTGCTGACTCTGCACCAGCCCACCAGCTGCTCCACCTCCTCCCTGTAGACCAGGTCAATGTTGTCCCTGATGAGGCCCACCACTGTTCATCTGTGTCATCCACAAATTTAACAATGTGGTTAGTGGCGTGTCTGGGGACACGTGGTGATGTTCCTTATTGTCTGTGGTTATAGAACCACACAAACAAACAAGCAGACTTCCTGTCTGAAAGTATTAATGCTGCACAGTGTGTGAAGTTGGCAGTAAAGTTCACTGAAGACAAATCCATCTCCAGAGCATGTTAGCGACGTCCCACGGTGATGACGCTGACTGAGCAGCAACCTAGTTAGTGAGAGTCCAGCTCACATCAGCTTGTCTGATTTAAAGGCACAGTACGCCATTCTGGAGAAACACTGTTGATACTTGAACAAACACACCCCTCCCTTCACTGAAGCTCCGCCCCCCAAATTCACTGACGATCGTTGTCATGGAAACCGACACTAACAAGTGTCTGAAGAGGAAAATGGTGGAATCCAGAGCGTCTGCAGCCCGAGGGTAAGTTAGCCACAATAAGAGGAAACAATTAGTAACAGTATGAAAACACAGGGAGCATATGTTTATTGTAGAAGTGTAGAAAGTGAGCTAATGAGCCCTCACAATACGTGTTGAAGACAAAGTGTTAGCCCAGGATTAGCGTAGCCTCTGTATCAGTAAGTTTATGACTCGAGCTTCAACAGTAACAGTCATTTCTACTCTACCATCAGTGATACATGGAGCTACTTTGTTTAGAGACAAGTGTAAAAGAACAAGGAAGAAAATCAGATGTCAGGGTTCTATTTCTGATGTTGTGTAGATTTTCTTCTTACTCTGGTGTAACTGCAGAGAAAAGCACAGAGCTGAGTCATGTTCCACAGGTGAAGACGTGTCACTCTAATGGAAATAATGTCAAGTCTGTTGTAGCAAGTCAAATGTTTTATACCAAGTTTACAAGGTCATATCTTTCATCTTCTTTGTGTTTCATTATTCTCATGGTGCAGCTCTGTTCCTCATGGACGAGGACGTGGAAGAGGCAGAGGTCAGAGGTCAGAGGTCAGAGTGGGACTGGTACCAGCAGCCTGGAACCTGGTGACCTACAGCTCTGCAGATGATGCAGGAAGTTGCCTGAGCAACTAAGTTGCCTCATTTGATTGAATTTGCTGAAAAGACTGATGCTGTTTCACTGGACCTCTACATGTCAGTCAACAATAAAAGGTAACTATGGGTGGTAATAAGCTGATTGCACTTTGTAATGTGGAAAAGGCAGAAAGAGAATGAATGAATGAACCATCCTTATCTAAAGTGATGGAGTGAAGCACATGAAAGACTGTTGAGTAGGTTCATGTTGGAGCCTGCAATGATCCTGTGGCTCAGAGAGACAAGGATTCATTCAGTGAACAACAGCAGAGTCAAAACTGGGAATGTACCATTCTAGGTGGATGAAGAACACAGGGGCACGGCCGTCACCCTGACAAAGTATTGGACACATGAAAATGTCGACCTGATGATGGCGCTAGATGAAAAGTCAGAGGATCAGCAAAGTTATTCCAGTTGATCCTCAGGGGAACATGAACGTCTGAACCAGTTGAAATGGGAATATTTGTTGAGATATTTCAGTGTGAAGAAAAAAGCAAAGAAAAGAAGAGACAGTCATGTTGATCTGAACATTAGAGAAACACATCATGGAGCTGAAATATGATACTGCTTCATCATTTGGACTCGTTCACCTCAGCTGACACATTCAACAGCAGACAGGTTTTTGTATCAGTCTCTCTCACTGTGTTACTTCATCTTTGGCTCTGGAACTAAACTGTATGTAACAGGTAAGAATAAACATTGATTTTCCTTCAGTTGTTTTATTGAAGAAGTTGAAAATGTGTTTGAAGTCAGTTTCTGCTGCTTCAGACTTTACATGTTAGTTTTTTCAGAGTTAGTCCAAAGTTCCTTATGCAGCCGTTGTTCAATGAAAAAGTTGAAGAATTAGTGAAAAGATGTTGAAATCTAATAATAATCTCAGTAATGTAACTGCACTTTATATAATGGTGAATGTGTCTTTTTGTGTAAAATATATTTAAAAATAATGTGAAATATATTTAAAATTATTTGAAGACAAATAGGCAATATATTGTTTTGATTCTATTAGTGTTCTGATGATAACTGTTCTTTATATGATTGTAAATATCTCTTAAACAAAAACATGAATTTAGTTTAATGTAGAAATTATTTAAAATTGTGTGAGAGTAAATCATTTAATGATGAGATTATGATCAATATATATTTATCCAACATAAAAAAAATCAATATATAAAATGTATGTTCATGTATAAGCACAGAAATTACACGTTTAGATATAAAACAATATAAAAACACAACCGTGTTTCCTGATTCTATATATATATATATAAAATTATATATGACCAAAATATATCATGGTAAATGTTTTTTCTATTTTAGACATAAAATCCTGTAATATTGTTTATATTGTGAGATATGTGGTTAATACTGTATAGCTCATGACTGTCAATGTATTTTAAATCATGGTAAATATATATTTTTGTTTAAAATATAGATCCTATATCTTTATATATTTTTTATTAAATTTCTTTTCCAATACTAACTGTTCTTTATATCAATGTAATTATTTTTCCAAAACATATTTCATTTTTTTCAAAATTTAATTTAAATCATTAGACATCGTACACAAAAATATGATTTAGTATCAATATGTAGAATATTTGTATGTGTATATACATACAGAAATGATATCTGTGTGGATATAAACAATAGAGAACACACTCTCACTTCTTTATTTGTAAATCTGTTTATTACCAAAACATCTACTTGCTAATGTTTTGTATTTTATGACTATAAATGTTTCTCATTTCTTATATTTAGTACAATGAATTTAATATAGGTAATATAGGTAATACATAATTATTAAATCATGAGGTAATCAACAAATTAGAGATATATAATACTAAAAGATATATTTGTGTGAACCAAAACTTGAATTTCATATCAACACATATATTCTTTATACATATACATACAGAAATTACACCTGTGTAGATATAAGACAATCCAATAACATGTACACACTTTTATATTTGTAATTATATATGTGACCAAAATATATCATGGTAAATGTTTTGTTTGTACGTTTAACATTAGGGATAAAATCTTGTTATATTATTTATATTGTAAAAGATCTGGTTGATACAGTTTAACTTATAACTATCATTGTATTTTAAATAATGTTAAATATGTCTTTTTGTTAAAGATATATTTCAAATATTCTTACACACAAATATGATTTAGTATCAATATATAGAATTTTTGTATATGTATATATACATACAGAAATGGTATCTGTGTAGATATAAGACAATAGAGAACACTCTCTCACTTCTTTATTTGTAAATCTCTTTATTACCAAAACATATACGTACAATATTTTGTATTTTATGACTATAAATGTTTCTCATTTCTTATGTTTAGTATAATTAATTTTAAATGTCATAAAGGTAATACATAATTATTAAATCATGATGTAATTAATAAATTAGAGATATATAATACTAAAAGATATATTTGTCTAAACCAAAAATTGAATTTCAAATCAACACATATTTATACATATACATACAGAAATAATGCCTATGTAGATATATGACAAACCAAAACCATGTAAACACTTTTATATTTGTAATTATATATATATGACCCAAATATATCATGGTAAATGTTTTTACATTTAAAATTAGGGATAAAATCTTGTCATATTATTTATATTGTAAAATATCAGGTTAATACAGTTTAACTTATAACTATCATTGTATTTAAAAAAAATGTTAAATATGTCTTTTTGTTAAAGATATATTTCAAATATTGTAAATATATAATATTATGATGACACATCTATTCTGAGCTTGTGATTTCTAAAAGTTGAATATGAATATAAAGAATGTAAATCCTGTTGCCATCTTTGTTGATCTTTCTCTGATGATATCCATAATATATAAGCATGATATATAGCAGAGTAAATCTATGTGAAGGTGAATCCAGTATATGTGGTGAACTTTGTGCTGTATTGATGAGTAGTTTAGTGATCAGAGTCCATGTAGTTTCCAGGATCAGACTGAATGCAGTGCAGTGCTGGAAGCTGCTGTTGACTGTGTGAATGTGTGTGTGCTGCTTGTTGCTGCTGTCAAACTTCAGATGAGGACGTAGTGAAGCCCGTGGTGAGCGTGTACCCAGCAGCATCCAGAGCCCACCTGGAGGGGAAGACCTCCCTGCTGTGTCTGGCCTCAGGCATGTTTCCTCCTCTGGTCCAGTTTTCCTGGAAAAGACCAAAGGAGGATGGTTCTCTGGAGGAGCTGCCCTCTGCTGAGGGAGAGCAGCTGGAGCTCAGAGAGTCAGGACGCACCACCTCCATCTTGCTGGTCCATCAGCCAGAGAACAGCACATATAAATACCACTGCTATGTCAAGCACGAGACGGGCACAGTGGAGGCCCAAATACAACGAGGTAATGAAGGCTTGGTGACTGTGTTGAGCAGTGATTCAGCTTCATGTGGAGACGCTGTCAAACAGAGCAGAGGAGCAGAGGACTGACTGATTTCTTTTTGAATCCTTTTCTGTTGCAGTGGTTCCCCTGGATCCTCTCCAGCCTCAGTGCAGGGTGAAGCTGCTCTGTCTGCTCTACACAGTGCTGATAGTGAAGAGTCTGGTGTACGGCTGTGGACTCTCTCTGCTCACCATGCTCAGAAACTAGGGACCGTCCACCAACTGCACACATGCTGACTGACTGTTTCTGCTCGCCTTTTCTCTCCATCTAATCTCAGCATCATCTCATTTATTCATTGCTCAGCAGTCAGACATCCGCAGTTTAGATACAGTCATCCTAAAAATAATAAATACATTCATCACACATATATTTTTAATTACTACTTTTAGACTCTGTATCATAGATTGATTCTAATACTCTATATCATCTTGTAATTGTGACCTGTATATGACTGGAAATGATGCTGAATCCTTAGTTGTCTAGTAAATTTTCTTTTGTTCATAATATTTTTTCTATTATTTTTCTTTTTGATACATCCTGCAGAGTGTGGCTGGTCTGTCAGATTCAGTCAATGTAACATTCTCAATATATTGAAAAATCACAGTGTCTGTTTATTATAAATATTCTTGTTTAAAATAAATCTGGTTTTAGATCAAATAATTAGAATCAACTCAAAATGGAATATATTGGCCAGATATTTTGACAGTACTTTTTTTGACTCAGTATAATTAAAGTACCAAGAACAAATTTGGAGGAAGATACAAATATCAGCATACAGCTTAACTAAGAAAACAAAGTCAAACCAAGAAAAGCAAACAGAAAAATTCAGCTTTCATACACAGTCAATTAGGTGTGGGTGTGGATGTGCTGAAAGCACAAGTGTTGTGTGTACTGATCATTTAACTTGAACATTAATCATCTTTTACAACTGACTCAGTGAGAATGTCAAACTCTACGCTGATGAAACTGTTGTTTACACACACAAAGTTATTCAAAAGATATATGGCATTATTTATGAGAAAATTATATTAAAATACAATAATATTTAAGAGCTACTAATATATATATATATGTGTGTGTGTGTGTGTAGAATAGCCCGCCATTTACAAGCTACATAACATTTTTATTTTATTTTATTTTTTATTTCACACTGAAAATGTAATATTACACCATGTTTAAAATGATACAGTTTAGTAAATAAGCAAGTGAACTAATTAAAACTTGTCTCTGGGGATATTCAAGGCCATGCCTACATGGGCTGTAAAACAAAAGTAACACAACAGTGAAATCTTGTGTGTTCAACTGTTTCAAATGTCATCAGTCCATCTCATTTATCACTTTAGTCAGTGCTCAGAAATGTCACTTACATAGTGCTGGTTGTAAGAACTGTTCATTTCTTTCATGGCTGAAATGCAAACGTGAACAGACTAAACCTCCTGATTTAGTTCCTCAGTTTAGCTTCTGGAGCTCCTCACTTCTTGGGTTTCTGAAAATTCATTTGCATGATCATAGTTAACAGACTGTGTAGTTTAGCTGATGAACTGTAGAGAAATCAGATCATTAAACTCTCATTTGTGTGATTCTGGAGGGTCCTAACAAACAACCCGTGTCAGTTATGTAGGAACACTTGTTGGCAGTTTAAACTGTAACTTGTCCTTTGATTGTTAAAACTCCAAATCCTCATAAAAAATCCCATGGACGAGACCTCCAGGTGGGTGGGCTTTGTGTTTAACTCTGTGTGGGTGGAGGGCTCAGTGGAAAAAAGGCTCACTAAGAGACAAACCACAGAGAGGGAGGGGGGGTGATGAGTGTGTACAGCAGCAGATATGAATCTGTTCTCAGTGGTTATTAGGACTCATAAAAAACTGTTGACAGCGAATCAACACTTCCTTTCCTACAGCAGACGGGCTGTGTGGGTTTCTGCTCTGCAGCCTCCACACTGTTAGCTGTGGCTTTTCACTTTAATAACACAATGATTACAACCATCCAGAGACAGAAACACAAACCACTGAGACAAACAAGTCATGTTGTTGTTCGCTTCTCAAAGCAGAGCTAGAGCGTCCATGTTGGTTCACCTCAGCTCTCATTATTTCAGTAGGTTACAGTTGATAAAAACAACAAAACCTGTTGTCAGAGGAGTCAGAAAATAAATGCACCCATCATTTATTTAAGCTTCAGCCCCGACTGATCAAGCTGCTGTGTGATCATTGTTATAACAAACGTAGTTTCAGATCATCTCCATCTGCTGGTTGTTGATGTGTGTAAACAACAGTGTCATCAGCGTAGAGTTTTACATCCACACTGACACAGTTTTAAAAGATGATTATTATATAACCTAAATAATCGGGAGACCCAGCACTGAACCTGGTGGTACACCCACACCGACTTATCCTTCTTTTTACATTGTTATGCTAAAATCAATAAAACAAACAATGATTACAAAACATTTTGATTATTTAAGTTTATTGAGAATTATACACTGAATACATTTGACAAATTGAAACTCAACAAAATGTATTGAAAACAATCAAGCTAAAGAAAAAATACTATGAATGAAAACACATCTACCAAACAGCTGATTGTTTGAACTTAAAATTCTATTATTACAAAAGTCAGAATTAAACATGTAAATACTGTAAACTAGAGCATCAAAATGACACTCAAATACAGAATTCACACTGAGTAACTGCAAATATACAAATGCAAATGAAATGATGTGATGAGATTTGATGGAGAGAAAAGGCGAGCAGAAACAGTCAGTCAGCATGTGTGCAGTTGGTGGACGGTCCCTAGTTTCTGAGCATGGTGAGCAGAGAGAGTCCACAGCCGTACACCAGACTCTTCACTATCAGCACTGTGTAGAGCAGACAGAGCAGCTTCACCCTGCACTGAGGCTGGAGAGGATCCAGGGAAACCACTGCAACAGAAAAGGATTCAAAAAGAAATCAGTCAGTCCTCTGCTCCTCTGCTCTCTTTGACAGCGTCTCCACATGAAGCTGAATCACTGCTCAACACAGTCACCAAACCTTCATTACCTTCTACTGTCAAGTGTTTATGACAATTCCAATCACTCCAGGATCAAATGGAAAGTCCAAATATAAAGAGACACAGGTTATAATGAGTTTGAAGTTGGATTCACTGATTTTCTTTCTGTGGCCACTTGGGGGCAGAAGAACTCCACAACAAGCTAAAAATACTCATCTCTGACCTTTGACCTGACACAGAGTCATTAGATTCATTCTTCATATAGAAATATTCATTAGTGGAGCTTTAAGATATAGTCCCTAAAGTTTTGATCAGCTCCCTCAAAGCCCCACATTTAGTACAGAGTCCCCAACAGGTGTTATTAGTCAGAACAGTGAAGTGAAAGCTGTGTGATTGGGATTTGTTGTGCTGTTGGACACTCTAACAGAATCAGGGAGTGTATGTTGAAATCCTTCAATGATGAGCAGAAAGTGAACAGACTGATATGCAGCCCTAACTGCAGCACAACATTGGAGCTGTCCATGCAGAGAGGCAGCAGGTGATCTTACAGTCAGCTTGCTGTGGAGCTGGCTGCTCTGTTGGCTCTCTCTCTGGAGGACAGGAGGCTGCTGGAGCTGGAACCTCTGAAACAGAAAAGGAGTCAAATGTTTGGAGTTGCAGTGAGAAATGTCAGTCCTCTGCTCCTCTGCTCTCTTTGACAGCGTCTCCACATGAAGCTGAATCACTGCTCAACACAGTCACCAAGCCTTCATTACCTCGTTGTATTTGGGCCTTCACTGTGCCCGTCTCGTGCTTGACGGAGCAGTGGTATTTATTCGTGTCGAAAGCATCTCGGTCAACCAGCAAGATGGAGGCGGTTTGTCCTCTGAGGTCCAGCTGCTCTCCCTTATCTGAGGAACTATCCTGTCTTTCCCAGGAGAACTGGACCAGAGGAGGAAACATGCCTGAGGCCAGACACAGCAGGGAGGTCTTCCCCCCCAGGTGGGCTCTGGATGCTGCTGGGTACACGCTCACCACGGGCTTCACTACGTCCTCATCTGAAGTTTGACAGCAGCAACAAGCAGCACACACACACATTCACACAGTCAACAGCAGCTTCCAGCACTGCACTGCATTCAGTCTGATCCTGGAAACTACATGGACTCTGATCACTAAACTACTCATCAATACAGCACAAAGTTCACCACATATACTGGATTCACCTTCACATAGAAACATTCTCTGCTATATATCATGCTGATATATTATGGATATCATCAGAGAAAGATCAAGTTCAACAAAGATGGCAACAGGATTTACATTCTTTATATTCATATTCAACTTTTAGACATCACAAGCTCAGAATAGATGTGTCATCATAATATTATATATTTACAATATCTGAAATATATCTTTAACAAGAAAATGGAAGAAGAAAAAAGAAGTGACAGTGTGTTCTGTATTGTCTTATATTTACACAGATATAATTTTGTATGCATATACATATATAAAAATTCAATGTATTTATAATAAATCATATTTTGTTTTAGATAAATTTATAGTCTATTGATCAGAATGTTCATGTTTAAAATACAATTGTAATTTAATTTTACGTTTAAATACGTTTTGGTGAAATAATTACATTTATATATACATCTATATGAAGAGTATTTGAAAACAAATTTGTAAAAATAATATAGAGCCTGTATATCTTGAATAAAAAAAAGATATTTTCCATCATTTAAAATACAGTGGCAGTTATGAGATAAAACATTTACTGTGATATATTTTGGTTTTATATATTTTATCAAACATTGTGTTGTTGTATCATTTTATATCCACACGTATAATTTTTGTGTGTGTGTACATACACAAAATTTTGTATATCTATGTTGATTGAATTACATTTTTGTAACATCACTATATATTGATCATAATTTTGTTATTGAATAATTTACCCTTATAAAATTTTCAATAAATTCTCTATTAAACTAAATTCATGTTTTTGATTAAGAAATATTCACGGTCATATAAAGAACAGTTATTATCAGAATGCAAATACAGGAAAAACAATATATAGCCTATTTGTTGTGAAATAATTTAATATATATATAATTCATATATTTTACACAAAAAGACACATTCACCGTTATATAAAGTGCAGTTACATTTATTAGATCTACAGTTTTAACACAAGACATATGGACTGTGAATTGATATAATATATGACATGGTAGCAAAGATGTATATATTTCATCAAGCATTATATATTATATTCATCAAATTTTTTTACGTCAATCTATTAATTATATTTAACCTGCACTACATAGTTATTTAGCATCATAATTTTTATAATTATTATATGTAATATTTTACACAATACATATAATTTTCCTCAAGGTGTTTGTTATCGTCAAAATGATTATTTCATATAAAATACATTTATCATCAGACAACAACTGTATTAATTTACTGTATTTACCAGCATCAACTTTTGAAATCTCATTTCCCATAAAGGAAAATAAGGTTTAAAAACCAGTGAACTTTGAAGAATCAGAGTGAATGTGAAGAATCCTGCTCATCACTGAAATTCACTTTGATTAACTCCACATTTAGTAGAAAAAGTCAAGTGAGCAGGAAAATCCTCCACAATCATTCATCTAGAAGTGAATTGATTTGAGGAGAGAGAAGAGAGAAAAGAAAAGCAGTCTGATGATTCATTAAGCAGCAGCTGATGAGAATCCACAATGCACTTACAATACAAGACTTTTTGGACTCTTCCAAAACTTTGGAGCTCAAGCAGAAAGAAAGAATTCCTTCTGGTGTGCAGTGAGATTTCAACATCTTTTCACTAATTCTTCAGCTTTTTCATTGAACAACGGCTGCATAAGGAACTTTGGACTAACTCTGAAAAAACTAACATGTAAAGTCTGAAGCAGCAGAAACTGACTTCAAACACATTTTCAACTTCTTCAATAAAACAACTGAAGGAAAATCAATGTTTATTCTTACCTGTTACATACAGTTTAGTTCCAGAGCCAAAGATGAGGTAACACAGTGAAAAAGACTGATACAAAAACCTGTCTGCTGTTGAATGTGTCAGCTGAGGTGAACGAGTCCAAATGATGAAGCAGTATCATATTTCAGCTCCATGATGTGTTTCTCTAATGTTCAGATCAACATGACTGTCTCTTCTTTTCTTTGCTTTTTTCTTCACACTGAAATATCTCAACAAATA
This sequence comes from Lates calcarifer, assembly GCF_001640805.2. NCBI lineage: Eukaryota > Metazoa > Chordata > Actinopteri > Centropomidae > Lates > Lates calcarifer. The sequence goes on along the minus strand of NC_066836.1, from coordinate 1,279,138 downwards.
TTCCCATTTCAACTGGTTCAGACGTTCATGTTCCCCTGAGGATCAACTGGAATAACTTTGCTGATCCTCTGACTTTTCATCTAGCGCCATCATCAGGTCAACATTTTCATGTGTCCAATACTTTGTCAGGGTGACGGCCGTGCCTCCAGTTTTTCCCTTGTGTTTTTTGGATTTCTCTTTCCCCTGTGCTCCTCTCTCTCTCTCTCTCTCTCTCTCTCTCTCTCTCTCTCTCTCTCTCTCTCTCACACACACACACACACACACACACACACCTGTGATCCATCTCCTCATCAGCTCAGCTGTATATCACCATAGAAAATGATGTTGTTGAATTGCTGTGTTGCTTCTTACAAACGAGCACAGTTTGTTCACCGTGCTTCACTCAACACTTTATTTCACTTTACCTCAATGATTATCACCATTTTCCTATATTACAAACTGCACATTTTCTGTTTATTACAGAGACTTTTAATGCTGATAGCTGCACTTTAACTTTTTTACTTCTGTGCCTTTCTTATATTTTATTTTTTATTTTTGTCACTCTTGTTTCTTGCAGCTGTAACATGCAAATTTCCCACAAGTGGGATAAATAAAGTTTATCTTATCTTAACACATTCATTCCCAGTTCATTTTCATTAATTGTAGCAGGAAGCAGGAATGTTATCTGTAATTTGTTGCTTCCTTTCCTTGTATTTAGCTAGCTACATACGCTCACCAGCTACTTCATCAGGTACACCTGATAGTGCTGGGTTTCACCTCCTTTTACCTTCAGAACTGCCTTAGTTCTTCATGGCATAGATTTAACAAGGTGCTGGAAACATCCCTCAGAGATTTTGGTCCATGTTGACATGATAACATCACACAGTAGCTGCAGATTTGTTGGCTGTACGTCCATGATGCTAATCTCCTGTTCCACCACATCCCAGTGTTGCTCTGTTGGACTGAGATCTGGTGACTGTGGAGGCTGTTTGAGTCCAGTGAAGTCACTGTCATGTTCCAGAAACTAGTTGGAGATGATCTGGTCTTTGTGACATGGAGTGTTATCCTGCTGGAAGCAGCCATCAGAGGATGGTACACTGTGGTCATAAAGGGTTGGACATGGTCAGCAACAATACTCAGGTAGGCTGTGGGGTTTAAACAATGTTCAGTTGGTACTAAGGAGTTTAGGACAAATTCTGACCCTACCATCTGAATGTTGGAGCAGAAATCAGACCAGGCAATGTTTTTCCAATCCTCTATTGTCCAGTTTTGGTGAGCCTGTGTGAACTGTAGCCTCAGTTTCCTGTTGTGACTTGACAGGAGTGACACCTGGTGTGGTCTTCTGCTGTAGTCCATCTGCTTCAAGGTTCAGAGATGATCTTCTGCAGACCTTGGTTGTAACCAGTGGTTATTCAGTTGTTGCCTTCCTGTCAGCTCGAAGCAGTCTGTCCATTCTCCTCTGACCTCTGGCATCAACAAGGCATTTTCACCCAGAGAGCTGCTGCTCACTGGATATTTTCTCTTTTTCTGACCATTCTCTGCAAGCAGTTGAACAGGTGTATCTAATGAGGAGGCCAGTGAGTGTATATTGACAGTATTGATGATCTTCCTGTAACAGAGTATTTCAGTTGGGTGATTGATGGTTTCTAACTTCTAATTCAGAGCGAGTGACACAGAGAGATATCCAGAGCTTTCTCTCTCTCTGACCCCTCTCTCTGTTCTGTATAAAAGGTATGAAGGTAGAATGGGCAGACCTTGTTGTTTTTCCACCGTCTGTGTCAAAGCTGGTACAACAGAACAGACACTGACACTGCTGCTGTGTTAGGTCCAGTTCAGACCACATGGATTCAGCCTGACTGTGACATATCATGGTCTCTCTGTGTAAACACCATATTTTAAAGAATCTAGACCTGCTCTATATGAAAAGTGCTTTGAGATGACTTTTGTTGTGATTTGTTGCTATAGAAATAAATTGAATTGAATTGAATTAATTGAATAGTAGTATATCATAATAGGACAAAAAGTCCAGCAAGTCAGAATGTTTTATATTTTCCTGTCTAGTCCTACACTGTGATCCCTCATGTTGACCAATAGAATGACAGAGAGCTCTATGATGTAAACCAGTTGTTATCATATTGTCATTTTGTTGTTTAGATCTTTTATGTTTGGTATGATTCAATACAATTCAATTCAATTCAATTTTATTTATATAGCACCATATCACAACAAAAGTCATCTCAGGGCACTTTTCATATAGAGCAGGTCTAGACTCTTTAAAATAGGTATTTACAGAGAGAGCCAACAAATCCCACCATGAGCAGCACTAGGCAACAGTGGCAAGGAAAAACTTCCTTTAAGAGGCAGAAACCTCGAGCAGAACCGGACTCAGGGTGGGCGGCCATCTGCCTCGACCGGTTGGGTTAAGAAGGAGAGGGGGGAGAGGATAGAGAAAGAAGAACATAGCATAACACAGGTTCCATATCAGATGTAAGATGAGGCCAGTAATACAGCAGTAGTAATGATAGTAGTGATAATGCATTTAGTTTTTTTTTATGTTTAGTCTTGATGTAGTTTTCTTATTGTGCTTGTGTATTTCTTCTTTGTCCTCACTGTGTGGAACAACAGGAAACCTGCTGAAATATCAGCTACAAATATGAATCAATATCAGAGAAAAGTCCAGAAAAAGTGTCTGAGATGGAGGTGAAATATGTGAACCTGGGCTGTGGTTTACTGCTCTCTTCCTGTCACAAACACTGTTTGACATCTGTTCATCTGTTGGTTTTTGTTCAGGCTGCACCCATCATTTCTCACTGTGGGAACTATCACAGGAGCAGTAGTAGGAGGCTGAATGAGAGACTTTAACTGTCTTTATCTTCAACTCAGAGCTGCTCTGTGTTCTCACAGCTGTGAAATCACCTTCCTGAGGATGATTGAAACCTTTACCTACTTTGCCATCCTTTGAAATATACAGAATCATTCTCAATGGTTCTGTATCTTTCTTCTGGAACCAGTCAATATTATTACCACCACACAGCTGAGTTCCACAGCTGAAGGAGACAGATTGACCAACTCTCCTGGTCAATGATAACTGGTCCTGAACCAGATCTGCTGCCATGGCAACCAGCGCTGTAGAGACACAGACAGGTAGATGAAGGTCAGTGTGACAGTGTTTGTTAAAGGTTGAGTTTGTTGGCTCCTGATTGGCTGGAAACACTCACCTGAACACAGACAGCACAGAGCAGCAGCTGGGAGGAAAAGCATTTTGTGCAGTGGTGTTTCCTCTGGTGAACCTGGGGAGAAGTGGCGCTCTGATGCAGCTGAGGCCAAACAAGGACGAGCTGTGAGATCAGACGAGGGCCACGTGCTTTCTGACAGCTCCTCACTCCTCCCATCAGCCCCTGCGGCCCACACACAAGGCTGCTGCTGCTGATTGACGCTGAAGCTGAAGCTGAAGCTGTTGTGTGCTTTTCCTCTCAGGAACATTCAGGTAGAAACAGCTTCTATTTGTCAGTGTGTGATTGGTCAAACTGAGACCTTCAGTCTCCAACAGGCTGTTTGTCTTCAATCTTCAAATGTGTGCTGTTGAAAAAGAAGATGAAGGTTACTGTCAGCCTGCAGAGGGGATTCATTTCTTATTTCTACTCTGTCTCTTTCTTTTATTCTCATTCTTTCCATCTGTTTTCTAAATGAGGATTTTTCCCAGAATTCTCTGTTTCTCTGAACTGACTGAGTGAAAAGTTTCTTGGTCCTGATTTGAATCTGACAGCAGATCAAAGATCTGGGTCACCATGATGCAGAAACACAAGAAAACATTCATGTTCCCACAAACACACTCAGGTTGGTGGTGAATTTAGTAACACACTCTGTTATCTGTTGTTGAACAGCTGTGATGGAAACACACAGCTACAGATCCACAGAGTGTGTGTGTGTGTGTGTGTGTGTGTGTGTGTTGGGGGTTGAACAGGGGCCCTCAGGTCCCTTTAGCTCTGGGGGACTCTAACAGGTGAGTGTGGCCCTGTGTTGATGTGGCCCTCCTCTATATTCTGCTGATGCTTTAGCTTGGAGGACTTGTTGTTTTCTGATGTGACAACACTGTGGTTAATGTTTGGTTAGGTTGAAGGAAAGATGGTGGTTTGTCTTCAAAGAAGCTCTTTGTTAAGGTCAGATGAGCTGCGTCGTCATGGTAACAACAATAATCAGCTGAAGGTCAGAGAACGATGGTGGTGACGCTTTAAAAACATCAACAGTGACTCTCTGTTGGAGATGTCGTCTAAAGCTGCTGAAATATCAGCTACAAATATGAATCAATATCAGAGAAAAGTCCAGAAAAAGTGTCTGAGATGGAGGTGAAATATGTGAACCTGGGCTGTGGTTTACTGCTCTCTTCCTGTCACAAACACTGTTTGACATCTGTTCATCTGTTGGTTTTTGTTCAGGCTGCACCCATCATTTCTCACTGTGGGAATCCTCTTTAGCACAGAGGCAGTAGTAGGAGGCTGAATGAGAGACTTTAACTGTCTCTATCTTCAACTCACAGCCGTTCTCTTTGTTCTCAGCTGTGAAATCATCTTTCTGAGGATGATTGTAATGGTGTGATTCAACTTGACCATCCTCCCTCTTAATACGAAGAATCATTTTGAACGTTTCATTATCTTTCTTCTGGAGCCAGTATACGTATTTACTAACACACCGATCAGTCCCTCCACAGCTGAAGGAGACAGATTGACCAACTCTCCTGGTCAATGATAACTGGTCCTGAACCAGATCTGCTGCCATGGCAACCAGCGCTGTAGAGACACAGACAGGTAGATGAAGGTCAGTGTGACAGTGTTTGTTAAAGGTTGAGTTTGTTGGCTCCTGATTGGCTGGAAACACTCACCTGAACACAGACAGCACAGAGCAGCAGCTGGGAGGAAAAGCATTTTGTGCAGTGGTGTTTCCTCTGGTGAACCTGGGGAGAAGTGGCGCTCTGATGCAGCTGAGGCCAAACAAGGACGAGCTGTGAGATCAGACGAGGGCCACGTGCTTTCTGACAGCTCCTCACTCCTCCCATCAGCCCCTGCGGTGGACAGATTTTTTCATGTATGTATAACAATAGTGTCATCAGCATAGAGTTGTACATTCATGCTGTGAAACTGCTGTGGAAGATCATTAATAATGTTTAGAAGCGAAATGATCAGAGGGCCCAGTGCTGATCCTCCATCATGTTTGATAAAGAATAGAATGTTTTGAGTTCAAAAGTAGGAATTTTGTCACTGACTGTATCAACTCTTTTTCCAAACCCAGGCTCAGTTCTTTCTTTTCAAGCTGGGGGTTAGGGATAGAGAGGGATATAACTAGGATACAACTGAGTATTGCAGAGAGCTGATCCGAGGACAGTGGATATATCTCACTCTTCCCTTAAAAATGGATTCTGCAGAGGAAAGTTAAAACTAAAAATCTAGTTTAACTTAACATTTCATGTGTGACAGCAACAGTGTATGAAGCCTGTGTGAAGATTAAATAGAAAATGTTCCACTGAGTCACTTTATTTGACAGGTCTGATCTGTGGAGGTATAACTGCTGTGTCAGTGAAATTCTACAGCATAGGGTGTGTTTTAGTTATTGATCATCATCAGGAATTTCACCCAAACAATTTCAACCAATCTGCAGCATAAACATCAGTTAAATTAATAAGTACTGGTCACCAAGAGAGTCACAGAGAGCTGGCAGAGGGCTTTTTCTGTGAAGGGGCCAAAGAAAGTGTCTCAGTTCAGACTGTTAGTGACTCGGGCTGAGATGGAGGTGAAATATGTGAACCTGGGCTGTGGTTTACTGCTCTCTTCCTGTCACAAACACTGTTTGACATCTGTTCATCTGTTGGTTTTTGTTCAGGCTGCACCCATCATTTCTCACTGTGGGAACTATAACAGGAGCAGTAGTAGGAGGCTGAATGAGAAACTTTAACTGTCGCTATCTTCAACTCAGAGCTGCTCTGTGTTCTCTCAGCTGTGAAATCATTTTGCTGAGGATGATTGAAAGGTTTCTCTGGGGTGTCACCAGTCTTAATACGCAGAATTGCTTTGAATGTTTCTTTGTCTTTCTTCTGATACCAGAATAGATAACCACCACCACACTGGTTTGTCTGTCCACAGCTGAAGGAGACAGATTGACCAACTCTCCTGGTCAATGATAACTGGTGCTGATCCAGATCTGCTGCCATGGCAACCAGCGCTGTAGAGACACAGACAGGTAGATGAAGGTCAGTGTGACAGTGTTTGTTAAAGGTTGAGTTTGTTGGCTCCTGATTGGCTGGAAACACTCACCTGAACACAGACAGCACAGAGCAGCAGCTGGGAGGAAAAGCATTTTGTGCAGTGGTGTTTCCTCTGGTGAACCTGGGGAGAAGTGGCGCTCTGATGCAGCTGAGGCCAAACAAGGACGAGCTGTGAGATCAGACGAGGGCCACGTGCTTTCTGACAGCTCCTCACTCCTCCCATCATCATCATTAAAGTTCACTTCCACATGTTCTGATACAAGAAAAGAAAAAGACTTGTTTAAAAAGAGTGTGTGTTCTTTCTTCTTCTCTCTCATTATTATCTATACTTGGTGTTTATTGGAGCTGTTTTTCATTCTAATATTCTAACATTCATTTGTATATAATATTAAAGTGTCCACTTACAGACACACTGAGAAATTCAATATTTCTTCATAAATATTCAATCAAAGCTTTAACAGCAGACTCTGAAACAGCTGCAAGAAACTCAAATATACAAGTCAGCACTTTGATTGATTTGAAACCAAAGTGAACTCTCCTCTTTTTAGATCAAATATTGGATATTATTCTAAAAGTCTTGACTTTAAACCTGTAGTTATTACCTGATAGGACAGTTTCTATGACATCACCTCCATCTGCTCTGTGCTGCTGCTGTCAGGAATAAAACTGACACACTGCTGCCCTCTGCTGGCTGCAACTACACACTGCAACCACACTGTAGGACTACTACTGTTACACTTCAACTATCACCACTAATATTCAAATGAACATTTCAAAAAGTCATCTGAAGCAGCTGCAGGAAATTCTAATGAGCAGTTTTCACTCTAACTTGGTCTTTGACAGACAAAATGATGAATCAGTTGATCAAGAAAAGAACCAACAGATTGATAAGAAAAGTCAAGTTGGTTTATTGCAGCCAGCAGAGGGCAGCAGTGTGTCAGTTTCAGTCCTGAAAAGCACACAACAGCTTCAGCTTCAGCTTCAGCGTCAATCAGCAGCAGCAGCCTTGTGTGTGGGCCGCAGGGGCTGATGGGAGGAGTGAGGAGCTGTCAGAAAGCACGTGGCCCTCGTCTGATCTCACAGCTCGTCCTTGTTTGGCCTCAGCTGCATCAGAGCGCCACTTCTCCCCAGGTTCACCAGAGGAAACACCACTGCACAAAATGCTTTTCCTCCCAGCTGCTGCTCTGTGCTGTCTGTGTTCAGGTGAGTGTTTCCAGCCAATCAGGAGCCAACAAACTCAACCTTTAACAAACACTGTCACACTGACCTTCATCTACCTGTCTGTGTCTCTACAGCGCTGGTTGCCATGGCAGCAGATCTGGATCAGCACCAGTTATCATTGACCAGGAGAGTTGGTCAATCTGTCTCCTTCAGCTGTGGACGGACTGATCGGTGTGGTAGTTATCCTGTAGTCTGGTACCAGAAGAAAGACAAAGAAACATTCAAAAGGATTCTATATTTTGACAGAAACAGCTGCAGCATAGGTTACCGTTACAATCATCCTCAGAAAGATGATTTCACAGCTGAGAACAAAGAGAACGGCTGTGAGTTGAAGATAGAGACAGTTCAAGTCTCTCATTCAGCCTCCTACTACTGCTCCTGTTGGAAGGAGGATTCCCACAGTGAGAAATGATGGGTGCAGCCTGAACAAAAACCAACAGATGAACAGATGTCAAACAGTGTTTGTGACAGGAAGAGAGCAGTAAACCACAGCCCAGGTTCACATATTTCACCTCCATCTCAGACACTTTTTCTGGACTTTTCTCTGATATTGATTCATATTTGTAGCTGATATTTCAGCAGGTTTCCTGTTGTTCCACACAGTGAGGACAAAGAAGAAATACACAAGCACAATAAGAAAACTACATCAAGACTAAACAGTTGTAAAGTAGATTTCATTTCCTTTCATGTGTTTCTACCTCAGGTTTATTTTGCTTGAATATCTGTTCCTTATTTTTAGATCTTTATCTGTCATTTTGCTAAGTCCCGCCTCCTGTGTCTTTCTATTGGTTGAGTGTCCTGTCAATCAGTCCTTGATAGCAGACGTCAGTTGTCACCTGTTGAGGTGCTCCAGAGAAGGTGAGGACTAGAATGGAGCTGTTAGTGTAGTGGAGGAACAGTGGAGTCAGCTGCAGAGTTTGGACACTGAGAGCCTGTGTGCGTCCATTGACAAGTAAGTTTCCTTTTCTGTTCGCACAGATGAGTCCAAGTTGTTGAATGGAGGATGCGCAGTTGATGCTAATGTAGTTAGCCGGGTTAGCTCTGCATGTACTGGGTGTATTAGATGCTCAGGTGTGGTAATGATGAGCCAGCAGCAACAACTAGATTTCACACAATGTGTTGCGTCGCTGTCCTTAATATTATGGAGTGAAATGGTTGTTGTTTCCAGGCCTTTAGAGGGCGCTGTAACGAGGCTCTGCTCCAGTGTGTCGTTCATTGTAGATGTAGTACAGACAGGTGTAGTAACAACTACTGTGGCTCCGCCCAGCAGACACACCTGAGGCCTGAACTATGAAGAGAGTTGAACCTCCTCTGGTTTAACTCAGGTTCTCAGGTAAAGTCGGGGTTGACAAACCCTGACTGCCTCGATCTGTGTTAAACGGTACGACGGTGGTTCAGATGTGGGTCAATCGAGTCGGTGTTAACTTAATCAGAGTTAGTGCGTGTTGATTAAAGGGGCGTGCACCGTATCTCTCAGATGAAGAGCGCACGTTAATTCAGTGGGTTTAGAGGAATTTAAAGAGACTCTAACGACACAATGTCAAACCAACAAAGACAGAGAGACTGGTCACATGTTCTCTGGATTCTTCATCTGTAATATGAGATGTAAGGACACGGAACATATGTGATCATTTCTCAGATACTTGGATTACAGTCAACACGTGGGTCACATGTCTGAGAATGAGCTGTTCCTGTTAATGATGTTCTGCCTGGAACACTCAGGCTGTATATGTATGAATGTAATGCTGTTATGTTCAGTATGAACTTCATGTTAACAGTATTTCAGCCTCAGTGGAAACTGAACCTGGATCAAACAGAAACCTTCTATAAAGTGGTTCACATTCATATTTCCATCATTAATGCTGCTTGGTCTGTAGTCTACAATTACAACAGCCTGTCACATTATATTGTCTTTCAGGACAATAACACCCCCCATTTAAAGGATTATTGAAATCGATAATATGCAACACTAATGATGCTAAACTCTGCTGCTTGACTGTGAGAAAAAAATTACAAAATCAAATAACTGAAAGTGAAAATGGAAAATGCGGAGCATAAAAAAACACTATTTATTGGTCTACATATCTCTACCATCCACTACATTTTGTTTTTTTTTTTTGGGTGGGGGTGGGTTGGTGGTGGTGGTGGGGATGACTGACGGTCTTTAAACAACCCCCGTCCTACGGAGTCAGCCTCTCTCAGTCGTTGTGCCAGTATCGATTGGTTCTTCCACCTGTGGGTTGGTACTAAAGTAAAAGTAACACCAGCAACACCGAGTTAACCACGAACAGAAACTGCTTGGAGCAGTTTAGAGACGTAAATTACCATGGCAGCAGACCCCAGGTAAAACCTATCCACCTTTTGTAGTACAGGTTAACCAGGAAGTTACACCTGACGTCACCAAGTTACTCCTGAAGTTACTCTGATAAGCCAGTAACCTCGCTTCATAGAACAGGCCTCAGCTCACATCAGCTTGTCTGATTTAAAGGCACAGTACGCCATTCTGGAGAAACACTGTTGATACTTGAACAAACACACCCCTCCCTTCACTGAAGCTCCGCCCCCCAAATTCACTGACGATCGTTGTCATGGAAACCGACACTAACAAATGTCTGAAGAGGAAAATGGTGGAATCCAGAGCGTCTGCAGCCCGAGGGTAAGTTAGCCACAATAAGAGGAAACAATTAGTAACAGTATGAAAACACAGGGAGCATATGTTCATTGTAGAAGTGTAGAAAGTGAGCTAATGAGCCCTCACAATACGTGTTGAAGACAAAGTGTTAGCCCAGGATTAGCGTAGCCTCTGTATCAGTAAGTTTATGACTCGAGCTTTAACAGTAACAGTCATTTCTACTCTACCATCAGTGATACATGGAGCTACTTTGTTTAGAGACAAGTGTAAAAGAACAAGGAAGAAAATCAGATGTCAGGGTTCTATTTCTGATGTTGTGTAGATTTTCTTCTTACTCTGGTGTAACTGCAGAGAAAAGCACAGAGCTGAGTCATGTTCCACAGGTGAAGACGTGTCACTCTAATGGAAATAATGTCAAGTCTGTTGTAGCAAGTCAAATGTTTTATACCAAGTTTACAAGGTCATATCTTTCATCTTCTTTGTGTTTCATTATTCTCATGGTGCAGCTCTGTTCCTCATGGACGAGGACGTGGAAGAGGCAGAGGTCAGAGGTCAGAGGTCAGAGTGGGACTGGTACCAGCAGCCTGGAACCTGGTGACCTACAGCTCTGCAGATGATGCAGGAAGTTGCCTGAGCAACTAAGTTGCCTCCTTTGATTGAATTTGCTGAAAAGACTGATGCTGTTTCACTGGACCTCTACATGTCAGTCAACAATAAAAGGTAACTATGGGTGGTAATAAGCTGATTGCACTTTGTAATGTGGAAAAGGCAGAAAGAGAATGAATGAATGAACCATCCTTATCTAAAGTGATGGAGTGAAGCACATGAAAGACTGTTGAGTAGGTTCATGTTGGAGCCTGCAATGATCCTGTGGCTCAGAGAGACAAGGATTCATTCAGTGAACAACAGCAGAGTCAAAACTGGGAATGTACCATTCTAGGTGGATGAAGAACACAGGGGCACGGCCGTCACCCTGACAAAGTATTGGACACATGAAAATGTCGACCTGATGATGGCGCTAGATGAAAAGTCAGAGGATCAGCAAAGTTATTCCAGTTGATCCTCAGGGGAACATGAACGTCTGAACCAGTTGAAATGGGAATATTTGTTGAGATATTTCAGTGTGAAGAAAAAAGCAAAGAAAAGAAGAGACAGTCATGTTGATCTGAACATTAGAGAAACACATCATGGAGCTGAAATATGATACTGCTTCATCATTTGGACTCGTTCACCTCAGCTGACACATTCAACAGCAGACAGGTTTTTGTATCAGTCTTTTTCATTGTGGGAGTCTGGAAAGTGGTACCTCATCTTTGGCTCTGGAACTAAACTGTATGTAACAGGTAAGAATAAACACTGATTTTCCTTCAGTTGTTTTATTGAAGAAGTTGAAAATGTGTTTGAAGTCAGTTTCTGCTGCTTCAGACTTTACATGTTAGTTTTTTCAGAGTTAGTCCAAAGTTCCTTATGCAGCCGTTGTTCAATGAAAAAGTTGAAGAATTAGTGAAAAGATGTTGAAATCTAATAATAATCTCATGAATGTAACTGCACTTTATATAATGGTGAATGTGTCTTTTTGTGTAAAATATATTTAAAAATAATGTGAAATATATTTTAAATTATTTGAAGACAAATAGGCTATATATTGTTTTGATTCTATTAGTGTTCTGATAATAACTGTTCTTTATATGATTGTAAATATCTCTTAAACAAAAACATGAATTTAGTTTAATGTAGAAATTATTTAAAATTGTGTGAGAGTAAATCATTTAATGATGAGATTATGATCAATATATATTTATCCAACATAAAAAAATCAATATATAAAATGTATGTTCATGTATAAGCACAGAAATTACACGTTTAGATATAAAACAATATAAAAACACAACCGTGTTTCCTGATTCTATATATATATAATTATATATGACCAAAATATATCATGGTAAATGTTTTTTCTATTTTAGACATAAAATCCTGTATTATTATTTATATTGTGAGATATGTGGTTAATACTGTATATCTCATGACTGTCACTGTATTTTAAATCATGGTAAACATATATTTTTGTTCAAAATATAGATCCTATATCTTTATATTGTTTTTATTAAATGTCTTTTCCAATACTAACTGTTCTTTATATCAATGTAATTATTTCTCCAAAACATATTTCATTTTATTCAAAATTTAATTTGAATCATTAGACATCGTACACAAAAATATGATTTAGTATCAATATACAGAATATTTGTATGTGTATATACATACAGAAATTATACCTGTGTAGATATAAGACAATAGAGAACACACTCTCACTTCTTTATTTGTAAATCTGTTTATTACCAAAACATCTAATTGCTAATGTTTTGTATTTTATGACTATAAATGTTTCTCATTTCATTCTTATTACAATGAATTTAATATAGGTAATATAGGTAATACATAATTATTAAATCATGAGGTAATCAACAAATTAGAGATATATAATACTAAAAGATATATTTGTGTAAACCAAAACTTGAATTTGATATCAACACATATTTTCTTTATACATATACATACAGAAATTACACCTGTGTAGATATAAGACAATCCAATAACATGTACACACTTTTATATTTGTAATTATATATGTGACCAAAATATATCATGGTAAATGTTTTGTTTGTACGTTTAAAATTAGGGATAAAATCTTGTTATATTATTTATATTGTAAAAGATCTGGTTGATACAGTTTAACTTATAACTATCATTGTATTTTAAATAATGTTAAATATGTCTTTTTGTTAAAGATATATTTCAAATATAGTAAATATATAATATTATGATGACACATCTATTCTGAGCTTGTGATTTCTAAAAGTTGAATATGAATATAAAGAATGTAAATCCTGTTGCCATCTTTGTTGATCTTTCTCTGATGATATCCATAATATATAAGTATGATATATAGCAGAGTAAATCTATGTGAAGGTGAATCCAGTATATGTGGTGAACTTTGTGCTGTATTGATGAGTAGTTTAGTGATCAGAGTCCATGTAGTTTCCAGGATCAGACTGAATGCAGTGCAGTGCTGGAAGCTGCTGTTGACTGTGTGAATGTGTGTGTGTGCTGCTTGTTGCTGTTGTCAAACTTCAGATAAGGACGTAGTGAAGCCCGTGGTGAGCGTGTACCCAGCAGCATCCAGAGCCCACCTGGAGGGGAAGACCTCCCTGCTGTGTCTGGCCTCAGGCATGTTTCCTCCTCTGGTCCAGTTCTCCTGGAAAAGACCGAAGAAGGATGGTTCTCTGGAGGAGCTGCCCTCTGCTGAGGGAGAGCAGCTGGAGCTCAGAGAGTTGGGACGCACCACCTCCATCTTGCTGGTCCATCAGCCAGAGAACAGCACATATAAATACCACTGCTACGTCAAGCACGAGTGGGGCACAGTGGAGGCCCAAATACAACAAGGTAATGAAGGTTTGGTGACTGTGTTGAGCAGTGATTCAGCTTCATGTGGAGACGCTGTCAAAGAGAGCAGAGGAGCAGAGGACTGACTGATTTCTTTTTGAATCCTTTTCTGTTGCAGTGGTTCCCCTGGATCCTCTCCAGCCTCAGTGCAGGGTGAAGCTGCTCTGTCTGCTCTACACAGTGCTGATAGTGAAGAGTCTGGTGTACTGTTATGGATTCTTCATGGTGATGATCCTCAGAAACTAGGGACCATCCACCAACTGCACACATGCTGACTGACTGTTTCTGCTCACCTTTTCTCTCCATCTAATCTCATCACTTCATCTTATTCATTCATTGCTCAGCAGTCAGACATCCGCAGTTTAGATACAGTCATCCTAAAAATAAAAAGTACATTCATCACACATATATTTTTAATTACTACTTGTAGACTCTGTATCATAGATTGATTCTAATACTCTATATCATCTTGTAATTGTGATCTGTATATGACTGGAAATGATGCTGAATCCTTAGTTGTCCAGTAAATTTTGTTTTGTTCATAATATCTTTTCTATTCTTATTTTTCTTTTTGATACATCCTGCAGAGTGTGGCTGGTCTGTCAGATTCAGTCAATGTAACATTCTCAATATATTGAAAAATCACAGTGTCTGTTTATTATAAATATTCTTGTTTAAAATAAATCTGGTTTTAGATCAAATAATTAGAATCAACTCAAAATGGAATATATTGGCCAGATATTTTGACAGTACTGTTTTTGACTCAGTATAATTAAATAAAGTGCCAAGAACAAATTTGGAGGAAGATACAAATATCAGCATACAGCTTAACTAAGAAAACAAAGTCAAACCAAGAAAAGCAAACAGAAACATTCAGCTTTCATACACAGTCAATTAGGTGTGGGTGTGGATGTGCTGAAAGCACAAGTGTTGTGTGTACTGATCATTTAACTTGAACATTAATCATCTTTTACAACTGACTCAGTGAGAATGTCAAACTCTACGCTGATGAAACTGTTGTTTACACACACAAAGTTATTCAAAATCCATCTAAGATTAGATATATGACATTATTTACAAAAAAATGATATTATGTAAAAAATACAACAATATTTAAAAGCTACTGAAAGTATATATAAAGATACATATATAGTAGCCTGCCATTTACAAGCTCCAGTTTAGCAAGATGGCGGCGCGCACGGACGCTGCAGCTCGAGACTCCCTATTTCTGTGCACTATTTTGTGTTTTTTCCTGTGTTTATTCTCGTGGTTTGTCAGGCTATGTGACGCTCACATAGCCTACAGCAGACAGAGCATGATTGACATCGGACTTCAACACTTCAACACTTCAACACTTGTAACTTCAGTTCAACACTGAAGTTACAAGTGCTTTCACATGGACACACAACATCCCACGGGAGATAGCCAGACCACTGGGAGCTCCATGGATTGTTGTCTGGCCCTACAGACGATGGAGGCAGCACAGAGAGAGGAAGCAAAAACGGGGATGCACAAACCTCCGCTACCGTCCATGTTCCTCTCAAACGCCAGATCCCTCGTAAACAAGATGGACGAGCTACAATCACAGATAGCCATGTCTGTCCAGTGTAGACCGTTCTACCTGCCTCGGGAGCTCACAGTGGTCATTGTTACTGCTGTCTACATCCCGCCGGATGCTAACGTTAGCTCAGCACTAAGTCACCTTGAAGACATTATAAACAAACAACAGAGGAATCATCCTGATGGCGTCCACATCATCGTGGGGGATTTTAACCAAGCATGCTTAAGGAATGTACTCCCCAAATTCCACCAGCATGTCAAATGTCCTACCAGGGGGAAAGGACACTTGATCACGTATATTCCAACATTAAGCATGCTTACAGAGCGACCCCCCTCCCCCACCTAGGACAATCCCACTCGCAAACAAACACTGACCATACCCCCCACCCTGCTCCCCTCACCCCACCAACACCACACCTCACACACACAAACACACACACACACACAGAGCTAAGGACACTATCCATCCACCTTGCACCTTAAGTGTCCTAGACCTTCTTGCACAATCGTGTGCTGTTGTGTGTGTGTAAATTGTGTAAACATTAGTGTAAATTTTGTATTTTTAGTATTTTTGTATTACTTGTATTATTTGTGTACATTTCGTATTTCTTTTTGTATATAATTTTGTCTATAGTGCACTGTTTGTCTTCGTGGAGCACCCACAATTTTGTTGTACTTAACTGTACAGTGACAATAAAGCCTATTCTATTCTATTCTATTCTACATAACATTTTTATAAGTTTATATCTGTGAACTGATTCACACTGAAAATTTAATATTACACCATATTTAAAATGATACAGTTAGATAAACTTTAATAACTAAGCAGGTGAACTAATTAAAACTTGTCTCTGGGGATATTCAAGGCCATGCCTACATTGGCTGTGAAACAAAAGTAACACAACAGTGAAATCTTGTGTGTTCAACTGTTTCAAATGTCATCAGTCCATCTCATTTATCACTTTAATCAGTGCTCAGAAATGTCACTTACATAGTGCTGGTTGTAAGAACTGTTCATTTCTTTCATGGCTGAAATGCAAAAATTAACAGACTAAACCTCCTGATTTAGTTCCTCAGTTTAGCTTCTGGAGCTCCTCACTTCTTGGGTTTCTGAAAATTCATTTGCATGATCATAGTTAACAGACTGTGTAGTTTAGCTGATGAACTGTAGAGAAATCAGATCATTAAACTCTCATTTGTGTGATTCTGGAGGGTCCTGACAAAAAACCTGTGTCAGTTATGTAGGAACACATTGTTGGCAGTTTAAACTGTAACTTGACCTTTGATTGTTAAAACTCCAAATCCTCATAAAAAATCCCATGGACGAGACCTCCAGGTGGGTGGGCTTTGTGTTTAACTCTGTGTGGGTGGAGGGCTCAGTGGAAAAAAGGCTCACTAAGAGACAAACCACAGAGAGGGAGGGGGGGTGATGAGTGTGTACAGCAGCAGATATGAATCTGTTCTCAGTGGTTATTAGGACTCATAAAAAACTGTTGACAGCGAATCAACACTTCCTTTCCTGCAGCAGACGGGCTGTGTGGGTTTCTGCTCTGCAGCCTCCACACCGTTAGCTGTGGCTTTTCACTTTAATAACACAATGATTACAACCATCCAGAGACAGAAACACAAACCACTGAGACAAACAAGTCATGTTGTTGTTCGCTTCTTGAAGCAGAGCTAGAGCGTCCATGTTGGTTCACCTCAGCTCTCAGTATTTCAGTAGGTTACAGTTGATAAAAACAACAAAACCTGTTGTCAGAGGAGTCAGAAAATAAATGCACCCATCATTTATTTAAACTTCAGCCCTGACTGATCAAGCTGCTGTGTGATCATTTTTATAACAAACATAGTTTCAGATCAGCTCCATCTGCTGGTTGTTCATGTGTGTAAACAACAGTGTCATCAGCGTAGAGTTTTACATCCACACTGACACGGTTTTAAAAGATGATTAATATACGACATAAATGATCAGGAGACCCAGCACTGAACCTGGTGGTACACCCACACCGAGTTATCCTTCTTTTGATATTGTTGTCTTAAAATCAATAAAACACATGACGATTACAAAACACAAACAGTATGATTTTTAGTTTATTGAGAATTTTACACTGAATACATTTGACAAACTGAAACTCAACAAAATGTATTGAAAAAAAAAACAAGTTAAAAAAAAATACTGTGAATGAAAACATTAAAATTTACCAAACATCTGCTTCAGCATAAATGTCTATTATTAAACAGCCAAGAATTAAATGTGTAAATACTGTGAACTACAGCATCAAAATAACACTGAAACACAGAATTCACACTAAGTAACTGCAAATATACATGTGTATGTATTTAGGATAACTGTATCTAAACCAAGCTTGTGACTGCTGAGCAATGAATAAATGAGATGATGCTGAGATTAGATGGAGAGAAAAGGTGAGCAGAAACAGTCAGTCAGCATGTGTGCAGTTGGTGGACGGTCCCTAGTTTCTGAGCATGGTGAGCAGAGAGAGTCCACAGCCGTACACCAGACTCTTCACTATCAGCACTGTGTAGAGCAGACAGAGCAGCTTCACCCTGCACTGAGGCTGGAGAGGATCCAGGGGAACCACTGCAACAGAAAAGGATTCAAAAAGAAATCAGTCAGTCCTCTGCTCCTCTGCTCTCTTTGACAGCGTCTCCACATGAAGCTGAATCACTGCTCAACACAGTCACCAAACCTTCATTACCTTCTACTGTCAAGTGTTTATGACAATTCCAATCACTCCAGGATCAAATGGAAAGTCCAAATATAAAAAGACACAGGTTATTATGAGTTTGAAGTTGGATTCACTGATATTCTTTTTGTGGCCACTTGGGGGCAGAAGAACTCCACAACAAGCTAAAAATACTCATCTCTGACCTTTGACCTGACACAGAATCATTAGATTCATTCTTCATATAGAAATATTCATTAGTGGAGCTTTAAGATATAGTCCCTAAAGTTTTGATCAGCTCCCTCAAAGCCCCACATTTAGTACAGAGTCCCCAACAGGTGTTATTAGTCAGAACGGTGAAGTGAAAGCTGTGTGATTGGGATTTGTTGTGCTGTTGGACACTCTAACAGAATCAGGGAGTGTATGTTGAAATCCTTCAATGATGAGCAGAAAGTGAACAGACTGATATGCAGCCCTAACTGCAGCACAACATTGGAGCTGTCCATGCAGAGAGGCAGCAGGTGATCTTACAGTCAGCTTGCTGTGGAGCTGGCTGCTCTGTTGGCTCTCTCTCTGGAGGACAGGAGGCTGCTGGAGCTGGAACCTCTGAAACAGAAAAGGAGTCAAATGTTTGGAGTTGCAGTGAGAAATGTCAGTCCTCTGCTCCTCTGCTCTCTTTGACAGCGTCTCCACATGAAGCTGAATCACTGCTCAACACAGTCACCAAGCCTTCATTACCTTGTTGTATTTGGGCCTCCACTGTGCCCGTCTCGTGCTTGACGGAGCAGTTGTATTTATATGTGTTGCTCTGTGGCTGATTGATCAGCAAGATGGAGGCGGTGCGTCCCGACTCTCTGAGCTCCAGCTGCTCTCCCTCAGCAGAGGACACGTCCACCAGATTACCATCCTCCTCCTGTCTTTTCCAGGAGAACTGGACCAGAGGAGGAAACATGCCTGAGGCCAGACACAGCAGGGAGGTCTTCCCCCCCAGGTGGGCTCTGGATGCTGCTGGGTACACGCTCACCACGGGCTTCACTATGTCCTTATCTGAAGTTTGACAACAGCAACAAGCAGCACACACACACATTCACACAGTCAACAGCAGCTTCCAGCACTGCACTGCATTCAGTCTGATCCTGGAAACTACATGGACTCTGATCACTAAACTACTCATCAATACAGCACAAAGTTCACCACATATACTGGATTCACCTTCACGTAGAAACATTCTCTGCTATATATCATGCTTATATGCATATTTATATTTATTTATGTCAATGCCATACAGAGTCCGTTCACCCTTAATTCTATTCTATTTATTTTCTTTTGCTATTCTATTTATATTCTGTGTCGTTTGCTAACTGTCCTGCATGCTGCCCTGTCTTTCGTTCACAAACTGTTGTTGTACTGCCCTGTGTGATGTGTTCTGTCTGTATTTGCTGCTGGAAACATAATTTCCCCGAGGGAGTCATCCCAAAGGGATCAATAAAGTCCGTCTAAGTCTAAGTCTAAGTCTATATATTATGGATATCATCAGAGAAAGATCAACAAAGATGGCAACAGGATTTACATTCTTTATATTCATATTCAACTTTTAGAAATCACAAGCTCAGAATAGATGTGTCATCATAATATTATATATTTACAATATCTGAAATATATCTTTAACAAGAAAATGGAAGAAGAAAAAAGAAGTGACAGTGTGTTCTGTATTGTCTTATATTTACACAGATATAATTTTGTATGCATATACATATATAAAAATTCAATGTATTTATAATAAATCATATTTTGTTTTAGATAAATTTATAGTCTATTGATCAGAATGTTCATGTTTAAAATACAATTGTAATTTAATTTTACGTTTAAATACATTTTGGTGAAATAATTACATTTATATATACATCTATATGAAGAGTATTTGAAAACAAATTTGTAAAAATAATATAGAGCCTGTATATCTTCAATAAAAAAATATATTTTCCATCATTTAAAATACAGTGGCAGTTATGAGATAAAACATTTACTGTGATATATTTTGGTTTTATATATTTTATCAAACATTGTGTTATTGTATCATTTTATATCCACATGTATAATTTTTGTGCATGTACATACACAAAATTTTATATATCTATGTTGATTGAATTACATTTTTTGTAACATCACTATATATTGATCATAATTTTGTTATTGAATAATTTACCCTTATAAAATTTTCAATAAATTCTCTATTAAACTAAATTCATGTTTTTGTTTAAGAAATATTCACAGTCATATAAAGAACAGTTATTATCAGAATGCAAATACAGTAAAAACAATATATAGCCTATTTGTTGTCAAATAATTTAAAATATATATAATTCATATATTTTACACAAAAAGACACATTCACCGTTATATAAAGTGCAGTTAGATTTATTAGATCTATAGTTTTAACACAAGACATATGGACTGTGAATTGATATAATATATGACATGGTAGCAAAGATGTATATATTTCATCAAGCATTATATATTATAGTCATCTAATTTTTTTTATGTCAATCTATTAATTATATTTAACCTGCACTACATAGTTATTTAACATCATAATTTTTATAATTATTATATGTAATATTTTACACAATACATATATTTTTCCTCAAGGTGTTTGTTGTTGTTAAAATGAATATTTCATATAAAATACATTTATCATCAGATTGTATTAATTTACTGTATTTACTAGCATCAACTTTTGAAATCTCATTTCCCATAAAGGAAAATAAGGTTTAAAAACCAGTGAACTTTGAAGAATCAGAGTGAATGTGAAGAATCCTGCTCATCACTGAAATTCACTTTGATTAACTCCACATTTAGTAGAAAAAGTCAAGTGAGCAGGAAAATCCTCCACAATCATTCATCTAGAAGTGAATTGATTTGAGGAGAGAGAAGAGAGAAAAGAAAAGCAGTCTGATGATTCATTAAGCAGCAGCTGATGAGAATCCACAATGCACTTACAATACAAGACTTTTTGGACTCTTCCAAAACTTTGGAGCTCAAGCAGAAAGAAAGAATTCCTTCTGGTGTGCAGTGAGATTTCAACATCTTTTCACTAATTCTTCAACTTTTTCATTGAACAACGGCTGCATAAGGAACTTTGGACTAACTCTGAAAAAACTAACATGTAAAGTCTGAAGCAGCAGAAACTGACTTCAAACACATTTTCAACTTCTTCAATAAAACAACTGAAGGAAAATCAATGTTTATTCTTACCTGTTACATACAGTTTAGTTCCAGAGCCAAAGATCCAGACCCAGTTTCCCACAGTGAGAGAGACTGATACAAAAACCTGTCTGCTGTTGAATGTGTCAGCTGAGGTGAACGAGTCCAAATGATGAAGCAGTATCATATTTCAGCTCCATGATGTGTTTCTCTAATGTTCAGATCAACATGACTGTCTCTTCTTTTCTTTGCTTTTTTCTTCACACTGAAATATCTCAACAAATATTCCCATTTCAACTGGTTCAGACGTTCATGTTCCCCTGAGGATCAACTGGAATAACTTTGCTGATCCTCTGACTTTTCATCTAGCGCCATCATCAGGTCAACATTTTCATGTGTCCAATACTTTGTCAGGGTGACGGCCGTGCCTCCAGTTTTTCCCTTGTGTTTCTTGGATTTCTCTTTCCCCTGTGCTCCTCTCTCTCTCTCTCTCTCTCTCTCTCTCTCTCTCTCTCTCTCTCTCTCACACACACACACACACACACACACCTGTGATCCATCTACTCATCAGCTCAGCTGTATATCACCATAGAAAATGATGTTGTTGAATTGCTGTGTTTCTTCTTACAAACGAGCACAGTTTGTTCACCGTGCTTCACTCAACACATTCATTCCCAGTTCATTATCATTAATTGTAGCAGGAAGCAGGAATGTTATCTGTAATTTGTTGCTTCCTTTCCTTGTATTTAGCTAGCTACATACGCTCAGCAGCTACTTCATCAGGTACACCTGATAGTGCTGGGTTTCACCTCCTTTTACCTTCAGAACTGCCTTAGTTCTTCATGGCATAGATTTAACAAGGTGCTGGAAACATCCCTCAGAGATTTTGGTCCATGTTGACATGATAAGGATAGGAGACTGTCCTCTTCTATATCAAATGCTGTGTAGAAAATGTGACAGTCCCAAACAGGAAACCCTGGATGATAAGTGAAGCCCAGGCCCTGATCAGAGAGCGTAACTCAGCCTTCAGGACGAGGGACAGCTCACTGTACAGCACTGCCAGAGCCAACCTGAGGAGAGGCATCTGACAGGCAAAGGAGGCCGACAGGAAGAAGACGGAGGGCTATCTGATGGACAACAACCAGCGACAGATGTGGAGGGGCATCCAGGCCCTAACCAACTACAGAGGTCAGAGCCCCACATTGTGTACTTCTTGTATATTGTGTACATTTTCATATTTCTTATTGTATTTAAATCTCTTCTATAGTGCACTGTTTGTCTTCATGGAGCACCCACAATTTCATTGTACTTAACTGTACAATGACAGTAAAGTCTATTCTATTCTATTCTATTCTAAGAAGGCAAGTGGTGGGTTCAGAAGCTGGTACCAGCTTAGATAATGAATGAAAACATACAATCTCAAAATTCATCAGAGCAGAAACTCTCTGAGACTCAGTGTGATGCTCAGCTGGTTCTGCAGCAGATGCTGGAGAAACTGAACTGATTTTTAATCTAATCTCATCAATTTTACTGCAGAAAAACTTCTCACAGGCAGTAAAGGGTGAGCAGCTAGGAACCTGCTGCTTTTCAGTGAGTTTAGCTACAGTGTCAAAAGGAAATCTAGGATTATGTTTATTGCTATTGATTAAATTTGAAAAATATGCTGCTCTGGCAGTAGACAGTGCACGCTTATATTCCAGAACACCCTGGTGCCACTGGAGATACAGAGCTTCTGATTTGATTTACACCATTTGCGCTCTAATTTCCGACAGGCCTGCTTCAGAGCACTGTGTCATCTGTGAACCAGGGAGTGGACCTCTTTGACTGTCTAACTTTAGTGGTGAGAGTCAACTGAATCAAGGAGACTAGACAAGGTTGTATTTAAATCCCTGGTACAGTTTTCAACAGAACCTATTGCTGCAGTAAAAGGGGCCAGGACCTCTGGTAGTTTCTCTTGTCTGACTTCAGAGCACAGCACTCGGGCTTTGCCATCTTTGCCAGTCCTTTCACCATCGACATCACCAGTGCGCCCCATCACCTTCAGCTGGAGTTAATCGAGC
This sequence comes from Lates calcarifer, assembly GCF_001640805.2. NCBI lineage: Eukaryota > Metazoa > Chordata > Actinopteri > Centropomidae > Lates > Lates calcarifer. The sequence continues at coordinate 1,256,095 of NC_066836.1, read as the reverse complement.
TTAGCTGCTCACTATTGTTGATTGTACGTTATTCTGACCTCCTCGACTGTGACAAAACAATTTTGAACAAAGTTTATGTCATAACTTGTGTTTTAATAATGATTTTGTTTTTTTACTTGAATAGTTTGGTTGTTGATCAGTGGAGTAATGTGGGCTTCTTAACCTGACAAATTAAAAGCATTTATGTTATAGTACCAGAGAAACAAGCAAACATTTTTTTACATCTATAATGCATAATATTTGTAACTTGAATAAGTAATAAATACAGAAAGTTATTAGCAATATGTTACGGAGTAGTTACCTTTATTTTACATTATATTTGGTTACATTTAGTTACATTTATTCTGTCTTACAGTTACATCTGGCCCTTTGAGGGCAACCATTATGCTGATGTGGCCCTCAGTGAAAATGAGTTTGACACCCCTGATTTAGAGGGTCAGAGGCCTTATTTAGGTGAATGTTAAAGTCACCCATAATTAGAATGTCATCACTATATGTGACAAGACATGATAAAAAATGTCCTAATTCATCTAAAAACTGTGAGTAGGGGCCAGGTGGTCTGTAACGTACCACAAGGTGGAGTGGTTGGAGTCTGTTCTCCTGGTGATGGAGATCTGAAGCTACTGGACTACTGAACATATCTGGTTAAAGCCATGTTTCACATAGACCAATCATATCCAGATTATTCAAGTCATTTATCAATAATGCCTCAATAGAAAGTGATCTAATATCTATAAAGCCATATTTGAGGATCATATTGATCCTGGAGCTGCTGGTAGCAGCCTGGTGTCTTTATTCAGTACTTTATGGGACCTAGCTCTGTCACCAGTGGCAGGAGTGGTGTTTTGTACATGGTGGTTTAGAAACTTAGGAAACTTGTGAATAGTACGGCGGGGAATGGAGACAGTCTCAATGCAGTAGATCAGTCTGAGCATCTAAAGTCTGCAAATGTTCCTGGTTAGATTCATCATCTAAGCTAGTGGACTCCAAAACCGCACCACCTAAAGACCTAGCAGGTTCTCTACTCACCTGCGACCTGCCGATCACTAGTGTCTTACTGTCAAACCCAACGTAAACACCTGTCTATATTCCTAGATAAAATAGCAGCGCCTGCTGCAGTAGGATGCAGGCCATCTGCCTTCAGCAGGTCAGGACGGCCCCAGAAAGAAGGCCAGTTATCCACAAAACTATATCCCTGCTCACTACAGTGACGAGCCAGCCAGCGGTTCAGAGACGTTAATCTACTGTCCACCTCATCATTACCCCGCATGGGTAAAAGACCAGAGACGACTAATCGATGCCGACACATCTTTCTAGCAGACTCAAACGTCCTAGCTAAACTAGCTTTGGTGACCTCAGACTGCTTCATTCTAATGTTATTGGTGCTGACAGGAATCACAGTGTTGCTATAACTAGGTGTGCAGTGTACCTGAGCCCCCTGTTTCTCCCTGCGTGATGCCAGCACCCTAACATTATCCTCTATGTCTGAAGCTCTGGCCCCAGGTAGGCAGGAAACATTGGCTGGTGAAGCTAATCTGACATTGATGCACTAGAGGGCGTTGTTGAGGCCTGTCAGCGGGAGCGGGGGAGACACGCAGGCGAACAGGACTCACCAACGGGGGGCAAGAGTCGAAAACCATACAACCGGTTGCTTGCTCTTACGTGCCCCTCCCCGCCAACTGACAGGGACGAACTCCGCACTCACTGCCGACGAGGCTAGGCTAGCATTAGCCTGTGGCTAACGCTATCTGGAGGTAATGCTAGGAGAAAGGAGCTGCTCTAGTTGACGGACACGTCTCTCTAGCAGAGACACCCTGTCTTCAAGAGCAGAAAAGCTAACACTAGCCATAGTGGTAGTTAGTTAAGCTAGGTTAGCTGTAGGACTGAGAAGGTGAGGCTACAATTTAAAATAGGCTAATGAGGCTACAAACGGCTAAGCTAAACTAACAACGAACAATAAACAGGTAGCGATCAAAAAATAAAATATAATAGTACAAAGCAGCAGCAGATAATGTGTAACAGAAGACTTCAGGACAGAAAGTGAAGAGAGCAGCGAGTGAGTGTCAGTTTCACAGAATCAGGGCGTACGGTACAGGTGGTATCACAGGTAGGAATGTAGGAGAAGCACTGGTAAAGACTGTAAGCAGAACCTCTTCTGCTGTAGTCCATCTGCTTCAAGGTTCAGAGATGATCTTCTGCAGACCTTGGTTGTAACCAGTGGTTATTCAGTTGTTGCCTTCCTGTCAGCTCGAAGCAGTCTGTCCATTCTCCTCTGACCTCTGGCATCAACAAGGCATTTTCACCCAGAGAGCTGCTGCTCACTGGATATTTTCTCTTTTTCTGACCAGTCTCTGTGAACTCTAGAGATGGCTGTGTGGGAAAATCCCAGTAGATCAGCAGTTTCTGAAATACTCAGACCAACAACCATGACACGTTCAAAATCACCTTTCTTCCCCATTCTGATGTTTGGTTTGAACTTCAGCAGCTCGTCTTCACCATGTCTACCTGTCTAAATGGTTTTTTACAGGACAGTCTCTGTGGTGCAGGGTATACGCTGGTATACAGAATATAACCACTTACTGTTCAGTCAGCATTGAGTAAACCCACTTCTAAAATCCCCCCGATGCAAATCCTTCAGTCGTCCTCCACAAGCCAAGTATGTTTTCCTAGAATGATGAAGGAATGACCTGCTCTACTCTGCCTCTAACTGGCTGGTACATGTTGCTTCTCTGGTTGGGTTGGTTCGGTTTAGACATGAGGAGTGATGATTGGTTTGGGTTAGAATATCAGGATAAGACAATCAGAGACAGAGAGGGCAGGTCAGGCCTTCACCTTGCCATCCTCTGAGAAAAATATGGCTGTCAGTACAACTCACAGCTGATCCAGTTAGGATAAAACCCTAACCCTAAACCAGGACCAGTAATATTTGCAAACTGTCCCTCGACTAATAATGTTAGTTCAATAATGGTGGAAGACTCTGACCTTCACTATCTGTTACTGATCAGCTGTTCAAAAACACAATTTACAGAAGAAACTACTGGTCCACAGACTGTTTACAAGGCGAGAGAATAGTTGTTAAATTTTCATGTGAGGAAGGAAAAAGGAAATGTTCACTGAAAATGCATTGTTATGTAATTGTCTCACCCTGTAGTCTTTGAGTCAGTAGTGATGTAAAATCTGCATCTGTTCTGTAGCTTATGGTCATTTCATAATGATCCTTACTCCCTGAAATCATTTCATTATTGTGCTTGTGTATTTCTTCTTTGTCCTCACTGTGTGGAACAACAGGAAACCTGCTGAAATATCAGCTACAAATATGAATCAATATCAGAGAAAAGTCCAGAAAAAGTGTCTGAGATGGAGGTGAAATATGTGAACCTGGGCTGTGGTTTACTGCTCTCTTCCTGTCACAAACACTGTTTGACATCTGTTCATCTGTTGGTTTTTGTTCAGGCTGCACCCATCATTTCTCACTGTGGGAACCAGACTTCCAACAGGAGCAGTAGTAGGAGGCTGAATGAGAGACTTTAACTGTCTCTATCTTCAACTCAGAGCTGCTCTGTGCTCTCACAGCTGTGAAATCACCTTCCTGAGGATGATTGAAACCTTTACCTACTTTGCCATCCTTTGAAATATACAGAATCATTCTGAATGGTTCTGTATCTTTCTTCTGAAACCAGTCAATATTATTAGTGCCACACAGCTGAGTTCCACAGCTGAAGGAGACAGACTGACCAACTCTCCTGGTCAATGATAACTGGTGCTGATCCAGATCTGCTGCCATGGCAACCAGCGCTGTCGAGACACAGACAGGTAGATGAAGGTCAGTGTGACAGTGTTTGTTAAAGGTTGAGTTTGTTGGCTCCTGATTGGCTGGAAACACTCACCTGAACACAGACAGCACAGAGCAGCAGCTGGGAGGAAAAGCATTTTGTGCAGTGGTGTTTCCTCTGGTGAACCTGGGGAGAAGTGGCGCTCTGATGCAGCTGAGGCCAAACAAGGACGAGCTGTGAGATCAGACGAGGGCCACGTGCTTTCTGACAGCTCCTCACTCCTCCCATCAGCCCCTGCGGTGGACAGATTTTTTCATGTATGTATAACAATAGTGTCATCAGCATAGAGTTGTACATTCATGCTGTGAAACTGCTGTGGAAGATCATTAATAATGTTTAGAAGCGAAATGATCAGAGGGCCCAGTGCTGATCCTCCATCATGTTTGATAAAGAATAGAATGTTTTGAGTTCAAAAGTAGGAATTTTGTCACTGACTGTATCAACTCTTTTTCCAAGCCCAGGCTCAGTTCTTTCTTTTCAAGCTGGGGGTTAGGGATAGAGAGGGATATAACTAGGATACAACTGAGTATTGCAGAGAGCTGATCCGAGGACAGTGGATATATCTCACTCTTCCCTTAAAAATGGATTCTGCAGAGGAAAGTTAAAACTAAAAATCTAGTTTAACTTAACATTTCATGTGTGACAGCAACAGTGTATGAAGCCTGTGTGAAGATTAAATAGAAAATGTTCCACTGAGTCACTTTATTTGACAGGTCTGATCTGTGGAGGTATAACTGCTGTGTCAGTGAAATTCTACAGCATAGGGTGTGTTTTAGTTATTGATCATCATCAGGAATTTCACCCAAACAATTTCAACCAATCTGCAGCATAAACATCAGTTAAATTAATAAGTACTGGTCACCAAGAGAGTCACAGAGAGCTGGCAGAGGGCTTTTTCTGTGAAGGGGCCAAAGAAAGTGTCTCAGTTCAGACTGTTAGTGACTCGGGCTGAGATGGAGGTGAAATATGTGAACCTGGGCTGTGGTTTACTGCTCTCTTCCTGTCACAAACACTGTTTGACATCTGTTCATCTGTTGGTTTTTGTTCAGGCTGCACCCATCATTTCTCACTGTGGGAACTATAACAGGAGCAGTAGTAGGAGGCTGAATGAGAAACTTTAACTGTCTCTATCTTCAACTCAGAGCTGCTCCGTGTTCTCTCAGCTGTGAAATCATTTTGCTGAGTGTGATTGTAAATTCTATGAACATTACCACTACTGGCATCAAAAAGCAGAATTGCTTTGAATGTTTCTGTGTCGTTCTTCTGGTACCAGACTATATAATCCTTATAACACCCCTCAGTCCCTCCACAGCTGAAGGAGACAGATTGACCAACTCTCCTGGTCAATGATAACTGGTCCTGAACCAGATCTGCTGCCATGGCAACCAGCGCTGTAGAGACACAGACAGGTAGATGAAGGTCAGTGTGACAGTGTTTGTTAAAGGTTGAGTTTGTTGGCTCCTGATTGGCTGGAAACACTCACCTGAACACAGACAGCACAGAGCAGCAGCTGGGAGGAAAAGCATTTTGTGCAGTGGTGTTTCCTCTGGTGAACCTGGGGAGAAGTGGCGCTCTGATGCAGCTGAGGCCAAACAAGGACGAGCTGTGAGATCAGACGAGGGCCACGTGCTTTCTGACAGCTCCTCACTCCTCCCATCAGCCCCTGCGGCCCACACACAAGGCTGCTGCTGCTGATTGACGCTGAAGCTGAAGCTGAAGCTGTTGTGTGCTTTTCAGGACTGAAACTGACACACTGCTGCCCTCTGCTGGCTGCAATAAACCAACTTGACTTTTCTTATCAATCTGTTGGTTCTTTTCTTGATCAACTGATTCATCATTTTGTCTGTCAAAGACCAAGTTACAGTGAAAACTGCTCATTAGAATTTCCTGCAGCTGCTTCAGATGACTTTTTGAAATGTTCATTTGAATATTAGTGGTGATAGTTGAAGTGTAACAGTAGTAGTCCTACAGTGTGGTTGCAGTGTGTAGTTGCAGCCAGCAGAGGGCAGCAGTGTGTCAGTTTTATTCCTGACAGCAGCAGCACAGAGCAGATGGAGGTGATGTCATAGAAACTGTCCTATCAGGTAATAACTACAGGTTTAAAGTCAAGACTTTTAGAATAATATCCAATATTTGATCTAAAAAGAGGAGAGTTCACTTTGGTTTCAAATCAATCAAATCAATCAAAGTGCTGACTTGTATATTTGAGTTTCTTTCAGCTGTTTCAGAGTCTGCTGTTAAAGCTTTGATTGAATATTTATGAAGAAATATTGAATTTCTCAGTGTGTCTGTAAGTGGACACTTTAATATTATATACAAATGAATGTTAGAATATTAGAATGAAAAACAGCTCCAATAAACACCAAGTATAGATAATAATGAGAGAGAAGAAGAAAGAACACACACTCTTTTTAAACAAGTCTTTTTCTTTTCTTGTATCAGAACATGTGGAAGTGAACTTTAATGATGATGATGGGAGGAGTGAGGAGCTGTCAGAAAGCACGTGGCCCTCGTCTGATCTCACAGCTCGTCCTTGTTTGGCCTCAGCTGCATCAGAGCGCCACTTCTCCCCAGGTTCACCAGAGGAAACACCACTGCACAAAATGCTTTTCCTCCCAGCTGCTGCTCTGTGCTGTCTGTGTTCAGGTGAGTGTTTCCAGCCAATCAGGAGCCAACAAACTCAACCTTTAACAAACACTGTCACACTGACCTTCATCTACCTGTCTGTGTCTCTACAGCGCTGGTTGCCATGGCAGCAGATCTGGTTCAGGACCAGTTATCATTGACCAGGAGAGTTGGTCAGTCTGTCTCCTTCAGCTGTGGAACTGAGGAGTGTGATGGTGATTATGTAGCCTGGCGCCAGAAGAACGACAAAGAAACATTCAGATGGATTCTGTCTATTCACAGGAACACTAGTCAAATTACATCAAATGATGATCATCCTCAGAAAGATGATTTCACAGCTGAGAACAAAGAGAACGGCTGTGAGTTGAAGATAGAGACAGTTAAAGTCTCTCATTCAGCCTCCTACTACTGCTCCTGTTGGAAGAAGGATTCCCACAGTGAGAAATGATGGGTGCAGCCTGAACAAAAACCAACAGATGAACAGATGTCAAACAGTGTTTGTGACAGGAAGAGAGCAGTAAACCACAGCCCAGGTTCACATATTTCACCTCCATCTCAGACACTTGTTCTGGACTTTTCTCTGATATTGATTCATATTTGTAGCTGATATTTCAGCAGGTTTCCTGTTGTTCCACACAGTGAGGACAAAGAAGAAATACACAAGCACAATAAGAAAACTACATCAAGACTAAACAGTTGTAAAGTAGATTTCATTTCCTTTCATGTGTTTCTACCTCAGGTTTATTTTGCTTGAATATCTGTTCCTTATTTTTAGATCTTTATCTGTCATTTTTCTAAGTCCCGCCTCCTGTGTCTCTCTATTGGTTGAGTGTCAATCAGTCCTTGATAGCAGACGTCAGTTGTCACCTGTTGAGGTGCTCCAGAGAAGGTGAGGACTAGAATGGAGCTGTTAGTGTAGTGGAGGAACAGTGGAGTCAGCTGCAGAGTTTGGACACTGAGAGCCTGTGTGCGTCCATTGACAAGTAAGTTTCCTTTTCTGTTCGCACAGATGAGTCCAAGTTGTTGAATGGAGGATGCGCAGTTGATGCTAATGTAGTTAGCCGGGTTAGCTCTGCATGTACTGGGTGTATTAGATGCTCAGGTGTGGTAATGATGAGCCAGCAGCAACAACTAGATTTCACACAATGTGTTGCGTCGCTGTGCTTAATATTATGGAGTGAAATGGTTGTTGTTTCCAGGCCTTTAGAGGGCGCTGTAACGAGGCTCTGCTCCAGTGTGTCGTTCATTGTAGATGTAGTACAGACAGGTGTAGTAACAACTACTGTGGCTCCGCCCAGCAGACACACCTGAGGCCTGAACTATGAAGAGAGTTGAACCTCCTCTGGTTTAACTCAGGTTCTCAGGTAAAGTCGGGGTTGACAAACCCTGACTGCCTCGATCTGTGTTAAACGCTACGACGGTGGTTCAGATGTGGGTCAGTTGAGTCGGTGTGAACTTAATCAGAGTTAGTGCGTGTTGATTAAAGGGGCGTGCACCGTATCTCTCAGATGAAGAGCGCACGTTAATTCAGTGGGTTTAGAGGAATTTAAAGAGACTCTAACGACACAATGTCAAACCAACAAAGACAGAGAGACTGGTCACATGTTCTCTGGATTCTTCATCTGTAATATGAGATGGAAGAACACAGAACATATGTGATCATTATCAGATACTTGGATTACAGTCAACACGTGGGTCACATGTCTGAGAATGAGCTGTTCCTGTTAATGATGTTCTGCCTGGAACACTCAGGCTGTATATGTATGAATGTAAAGCTGTTCTGTTCAGTATGAACTTCATGTTAACAGTATTTCAGCCTCAGTGGAAACTGAACCTGGATCAAATAGAAACCTTCTATAAAGTGGTTCACATTCATATTTCCATCATTAATGCTGCTTGGTCTGTAGTCTACAATTACAACAGCCTGTCACTTTATATTGTCTTTCAGGACAATAACACCCCCCATTTAAAGGATTATTGAAATCGATAATATGCAGCACTAATGATGCTAAACTCTGCTGCTGGACTGTGAGAAAAAAATTACAAAATCAAATAACTGAAAGTGAAAATGGAAAATGTGGAGCATAAAAAACACTATTTATTGGTCCACATATCTCTACCATCCACTACATTTTTTTTTTTTTTTTTGGGTGGGGGTGGGTTGGTGGTGGTGGTGGGGATGACTGACGGTCTTTAAACAACCCCCGTCCTACGGAGTCAGCCTCTCTCAGTCGTTGTGCCAGTATCGATTGGTTCTTCCACCTGTGGGTTGGTACTAAAGTAAAAGTAACACCAGCAACACCGAGTTAACCACGAACAGAAACTGCTTGGAGCAGTTTAGAGACATAAATTACCATGGCAGCAGACCCCAGGTAAAACCTATCCACCTTTTGTAGTACAGGTTAACCAGGAAGTTACACCTGACATCACCAAGTTACTCCTGAAGTTACTCTGATAAGCCAGTAACCTCGCTTCATAGAACAGGCCTCAGCTCACATCAGCTTGTCTGATTTAAAGGCACAGTACGCCATTCTGGAGAAACACTGTTGATACTTGAACTCAGCAGCAAAACAAACACACCCCTCCCTTCACTGCTTCTTCAGAAGCTCCGCCCCCCAAATTCACTGACGATCGTTGTCATGGAAACCGACACTAACAAGTGTCTGAAGAGGAAAATGGTGGAATCCAGAGCGTCTGCAGCCCGAGGGTAAGTTAGCCACAATAAGAGGAAACAATTAGTAACAGTATGAAAACACAGGGAGCATATGTTCATTGTAGAAGTGTAGAAAGTGAGCTAATGAGCCCTCACAATACGTGTTGAAGACAAAGTGTTAGCCCAGGATTAGCGTAGCCTCTGTATCAGTAAGTTTATGACTCGAGCTTCAACAGTAACAGTCATTTCTACTCTACCATCAGTGATACATGGAGCTACTTTGTTTAGAGACAAGTGTAAAAGAACAAGGAAGAAAATCAGATGTCAGGGTTCTATTTCTGATGTTGTGTAGATTTTCTTCTTACTCTGGTGTAACTGCAGAGAAAAGCACAGAGCTGAGTCATGTTCCACAGGTGAAGACGTGTCACTCTAATGGAAATAATGTCAAGTCTGTTGTAGCAAGTCAAATGTTTTATACCAAGTTTACAAGGTCATATCTTTCATCTTCTTTGTGTTTCATTATTCTCATGGTGCAGCTCTGTTCCTCATGGACGAGGACGTGGAAGAGGCAGAGGTCAGAGGTCAGAGGTCAGAGTGGGACTGGTACCAGCAGCCTGGAACCTGGTGACCTACAGCTCTGCAGATGATGCAGGAAGTTGCCTGAGCAACTAAGTTGCCTCCTTTGATTGAATTTGCTGAAAAGACTGATGCTGTTTCACTGGACCTCTACATGTCAGTCAACAATAAAAGGTAACTATGGGTGGTAATAAGCTGATTGCACTTTGTAATGTGGAAAAGGCAGAAAGAGAATGAATGAATGAACCATCCTTATCTAAAGTGATGGAGTGAAGCACATGAAAGACTGTTGAGTAGGTTCATGTTGGAGCCTGCAATGATCCTGTGGCTCAGAGAGACAAGGATTCATTCAGTGAACAACAGCAGAGTCAAAACTGGGAATGTACCATTCTAGGTGGATGAAGAACACAGGGGCACGGCCGTCACCCTGACAAAGTATTGGACACATGAAAATGTTGACCTGATGATGGCGCTAGATGAAAAGTCAGAGGATCAGCAAAGTTATTCCAGTTGATCCTCAGGGGAACATGAACATCTGAACCAGTTGAAATGGGAATATTTGTTGAGATATTTCAGTGTGAAGAAAAAAGCAAAGAAAAGAAGAGACAGTCATGTTGATCTGAACATTAGAGAAACACATCATGGAGCTGAAATATGATACTGCTTCATCATTTGGACTCGTTCACCTCAGCTGACACATTCAACAGCAGACAGGTTTTTGTATCAGTCTCTCTCACTGTGGGAGTCTGGAAAGTGGTACGGCATCTTTGGCTCTGGAACTAAACTGTATGTAACAGGTAAGAATAAACATTGATTTTCCTTCAGTTGTTTTATTGAAGAAGTTGAAAATGTGTTTGAAGTCAGTTTCTGCTGCTTCAGACTTTACATGTTAGTTTTTTCAGAGTTAGTCCAAAGTTCCTTATGCAGCCGTTGTTCAATGAAAAAGTTGAAGAATTAGTGAAAAGATGTTGAAATCTAATCATAATCTCATGAATGTAACTGCACTTTATATAATGGTGAATGTGTCTTTTTGTGTAAAATATATTTAAAAATAATGTGAAATATATTTTAAATTATTTGAAGACAAATAGGCTATATATTGTTTTGATTCTATTAGTGTTCTAATGATAACTGTTCTTTATATGATTGTAAATATCTCTTAAACAAAAACATGAATTTAGTTTAATGTAGAATTTATTTAAAATTGTGTGAGAGTAAATCATTTTATGATGAGATTATGATCAATATATATTTATCCAACATAAAAAAATCAATATATAAAATGTATGTTCATGTATAAGCACAGAAATTACACATGTTTAGATATAAAACAATATAAAAACACAACCGTGTTACCTGATTCTATATATATATAATTATATATGACCAAAATATATCATGGTAAATGTTTTTTCTATTTTAGACATAAAATCCTGTATTATTATTTATATTGTGAGATATGTGGTTAATACTGTATATCTCATGACTGTCACTGTATTTTAAATCATGGTAAACATATATTTTTGTTCAAAATATAGATCCTATATCTTTATATTGTTTTTATTAAATTTCTTTTCTAATACTAACTGTTCTTTATATCAATGTAATTATTTCTCCAAAACATATTTCATTTTATTCAAAATTTAATTTGAATCATTAGACATCTTACACAAAAATATGATTTAGTATCAATATATAGAATATTTGTATGTGTATATACATACAGAAATTATACCTGTGTAGATATAAGACAATAGAGAACACACTCTCACTTCTTTATTTGTAAATCTGTTTATTACCAAAACATCTAATTGCTAATGTTTTGTATTTTATGACTATAAATGTTTCTCATTTCATTCTTATTACAATGAATTTAATATAGGTAATATAGGTAACACATAATTATTAAATCATGAGGTAATCAACAAATTAGAGATATATAATACTAAAAGATATATTTGTGTGAACCAAAACTTGAATTTCATATCAACACATATTTTCTTTATACATATACATACAGAAATTACACCTGTGTAGATATAAGACAATCCAATAACATGTACACACTTTTATATTTGTAATTATATATGTGACCAAAATATATCATGGTAAATGTTTTGTTTGCACGTTTAAAATTAGGGATAAAATCTTGTTATATTATTTATATTGTAAAAGATCTGGTTGATACAGTTTAACTTATAACTATCATTGTATTTTAAATAATGTTAAATATGTCTTTTTGTTAAAGATATATTTCAGATATTGTAAATATATAATATTATGATGACACATCTATTCTGAGCTTGTGATTTCTAAAAGTTGAATATGAATATAAAGAATGTAAATCCTGTTGCCATCTTTGTTGATCTTTCTCTGATGATATCCATAATATATAAGCATGATATATAGCAGAGTAAATCTATGTGAAGGTGAATCCAGTATATGTGGTGAACTTTGTGCTGTATTGATGAGTAGTTTAGTGATCAGAGTCCATGTAGTTTCCAGGATCAGACTGAATGCAGTGCAGTGCTGGAAGCTGCTGTTGACTGTGTGAATGTGTGTGTGCTGCTTGTTGCTGCTGTCAAACTTCAGATGAGGACGTAGTAAAGCCCGTGGTGAGCGTGTACCCAGCAGCATCCAGAGCCCACCTGGAGGGGAAGACCTCCCTGCTGTGTCTGGCCTCAGGCATGTTTCCGCCTCTGGTCCAGTTCTCCTGGAAAAGACCAAAGAAGGATGGTTCTCTGGAGGAGCTGCCCTCTGCTGAGGGAGAGCAGCTGGAGCTCAGAGAGTCGGGACGCACCACCTCCATCTTGCTGGTCCATCAGCCAGAGAACAGCACATATAAATACCACTGCTATGTCAAGCACGAGGGGGGCACAGTGGAGGCCCAAATACAACGAGGTAATGAAGGCTTGGTGACTGTGTTGAGCAGTGATTCAGCTTCATGTGGAGACGCTGTCAAAGAGAGCAGAGGAGCAGAGGACTGACTGATTTCTTTTTGAATCCTTTTCTGTTGCAGTGGTTCCCCTGGATCCTCTCCAGCCTCAGTGCAGGGTGAAGCTGCTCTGTCTGCTCTACACAGTGCTGATAGTGAAGAGTCTGGTGTACTGTTATGGATTCTTCATGGTGATGATCCTCAGAAACTAGGGACCGTCCACCAACTGCACACATGCTGACTGACTGTTTCTGCTCGCCTTTTCTCTCCATCTAATCTCAGCATCATCTCATTTATTCATTGCTCAGCAGTCAGACATTCACACTTTAGAAACAGTCATACTATAGATAACAAATACATTTATCACACATATTTGTGCAGATACTAATTTTGGATTCTGTCTTGTACTTTTATTTTAATACTCTATATCCACTTGAAATTATGACTTCTATATTAACTGGAAATTAAGCAGAGTCATTATTTGTCTAATAATTAATCTTTTGTTCACTGTATATTTTTTGTTCTTACATTTCTTTTCAATACACTCTGCAGAGTCGTTGGTTTGTCAAATTAATTCACTGTAACATTCTCATATTGTAAAATCACAGTGTCTGTTTATTATAAATATCCTTGTTTATAGTAAATTTGGTTTCAGCTCAAATAATTTGGATCAACACATAATCAAATATGTTGGCCAGACAAATTACCCACGAGTAATTAGACTGGGACTATAAATTGCTCTCAGTATAATTAAAGTGCCAAGGACAAATTTGGTGGTACAAATATCAGCATACAGCTTAACTAAGCAAACAAAGCCAAACCAAGAAAAGAAAACAGAAACATTCAGCTTTCATACACAGTCAATTAGGTGTGGGTGTGGATGTGCTGAAAGCACAAGTGTTGTGTGTACTGAGCATTTAACTTGAACATTAATCATCTTTTACAACTGACTCAGTGAGAATGTCAAACTCTACGCTGATGAAACAAAGTTATTCAAAATCCATCTAAGGTTAGATATATGACATTATTTACAAGAAAATGATATTATGTAAAAAATACAACAATATTTAAAAGCTACTGAAAATATACATAAAGATACATATAGAGTAGCCTGCTATTTACAAGCTCCATAACATTTTTATAAGTTTATATCTGTGAAATGATTCACAATGAAAATGTAATGTTACACCGTGTTTAAAAAGATACAGTTAAATAAACTTTAGTAACTAAGCAAGTGAACTAATTAAAACTTGTCTCTGGGGATATTCAAGGCCATGCCTACATTGGCTGTGAAACAAAAGTAACACAACAGTGAAATCTTGTGTGTTCAACTGTTTCAAATGTCATCAGTCCATCTCATTTATCACTTTAATAAAAAAATTCATTTGCATGATCGTAGTTGACAGACTGTGTAGTTTAGCTGATGAACTGTAGAGAAATCAGATCATTAAACTCTCATTTGTGTGATTCTGGAGGGTCCTGACAAACAACCTGTGTCAGTTATGTAGGAACACTTGTTGGCAGTTTAAACTGTAACTTGATCTTTGATTGTTAAAACTCCAAATCCTCATAAAAAACCCATGGATGAGACCTCCAGGTGGGTGGGCTTTGTGTTTAACTCTGTGTGGGTGGAGGGCTCAGTGGAAAAAAGGCTCACTAAGAGACAAACCACAGAGATGGAGGGGGGTGATGAGTGTGTACAGCAGCAGATATGAATCTGTTCTCAGTGGTTATTAGGACTCATAAAAAACTGTTGACAGCGAATCAACACTTCCTTTCCTGCAGCAGACGGGCTGTGTGGGTTTCTGCTCTGCAGCCTCCACACTGTTAGCTGTGGCTTTTCACTTTAATAACACAATGATTACAACCATCCAGAGACAGAAACACAAACCACTGAGACAAACAAGTCATGTTGTTGTTCGCTTCTCAAAGCAGAGCTAGAGCGTCCATTTTGGTTCACCTCAGCTCTCATTATTTCAGTAGGTTACAGTTGATAAAAACAACAAAACCTGTTGTCAGAGGAGTCAGAAAATAAATGCACCCATCATTTATTTAAGCTTCAGCCCCGACTGATCAAGCTGCTGTGTGATCATTGTTATAACAAACGTAGTTTCAGATCATCTCCATCTGCTGGTTGTTGATGTGTGTAAACAACAGTGTCATCAGCGTAGAGTTTTACATTCACACTGACACAGTTTTAAAAGATGATTATTATATAACCTAAATAATCGGGAGACCCAGCACTGAACCTGGTGGTACACCCACACCGACTTATCCTTCTTTTTACATTGTTATGCTAAAATCAATAAAACAAACAATGATTACAAAACATTTTGATTATTTTAGTTTATTGAGAATTATACACTGAATACATTTGACAAATTGAAACTCAACAAAATGTATTGAAAACAATCAAGCTAAAGAAAAAATACTATGAATGAAAACACATCTACCAAACAGCTGATTGTTTGAACTTAAAATTCTATTATTACAAAAGTCAGAATTAAACATGTAAATACTGTAAACTAGAGCATCAAAATGACACTCAAATACAGAATTCACACTGAGTAACTGCAAATATACAAATGCAAATGAAATGATGTGATGAGATCAGATGGAGAGAAAAGGCGAGCAGAAACAGTCAGTCAGCATGTGTGCAGTTGGTGGACGGTCCCTAGTTTCTGAGCATGGTGAGCAGAGAGAGTCCACAGCCGTACACCAGACTCTTCACTATCAGCACTGTGTAGAGCAGACAGAGCAGCTTCACCCTGCACTGAGGCTGGAGAGGATCCAGGGGAACCACTGCAACAGAAAAGGATTCAAAAAGAAATCAGTCAGTCCTCTGCTCCTCTGCTCTCTTTGACAGCGTCTCCACATGAAGCTGAATCACTGCTCAACACAGTCACCAAACCTTCATTACCTTCTTCTGACAAGTGTTTATGACAATTCCAATCACTCCAGGATCAAATGGAAAGTCCAAATATAAAAAGACACTGGTTATTATGAGTTTGAAGTTGGATTCACTGATTTTCTTTCTGTGGCCACTTGGGGGCAGAAGAACTCCACAACAAGCTAAAAATACTCCTCTCTGACCTTTGACCTGACACAGAGTCATTAGATTCATTCTTCATATAGACATATTCATTAGGGGAGCTTTAAGATATAGTCCCTAAAGTTTTGATCAGCTCCCTCAAAGCCCCACATTTAGTACAGAGTCCCCAACAGGTGTTATTAGTCAGAACGGTGAAGTGAAAGCTGTGTGATTGGGATTTGTTGTGCTGTTGGACACTCTAACAGAATCAGGGAGTGTATGTTGAAATCCTTCAATGATGAGCAGAAAGTGAACAGACTGATATGCAGCCCTAACTGCAGCACAACATTGGAGCTGTCCATGCAGAGAGGCAGCAGGTGATCTTACAGTCAGCTTGCTGTGGAGCTGGCTGCTCTGTTGGCTCTCTCTCTGGAGGACAGGAGGCTGCTGGAGCTGGAACCTCTGAAACAGAAAAGGAGTCAAATGTTTGGAGTTGCAGTGAGAAATGTCAGTCCTCTGCTCCTCTGCTCTCTTTGACAGCGTCTCCACATGAAGCTGAATCACTGCTCAACACAGTCACCAAGCCTTCATTACCTCGTTGTATTTGGGCCTCCACTGTGCCCGTCTCGTGCTTGACGGAGCAGTGATATTTATTCGTGTCGAAAGCATCTCGGTCAACCAGCAAGATGGAGGCGGTTTGTCCTCTGAGCTCCAGCTGCTCTCCCTCAGCAGAGGGCACGTCCACCAGAGAACCATCCTCCTTCTGTCTTTCCCAGGAGAACTGGACCAGAGGAGGAAACATGCCTGAGGCCAGACACAGCAGGGAGGTCTTCCCCCCCAGGTGGGCTCTGGATTCTGCTGGGTACACGCTCACCACGGGCTTCACTATCGCCTCATCTGAAGTTTGACAGCAGCAACAAGCAGCACACACACACATTCACACAGTCAACAGCAGCTTCCAGCACTGCACTGCATTCAGTCTGATCCTGGAAACTACATGGACTCTGATCACTAAACTACTCATCAATACAGCACAAAGTTCACCACATATACTGGATTCACCTTCACATAGATTTACTCTGCTATATATCATGCTTCTATATTATGGATATCATCAGAGAAAGATCAACAAAGATGGCAACAGGATTTACATTCTTTATATTCATATTCAACTTTTAGAAATCACAAGCTCAGAATAGATGTGTCATCATAATATTATATATTTACAATATCTGAAATATATCTTTAACAAGAAAACGGAAGAAGAAAAAAGAAGTGACAGTGTGTTCTGTATTGTCTTATATTTACAGAGATATCATTTTTGTATGTATATACATATATAAAAAATTAATATATTTATAATAAATCATATTTTGTTTTAGATAAATTTATAGTCATCCATGTTTAAATTCATTCATGTTTAAAATACAATTGTAATTAAATTTTACATTTAAATACGTTTTGATGAAATAATTACATTTATATATACATCTACATGAAGAGTATTTGAAAACAAATTTGTAAAAATAATATAGAGCCTGTATATCTTCAATAAAAAAAAGATATTTTCCATCATTTAAAATACAGTGGCAGTTATGAGAGAAAACATTAACTGTGATATATTTTGGTTTTATATATTTTATCAAACATTGTGTTTTTGTATCATTTTATATCCACACATGTATAATTTTTGTGCGTGTACATACACAAAATTTTATATGTCTATATTGATTGAATTACATTTTTTGTAACATCACTATATATTATCATAATTTTGTTATTGAATAATTTGCCCTTATAAAATTTTCAATAAATTCTCTATTAAACTAAATTCATGTTTTTGTTTAAGAAATATTCACAGTCATATAAAGAACAATTATTATCAGAATGCAAATACAGTAAAAACAACATATAGGTTATTTGTTATCAAACAATTTTAAATATATATAATTCATATTTTACACAAAAAGACACATTCACCGTTATATAAAGTGCAGTTACATTCATTAGATCTATAGTTTTAACACAGATCTATATATTCCATCAAGCATTATATATTATATTCATATTTTTTATGTCAATCTATTAATATATATATATATATATATATATATATATATATATATATATATATATATATATATTTGACCTAAACCACATAGTTATTTAACACCGTACATTTCTGAGATTATTATATGTAATATTTTACACAATACATATATTCCATCAGACAACAACTGTATTAATTTACTGTATTTACCAGCATCAACTTTTGAAATCTCATTTCCCATAAAGGAAAATAAGGTTTAAAAACCAGTGAACTTTGAAGAATCAGAGTGAATGTGAAGAATCCTGCTCATCACTGAAATTCACTTTGATTAACTCACATTTAGTAGAAAAAGTCAAGTGAGCAGGAAAATCCTCCACAATCATTCATGTAGAAGTGAATTGATTTGAGGAGAGAGAAGAGAGAAAAGAAAAGCAGTCTGATGATTCATTAAGCAGCAGCTGATGAGAATCCACAATGCACTTACAATACAAGACTTTTTGGACTCTTCCAAAACTCTGGAGCTCAAGCAGAAAGAAAGAATTCCTTCTGGTGTGCAGTGAGATTTCAACATCTTTTCACTAATTCTTCAACTTTTTCATTGAACAACGGCTGCATAAGGAACTTTGGACTAACTCTGAAAAAACTAACATGTAAAGTCTGAAGCAGCAGAAACTGACTTCAAACACATTTTCAACTTCTTCAATAAAACAACTGAAGGAAAATCAATGTTTATTCTTACCTGTTACATACAGTTTAGTTCCAGAGCCAAAGATGAAGACCAAGTTTCCCACAGTGAGAGAGACTGATACAAAAACCTGTCTGCTGTTGAATGTGTCAGCTGAGGTGAACGAGTCCAAATGATGAAGCAGTATCATATTTCAGCTCCATGATGTGTTTCTCTAATGTTCAGATCAACATGACTGTCTCTTCTTTTCTTTGCTTTTTTCTTCACACTGAAATATCTCAACAAATATTCCCATTTCAACTGGTTTAGACGTTCATGTTCCCCTGAGGATCAACTGGAATAACTTTGCTGATCCTCTGACTTTTCATCTAGCGCCATCATCAGGTCAACATTTTCATGTGTCCGATACTTTGTCAGGGTGACGGCCGTGCCTCCAGTTTTTCCCTTGTGTTTCTTGGATTTCTCTTTCCCCTGTGCTCCTCTCTCTCTCTCTCTCTCACTCTCTCTCTCTCTCTCTGTGTTGTGGCTCCTCTCTCTCTCTCTCTCTCTCTCTCTCTCTCACACACACACACACACACACACACCTGTGATCCATCTCCTCATCAGCTCAGCTGTATATCACCATAGAAAATGATGTTGTTGAATTGCTGTGTTGCTTCTTACAAACGAGCACAGTTTGTTCACCGTGCTTCACTCAACACTTTATTTCACTTTACCTCGATGATTATCACCATTTTCCTATATTACAAACTGCACATTTTCTGTTTATTACAGAGACTTTTAATGCTGATAGCTGCACTTTAACTTTTTTACTTCTGTGCCTTTCTTATATTTTATTTTTTATTTTTGTCACTCTTGTTTCTTGCTGCTGTAACATGAAAATTTCCCACAAGTGGGATAAATAAAGTTTATCTTATCTTAACACATTCATTCCCAGTTCATTTTCATTAATTGTAGCAGGAAGCAGGAATGTTATCTGTAATTTGTTGCTTCCTTTCCTTGTATTTAGCTAGCTACATACGCTCAGCAGCTACTTCATCAGGTACACCTGATAGTGCTGGGTTTCACCTCCTGCCTAACTGCCTTAGTTCTTCATGGCATAGATTTAACAAGGTGCTGGAAACATCCCTCAGAGATTTTGGTCCATGTTGACATGATAACATCACACAGTAGCTGCAGATTTGTTGGCTGTACGTCCATGATGCTAATCTCCTGTTCCACCACATCCCAGTGTTGCTCTGTTGGACTGAGATCTGGTGACTGTGGAGGCTGTTTGAGTCCAGTGAAGTCACTGTCATGTTCCAGAAACTAGTTGGAGATGATCTGGTCTTTGTGACATGGAGTGTTATCCTGCTGGAAGCAGCCATCAGAGGATGGTACACTGTGGTCATAAAGGGTTGGACATGGTCAGCAACAATACTCAGGTAGGCTGTGGGGTTTAAACAATGTTCAGTTGGTACTAAGGGGTTTAGGACAAATTCTGACCCTACCATCTGAATGTTGGAGCAGAAATCAGACCAGGCAATGTTTTTCCAATCCTCTATTGTCCAGTTTTGGTGAGCCTGTGTGAACTGTAGCCTCAGTTTCCTGTTGTCACTTGACAGGAGTGACACCTGGTGTGGTCTTCTGCTGTAGTCCATCTGCTTCAAGGTTCAGAGATGATCTTCTGCAGACCTTGGTTGTAACCAGTGGTTTTTCAGTTGTTGCCTTCCTGTCAGCTCGAAGCAGTCTGTCCATTCTCCTCTGACCTCTGGCATCAACAAGGCATTTTCACCCAGAGAGCTGCTGCTCACTGGATATTTTCTCTTTCTCTGACCAGTCTCTGTGAACTCTAGAGATGGCTGTGTGGGGAAATCCCAGGAGATCAGCAGTTTCTGAAATACTCAGACCAACAACCATGACACGTTCAAAATCACCTTTCTTCCCCATTCTGATGTTTGGTTTGAACTTCAGCAGCTCGTCTTCACCATGTCTACCTGTCTAAATGGTTTTTTACAGGACAGTCTCTGTGGTGCAGGGTATACGCTGGTATACAGAATATAACCACTTACTGTTCAGTCAGCATTGAGTAAACCCACTTCTAAAATCCCCCCGATGCAAATCCTTCAGTCGTCCTCCACAAGCCAAGTATGTTTTCCTAGAATGATGAAGGAATGACCTGCTCTACTCTGCCTCTAACTGGCTGGTACATGTTGCTTCTCTGGTTGGGTTGGTTCGGTTTAGACATGAGGAGTGATGATTGGTTTGGGTTAGAATATCAGGATAAGACAATCAGAGACAGAGAGGGCAGGTCAGGCCTTCACCTTGCCATCCTCTGAGAAAAATATGGCTGTCAGTACAACTCACAGCTGATCCAGTTAGGATAAAACCCTAACCCTAAACCAGGACCAGTAATATTTGCAAACTGTCCCTCGACAAATAATGTTAGTTCAATAATGGTGGAAGACTCTGACCTTCACTATCTGTTACTGATCAGCTGTTCAAAAACACAATTTACAGAAGAAACTACTGGTCCACAGACTGTTTACAAGGCGAGAGAATAGTTGTCAAATTTTCATGTGAGGAAGGAAAAAGGAAATGTTCACTGAAAATGCATTGTTATGTAATTGTCTCACCCTGTAGTCTTTGAGTCAGTAGTGATGTAAAATCTGCATCTGTTCTGTAGCTTATGGTCATTTCATAATGATCCTTACTCCCTGAAATCATTTCATTATTGTGCTTGTGTATTTCTTCTTTGTCCTCACTGTGTGGAACAACAGGAAACCTGCTGAAATATCAGCTACAAATATGAATCAATATCAGAGAAAAGTCCAGAACAAGTGTCTGAGATGGAGGTGAAATATGTGAACCTGGGCTGTGGTTTACTGCTCTCTTCCTGTCACAAACACTGTTTGACATCTGTTCATCTGTTGGTTTTTGTTCAGGCTGCACCCATCATTTCTCACTGTGGGAACTATAACAGGAGCAGTAGTAGGAGGCTGAATGAGAGACTTGAACTGTCGCTATCTTCAACTCACAGCTGCTCTGTGTTCTCGCAGCTGTGAAATCATTTTCCTGAGGATGATTGTAAGGTTTACCTGGGCTGCCACCACTAGTAATACGCAGAATTGCTTTGAATGTTTCTTTGTCTTTCTTCTGGTACCAGAATACATAATTACTGCCACACTGGTTTGTCCGTCCACAGCTGAAGGAGACAGTTTCACCAACTCTCCTGGTCAATGATAACTGGTCCTGATCCAGATCTGCTGCCATGGCAACCAGCGCTGTAGAGACACAGACAGGTAGATGAAGGTCAGTGTGACAGTGTTTGTTAAAGGTTGAGTTTGTTGGCTCCTGATTGGCTGGAAACACTCACCTGAACACAGACAGCACAGAGCAGCAGCTGGGAGGAAAAGCATTTTGTGCAGTGGTGTTTCCTCTGGTGAACCTGGGGAGAAGTGGCGCTCTGATGCAGCTGAGGCCAAACAAGGACGAGCTGTGAGATCAGACGAGGGCCACGTGCTTTCTGACAGCTCCTCACTCCTCCCATCAGCCCCTGCGGCCCACACACAAGGCTGCTGCTGCTGATTGAAGCTGAAGCTGAAGCTGAAGCTGTTGTGTGCTTTTCCTCTGAGGAACATTCAGGTAGAAACAGCTTCTATTTGTCAGTGTGTGATTGGTCAAACTGAGACCTTCAGTCTCCAACAGGCTGTTTGTCTTCAATCTTCAAATGTGTGCTGTTGAAAAAGAAGATGAAGGTTACTGTCAGCCTGCAGAGGGGATTCATTTCTTATTTCTACTCTGTCTCTTTGTTTTATTCTCATTCTTTCCATCTGTTTCTAAATGAGGATTTTTCCCAGAATTCTCTGTTTCTCTGAACTGACTGAGTGAAAAGTTTCTTGGTCCTGATTTGAATCTGACAGCAGATCAAAGATCTGGGTCACCATGATGCAGAAACACAAGAAAACATTCATGTTCCCACAAACACACTCAGGTTGGTGGTGAATTTAGAAACACACTCTGTTATCTGTTGTTGAACAGCTGTGATGGAAACACACAGCTACAGATCCACAGAGAGTGTGTGTGTGTGTGTGTGTGTGTGTGTGTGTGTGTGTGTGTGTGTGTGTGTGTGTGTGTGTGTGTGTGTGTGTTGGGGGTTGAACAGGGGCCCTCAGGTCCCTTTAGCTCTGGGGGACTCTAACAGGTGAGTGTGGCCCTGTGTTGATGTGGCCCTCCTCTATATTCTGCTGATGCTTTAGCTTGGAGGACTTGTTGTTTTCTGATGTGACAACACTGTGGTTAATGTTTGGTTAGGTTGAAGGAAAGATGATGGTTTGTCTTCAAAGAAGCTCTTTGTTAAGGTCAGATGAGCTGCGTCGTCATGGTAACAACAATAATCAGCTGAAGGTCAGAGAACGATGGTGGTGACGCTTTAAAAACATCAACAGTGACTCTCTGTTGGAGATGTCGTCTAAACCTGCTGAAATATCAGCTACAAATATGAATCAATATCAGAGAAAAGTCCAGAAAAAGTGTCTGAGATGGAGGTGAAATATGTGAACCTGGGCTGTGGTTTACTGCTCTCTTCCTGTCACAAACACTGTTTGACATCTGTTCATCTGTTGGTTTTTGTTCAGGCTGCACCCATCATTTCTCACTGTGGGAACTATAACAGGAGCAGTAGTAGGAGGCTGAATGAGAAACTTTAACTGTCTCTATCTTCAACTCACAGCCGTTTGGTTTTCTTTCAGCTGTGAAATCATCTTTCTGAGGATGACCGTAACTTTTATCAACGCCGCAACTGTTCTTGTTAATATCAAGAATCAGTCTGAATGTTTCTTTGTCTTTCTTCTGGTACCAGTATACATATGTACCACACCCCTCAGTCCCTCCACAGCTGAAGGAGACAGATTGACCAGCTCTCCTGGTCAATGATAACTGGTCCTGAACCAGATCTGCTGCCATGGCAACCAGCGCTGTAGAGACACAGACAGGTAGATGAAGGTCAGTGTGACAGTGTTTGTTAAAGGTTGAGTTTGTTGGCTCCTGATTGGCTGGAAACACTCACCTGAACACAGACAGCACAGAGCAGCAGCTGGGAGGAAAAGCATTTTGTGCAGTGGTGTTTCCTCTGGTGAACCTGGGGAGAAGTGGCGCTCTGATGCAGCTGAGGCCAAACAAGGACGAGCTGTGAGATCAGACGAGGGCCACGTGCTTTCTGACAGCTCCTCACTCCTCCCATCAGCCCCTGCGGCCCACACACAAGGCTGCTGCTGCTGATTGACGCTGAAGCTGAAGCTGAAGCTGTTGTGTGCTTTTCAGGACTGAAACTGACACACTGCTGCCCTCTGCTGGCTGTAATTACACACTGCAACCACACTGACTTCTATACAGTATCAACGCCTTCTTAAAATAATAAAAGTCATTTTTTCAGATTTTTCAGGAAACACAAAAAACTGAACCACTTGTTGAATATATGATATTTACTAACAATTTTAATCAAAACAGTTATAACAACAGATGCCTATTGACATACAAACTACAAGGTCAGTCAAACATGGAACAAGAGAGAATTAAATAACTTAGGCAAATTAAAACTAAAAAAAGTCACACTCTTGACATAGACAATTATACTAAAGGGGTAGAATGGCACAATCTGTTTAACTGAGGATGTAGGCAATTTTTCATTTTTGGTTTCATTTTTGAAAAAAATGACTTAGGCAATTATTTTAAGAGGGTGACGATATGCTACTACTGCTACTATTTCTACTAACACCTCTACATCTACTGTGCTGCTGTTACTGTGAAACCTTCACTTTGCTGCTTTCTGGTGTCTGTAACAACACACTGATGATGATCACATGTTGTGCTTCCTATTACTACTCTAGGAGTACTACTCTTACCAGACAGTACTACCACTACTGTGGTTGCAGCTATTGCTTACAACTACTACTACTACTACTTATACCACAACTACTCTTTGAGGTACTTGTACTTAAAGCAACACGATGTAACTATTTAAGCCTAAAATCTCAGCTTCAGAATCAGTGTGATGGTTCAGTGTAACAGGGAGAACAGAGCCTCTGTCTGAACTGTCTTGCAGAAGTTATTACCACTCCTGGCTGCAGAGGGCGCTGCTGATCAGTAAAAGTTTATGGTGTTCAGCATTTCCACCAAAGAGTCATTTCTCTTCTTCTCACATGGTTTCATTTCAATAACTGTTCAAATGATCAATATATCACTAAAAGGATTAGATACAAGTCTAAAAACTGAAGACAGATCAGTGAATCCCATGAATCATGTGATGACCCCTCAGATTTCTCTGGTGACCCTTTAGAGGAGCCCGACTCCTAGGTTGGGAACCAGTGGACTAAACTCTCTGACTGTATCTGACGTAGTTAAAACCAGCTCCACCTGCAGCAGCTACAACAGTAACATTTTACTGAAGCAGATTTTCTGCAACAAAAACCTTTATTGTTGATAGTTACAGTACATTTAGCTGAAAATACTTTCTCTTCCTTATGTAGCCTTTCAAATGCAAGATTTTACTGTAATGGAGTACTTTTACTTAAAGTAAATAAAGTATCTGAGTGCCTTCTCTACCGCTGCAAACACTGTTTTAATCAGTACTTTTACTGCCAGCTCCACGTTATTACAGTACAGCTGAGGTGGTGTAGTGTGTCACTGCAGCCACCAGAGGGCAGAGCTACACACGCAAAAAGAAACACAAGACTGAGGTTTGGACGCTGAAGTAATGTGTTGTTTCAACCAGCAGAGGGCAGCAGAGTGACGGGTTTGATTTCTGACAGCAGCAGATCGAGGATCAAAGATCATGAGAGTGAAACAAATTGAAATGTGACAATAAATCCAGAGAAAACTGCAAAACTGAAGTTGAAACTATCAACTGTGACCAAACAAACAAACTCAGGTTTAGTTGTTGTTTCATGTTGTTTGTTGTTTGCCTGGGTTCTTTTAGGTTCTTCTACAGGTCGGTTAGAAGGTTTCAGTGGTGATTGAGGAGGTTCTACTGATGGTTTTAATAGTCATTAAGACAGTTATGGAGGCCCTGTAGGTCCTGAGGTTCTAGTGGTCATTAATAAGATTTTACATGTCATTTTGGAAGTTTTAGTGGTCAAGGTTCTACAGGTGACCCTTAAGAGGGTTCTACAGGACCTGTATGAGTTCCAAGGGGTCTTTTGGTGGTTTTAGTGGTTCTTTAAAAGGTCTAACAGTCCTTCAGTGGACCTTTAGGAGATTTTAATAGTTAAACACCTGGGATGATGGGAGGTTTTGCAGTGATGTGTTGGACGGTGTTTTATTTATTTTATTGTCCTTTGGAAGAACATTGTTGATCTCTTCAGTAGAGTTCAGTACACTGGAGAACTGAGGATCCTGGTGGAACATCACACTGCTGCACAGTGTTCCTGTAAAACAGATCTTTATTCTCAGTGAGTCTTCAGGTTA
The DNA here is from genome assembly GCF_001640805.2 of Lates calcarifer. Taxonomy (NCBI): domain Eukaryota; kingdom Metazoa; phylum Chordata; class Actinopteri; family Centropomidae; genus Lates; species Lates calcarifer. The sequence goes on along the minus strand of NC_066836.1, from coordinate 1,230,264 downwards.
AATAAAGTTAGTCCTGTATACGACCAGGGTCAGTGAGACGTTTGTCCTCGTGAATATTTCAGTGAAAACATTTGATCAGCAGTGTGACAGGATTCACTGCAGCTGCATGAACATGTGCAGAGTTTAATGTCAGATCAGTCTGTACAACAAGTCACTGAGGTTTATCAAAAGTTCTGATTAATGGGTTTAGGTTTAGTGTATTGTTCCCTCTGACAGAGAACTGACTCACCTTCACTCAGAGTGAACATGATTCTGATTATTGCAGTAACTTTATTTTTATCAGGTTATTTTTTCATGTCTTTCTTTGTAGTTATTTTCTTTTAGTTTGTATTATTCTATTTTTCCTTTCTTTTTTAATCATATTTTATTTTCTCTTTAAATCTTTTTACTCTCTTCTTTTCTTTTATATTTTGTTTTTGTTTTTTATCGTTTTCTGTTTCCACATTTCTTTATTTTATTTATGTTTATTTGTTGTTGTTTTCATGCCTTAGTCACTGAGAGCTGATTTCCCGGAACTTTCTGCTCCTGCATCATTTACTGTCAGCACGGACCACCCTCTTTTTACAAGACCTCCGCGGAGAAAAATAGTTCTCTTCTCTAACGCATCTTCTTGCTTCGTTTTGCGCAAAAGTCGAATCGCAGATGAACTTTTCTGACAGGAAATCTGTCCACGTTAATTTTCACGCTGTCACCAACAAACTAACAGGATGTTTTTGTTTACTACGTACTCAGATTTGGCGCGAAAATGGCAGATGACGAAAAAAAGGGGGCAGAGCTGGAGTATTAAAGTCCTGCAGAGCAGCTGTTTGCTCTGAGTCACACTGAGACCTCGGAGCGGAGTCATCAGTGTCGGAGTTTGATACTCACTCTTATTGATTATCGATCGGAAGAGGACATCACTTTCACACGCGGACTCCTCTGGATTAAACCTGAACCCTCTCACTGAGACCTCTCCTCATCGGTCAGAGTTTATTGTGGCAGATATAACGGTGAGTCTGAACTGGATCAGTTCTGCATCAGTTCTCCTCAGGACTTTTAAATGATCACTAAGTTACTCTGAGATTAGGCCGAATTTATCTCTGACAGTCGCTGTTACTGTGATCAGAAACAGGATTTTAATGCCTGTTAATTAAAACTGTGATTTCACGACTTTAAAACAGAGTTAGAGGTTTTTATAGCGGAGTCTGGTGACTGTTCGCGCATCTGCAGCTCATCCACAAATCAGCTGTTTCTACCTGGACCTGCAGTGTCTGCGGTGCATTTGATCAGACTGTGATTCTGTCTCACTGAAGTTTAAATGTTTCTGATGAAACTTTCCGTCCATATGGAGCAGATGGCAGCTGTCGACCTTACAGCTGATTAAGGTTGTTTGCTTTTCTAGCTGACGCTGTTTAGTGTGTTTTTATGAGCCGAACTGTGAAGTGTCTTCTACTGATAATGAATATTCGTGTTTGAATCATATTTGATCGCGTTAACCTTCAACCGGAACCAAAAGAGTCTTAAACTTACTGTTTTTTGAATGAGGTTTTGTGTGATACCTGCTCTGCCTGTGCTCACCAGTAAAACCGGTGAGGTTTTAGTTTGGTTCAGGATTTCTGTGCTAACAGGAGGTTGGTCGTGTACCTGCTGAACACTGACACCTCACCTGTCAACATCTGCTTAAACCACGTGTCCATATTTTCCCCCTGACGTCACAGATGGTGGCAGGTCGGCAGCTTCCACCTGATAACACCTCAATGATCGAAACAAGATTTGTAGTGTTGGTTACTACAGTTTCCATCCATATGCAGCTGTAGAGAAGTTTATTAACTTGGACCATAAATCAGCTGATTTTTGAATGGAGTCTGGTGTAATATTCTCTCAGTGTTCAGTCCAGTGGTTTGTTCTCAGTAGGAGAGTGATGTGATGTGTGAGGTTCAGTCAAACAGACTCTGTCACTGGGGATCAGTCTGACCTGTGACAGCTGTCTGGTATCCCCCTGCCTCTATGCAAATACCTCTGCCCTCAGTTCCTTCCAACATCTGATGTGTTATGTGAAGTTGTGTTTTCAGGGTGGAACTGAATCTGCAGCTGAGCAGCTGAACAGCTGCAGGTAGTGAAATCTCAGCTTACAGATGAAGCTCAGGACAGAAAAGTCGTCAGACCTCCTCACTGATGATCTGTATTTGTCAGAGTGTGGTCAGACTTGTTAAAGCTGCTGTGTCTCCTCAGGCCATAATGCCGCCGGTGTTGACCATGTCCAGCACAAACTACGATTACGACTACGACACGGTCCAGCCCTACTTCCTGGACGGCGAGGAGGAGGACTTCTACCCTCCTCCACGCAGCCAGCTCCTCCTCGGCCCCGGTGAGGACATCTGGAAGAAGTTTGAGCTGCTGGCGACGCCCCCCCTGTCCCCGAGCCGGACGCCATCCCTGTCTGACGTCCCCCCGTCCGCCGCCGACCACCTGGAGGCCGTGTCCGACCTGCTGGACGAGGACCGCAACCCCTCGGCTGCCGCCTTCCTCCAGTCCTTCATCATCCAGGACTGCATGTGGAGCAGCAGCTTCGCCGCCGCCACCAAGCTGGAGAAGGTGGTGTCAGAGAGGCTGGCCTCGCTGCGGGCCCGCCGAGACTCCACCTGCACCAGCACCAACACTAACGGCGCCGCAGACGGAGCAGCTGATCAGCAGGTGGACACAGGCTACCTGCAGGACCTCCACCCACCGGCCACTGACTGCATCGACCCCTCCGTGGTGTTTCCGTACACCACCCTGAGCGAGAGGAGCGCTGACGGAGCAGCGGTGGAGGCGGGGTCAGAGCTGCGTCTGGACACACCGCCACTCAGCAGCAGTGACAGCGAATCAGGTGGGAGCAGGCTTTTATTCTGAAAGGTCCGTCAGGTCTGACTGATTCAACATGTTTCTCATGAGTCCAGGAACTTTAATCAGATACAGGAAGTGTTGTTCTGTAGCAGCTAATATGCTAATTTTAGCAGCTAATATGCTAATATGTTACTGTCCAGTCATTTATCCCTGAACCTTTAAACCCAGAACACAGAGAACACGTGTGGAGGACTGTGGAGGTCCAGAGATCTGGTTTCATAGAAACAGGAAGAAGTCTGAGTGAGATCTGTGCTGATGATTGACAGCAGAAGTAGAACTGACACTTTTCTTTATTTCTCCCCAGAAGAAGAAGAAGTGGAGGAGGAGGAGGAGGAGGAGATCGACGTGGTGACGGTGGACAGGAGGAAGACGTCGCGGCGGTCGGACACGTCCCCGCTGGTTCTCAAACGCTCCCACATCAACATCCACCAGCACAACTACGCCGCCCAGCAGCCGTCAGCGACCCGCGAACAGCCCGCCATCAAACGCATCAGGTCAGAGGTCGCCTCCCCAGCGTCGCCGAGGCGCCGGTGCTGGAGTCCGCGGTCGGACGGAGAGGACGGAGACGACAGACGCAGGACTCACAACGTCCTGGAGAGGCAGCGGCGGAACGAGCTGAAGATGAGCTTCCTGGCTCTGAGGGACGAGATCCCGGCGGTGGCTCGCAACGACAAAGCGGCCAAGGTGGTGATCCTGAAGACGGCGACAGAGTTCATCCGTAAGATCAGAGAGGACGAGAGGAGGCTGCTGACGATGAAGGACGAGCTGAGGAGGAGGAGCAGAGAGCTGAAGCTCAGGCTGCAGCAGCTCAGGACTCATCAGACCTAGTTCGTCTCTGAACATCCAGACTGTAACCAGCGTCACCTGAACGCAGCACAGGCAGCTGTGGACTGAACTACATGGACCAGAATTCCCTCTATTTATTTCATTTTTACTGACGTCTGAACCTTTTAATTTAAAATGTTTTTTTACCTAGAAACCATTTCAATGTGATCGACTGTGATCAGATCAATAACTGTTTATTTAATCAATAACTGATTACATTTCTATTTTTATATTCCTCCTGAAGAACAGGAGGCTCTTCAGAATAAAAGCTTCTGTCAGTGTTAAAGTCTGTTCAGTGTTTTTCTTCTCCCTAACTCTAACTCTCTGTCAGAGGTCAGAGGTCAGAGGTCACGGTGGAGCGATCAGCTTCAGTCTGATTCAGCAGCTGGAGTGGGGCTGAGAGTGGAGGAGGATTCAGCTGCTCTCAGTCCTCGGTGCTGGACTCAGATCAGCTGTCGTCATGTTGTGTCTGACAAACAGCTCAGAGGTCAGAGGTCAGAGGTCAGCTGCTGTACCCTGCAGAGAGGCTCAGCTCAGAGGTTTTTATTTAAGAGGAGACTAAAGAGGATCTGTAGTAACTGACAGAGTCCATGTGGGACTGTGGATCCAGTCTGGACAGTTTGATCAGTTCTCTCTCTAAACACTGACTCTGTGCTGAGTCATGACAACGGTCCAGACCTGTGAGTCAGCGAGTTTCCTGTTTCAGCTGCAGGACTCAGACTCCCTGAAACCTCCACCCAGAGAAACACTGAGAGAGATGAAGCTCCTCCTCCTCCTCCTCTCCTCCTCTCCTCTCCTCTCCTGCTCCTCCTCCTCCTCCTCCTCCTCCTCTCCTCTCATCTCCTCCTCCTCCTCCTCCTCCTCCTGTTTCAGTTTCCTGGAGGTCAGGGGTCATCACAGACTGATTATCTGGCTCCATGTGGTCCAGGGAACTTCCAGACCTGATAACAGGTCTCAGTGTGTGATGTGATCCTGGTTTTCAGGGAACAGGGTTCAGACTGTGACGAGCTCTGCTGGATGCTCAGTGTTTCCTCAGAGCAGCTTTAACACACACTGCTGCTGAGTTCACTGACCTCAGGACAGTTTATTCACCTGCAGCTGTTTGATTTCAGACTGAGTCAAACAGAGAATCTACAGATCCAGATTTCCTCTGAGGTTCCGCCTCAGACGCAGACTCCTTCCTGAGAGCAGATTCTGAAGGACTGCTTTACGTCAAACACACCTTCATCTGCGCATGCTCATTGCTGCTGTGTGTAACGTGCATGCGCCTCAAACAACAACAACAATGGCGGACAGAGGATACCTGTTGTTTTACTCTCCCTCAGTTTTCTTTCCCGCCCTGTGACGCAGAAACTGTCGCGTCCATTTTCTCTGGAGAAGAAAATCTGATCAACGTGTCGTGACGCTTCACCTGCAGCCCCCCCCGAACACCTGTGAACACCTGTGAACACCTGAGGAGTCCAGGTGAGTTTCTGAATCAGCTGACTGGACTGTCGCTGTGTGTAAATGTTGACCTGTGTGTTGTTGCTGGAGGCTCAGCTGTTTTTCACCTGCAGCGGACGTGCACGCGCATCATTAAATAAAGAGCGCGCCTCTCTGCGCGTCACGGTTTGACCCTCAGATGTTTCCGTTGCGCACTTCTGGTTGTAAAGTCTGAAGCATCAGAGGGACCGTGATGAATCCTGAAAGACTTCATGTTCCCCTCAGGACGAACTGTGAGAACTCTCATCAGCAGGTCCAGGACTCTGGACTCTGGACGACCTCTGATCAGATCATGGTGAACATGAAGTCTGAGGAGCAGAGCGGTGACTTGATGAACATGGTGATTACTGGTGATGTTGACAGTGTCCAGACCTCAGGGCAACATGTTGACCTGTTCTGAAAACAGTCTCCCAGCTGTGCAACAACACTGTGACTTCACCCTCAGTTTCTGTTCATGGTCCCTCACACCCATCCTGCTGAGCTCCCATGGGACCCCGTGACGGTATCCCCCCGAACACCCCCCACCCTCCACGCTGCGCCCTCCGCCCCGTCAGCAGCAGGGTTTTCCCGAGCGTCGACTTTCCTCCCCACGCTGAGCGGAAAGTGAAACCTTTTCTCTGCAGACCACCTCAGAAAAACCTGCCGAGCACAGCGACTTTCCACAGACCACAGCTGTCACTGTGAGTACTCAGATACTTTACTGCAGTAAAAGTACCACACACACTAACAGATGGAGGCAGTGGTATTCCAGCAGCTCCTGTTAAATCCCTGTTTTTATCAGTGGAGTCTGGTAGAGATACATAGAGATGTTTCTGTTAAACTGAAAGGAAAATAACAGTCAGAGTCTGTCGGTGGTAAAAACCAGAACTTCACTGTTGATCAGCACTGCACTGATTCTGAAGGTTTCTGTCTCCATCGATCAGAGTTTCTCCTTTAAACTAAGGCTGTTTACAGTACAGCACCTCTTATACAGACAAAAAGAAGAGGATAAAACAGAAAGCTAACCAGAAAGACAGAAGGTGAAACTGATCCAGAACGAGTGCAGAGTTCTGGTGGATCACAGGAGGGATCAGAGTGGAGGGTTTCTGACACTGACTGAGGATCTGAGGGGGAATTTCCCTCCGGGGCGAAAATCAAAATAAAAAGTCTGTGGCTAAAGAAACGTGCTGTTAAATTAGGAAAGCGTCAGTGTGTCAGAAATCACCAAGTGTGAGTAAAGCTATGAGTCAGTGGTGTCTCCCCTTCACTTCCCTCTGTTCCAGCTGCAGGTTCTGATAAACCACAGCTGGAGTCAGTCTCAGAGCAGTGAAACATCACACAGAGCTCTTCTTCTTCTTCTTCTTCTTCTTCTTCTTCTTCTTCTTCTTCTTCTTCTTCTTCTTCTTCTGGAAGTTCCCAGTTTAAAAATGGAGCTTGTGAACGATTGTGTTTGCATGTAAACATCACATCCTTATTTCACAGAGCTGAACGCTGCTCGCTGTGATAGAAACCAAGAAAGTGGAGGAGGGTTTCTGTGATAAAAACGTCTTCACATATCATGAAGACTTTGTTACACGTGGCCGAGGTGGAAACACAGTGATGTTCATAAGAAGCAAAGTGAAACAGACGACGTGAATCATGAAGATCCTGAACCTTCTTCACATTAACACAAACAGAAGCTTCAGCTTTGACTGCAGCTCTGTTAAAGACTTTAAACACCTGATCCACATTTGACCAGTGGAGCGTCTGTGCACCTGTGGTTCTTCAGGTCTGATCTCCCTCTGACTGACTGAGTCTGCAGCTGGAATCAGACCCAGAGAGTTCAGAGTGAAGCTGAACTGAACTGTAGTCTTTCTCTCAGCAGTGTGTCCACACAGGGACGTTATCAATACCAAGTTCCTTCTTTCTGTCAGCAGCCTTTAATGAACTTCTCCCATAATCAAAGACTGGGTCAGATGTGGACAGGAGTTCCGTCTGTGCTCAGTAACGCTCTCTGGTGTTTCGTCTCTGAACATGGAAACTGAGCCGACAGACGGAGGAAAGAGACTCTGGTGGAACAGAGTCAGACAGGAAGTGACGTCTCTGTGAAGCTCATGACGTCAAGACATCAGGGAAATTAAAAGAGTGCACGTGAACGCACCGCTGTGACGGGCTCTGTGTCTCCTCAGGTCCGGTCTACCTGAAGACCAGCAGACCACAGGGTTCAGACAGGACCAGGACGTAAACAGACGCAGCACAGACGACTAACGTCAGGATGTTTCTGATGAATCCAGTTTATTCTGACGCTTCATGTGTCTCCATCCTCCTGTCTTTATGGACAGACTGACATCCTGAAACATCACAAAAAGCAGACAGAAATGTCAGGTTTCCATCGTTTGAGCTTTGACTGAAGCGTCTCATTGACCTCATCCAGTGGTCCTCGTCATCAGCAGGTGGAAACGTCACCGTTTCTTTTGCTTGTTTTTGTGAAATTCGGTTCAAATTTCCACTGCGCTCAGATGGAAACCCGACGACCTCTGAGCTCATCACAGCAGAGGTGAAGAGAAATAAAACGAAAGTCAGGTTGAACATTTTAGTGAAAGAACATCAAACGGCAGCTCAGCGAGTCTTGTCAGGAAGACGGTAACCTAAAAATACTGCAGCGTTTCCTGAGCTTCAAACGCAACACGCTGTGTTTTCCTGTGAAGCTTCAGCTGCTGTGGTTTCTGACTCTTCACAGCTCAGAGCAAACTGTGTACTGTACTCTGCTGCAGTAACTGTTAGTCTTCATATTCCTGCAGCCAAACATACGTTTGTCTCTGCTGTAACTTCATCTAAACCTCTGAGGTCAGGGATCAGGAGAGACGGGAGTCGTGGTTAAAGAAACTGATTTTGACAGTTCACCATGCTGCTGTTTGTTTCTGTGTGTAAATGATTGATAGAGACAGAAATCTGCAGTGTTGATCAGAACAGTGAGTCCAGCTGCTGCTAATAAAGTGTCTGACAGCAACATGATTCAGTCAGTTTATCAGTGAGTCTGTGTCACTGTGACTTTCAGTGGAGGAAGTAATCAGATAATTTACTGCAGTAAAAGTACCACACAGTAACACAGACACACTAACAGATGGAGGCAGTGGTATTCCAGCAGCTCCTGTTAAATCCCTGTTTTTATCAATGGAGTCTGGTAGAGATATATAGAGATGTTTCTCTTTAATAAACAGCTCTGTCTCTGGAGGAATCCTCTCATCATGTATCATTGTCCTAATTAATCTTGTCTTTTAAAAAACAAAGTATTTCCATATGATTAAAATGAGCAGAATTATCCAGATTACACACAGTAATCCAGGAGTAATCCAGTAATCCACGAGCTCAGGAGGCTGATCTGAGAACAGTCGTAGTGTTTGAGTGTGATCTGCTCCGACAGCTGCGTCTGGTTAACCAACAGACTAAAAGGAAAAGTGAGCACCTGAGAGCTCGAGCTGCTGAGCTGATAACACTCACCTGTGTCCTGTGTTCACGGCCTTATCAGACAGACGAGCGTTTCCTGCTGGGACTGATCCCTCCGACCGGGAGGAAGGAAGCTCCTTATATGGGCACCAGGTGTGTGTGTGTGTATAATTTTATCACACACTTTTACACTGTGTGGATGTCCACACAATAAAAACCACCTGCCTGATAATGTGTAGCAGCAGCTCTTCTCTGGGATCAGACCACATGGTCCAGTCCTCAGTCCATCTGTCCTCAGTCCTCAGTCCACCTGTCCTCAGTCCTCAGTCCACCTGTCCTCAGTCCTCAGTCCACCTGCTGCCTCTCTCTGGACTCCTGGACCACCACAGACCCTCACACTCGTTTATTTCCGCTGCTGCTTGGTGTCGTCGTGATGAGACGATCAGTGTCGTTCACCTGTCGCTGGTTTTCATGTTACACCTGCTCAGTGTGAACATTCTTCTGAAACTAAACATGAGGAACCTGATGAGGGAGAGGTTTTAGATTGGAGGACGAGGACAGAACGAGGTCATGTGAAGAGAGCGAGTTAACGTTGGCGACAGGAAGTCGACGGCAGTGAGCCGATCCACCTGTGACTCTTTATTATCAGAGAAAAACCACTCAGGTTTATTTTTAACTGCCACAGGTGTGTGACTGGATCATTAATCTGACCTGACTTTATCTCAACTGTCAGACGTTACAGGCTGTTTGTCCCTGCAGGCCACCGTACGCTAACGACCTGTTTTAGTTTCTGTTACAAACACTCTGACACCTGTTGATGTTTTATTTATTCTCCCGTCCACAGAGGGAACACACAGAGGAGATCTGGTTTCTGGAGTCACACTCATATAAAACTGATCATCACACACTCGTATGATCTACTGCTGCAGGAGGTTTTAATCCATAGAATATGATGAACTGTTAAACACAGGTTACACTCCGAACGTATTAAGATCTGAGTGAAGAACCTTTGTGTTTTCAGACAGTAAAGGTTTCACAGACTCTCTGTGGTTCAACATTTAACCAGATGAAAACAACCAGAGGGTCGTTACTGTTTCTAACATCCATCCATCGTTATTCTTCATTCTCCTGGGAATCGGGTTCCTTTCTGATTCTGTTTGTTCTCTGATGTGTAAATAAAGTTATTTCATGGACCAGTTTGAATCACAGTCTGAGGACAGTTTGAAGCTGAACTTTGTCTCTTTGTCGTCCTGTGTCTCAGACTCTGTGGACGTGGGCGAAGCTGTCCGTTAACAGATGTCCCGCCCCCCGCTTCCTGTGGCTTTGATCTCAGGTGAGACACACCTGAAAAAGTAAACACAGGTTCCTTTGATTATCACACACACACACACACACACACACACACACACTCTCGTCCCACGCAGTTTACAGCAGCCTGGACGTCTAATCTTCACACACTTATTATAAAGATAAGATTCAAACTGAACACAGGTGAACCTGAGGCCTGAGCTGCTGCCCCCTGCAGGCTGCAGGCTGCACTACAACCACACACACACACACACACACACACACACACACACACACACACACACACTCTGTCCTCACAGGCTGAAACATTGTGTATCAGCTTCACTATCTGCAGCACAGTGGTTTATCAGGATGATCAGTGAGGTTTCAGTGATACAAGAGAAAAACTAAAGAGACGACATGAAGGTGCAGTCCGTCAGAGGCTGAGACCTGGACCAGACAGAACTGTTTCATCACGCTGACGTGTCGGTGACGGTCGTGACCACAGGTGATTAGATTTCAGAGGTCAGAGGTCAGAGGTCACTGTCCATAACTTGAAGAACTCACTCACTAACTGTAGGAGGAGGTGGTGGAGGAGGTGATGTCATGATTGACAGCTGTGATCCTGCACCTCCACCTGTGGCCTGAAGACGTCACCAGCACCAAGATGGCGGCTGATCTTTCTGCTTCATTTCTGCACAGTGAGAGGAAGTGTAGACGTGTCGTCGGTCAGTGGTTTTAGTTTCCACAAGTTCATGATTAAAACCTTGAACGTGTTGGAGGACATTAGACAGAGATAAAACCTCTGATATCATGAGGGTCCCTGAACGTCTCAGTCACACCTGGCCCTGGTTGGCAGGTGGTTGTCGGTTCAGAGCCGACCGACCGGTTTCTGCCGACACACTTATAATAAATAAAGTTCAGGAGCAGAAAACAAAACATTTTCCAGAGACTTCTGGGATCCGCCCACTCCCATCAGGCCCCGCCCACTCCCATCAGGCCCCACCCACTCCCATCAGGCCCCGCCACGGGCACGACAGGTGTGTGTTTACTGAGGACAGGTGATGAGTTCACTGCAACCTGATCTGAACACACAGAGAGAGAGAACATCATGTCTCAGGAACTCTGAAGGAGTTAGAGCTAGAAAATCTAATATTCCTGTGGTTCCCAAACTATGGGTCAGGACCCCTGAAGTGATCACAGGATCTCTGAGGAGGGGTCAGGAGGTGATTCAGTCTTAACTCTGCAGTTTTCTTGTAAATCAGTTAATTTCAGTTCTTAAGGAGCAGTGAAATGAAAGAATCATCAGGTCGATTCCTACTGAAGGTAAATCTGTAAAACACCTCACTGATGTTTCATCTCTATAAAGCTTCAGGGATTTCAGGAGGAAATACATGAAGCTTGTGTTGGGGACTATTTCCAGCGGCGGATTAATCCACAGTTGTTGCAGGACAGTGTGTGTGTGTGTGTGTGTGTGATGAAGGAACATGTCACCCAGTGTAACAGTGATGTGTTTAATGACAGTGGATAGTTGGAGTTGCTGCTGCTCGGTGTGGCTCAGCGGTGACGAACGGTTACACTGACTGTGTTCAGACGTGAGTCACCTGCAGAGAGAGAGTGAAGCTCTGATTCTGTTTCTACTGTGAGTCAGGAGAGGACGACAAAGAAAAGAAAGAAAAGAAAAGAAAGAAAAAGAAAAGAAAAGAAAGAAAAGAAAAGAAAAGAAAAGAAAGAAAAGAAAAGAAAAGAAAGAAAAAGAAAAGAAAAGAAAAGAAAAGCTTGCGGCTGCTGAACCTGAATCAAAAGTTTCCAAACAGACTTCGCCTCATCTTCAGAAACACTCAGCAGAAATGTCTTTGTGATTCACTGATCTGGTCTCAGGTCAGTTTCCCTCTTTGTAAAGATTACTGTCAGGAGACGAGCTCTGTCCACAGAGACGCAGATTCAGCTGATCAGGGATCAGCTCCCACAGAAACACAGGTTTAAACACACAGCTGCAGTTTGAGATGAACAACACAGTGAGAGCAGAGCTGAGGCGGGTCCAGGTCCTCTGGTCCTCTGGTCCTCTGGTCCTCTGGTCCTCTGGTCTCTGTCCTCTGGTCTCTGGTCTCTGGTCTCTGGTCTCTGGTCTCTGGTCCCTGGTCCTCTGGTCTCTGGTCCTCTGGTCTCTGGTCCCTGGTCCTCTGGTCCCTGGTCCTCTGGTCTCTGGTCTCTCTGGTCCCTGGTCCTGGTCCTGGTCTCTGGTCTCTGGTCTCTGGTCTCTGGTCCCTGGTCCTCTGGTCCCTGGTCCTCTGGTCTCTGGTCCTCTGGTCCTCTGGTCTCTGGTCTGGTCCTGGTCTCTGGTCTCTGGTCTGGTCCTCTGGTCTGGTCTCTCTCTGTCCTCTGGTCTCTGGTCCTCTGGTCCTCTGGTCTCTGGTGTCTGGTCTCTGGGTCTCTGGTCCCTGGTCCTCTGGTCCCTGGTCCTCTGGTCTCTGGTCCCTGGTCTCTGGTCTCTGGTCCCTGGTCCTCTGGTCTCTGGTCCTCTGGTCTCTGGTCCCTGGTCCTCTGGTCCCTGGTCCTCTGGTCTCTGGTCCTCTGGTCTCTGGTCCCTGGTCCTCTGGTCCCTGGTCCTCTGGTCTCTGGTCCTCTGGTCCTCTGGTCTCTGGTCCCTGGTCCTCTGGTCTCTGGTCTCTGGTCCCTGGTCCTCTGGTCCCTGGTCCTCGGGTCTCTGATCCTCTGGTCTCTGGTCCTCTGGTCCTCTGGTCTCTGGTGTCTGGTCTCTGATCCTCTGGTCTCTGGTCCCTGGTCCTCTGGTCCCTGGTCCTCTGGTCTCTGGTCCCTGGTCCTCTGGTCTCTGGTCCCTGGTCCTCTGGTCCCTGGTCCTCTGGTCTCTGGTCCCTGGACCTCTGGTCTCTGGTCCCTGGACCTCTGGTCTCTGCTGTTGTCATGATTCACTGAAACCTCAGAGGAAAAATGTTATTACAACTGATGTGAGACTGAAGGGAAACAAGGTTATCACACTCTCACACACTCTCACACACTCACACACTCTCACACACTCTCTCACACACACTCACACACTCTCACACACTCTCTCACACACACACTCTCACACACTCACACACACTCTCACACACTCACACACTCACACACTCTCACACACTCACACACTCTCACACACTCTCTCACACACACTCACACACTCTCACACACTCTCTCACACACACACTCTCACACACACTCACACACTCTCACACACTCACACACTCACACACTCTCACACACTCTCACACACTCACACACTCACACACTCTCACACACTCTCACACACTCACACACACACTCACACACACTCACACACACTCTCACACACACACTCTCTCACAGTCTTCAGATTCTTTGGAAGTTAGTAATTCCTGGGAAAAAAACAGCTGACGGGAAACAGCACATTCCCCCTGTGTGAGTGTGTGTGTGTTTTTCTGTCTTTGTGAGGACCCAGTGGAGTTTGTCTGTCTGAGGACTCAGACTTGGTTTTTACTGTTACATGTCCAGGTCTCTCAGATGATCTGGACCAGGTCTGGTTTCTGTACCCAGACATGTTGAGAAGCAGTGTTCAGTTTTTCTTCTTCAGAGAGCAGCAGGTCTGTTCAGCTCTTTAACATCAGAATAAAACAGAAATCTTATTCTCCTGTTTTATCTCTTTGTTCTACAGCTTCTACATGAATAATGTTGCAGGGCTTTGAGGCAGTGATGAAAGTCTGGAGGCTTCATTCTCCGATGCTGTTTCATCGTGTCGTGTTACAGGTGTTTCTGTTATTTTGTCCACTGCATCAGTATCAGTGAGCTGAAGGTAAATAACAGTAAAATCTGTCTGTGTGAGACAGAAAACCTTCATGAAGGACTGCTGCATCAGGTTCAGCCTGGTTACCCATAATGCACCTGCAAGAAGACCAGTTAACACTGTAACACTGAAAACAGTCCTCACAGGGGTAGAAGAAGTGTGTGTGTGTGCGTGTGTCGGGTGGAGTGTATTTAAAGACTGTAACCTCAGATAACATCAGAGCGAGGACGAAGCATGAAAAATCCTGCCGAGAAAAAAAAGATTCAGAAAATGTAAAATGAAGGAAAATAAATACAAAAATAAAAATCTGCTGTCGTCACCAGGAAAACACCACAGACAGAATAACAACAATCATCATGGTCAGAGTGTGTGTGTGTGTGTGTGTGTGTGTGCAGACTGAAAAAGCAGAAGTAAAAAGAGAAGGATTTAAAAATACAAACCGTGACGTCGACTGTTCCACGATCAGAAACAGAGGAGACGGATTTTAACGAGGAGATCAGAAAAGAAGAAGAATGATTCACGTGAAGTTCTGCATCTGAGGAGGAAACCGGTCTGAGGAGAGGAAATATTCACCGACCTGATGAAAACCAAACGTCAGGTCCTGACTCAGACGACCAGGAGTCGACGAGTCTCTGAGGTCAAAGACTGAGAATCAGCTCCATGGATCTGGCTTGTTCCAGATCACTCCACAGATCCTGGATCAGACTGGGATCTGAGGAGTTTGGACTCTGTGCTGTGTAGTGGGTTTGTCCTGCAGGGGGGAGGCCCCTGACATTAGGGAGTGCTGCTGCCGAAGGGGGGGTGTAGGTGTAGGTGGGTGGTACGAGTCAAAGTAACATCCAGGTGACTGAAGGACTCGAGGTTTCTCAGCAGAATGTTGGATTTTATTACTGATACCTGGCTAACAGCAAACAGACAGCTAACAGGCAGCTAACAAACAGCTAACAGACAGCTAACAGGTAGCTAACAGACAGCTAACAGGCAGCTAACAGGCAGCTAACAAACAGCTAACAGACAGCTAACAGACAGCTAACAGACAGCTAACAGGTAGCTAACAGCCAGCTAACAGACAGCTAACAGACAGCTAACAGGTAGCTAACATACAGCTAACAGGCAGCTAACAGACAGCTAACAGACAGCTAAAAACCAGCTAACAACCAGCTAACAGACAGCTAATAAACAGCTAACAAACAGCTAACAAACAGCTAACAAACAGCTAACAGACAGACATTGGTTTTGTCCATGTTTTTGTGCAGATTGTCGTTCACCCTGAGTCTGGTTCTGCTCGAGGTTTCGGCCTCTTAAAGTTAGTTTTTCCTCTCCACTGTTGCCTTGTGCTGCTCATGGTGGAAACTGTCTCTGTAAATATAATAATATAAAGTCTGGACCTGCTCTGTGTGAACGCGAAATAAAAATGGACCTAATCCAGAACAGCTCTGTCAATGACTTTGTATCAGTGAAAACCTTTAAACTAAATTCAAGTTTAAGTTGTGTCTTTAATTGGTGCAAATGAGCCAGGACAGATCTTAGTTATAGTATGTGTTGACCTCTGACCTCTGAGCTGTGTGTGACCTGGTCTGATCAGATAACGTCTGAAACCGTCTCGTTACTTCATCGAACACAGTCTGAAGACAGACGCAGATGTTTCTGAAAAATGTAAAAACTTTATTTGGCCAACACATAAATCATTAAAAACAGTTAATGCCATCCAGTCCGTGGCACTGCAGCGTGAACATACAAGGCAAAATCAAAAGCTTGTAAAAGTTTCCAGTCAGCAGTCCCACTGATCTCACATCAGTTCAAACATCAAGAAAATCACATCAGTCTGAGGTTTCCCTCGTTTCAGTACCGTCCTCGTCACAGTGGTTCTCCTTCTGTTAGCTCAGTCCCTCCTCCTCACACAGTCACCGGGTCAACCCACAAATATCAGTCTGAAATGTCCCTGTTTGATTTTTACCAGATGTCAGTGAAACCAACATCCAAACAGACCGGCCTCTAAACTTTGACCCTTCTCCACCAAAGAATCTGAAACTTCAAACACCCAGGAACCGCTGTTCAAAGCTGAACGCAGAGGTTAGGAACTAAAACAACAAATGACCGAGGTCTAAACTTTCAGAAAGTCTCTCATTTACTCATTTTAACAGCAGCTCATCTGTAACCTAAAGGCTAAAAACAGCCTCTGCTGCAGATCAACGAGCACTCAGGTCGTTCAGATTCGTTTGTGTGGATGTAGAACTGAAGGTTTGCTTGATTCGTATCAGCTGTGGTTGCTTTTGACTGTGCAGAGTCACATTTCTCTCCTGATTCCAGAGTTCAGGATCTACAGCGTCTGAGAGTACGTCTGTTTTCCTGCAGGTCAGATCACAAGGTGACGTTCAGGATTGCTGGTGTTTGATGCCCTGATGACTGAAGGAGAAATGAAACTCTAGTTTTAATCAACTGTAGTTTTCCCTGGAGATTGTGGCTGATTGATGCTCAGTCCTGGAGGTCGACTGAAAACTACGACCTCGGCCACAGAGACTTTGTCTGAGGTAGAAGCTGCAGCCTAGGAGCCGAGGGAAAAGTTCCTGGGTTTTTGAAAAAGGCTCTTTTGGTGGAAAAGGAGCTGAAGAGACGACGTGAACAACAAACTGTAACAAACTGAGCTGCGTTCACAGCTCACATCAGACCAACAGACGCCATCTTTAAATCTTTAAATCAAACAGACCCAGCTGCAGCAGGACCAGTGAACACAACACCACAACCTGAATGAATCTCTGAATAATCTGCAGCTTCAGATCCAGTTTTAGTTCATTCAATTTAGTTCAGTCTCCTGTTTAACAGAGTGTGTGTGTTGTTAATCTGACGTGATGTGAACGCAGCTCATCTTTCCTGGGAACATCCAGCTAAAAGGATTCTCTCTCTTTTTCTCTTCTTTTTTTTTACAACAACAAAAACAGCATTTTTTTTCAATTGAGAAATAAAAAACAACACATGAGGTTAAACAAAGGAATATTAGCTAAAGGTTTGTTCAGTAGTTCTTTTGAAATTTGGACCAAAACACCACAAAAAAAAAAAAAAAAACAAGCGTGGAGTTAATTTGACTGCAACATGTTTTTGATTTGCTTGGAGGTAGTCTCATCGTTCAGATGTTTGGTCGTATACCTGCAGAGGTGGAGGAGGTGGAGGAGGCAGGTTAATGACCACAGAGTGTACCTGTCTGGTTTAAATGAATTAACAGGCAGATTTCTGGAGATTCCTTCCTCAGTGTTTACAGACCTGAGAGCGTTGAGTAGTCCCTCCACACTGCTGGGCGGCTGCTCCTTCAGCAGTCTGATGCAGCCTTTCATCTGAAAACAACCAGAAAACTTCATTTAACCCGACACACGTCACCGCTCTGCAGGTCTGCACAGGTTTTAAAAAGTCTCAGTCCAGAGGAGACCTGCAGCGCTGCAACGAACCCTACTGAACCGCACCAGACGGATTCTAATCTGGACTGTTTGTATCTCGGTTTCTAGGACCCAGGTGGACCTGTGAAGACCTCCACAACACTGAATATCAGGACATGAAGAGATCACCTGGATGATGTAATAAGGTACAGTAGTAGTCTGATTACTCTTTTCTTCTCTGAGGATCTGAGCTCAGAGAAAAATGATGAAACAAGTTCAGATTTTTGTCTAAATAACTGAGACTGTTGTGACTTTGGCCGAGAACCCTGTCACTGAGGCTGTGTGTGTGTGCAGTGTGTGTGTGTGTGGCTAACATACGTCTATGTTGGAGGTCTTAACGAAGGCTCCAGCCGGGTGAACGTGGTCGTACAGGATGATGACGCCGACCATCACACGGAGGCAGAACAACACCGTCTCCTCACTGGTGAAACGACTGCGGTACTCCCTGCACACACACACACACACACACACACAGAGTCAGGGTCAGGGTTCATGCTGGCTGTGATGATGATGATGATGATGCATTCAGGGACACGTCGGGACTCACGGTGTTTCCAGCATCACTTTACACACACTGGCCATCGTACTCAGACAGTCCGTCGTGTTTTCGATCGGGACGTCTGGATTCTGCTCGACGACAGAAAACAAACACTTAGCATAGCATCAGCATAAGATCAGGAGACAGTACCCATACAGTGTAGAAATACTCAGGCCTGGAGCTCCATCCAGAGAAGCACTGAGACTTCATGTTATTTTATTATTAATGTCTGAGGAGAAACTGATTCTCATTCATTTCTATATTTAATCTGTGACAGAGCAGCACGTTTTATGTTTTGTGTGGAATATAAATCTGCAGTGTAACATGAACTAAAGCAGTGCAGTAAAACTACAATCATTCCTTCTAAAATACAGCTGAGTATGAGTGTAAGGTAACAACAACGTTTCACAGTAAAGAGATGCCTGTAATAAATTAAAATCATAATGTAAATATAACTTAGAGATTTAAAGATAAATGTTCTAATGAAAGAAAAACTGAAAAATGAGTTGGAGGTCTGATCGTTGACGCTTTGTGTGATTTAAACTCAGTTCACAGTGAGATCAATCTGAATACTATTCAGCTGAATATAAAGACGTGTAGCAGAATGACTGCTCTCTGCTGAGCTGCATTTATCTTTACTGAGAGCGACCTGATACTGCCACCTACAGGCTGAAATGTTCATTACACCTACAGCTTTATTCTCCAGATGAAAATGAGCAGAAACTTCTATTTATGACAGAATGAATGAATGAAACTAGAATCCAGAGTGAAGTGAGTGAATCTACAGGTGAACTTACGTCTGAGACGAACTTTGACGTGGCGTCACTCAGCGTCTTCAGCATCGGCGTGGCGCTGGCGTAAAACAGAGACATCCGATTGGCCAGCTCGTTGTTGACCTCGCTCCCTGTGTCAGCCTGAAAATGTAACAGGTTTATTAATGAATCAGACGAATATCATAACAAAAATATAGTTTTGGTCTGAATAACGTCTGACGTCACAGGGATGATCCAGATCTAAGACCAAATATGATCCTAAAATCTCATGGTTCAAACTCTGTCGTCTTTTTTTTTTTCAGCTTTTCTTCATTTGATTTAATTTTCATTGGGGAGATATTATGAACCTTGTAAAGCTAATGCTCTGTGAGTCTTACAGACAGGTTGTTGATCCTCATGCGGCTGATGGTTCGGCGGTAGTAGCTGAAGTCGTTCTGGATGGCCGGGTTGGTCATCTGAAACAGAGGAGAGTGAGAGGAGGAGGTAGAGAAGGTGGAGGAGCAGAGGAGGAGGCGGAGGAGGAGGAGGAGGAGAGGCCGACCTTGAGCTCGTCGAAGCGCAGCGTGAAGTGCAGGATGTGGGCGAACTGACGAGCCAGAGCCTGTTTCTGCTCCAGGTGCTGAGTGGGAGTCGACCCGGAGCTGGTGAGGACGTCCAGAAGACACTGCAGACTGGACTCTGACGGGAGGAGGGACAGGAGAGACAGGTACTCAAAGAATAATCCCACATCCAGTCTGAGCTTTTCAGTAAATCCACCAATCTGCAACATAAAGTTTGTCCTGAAGGTGGCGTCAGAGCAGAGGTTTTAAAACCATGAGGAGGGGATTCAGTGTGATATTATCATCCCTGATGTTCTCCTTACACCAGGAGCTGGTGTTCAGGTTCTTACCGAGCTTCTGGGAGAACTCGTAGAAGGTTTTGAGTTTAGTGACCAGAGGAACCACAGCGGACCAGGCCTTCTCCTGGACCCCCTCCACTGAGGGATTCTGGATGGCCTGAACACACACACACACACACACACAGAAGAAGCATGTGACTCATCATCTCATCAGAAAACACACAAACACACTCCGGTCTTTTCACAGTAAAATGTTGAATGTTGAATTTTCAAACAGATGCACAGATTCATTCCCACTCAACCAGACTTCATCTTCATCCTCGTCCTCCCAAACATTCACAGCGTTCTAACTTATATCACGTCTTTGTTTGACTTTAACTCGTGCAGATAGATAAACGTCTGTGTTGACAGTGATAACCACAGACTGTACAGTGTTAGTGAGTGGAAACAGGTGGTGTTGGTCTGGACGTGTGCTGTGATCGCCCTCTTGTGGACAGATTGGGTGACGCTCCCTCACGGCCTCTGATCTGGTTCTGTTTTCTCTCAGATTATTTCCTGACACTGGTTCCTCCATCAAGAGCTGAATCAAAGGCTGTCGAGCTCTTAAAGCTGCAACTTTATTATCATTTTCATCACTGATTCATCTGCCAGTTAATGTGTTCATTAATAAATCACAGCACAAAGTGACGTCCTCAAACTGCTCTGTTTGTCTGACAGAGATAACACTGGTGGAAGAAGTACTCAGATACTTTACTGAGGTAAAAGTACCAAGTGAAGAAATACTGATGAAGTCCTGTATGAATCTGTCCCACAGTCTGAGGCCTGAACACACTGATTTAGATGTGACTCCAGGGCATCAAGATGAAGTATAAAGTATTCATTATGCAGAGTACTCCATCAGAGTAAATGACATTATATTACTGGATTATAATTATAGATGCATTAATGTGTTTGTGTCACTAATGTTGCAGCTGGTGAAGGTGGAACTAGTTTCAATTTGTGTATTTACAGCTTTGAAGCCTCAAAATAAAAAGTGAAATATTTGTACCTGAAATGTTGTGTAGTGGAAGTATTAAGTAGTAAAAGTACCTCATAGTTGCATCTAACTTCAGTACTAAAAATACTCAGTTACATTCCTTCCATTCCATGTTTCATGATGGAGGATCTTAATGTTGGAGAAACTTCAAGCATCAGATCAGATTTAAAAATGAACTGATGATTGAAACAGTTTCTCTGATGTTGTTTATTGTTTGTTGATTCTGAAATCAGACTGGATTATTCAGGATTATTCAGGATTATTCAGGATTATTCAGGATGATTCAGGATGATTCAGGATGATTCAGGATGATTCAGGATTATTCAGGATGATTCAGGATGATTCAGGATTATTCAGAATGATTCAGGATTATTCAGGATTATTCAGGATGATTCAGGATGATTCAGGATTATTCAGGATGATTCAGGATGATTCAGGATTATTCAGGATGATTCAGGATTATTCAGGATGATTCAGGATGATTCAGGATTATTCAGGATGATTCAGGATGATTCAGGATTATTCAGAATGATTCAGGATTATTCAGGATGATTCAGGATGATTCAGGATTATTCAGAATGATTCAGGATTATTCAGGATGATTCAGGATGATTCAGAATGATTCAGGATTATTCAGAGTATTTATGCAGCTGCTTCTGTTTAATGAAAAGCAGGTTGGTATTTTTTACAGTGTTGAATAAAGCAGCAGGTGTGTGTTACCTGTCGTATCTCCTCTCCTGCTCCTCTGTACGCCTGCAGGTCGTCCAGGATGACCCGAGCCTCCGTCAGCACCTGGTTCACCTTCTCCCACACCGCCGTCTCCGACTGTGAGGGCTGAGCGTCTGAAGAGAGACACGAGAGCTCAAAGGTCAAACACACAGTCTGTCTCGACTCTTTGAAAACATGGCTGCCTCTGAAATGTGGTTTTAAAATGCCAGGATGTGCAAAAACAAAATGAACTCTCACTTCCTGTGAAATGGAAACTAAATGTGATCTGACTCAGTCAGTAAACACGCTCATCCCATCTGCTTTATAACGCTGCTGAGAGGAGTCTGTTACTCACCTGTTCATTTACCTGTACTTAGAATGTGTGTGTGTGTGTGTGTGTGTCTTACTCTCAAAGTCCAGGAAGAAGTTTCCTCCATTGTTGTCGATGTCTCTGGTCAACACTTTGATCAGGTTCCCCATGCTGTTAACACACAGGTGGACTGATGTTAGTGCTGCACAGTGACAGGTCGGCAGGTGAGCTGTGGGCAGGTGTGAGTGATGACAGTGAACATGATGGAGCAGCCTCATGTTGATTTGAGACTGGAGACTGTAGTTTGACTATAGTTTGGTTGCTCTGTGGATCATTGTTGTTTGTTGTCGTTAGCATTTCGAAGCTAACGTTAGCTACAGTTGCTGTAGAGCAGCAGAGATACTGATTTTAACTTAATGTTGTCAGAAAGACTGAAAGCTCAGCTCATCATTCTGTCAACACGTCCTCACTGTTTGTCAGTGACTAGTTTAAGGACCTGTCTGTTGAATCCAGTCTCATGTCAGATCAAACTGTGTTCGTGTTAGAGTGATGATGTCTTTAAAAATATCTGTTCTCTGTAGGCGTGTTCTGAACTAATACATATAACCACAGTCAGTGTGCTCAGAGCAGCATGTGACAAAAACAAACTGATTCTCTGTGTTAACAAGCAGAGCAAAGTGTTGAATGGGTGTTAGAGTCAGCAGAGCAGTGAGACGTTCAGGCTCTGCCTCTGCACACACTCACTCTGCTCTCATCTAAACTGCATGAACACAGAGGTGAGAGCGTGTTGCTCTGCAGACCGGCACAGCTTCAAACTGAACTGGGAACAGCTCAGCGTCGTCTCGTTAAAAACGGTGAAAAGAGGAAGTGATGAAGTCTCTGAAAGTTTGGGCTAAATTTACAACAGAGGAAGTAAAGCAGACTGAGCTCAGGTCAGGTAAGACTCACACTCTGAGAATAACAACACAGCTCTGAGCAGACGCACAACCAGAAACCAACACCTCAACAACCTTCAACATTCAGACCAGTTACTGAAAAATATCCCCTTATAACAACACAGCTGAGCGTTATTCATCCTGCGTTCCCTCCTGTGAAGGCCACAGCCACAGCCACAGTCACTTGTACCTGGTCTGGTGCAGGTGTGAAGGTGAGCTCAGGTTGACTGTGCTGTCTCACCACGTTCTCCTGTCAAGGAAAAGTCTGACGTCTCATTTAATAGTATAAAGCTGCCAATAATCAATAATCAATAATAATAATAATACAAGAAGGATGAGACAGACAAACCTTCAGTGATCATCTACACAGAAAGTATGAGGAGTAAAACTACATCAGTGTCTGAAATATGATGAACTCAGTTTGAGACGTTCAGATCACGTCTGGTTTCTTATCTTCACACAGCAGCACTCTGAGCTGCTTCTCACTTTGTCTCCACATAATTTCTGAATACAGTTATGTTACTGTGAAGAGACAGAGGAACATGTGGTTTATAGAGGTGCAGTCTCTCCTCCCTTCACTCTGTTCAGAATAAGTCAAAGGTCTGGATGAAGAGAAGGTTTTTGAATCATTATCATTAGTGATGATTCACCCTGCTCAGTGGGTCAGGGGTTCGATGCCACGCTCCTTCAGTCTGTGTGCTGAAGTGTCCTTGAGCAACACACTGAACCCTAACTGACCTGTTTAGTCCACACACACACGCTGACCTCACACCAGGTTAACTGACCGGTCTCTGTGGAGCTGCACCTGCAGTCGACTTTATCCAAGCATGAATCAGTTAAAGCTCTGTTTCAGTCTTCATGTGGAACCACAGGCGCTGTGCTGGTCCTCTGCTCCTCCTCCGAGGTAAAAGTACTTCATTACTTTTATCTGCTGTTACTGAAGATTCTTTATATATTTAAACACACTGTGCTCAGATATGAAGTGTTGTTATTATAATAATATGCAGTCCACTTTGACCTGTAATAGATTACTTTATTAGTAATGAATGATTCATATTTAGAGTTGCAGGTGTTTGAAGGTACAGAGTGTCTGACTCAACACACTGATTGATTATCCTCGTCAGTCGATTGATCGGTCTGTGTAACCTGACACTGAGCCCAGAGGCTGACCTCACTGCAGGTCAAAATCAAAGCAGCTGCTGATCAGCTGATCAATAAGCAGTGTCAGCTGAGTGTTAATGATAACGTCCAACACTCTGTGTCTTCACTGCTCAGACTTCTTCTTTCCTTTAATGAGCTTGTGGACGCAGCACTTCTAACAGTATTTTTAGCCTGTGGTATTTTTACTTGTACTGCAGTACAGCATCAGTACTTCTCCCAGGATGGAGACA
Organism: Lates calcarifer; assembly: GCF_001640805.2. Taxonomy (NCBI): domain Eukaryota; kingdom Metazoa; phylum Chordata; class Actinopteri; family Centropomidae; genus Lates; species Lates calcarifer. The sequence continues at coordinate 1,206,623 of NC_066836.1, read as the reverse complement.
GTTACTGAGCTGAAGTCTCTCAGTTACAGAGCGTCAGTGAAGGGTTCACCTTGCTGAGTGCAGCGGTGTCTGCAGGCCTCTCTCCTGCTGCAGGTTCAAGTGTGAGCTGCATCAGGCACACTGAGCTGCTGCTGCGTTCAAGTGCCTCAGTTTCACACATCAAACACAACAGTGCTTTCACTTCACTTCAGTCAGCTGCGCAGAGCTTTTACTGTTTACTGCACTAACTACTGTTAGAGGAGCAACAACAGGAGGACAGGGTCTCTCTCTCTCTCTCTCTCTCTCTCTCTCTCTCTCTCTCTCTCTCTCTGCCGTTGTTTTGTCGGTGTGTTCACGTACCTTCACAAAGCGCCGTGATGTTGATGCGGTCTGAATAATCTGATCTGAGACCAGGAACCAAACCGAGCCGCGGCCCCGCGCGCTGCCTTCAGTCCGATCTCGGGAGAAGTTGAAGCTCAGGCTGCAGTCTGTGTGCAGGACCTGACATGTCTGATCTGAGACCAGGATCCACCCAGAGAACTGATCTCCCCCCTCCTCCTCCTCCTCCTCCTCCCCCTCCTGAGCCTCCCCCCTCCTCTCTGCCCGGAGCACACCCTCCCCTCCCCGCTCCTCACCTTCTCTGATAGCTGATCGATACGTGCGGATCGATGCCGTGTGTCCGGGCTCCGGTGTGTCCGCGGTGGTCCAGGTGTCTCCCGGCGGTCCGCCTCCTCTACATGCTGAGCGAGTGTGAACCCGGAAAACAGCGGCTCGGCGCTCCGTTAACTATAAAAGGAGTGATTTCCTCAGGAGGAACTGAACACTGAGCCAATCAATGAGCCGTGAAGGCAGCGCCTGCAACCTCACAGTCGGCCGACGGAGGGAGGCAACCTGAGCTCCAGCTGCAACACACACACACACACACACACACACACACACACACACACACACACACACACACACACACACAGAGAGGAGGAAGACAGATCATGTCAAAACTGCTCGAGTCTAAACGTCTGAACACTTCCTGTCTCTGAGGGTTTTTAAAAATCAAACCAAACACTTTAACTGTCTCATCTTAATTTACACCTCACTTAACATTAAAAATCTTTACAGGCTCAAAGATTTTAAAAGTCACATTTTACTAAGTTTGACTCAGTAAAAGTCATTTGCTGGAGGAAAGAAGGCGGCCATGTTGTTAGTGTCTCTGTGGTCTCTTGTACTTTATTTCTTGTTAACGGAAGCAGAGAAACAGACGCAGAATAAACTCTAATATCGCGATGAGAACCTGTGTGAAGTCAGTCAGACTCTTTAAACACGAGGCAGGAGCAGACACAAGTGACAGGATATTAAACTGAAGCTGCTGCACCAAACTCCACTCATAAAACAGCTGCTTTTATACAACAGGTGCTGATGTGGTCACAGGAAACAGTCTGAGTCCAGAGCTGTGCTGCCCCCTGCTGCACAGGAGAGGCATCACTGCATCCGCGTGGAGGGTGAAGGAAGGGAGGGAAGGAAGGAGGAAATAAGGGAGGAGGCAAGTGGAGGGAGATGAAGTAGTAGAGAAGGAAAGGAGGAGGTATGCAAAAGCAAAGAGAAAAAGAAGAGGAAAGAAAGGACTGAAGGTCAGATAAGGTAAGGACAAGGAGAGAGGGAAGGAAACAAGGAGGGAGGGAAAAGGAGAGCTAGGGAAGGAAATGAGGGTGTGAGTAAAAGAGAGGGAGGAGGGAGGGAAAGAAGGAGGTAGGAGAGAGGAAAGAAGGGAATAAGGCAGGAAACAAGGGGAGAAAGGGTGCATAGGAAGGAAAGGAGGAGGTAAGGAAAGGAAAGGAGGACAGGAGAGAGCGTCTCATTTCTACATTTACATTTTTCACCTCGTTAAATTAAAAATATAATTCCTGTGTTTTAATACAAACAGAAAATAAAGAACTTCAGCCATTTCTTCTCATCTAATAACTCCTGGCACAACAATCCTACATTTCCCATGTTACCCCGCGCTCACACGGAAGTACGTCATCACCCGTGACCTTGGCCCTCTTCTTCACTTGGTTTCCTAACAGGCGGAGAGGACGAACATGGCGAATAAAGATCCCGGTGTAAGAGACTTTTACGTTTTTAAATCCAGTTGTAAACTAACGTAGGAGACAGTTCAGCCTCCGGCTCAGGTGACGTGTTCTCACGTTTCCCGCTCTTTGCATCCTGCGCTGTGACATGGAGCAAATTTAACACAGCACCTGATCCACGTGAGTCAGGCTGGATCTGATGTAAGCTAGCGTGCAGATAAAGTAAGGCTAGTTTAGTTACATTCAGTAATCCTGTGGTTAAAGATGAGGACACATACTAAAGGTGGAGGGTTAGTTAAAGCTAACTGACGTGTCTTGGTTCACATTTCACCAACACTCACGCAGGAATATTTAAGTTTCGAGGTTTCCCTCAGCGTCTTAAGCAGAGATGCCAGGCTTCGTTTAAAAATCGTACAATTTAATATTTCTCACTTGGCGGCTCATATATCCGCCTGATAAAATTATGGTTTAAAATCTTTTAGACACTTATTGATTCTTCTTTTTAATTCGGCATACATATAAACACAGTGAGCAGCTCTGTTTTGTACAAAAACAACAGATGTACTAATGGTTGCGCCGGAGTTGACCTATGTTACACATACAGTTTACTCGGCGGTTGACATCCTGGATCTACAAGCAAACAAATAAAAAATTATATTCCATCAAACTAATTCCCTTTTGATGGATTTTCTTGAAACCGAATTCAAGTTTAAACCCCCAAATAAGAAGAGAGAGTCAGTTATATCCCAGCCTGGTGATACATTAGTTTCTGTGCCAGCAAACACTAAAACAGTACATTTTGCAGTGGAGTTTGGCTGGCCCTGCACACACATGGAATGGTTTTGTGGCTGGACACAGTCCTTGTAAAGCTGCTGGGAGGTGTCGACCTTCAGCATGGTTACCCATCCAGTGTGAAGGTCAGTCAGTGTCAGGGCTGTGTGACCAGTAAGGACTCTGCAGAGTCTCGGTCCAGCACTGAATCCTGTGTCTCATCTCACCGTCCGTCTTTGTGTTCCAGGGTTTTCTGCAGCAGCTGCGGCAGATAGCAGGCAGGATGTCGTCAGGACCGCGGGGCACAGGAATCGGAGTCAAACTGCTGATCGGTGCCGGAGCTCTGGCTTATGGAGTCAAGGAAGCCACATACACAGGTACAGCAGTCGATACATGGAGCCAGAACCAGCAGAACCAGGTCCTTCTAAACGGGTCGGTGTTTGTGATTGTGCTGCAGAGACTGTTTGTATCAGCGTGTAGAAGGAATAATGTTCCTGTGTCCTCTGAACGCAGCGTTACCAGGAAGTAACAGGCCGTCTCTCCCTACACATGATATAAGAAAGATTTCACACAGAACCCTCCTGAGGTCCGACGGATCTGATGAGACCAGATAAAAGATTTACTGCACTGTACACTGTACTTTCACTTAGTTTAACTACGTGAAGCTGAGGATATCTGTGTACTTTTACTGCTGATGTAATGGAGTACTTGTACTCCTCAGTGTGGTATTAGTACTCTGAAGGATCTGTGTGTGTGTGTGTGTGTGTGTGTGTGTGTGTGTGTGTGCAGTTGAAGGAGGTCAGAGAGCGATCGTCTTCAACAGGATCGGGGGGATGCAGATGGACACGGTGCTCGCCGAGGGACTCCACTTCAGGTAGGCTCCGGCCGCACCGTTACCACGGCAACGCCGCCCTGTCATCAGCAGGTCCGGTGACCCAGTGTCAGTTAACCAAACACCTGAGCTGCAGGTGTGTGACTCCGTGTTGTCGTCCTCAGGATTCCCTGGTTCCAGTATCCCATCATCTACGACATCAGAGCCAGACCCAGGAAGATCTCCTCCCTCACTGGAAGCAAAGGTGAGACTCAGACTCAGGACTCAGACTCAGGATTATTACAGCTGTGTAGCCACAAAACCAGCTGCTCCACCTGTACAGTGTCCTGAGTGGAATGAGTAGCCAGGCCATGTGTGCAGTCCTGTAGGACCCCTGTCCTTGCTAAGTGGTCCTGCCTACTGCCCATTCAGTCTCCTTCATGTACCTGACTCATACTGTCACCTTCAGCACTGTAACAGCAGCTGGAGGACAGATCAGCTGACAGATCAGCTGACAGATCAGCTGGAGAAATGTTTTTTAATCTGCAGCCTCTGCTTTGATCAGCTGCTCTGCAGAGAGAGAAACTGTTCAGCCTGTTCAATGAGTTTAATTAAACACAGACGTCTGAGTCAGACACCAGCTGGAGATATCAGTAATGTTCAGTCAGACTACAGTCTGAGTCCTGAGGACAGACTTCAGTCTGAGTCCTGAGGACAGACTTCAGTCTGAGTCCTGAGGACAGACTACAGTCTGAGTCCTGAGGACAGACTTCAGTCTGAGTCCTGAGGACAGACTTCAGTCTGAGTCCTGAGGACAGACTTCAGTCTGAGTCCTGAGGACAGACTACAGTCTGAGTCCTGAGGACAGACTACAGTCTGAGTCCTGAGGACAGACTACAGTCTGTCCTGGACGGTCAGCATGTGGGGAAACTGCAGCCGACCACAGCGTTGATCATCCAGGTGAGCCTGGTTCTTACAGTTCATCAGGGTCCATCAGAGAACTGAAGTCAGGTTTTCATTTTCGTCCCGTCCCTCTGGATCAGGGTTCATGCTGGGTGTGACCTCCGACTGTCGGCTTCCTCCCCAGAGTCTGGGAGCGGCCGGGGGATTTTGCACAAACATCCACTTGGACTCGAGCACAGAGTGATCAGATCCTGGTGGTGTTTTTAGCTGAATCTGAAGAATTCACAGAGTAATTAACG